>NC_090439.1:962034739-962668281 GCF_031143425.1 Pleurodeles waltl
TGCAATGAAGTATTGTTTTTCACATTATGAAGAATGCATCACTTTTGTTAACCCACTGAAATTAAATCACTTTGAAGCAATTTGGATGGTGTGGCTCAATTGACCATAATTGAAATTATTGGTGGTGTGAAGTAATTGATTATTGAGGAGTGACGCACACTGCACAAGCCCCGACCCATTGGAAGGGGAGAGAAAAGTGCATTCCCCCTGTTATTTTCTATAGGACCTTTGAACACGACTACAACCTAAACCACTTGTCGGAATTACACCAAATTTGACGGAAAGCTAGCTTATTTGGTGTAAATCTGTCCGTAATTTTGGAGATATTAAAGGGAAAACTAATTTAGATATCTAGAGCTGTGGATCCTTTATGATGATTTTGCAGCAATCGCAACATACTCATGAATGCTCACGCCACAAGGAAGGCTGTGATTGGTTGTCCTCAACCTGACCAGAAAGTTGCTGCTGCCATGTTAGGTAATGGGAGACGGTCCTGAGACTACTAAATAAAATGAGAAGTGGCATAAGGGGTCAGGGTGAAGGTATCCTGACCCCAGGGATGTGATGTAGGGATTCTTAGGACTCGAATTATGCCCTTAAGTATTTTTTTTCATGACGTGTTGCGATACTCAGCACGGGCCTCTGTGTAACGTTGAGACAAATCTGGGAATATTGGCATCAACAAAAATCCAGAAACTATTTCATTTACTCATAGTAGCAGTCAGTCATTCTTGCACCCACCCACATACCCACTCAGGGTGTTGTACACCCACTTTAAGACCCAGTCGGACATTCACGCACCCACTCACAGACTCACTCATGCACCCACTCAAACCCTCTTGCACTGCTCACAGACCAACTCAGACTCATGCACTCACTCACAGACACACTCAGAGATTCATGCACCCATTCAGAGACCCACGCAGACGCTCACACACCCATTCACAGACCTACTCAGACCCTCACGCACCCACTCACAGATCTACTCAGACACTGATGCACCCACTCATAGACCAACTCAAAGACTCATGCACTCACTTTCAGACCCACTCAGAGACTTACACACCCACTCAGAGTCCCACTCAGACACTCAAACACCTATTCACAGACCCAGACAGACACTCTCACAGCCACTCTCACACTTAGATACAATCTGTCACACCTATTCTCACACCCAGAGAGACAAGCCATGGCCAACTCCTGCTGCACATGGCCAAAGGCCATGCACAGCATGGGGTTGGGTGGTTATAGCTGCTGCGGCAGCCTGGCCACACAGCCCCAGGAACAGTTACCTCCCCAGGGCTAAAATAAAATAATGAAGGGGGTCGGTTTTAGATCCCCGGCCCTGGGGACCACCTCCTCCCTGGGGCAAATACAACATTGGAGGTGGGCCATGGATGGCCCTGGGGACCACTTTCCCCCAGGTCCAGAACCTGCTATGTCCCAGGGTGTCCACCCCTGGGACATAGCTGTTTGCTTTTGCTTGGTGGGAGCTGACAGCTCCCCCCCAAGCAAAAGCAAACATAACTCCACTTTCTGCTAGCGGGAGCTGTCAAACAGCTTCTGCTTGCCGAAACCAAACTTTTCATCTCATTCCTTGCATGCAAATATGCATGCAGGGAAACAGATAAAAATATTTCTCCTGCAAGCAGGGAACTGCTATTTCAAGCAGCTCCCTGCTTGTGGGAGCAATGCCGGCTCCTGCAGGAATCAGGAGCCGGCTAGGACTATGGGGTCTTTGAAACTCCCCCGTGGTCCTGCCACTCTCTCTCCCTTCCATTCCATCCAGAGAGAGATCATTATTGAAATAGTCTCTCCAAGCAATAACTTCAAAGTGTCACACTAGCAAGATGTTCGCTTCAAATGTTATAGTTATGCTTTGAACCTATAAAAAAACACAGTGCAATTCTTGGCCTACTGGTATAGCTAGTGCACTGTCACATTGAAGGTTCAAATACTAATTTCTCATGCACTGTGTCTGTTTCTTTACTAGTGTTTTGAATGTTAAACATTCTTACTAATGTAATATTGTAGTCATTTTCAATAACAAAATCTTTGGCTTGAATATCAAAGTTATGTTTGGATGATATACACAAAGGAGTCATCTATGGACTAATGGTTAAGGTCTCAGACCCTCACACTGAAGGTTGAGGGTTCCAGTCATTTGCCTAATTTAATTTCTTTTAAACTTCAAACATTTGAGGCATATACTGAAAGGTGATCTTACTCTTTTTTACTTGACAATTACATTTTTCTTCACAATTTGTCCTCAAATACATCATTCTAACTATATCATTTAATAAAGTTAAAAAAAACTCTCTGGGTGGTTACAGGGAGTTGGCCGCAAGGCCTGGCCATAGGCTCACCCCTGCTGCACACAACCAAAGGCCATGGGTTGTGTGGGATTGGGTGGCTATAGGGATTGGCTACAGGGCCAAAGACCATGCACAGGACAGGCCATGTGGCCAACCCCTGCCATGCATGGCTGATTGCTGATTGCCAGCGCAGTGTTTGGTTGTTAAAGGGGCTTGGCCGCAAGCCAGGTCCTGCAGTCAACGACTGCTGTGCACGGCCAAAGGCTGGATTAAGATATAGTAATTAAAATTACTTTACAGTAAAAAAATAGAATTCACCGAAAAAACAAAGGTTACAGGGATGTTATAGTTAGGAAATAGAATTAAAGCAACCTTAGAAATTCACTTAAAAAACCAAAGGTACAGGGTCGTTAGCGCAATGTGTCCTGTGTCCAACCCCTCTCCCATGCATCACGCTGGGCATCTTACTTAACATTAAAAAAAAAAAGAAATTTGTCAGAGACATATCATTGTTAAGAAAAAAGAAAAAGAAAACAAACAGTCCCTGAGTTTTCTTCATAGCACTTTTTGGCCCAAAAATAAATGATAAGAACAACACACAAGAGAGCCTTGCACTCCATGCTGAAGAGTATGGAGCTCCAGCTAGGAATGCTTAAAAAAGTATGTTGAGTTCTCCCGAGGACATGAATTTTATGACCTTGGAGACTTACTGTTTTTTAATGGTGATGGCGGGCTGCTGGGCTCCCTGCAGCCCCCAACAATATGAACAAAGGCTTGGTGGTGCCCCTCCCTAGTCTAGGGGCACCACCAAGTTCAAACAAAGTATATAAAGAGTCCATGCAGGACATTATAGGGCGCTCCTTCAAAAGGAGCAGTGAATAATAAATGAGTGTCTCCTGCTGCCCATTTATTATTCACTTTTTAAAAATAATTTACAGTGGGTGTTCCAGTGTCTACCCAGGACACGTGTATGAAATTTTTGAGGGTTGGAGTACTTGCAGTCAGGGCGCCCATCACCTGGGGCCTGTTTTTTAAAATACGGGGAGGGGGATCCCTGGGATACATAGCTATGTGTATACCCTTTGTAATTTATTGGTACGCTGTGCTTTTTATCATAATTACTCAACTCCCTCACTGAGTATAAGTTTTGAGTATGTACAGTAGGTAGATGGACACATCCCCTTGATGCAGGGTCCAGTCCAAGACACTATAGATGGCTAACCCTCGCAGGCAACTAACCACCTGCTGGGCATGGTGTTTGGTGCAAGGCCATGGCTTTAAAAAAATATATTTTTCCAGTCACATGGCATTCCCATGATACACCAGGGGGAGCACGCAGGAGGCTGCGCTAAGTTCTGAAGAACCTCATCAGTGGATGGGGGAGCTGTAACTCTACCGTTCCCCTACCCTTCCCTGACCCCTTATTCCTTATTGTATTTTTGTATGAGCGCTGAGACCCTGTGTCCTGTATTTGCAGCCACAACATTTCTCTTAATGTTGCAGCAGCTAATCAGATTGTTCTGTATTACAGAACGGAGCTGGGGTTCAGCCACAGGCTGTGAATGGCAAGGGCATGGCCACCCATGTAGGTTGAGTATGTTAATAAGATCTTACTTTACAGCAAAAAACTGAAATTCACCGAAAACAAACAAAGGTTGAAGTGACGTTATAGTCAGATATTGTAGGAAAGTCATCCTTTTTGCCCTGATCGCCTCCCATTTGTTTGACTGATGTTGGCGGTTACTGATTCTGAAAATGCCCTGGGCTCTGCCAACCAGACTCAGGGCCAGTGTTTTGTCATCTAAAGGTATATGGTAATTGGTATCATTCTAATTGGCCAAGACACCCTACCTGTAAATCCTTAGTATATGAGAGGGCATGTAGGTTTAGAGAACTCAGTGGACTTAATGCACGTAAGTGTGCACTGCTGTGATATGTAGTGTCATAAAATTGTTTCTACATTTGACTTTGGAATTAAAGGTAATTTCAAAGTCCAAAATGATATTTGTATAACTTATATGTCACTCCTAAGGTCTGCCTTAAGTGCCCCGATGCTAGGGTGCCTTGTTATAAAAATCTAGCACAATATAAAATATGTTTCACATGTACTTGTAAGGAAAAGAAGCCAAAGTCGTTTTTCCCTATTGTGGTGCTGCTAGCCCCATAGGCTAACATGGGAAAGCTTATAAAGTCTAACTTTTGTCTAGAGCTAGTTAGCAATGTCATTTAATGTATCAAACAAATGGTTACAATAATTCCAACAACTTGCCAAGATCAGATTTATTATAAGTATTACAGGAAAGTAGTTTTAGAACTTACTATCCAGAAGTGAAGTTACCTAAAGCAGTCCTGTAGCAGCCTCTTCTGATTGGTCACCCTTTAAGAGCCTGAGCCAAGCTGCTCTCTGAGTAGGTGTAAAGAGACCTGGTGCTAAACCAATACAGCCATTTGGTGGGAGGAGATTTGCTTCCTGGAGAAGCCAGGAAGAGGAAGAGTGCTGGGGAGATAAACTAGACTTCAAAGGTAGGAGAAGATGTCACAGGACCCAGGCCAGCACCAGCCAGGTGGGAGCCCCTCTTATTACAATAGGAGAGGGGCTGGGAGAGGAGTGGAGTCAGATGTTAGCCACACCTCTAGGTTGGGTTACACAGACAAACATTCCAATGAGAACATTTTTCCATTTTCATTTTTGTCAAAACAGTGCATTCTGGGTCAAAAGTATGCCACACTTAGCAGAAAACTGGTCATAGCAGAGGGAGGTAGCTGTTACAATGCATCATCCTGTGCTATTTGCATCCCTCTAGATACCCTTAGTTGATCCCAGGGCCTTCACATTTCTATATAAGTCTGGTGAACATTTCTATATTAGTCTATTGAACATTTATGTTTTGTGCATTCTTTATATAATATTCAGATTTCATGTATATTGAAAGGAGTGTACAATGTTATTACTTCAATGTGTGTTTTTTCACGTCTTCAAAATGTTCTAACTTTGACTGATCTCCTTGCACATTACCCACTCCCAGCACCAAGAGAGAACGATGACTCATTCCCCTGCTCCCAGTACCTGAGGGAGAACAATGACTCATTTCCCCCAGCTCCCAATGCCAAGCCATGTGAGAGGCTTCCCATTTAAACCAAACCAGTGGTGCCTCTCATTGCTTGGCTTCAAGATCCTTTCCTGTGTAGTTTCAGCTCCTGATTGGTCTTCAGTCTTCTGGCTCCACTCCTGCTTCCTGGTTGGTTCCTGACAGCCTATTCTTTGGACCAAGTCCTCCTGCAGCTGAATTCCTGCAAAAGAAAAAAAGGCAGAGAAATGAAGCATGTTACAGTAAGAATATTACCGCACCCTAATGCCCATGGGATTTAAATGTTAGTGATTCGTTACATTATTGAGACTCTACGCAAACAGAGATACAAACTTAAAAGGTTTATTAGTTTTGTTGAGGCAATTCTAAAAAGATCAACAACGCCAAACTTTGGGAACTAATTTATTAAAGCGGCGTGGTGAAAACTGATAACGCTGGGCATTGTTTCTTTCTGAAGGGCTTTGTTTACCTAAAACTGATAGCAATGCGGAATACTATCTTGTTTGAAACACTGCAACATTTTTACTCCGAAGAGACATCTGTGCTGAAATAGGTGTTTAAGAACATTTCTAAATACTGATACCTAACATGATGAGGCACTGTGACTCCATTTAGTATTCTGAATATTGTGGTATAGGAACATTGGGATATTGTGCAACATAAAAATTGTATAAGACGTTTTGTGTGACTTAAACACTGTTGCTTCATCAGTTGAAAGATTCAGAACAAGATATTTATAGGTGTGTATTTTGTCAATCATTAATTGCCTAAACATATACTGAGAAAGGTAGTAGGGTAAATTTAATGCTCAAGGTTAATACTACTTCTGTGTTTTGACCAGGGTCCTTTATTTGCAAGACAGAAACCATCCTACTAGCAAGCATTGCAGAATATAGGCATCTTAGGACCTGTTGTTTCATAAGCTCTCTTCCTAACTCCCTATTCCCTTCCTCTCCCCTCTCAGGACTCTTCACTTACTGCTTGTAACCTCACTAGTGAAGGTCTATTCCCCAGGGGTGTGGGTCTTGCTCTCCGTTCCTGTGTAAACCTAGATTTCAGGTGAGTGGTCCAGCCTTGTCAGTAGCTTCACCCCATTGGTTGGGCTGCCTCCACTTGCCAGCCCAGAATGGAGAATAAATATGGGAGAGCTGCAGAAGCTCTTCAGATCACTGCCTGGAACATCAGAAGTAGAAGGACTGCCCTGCTGGGCCCTTGGACTGCACTACAGAAGTCTTGCACTCAGACGGATTGCACCTGCTGCACTCTCAAGGCTCCACAAAGAAAGGACTTTGCCTGGCTCAAGACAAAGGAGTGGAATCTCTGAGCATCAACAAGTACAAAAGCACTGAAAGAAGTCACCAGCAGTAAACAAAAAGAGGACTACCCCAGTTGACCAGCTACAACTGAATTTTCCTGGACTGCACAGGTGCATTGTGGCAGGCTGAGACCTAACACCCAATCCAGAGTCTTTGAATCCTTGGCTGGTACTTCTGGACACTTCTCTACCCAAAGGAACCACCAAGCAACAATACCTGAAAGGTTATAAACTTTCTACAAAGTTTTGCTAAAAAGCTTCAGGAGGAGACTGGCTCAAAGTCAAGAGTCAAGCTGCCATTGTCGAACGAATCAGCCTGACCATGCTGGTTCATCCCACTAAAAGCCCCATGTGGCCCTTTCACTGTGTTTCTGCCAGCCTTTCCATGGCGGGGTCCCTGCAATGGAAAGGCTGGCAGAAACTGGACTCATGATCAGCGCAGCATCGCTGAACTCAGCGCTGTAGTGGCTGATCATGACTCCGACTGCCATCGGGAACCATGTTCCTGGCAGGGACGGTGGTGTGACTGCCAGGGTTGTTATGTGGAGTGAGGCAGTCTGACCATCGCTGCAGGTCTGGCGGTCCTTGGAACGCCAGACCAGTAATGAGACCCCCAAGTCCGACTGGGGCCTAGCGCTCAACCTATCCAACCTGCACTTCATCACGGTCAGCCTCAAACTTTGACTCTGTCTCGGTCCAGCTCAAACAGAATGCAGCGAGTGGCTCTTTTTGGTGCCAGAACGCAGAATAATATATTTAATCTTTAAAAATTAATATCTCTGTTTACCTACATTGGATTTTTGTAGTTTTGGTGTTATTTTAAAGAACATATCCTCTATTATAAATTG
The DNA here is from genome assembly GCF_031143425.1 of Pleurodeles waltl. NCBI lineage: Eukaryota > Metazoa > Chordata > Amphibia > Caudata > Salamandridae > Pleurodeles > Pleurodeles waltl. Next base: position 962,042,307 of record NC_090439.1, read on the forward strand.
CTGTTGGATTTTTATTGTGTTGTGTCTTTTACTTGTTTACTGTTGTGGTGATATTAAATGCTTTACACATACCTGTCTCCTAAATTAAGCCTGACCGCTCATTTGCTAAGCTACGAAAGGTGAGCAAGGATTAAATGTTTTATACTTGACTGGAACTATGAGTGACAGTGTTATTGGGATCAGCGGATGAATAACCCACCTACTACTAATCCACTTTTCTAAATCCGTTCAGTATTTAATTATTTTTCTAAATTACTCTGACTTAAATTTTTGCAAAAGCTTTTGTGACCTAAAACTAAAGGATAACATGGAGCTTGATGTAACTAGCCTACCCACTCTCCAAGTAGCAGAGCTTAGTGACCTGTGTAGGGCTATGGGATTACCAGCACCCTCAAATTCCAGAAAGGCAGCACTGATATAGGCCATCACAGCCAGGTAGAGGTATAGCTAGAGGATCAGACCTCTGAAGCAGCGGAAGCTCCATACTTAGACCTCAGTGATGAGAAAGATAAACATCTCTTCACACTTACAGTGACCAAGGCCCTGCCTAGAGTTAGTGGGGGAAGAGGATCCACCAAAGGAGAGCCAGGGAAAGAGAGCTTGAGGTACAGCTGGCCTGCATAGCCCTAGAAGCGGAAAAGTTGGCCTTGGCCAAGAAGACGTTGGCACATAAGAAGTGGAGAACCACAAGGGGTTCTTGAGAGGAAGGTGGTGGCAGCAAAGAAGAGACAGAAGTGTCCAGGGGTGATGGGTTTGACCCAAGACTACCCAAGGGCATTGTCCCTAAGTATCAAGAAGGGGATTGAGCTTTTGTAAAGAGCCCTTGTTAGAAATGGGGTCTTTCATTGGCAGTCAGGTTACCCACTGTCCAAGCAAGGACCCTCACTCTAGGCAGGGTAAGTCACACACAATCCAAATTATCCTGTGCCCACCCTCTGGTAGCTTGGCACTGAGTAGTCAGGCTTAACTTAGAAGGCAATGTGTAAAGTATTTGTGCAATAAATCATGCAATCACACTGTATAGCTCCACAAAAATACACCACACAGTGTTTAGAAAAATATATAGGGTCGTATTTATACTTTTTGGCGCACAACTGCGCCAACGCAGTTGTGCGTCAAAAAATGTAATGCCGGCTAACGCCATTCCAAAGCGCCATGCGGGCGCCTTATTTATGGAATGACGTTAGCCGGCGGAGCTGCCTGGTGTGCGTAAAAAAAATGACTTACACCAGGCAGCGCCGGCGTAGGGGAAAATGGAGCTTGGGCGTCAAAAAATGGGGCAAGTCAGGCTGAGACAAAATTTTCACCTCAACACGATTTGCACCATTTATTTTGACTCCCAACCCCCATTTAAATGACTCCTGTCTTAGCAAAGACAGAAGTTATGCCCCCTTGCCCAATTGCCATGCTCAGGGGACTTATGTCCCCTGGGCATGGTCATTGGGCATAGTGGCATGTAGGGGGGCACAAATCAGGCCCCCCTATGCCACAAAAATAAAAAATACTTACTTGAACTTACCTTAAGTTCCCTGGGATGGGTCCCTCCATCCTTGGGCGTCCTCCTGGGGTGGGCAAGGGTGGCAGGGGGTGTCCCTGGGGGCATGGGAGGGCACCTCTGAGCTCCTTCCGAGCCCACAGGTCCCTTAACGCCTGCCCTGACCAGGTGATAAAAAATGACGCTAAAGCGGCTGGACGTCATTTTTTTTTACCTGCCCACTCCCGGGTGTCATTTTTGCCCGGGAGTGTAAATACGGCGCACATGCCTCGGAGTCATTTTTTAGACGGGAACGCCTACCTTGCATATCATTTACGCAAGGAAGGTGTCCACGCTAAAAAATTACGCAAACTCCAAGATCTTTGGCGCTAGACGGGTCTAACGGCAAAGTATAAATATGGAGTTAGTTTTGCGTCGGATTTGCGTAAAAAAAAACAACACAAATCCGGTGCAAACAGAGTATAAATATGCCCCATAATATTTATCAGATATAATGCAGGTCAAAACGATTAACATGCAATAAGTATATGTTGAGATATCACTGTAAAAATGATATAAAGTGTCTTTAGTCTTTTAAAAGCAATAAATGTCTCTTTCAAGCACAAAGTACCTGGTTTGCATTAAAAATCTCCGCAGAGGAGGAGATACATGGAAAACAGGGAAGTGTGCATCTATTTCTCGGGCCGCACACGGCGATGCGTCATTTTGTTTTCACGCAGGGATGGCTGTGCATCGATTTCCGGCGCACGGTCGCGGACCTTTTTCTGGTTGAGGGGTTTTCGGATGCCATGGGATGATGCATGGATTTCCAGCGCTGACATGATGAAGTCACAGGGGCTGCATTGATCAGGTGGGCGTTGCGTGGAAATTTCTACCACACGGCAGGCGCTGCATCGATTCCTCTCTGGAAGTCAGTCTGCGTTGCTCCAGCTCGGCTGTGCGTCGATCCAGTGTGCCATGCCTCCGATTTCCAGTCGCTATGCTGGCTCTGAGTCAATCTCCTCGTTGCGAAGTCGGGCTGCGTCATTCCGGCTCGGCATGCAGTGAATTTTTCACTGCGATGCAGGTCATGCATTGATTTGCGCCGCACATCGAGTCCTTCTTGTAGAAATGAAGTCTTTTTGGTCCTGAGACTTCAGGGAACAGGAGGCAATCTCCATCCAAGCCCTTGAAGAGTGTTTCTCATCACAGCCAGAGAACAGCAAGGCAGCAGGTTAACAGCAAGGCAGCAGTCCTTCACAGGAAGCAGTCAGGTGAGTCCTTTGGCCAGCCAGGAAGTTCTTCCTGGCAGGATGCAAGTTCTGGTTCAGGTTCTCTTCTCCAGCAAGTGTCTGAGTTGGTAGGTGCAGAGGCCCTGTTTAAATAACCAAATGTGCCTTTGAAGTGGGGGAGACTTCAAAGAGTGGCTTAGAAGTGCACAAAGTCCCCTTTCAGTTCTATCCTGTCTGCCAGGGTCCCAGTAGGGGGTGTGCCAGTCCTTTGTGTGAGGGCAGGCTACTGTCCTTTGACATGTAAGTGTCAGGCCCTCCACCCTCCCAGCCCAGGAAGACCCATTCAAAATGCAGATGTATGTAAGTGAGGCTGAGTATCCTGTGTTTGGGATATGTCTGAGTGAATGCACAAGGGAGCTGTCAACTGAACCCAGCAGGACGTGGAATGTAAGGCACAGAAGGATTTAAGTGCAGAGAAATGGTCACTTTCTAAAAGTGGCATTTCTAAAATAGTAATATTAAATCCAACTTCACCAGTCAGCAGGATTTTGTATCACCATTCCTGGCCATGTTAATATGACTTCCTACTCCTTTCAGATCAGCAGCTACCACTCAAACACTATATGAAGGTAGCCCCAATGTTAGCCTATGAAGGGAGCAGGCCTCACAGCAGTGTAAAAACAAATTTAGGAGTTTTACACTACCAGGACATGTAAACTACACAGGTAAATGTCCTGCCTTTTGCCTACACAGCCCCTGTCCTATGGGTTACCTAGGGCATACCTTTGGGTGTCTTATCTGTAGGAAAAGGGGAGCTTTTAGGCTTGGCAAGTACTTTTAAATGTCAAGTCGAATTGGCAGTGAAACTGCACACACAGGTCTTGCAATGGCAGGCCTGACACAATGGCACAATCAGTGTTGCAGGCCCACTAATAGCATTTAATCTACAAGCCCTGGGCACATATAGTGCATTTTACTAGGGACTTATAAGTAAATTAATAATTCAATTGGGTATGATCCAATGTTATCATGTTCAAAAGGAGAGAGCATATGCACTTTAGCACTGCTTAGCAGTGGTAAAGTGTGCAGAGTCTTAAAACCAGCAAAAACAGTATCTAAAAAGTGGAGGGAGGCAGGCAAAAAGTTAGGGGTGACCACCCTAAAGGATTCAGGTCTAACAGCCCTCAAGATATGGAGGGTGAGTTCTCAGTACTTGGGTTAACTCCTGTGGGAAGTGAATTCTGTGGGGGGGAGAAATCGGCTCTTGACCTTAGAGGGGGAGGAGGCTGAATCATATCCCCATATGAAGCAGGGCTTGACCAGAAGGTTTGGTATCACCCATGAGCAGTACAGGATGAAGATTAGGAAGACCCAGAAAGTCAGTACCCAATCCTGGGTTAACTTTGCAGACCTATCTGCCAAGGCACTAGAGTGCTAGATACAGGAGAAAAGGGAAATACCATGGTGTACAATCTGTTCATGACTAAGCACATATTAGCCAACTGTCCTTTAGAGAAGGTACATCTGTAAATAGTTGACTCTAAGCTGTCTAGTCCGAGGGAAATGAGTTAGACAGAAGATCAGTGGGTTCACACCAGGGTGTCCAAGAAGCAGGGAGGTGATCAGAAGAAAAGAAGACATGTCTCCTCCCAGGTGAAAGCTCTGGGTAATCAAGATGAAAACCAAGTTAAAAAATAGAAAGGTCCCCAAACAACAACACAAGTATGGAGCTCAATGAGCCATTCCACTTACAGGGAGAAGGGGTATCAGGGAAGACAGTTTGATGCTACAAAAGCAGGGTTGCATTTTGATTGCTTGCAGTCAGGACAAAAAAGGTGAGATGCAGACTGTAAAAAGAAGCCCCCCGCAGGTAAGCAGTCCAAGGGGATTGCTATTGTAGGTGTGGGGGTAGAAGTTTGCCCAGAAATGGGGAAAGGGTATGCAGAGGTGACCTTAGTTTTGGTGATTTCCCCTGAGCAGATGCTGCCTGGTGTGTTTCTCCAGGTCACCTATGCAGACAACAGAGCCAAGCTCTATCCCATGGCAATGGTGAGCTTGAACTGGGGAGGTGTGACTGACCTCAACAAAGGTAGGTGAGTCTCCTGCCCTCCCAGTGGATTGTCTACTGGGAAACAATTGTCAAGCCTCTGAATAGTTAAGGGTGGAAAGGCAGATCCATGCCAAGGTGCTGGACATCCATGAGTGGGTTTGGGCTGTGATGAGGTCACAGGATGTATATCAGGGGAGTAATAAACTCTAGACCCTGGAACAGTGGGCCAAACTTTCAAGAACAAGAGAAAGAGCAAAGGGTCTGGTAAGCCTTCCCAGACTGCTCCAGAGGTCCAGGATGAATCCTATTCTGAGTGGGAGGATCTGGCCATAGAAGGTGGGGGTTTCACCCCTGCAAGATCTGCAAAAGGACTGTCTCACACTTGAGGGCCTTGAGGCAGACTGCTTCCAGGCAATAGATGTGTGATGTCAGTGGTTTCCACAAAGTCTATTTGGAGGAGTGAGTCCTCTATACTGAGACCAGGGGCACTAAATCAGGGACAACCAGGAGTGTGGTGGTCCCCCAGAAGTATAGTTCCTCCTCACATTGGCTTTTGACATCCTTTTAGCCAGACATTTGGGACAGACCAAGACCTGGAACAGGCTGGTCAACCATTTCTATTGGCCATTTTGTCTGACAAGCTGAAGGAGTTTTGCAACTCCTATGTCATCTGTCTAGCCAGTGGCAAGACAGGGGGCAAGTCAAAGACTCCTTTGATATCACTGCTGTTGAGAGGGTGGGAATTACCATTGTTGCCCCCCTAGACCAACCAACTGCCTCTGGGAACAGATATATCATGATGGTAGTGGACCATGCCACCAGATACCCAGAATCCATACCCCTCAAGACAGTCACTTCTCCCACAGTGGCAAGAGCCCTACTGAGCATCTTCACTAGAGCTTGCTTTCCCATGGAAGTGGTCTCAAACTGGGGATTAACTGTAACTATCTGTAGGAGATGTATGATGAATGCGTGTTACTTACAACTTACAACTTAAGCACTCCATATCTTCCCCAGACCAATGGTCTGGTGAAAATATTCAATAAGACTCTGAAGGACGTGATCATAGGCTTAACTGACAACCTCAGGAGGAGATAGGATGTTCTCCTTCCAAGCCTGCTGTTTACCACAGATATGGGTTGGTGTTAGCCCCCTTGAGTTACTGTTTGGCCATCCTTTAAGAGGGCCATTGTTTTGGGCTCTAGAAGCTTGGGAGAAGCCCCACAAAGAGCCCAAACAAGATGTGCTGGACTACATGGTAGGCTTTCAGTCCCACATGGCAAAGAAAGAGAGCAAGCAGCCACCTAGAGGCCACCCAAGAGGTTATTAATCTCTGGTGTGACCAGAAGGCGACTATGCCCGAGTACCACCCATAACAGTTGGTGTGGGTGTTGCAGCCTGTGGCTCCCAGAAACCTCCAGGACAAGTGGACTGGGTCCTACCCCATTCTGGAGAAAAAGGGTGAGGTTACCTACTTGGTATACCTTGGCACCCCCCCAGGAATTCCCACTGGAAATGCCCTGTCACCAAGACAGGGCAGAAATGATCATGCTGATGGTCACAGATGAAGGAGGGGAGGAGGAGAGTGAGCCTCTGCCAGACCTTCTCTCCACTGATGCACAAGAAGAGTCAGTGGAGGGAGTAGTACTCTCTCCAAAGTTGACACACCAGCAGCCGAAAGACTGCAGACAAGTGCTAGAGTGGTTTGCTGGGCTGTTCTCCCTGACCTCTGGATTCAGCGCTTGGTGTATCCCTGACACTGTCAGCAGCTTACCTGCTGAAAACAAGTTGTCTGACCAGGTCAAAGCATGCAGTAAGACTGAAGTAGCCAAGGTGCTGGAGCTGGGGGTAGTTGAGCCCTCTGGCAGTCCATGGCCCAGTCCAGTGGTACTGGTGCCACAAGGTATAACCCCCTAGAAGAGTAATTAATTGAGGTTTTGTGTGGACTACAGAGGTTTCAATGCAGCCACCAAGACTGATGCTTACCCCATACCTAGAACTGATGAGCTCCTTGACATGTTGGGGGCTGCAAAGAACCTGATTACATTGATTTGACCTCAGGTTATTGGCAGATTGCCCAAAGTCCAGGAGCACAGGAGAGGTCAGGATTTTCAACTCCAGAGGGCCACATTCAGTTCTAGGTGATGCCCTTTGACAGGGAGACTGCTCCTGCCACCTTCCAAAGGTTGATTAACAGAGCCCTGTCTGGGTTGGAAACTTTCAGTGCACCTTATCTAGATGATAAAGCAGTGTTCATTTCCCACAGGGAGGAGCACTTAGTCCACCTGAGGTTAGTGCTCTAGACCCTGAGGGAGGCGGACCTGACTATCAAGGCAAACAAGTGTCAGATAGGGGAGTAGTGTACCTGGGCCACCTTTTAGACAAAGGGCCTGTACTACCTCTCCAGCCAGCCCAAGATCCAGACCATCTTGGATTAGGAAGCTCCTAAAACCAAGATACTGGCCTGACTGGGTACTACAGGGGTTTTGTGAAGAATTATGGGACAATTGCGGCTCTCTTGACAGAACTTACCTCAAAGAAGAAGCCCAAAATGGTAATTTGGACCCCAGAGTGTCAGACGGCCTTTGACAATCTTAAGGAGACTATGGCCCTCATTACAACCCTGGTGGTAAATCCCGCTTACCACTGTGCTGAAGACCGCCAACATACCGTGGCCGCGGCGGAAATCCGCTGCAGGTATTACGACCGACATCTCGTAATGTGCCACAATACAGACACCCACACAAGTTTGCCACACCAAAGGTAAGTGATAAACTGGCGATACCAAAACCCACACCGTCACACCAACAGGAATACTCCCACACTATCACGACACACAAATCAAAGCGGCAGTCTTTTAACCGCGGTAATCCATTGGCACTCCACACCGCCGGGCTCAAAACGCATACACCTACAAAACACAACCACATTGAACAATTCGAAATACACACACCTGATATACATACACACACCACACCCACACACTCACACCACTATAAAAGACACACCCCCATTACGCACAACCCCTTACAACAAAATCTTTGTGAAGAAGCAGAGAGAGAGAATAGCAAACACAACACCAGCATCCACAAGCACACAACACCATCACTCTTACAACATCCACACACCACAAACAACACACCCCAACACAACACATCACACAGCACACAGCACAACTAACGTCACCTAACACATTACCCAACACCACATCATGGCACCTCAAAGACACCCCAGGTTTTCTGAAGAGGAGCTCAGGGTCATGGTGGAGGAAATCATCCGGGTGGAGCCACAGCTTTTCGGATCACAGGTGCAGCACACCACCAATGTTAGGAAGATGGAGGCATGGCGGAGAATCATCGACAGGGTCAACGCAATGGGACAGCACCCCAGAACACGGGATGACATCAGGAAGAGGTGGAACCACCTACGAGGGAAGGTGCGTTCAGTGGTATCCAGACACCAGGTAGCAGTACAGAGAACTGGCGATGGACCCCCACCTCCTCCCCCACAACTAACAACATGGGAGGAGCAGGTCTTGGCAATACTGCATCCTGAGTGCCTCGCAGGAGTAGCAGGAGGACTGGACTCTGGTAAGTCATATCTTTACTACCATATCTCCCCACCCCACCTGCATGCCATCACATACCCCCAACCTCACCCCCATCACTCCAACACCTCACATATGCCCCACCATCACAACCCACCCATCCCAATACCAAGCCCTGCATGCAACACCTCTGCATGGACACCCATCACCAAAGCATGTCCAGTACAGATACCCACACAGACCCCAAAATCACAAATCACACAAGGGCACAATAATGCAAGCACAGGAGTAGAGGGTAACTCACCCATTGCACAAGATGGCACACACAGATACAATAACTATGCATTTACACCCCAACAGGACCCATACCCAATGTCACCGGACAGGAGGTGCCAGACATATCCAGTCCCCCCAGAGAAGAGGCCCACATTGACAACAGCAGCTCTGCATGTCTGGATCAAGATGACCAGCCCGGCCCATCAGGGACCTCTGGAAAGTCGTTTCCCCTGCCACTGTCACAAACCACCACAGAGCCTCCACCCTCAGGAAATACCAGCACAGCACCCACCCAGCGGGCCCATCTCTCTGTCCCCAGGACACGTCAATCAGCAGTGTGTCCACCACTACAGGGACCCCAGGCAAACCCACCAACCCAAGACAATCAGGGACCTGGGCTCAGTGGCAGTGGGCACACAGTTCAGGGGACAGAGGCACAGGATAACAGGGAAACTGGGAGGACTGCTGTGCGACAGGGGGAGGACAGGCCCAGGGAACCCACTCTCCACGAGGCACTCTCCAACATCATAGGAGCATACCATCATTCCCAGGAGACCATGGGCACGGTACTGGCCAAGTTTCAGGAGACCCAGCGGCTGCAGGAGGAACATTACCTGGGGATCAGGGAGGACTTGAAGTCCATCAAACACCACCCTGGTCACCATTGCAGGGGTGCTGGCAGACCTGGCCAACACCATGAGGGACACAGTAGCACACAAACGGACCGCTAACACTAGCCAGAATGATGAACAGTCCTCCACTTCCGCTGGTGCTAGTGGACAGGAGGTCCCGTCACAGGACCAACAGGCCACCAGCACCCCACCCCCTGCAGAAGGAGAACCACACCGCAAACGGTCCCTGAGATCCAGGAAAAAGACAGAGAAGATTGTCAAGACCCCCACCAGAAAATAACACTCACCTGATTGTCACCCGTTTGTCCCACTTTGTCACCCTGACAACTTTGAACTGCCATTACTCCACTTCCTATGCCCCCTTGGACAATGCACCTGTGAGACCAAGAGACTGGACTATACCATGGACATTCCTCCACCATCACCCCAGCCCATTGCACACACCCCTCCACTTATTTGCACAGAAATAAACACCCTTGAATCACAGATCAATCTGGAGTCAGTCTGTACTTTCACAAATGTGTAATTGCAGCCTCTCAGAAATATAGCAATGTAAATCTTCATGTTCACATACCAATGTTACACAGTTGTTGGGCAGCAGTAAACATAGCAGAAGGCACAAAGTGGGACCCAGATCTGTGAAATGGAAAGGCAAAGTGACATGTCAGGGTCGATACACAGAGGTAAAAAGGCAGATTTATGTAATGTCCTACAGTAGTATGATATGTGAGAAGTAGTGCCATCCTCTTACTTGTGTCTCACTGGAAGTATTGCATGATGATGTTGTTTCGGTTGTCTATCTCTTCTTCTTCTGCCTCCTCTTCTTCACTGTCCACAGGCTCCACAGTTGCCACAAGACCAACAACAGGCCCATCCTCCTGCAGAAAAGGCACCTGGCGTCGCAAAGCCAGGTTGTGCAACATACAGCATGCCACGATTATCAGGCACACCTTCTTCGGTGAGTAGTATAGGGAGCCACCTGTCAGATGGAGGCACCGGAATCTGGCCTTCAGGAGGCCGAAGGTGCGCTCTATTATCCTCCTGGTTCGCCCATGTGCCTCATTGTAGCGTTCCTCTGCCCTCATCCTGCGATTCCAGACTGGGGTCAGTAACCATGACAGGTTGGGGTAACCAAAGTCACCTGCAAATATCGAGGGACAACTGTTAGCCATCCTCCAACCCTTAGGGGCTCTCCCATACCCAGACACCTATGTCAACTGTGTTGGGACCTTGGGCTCACCTATTAGCCACACACAGTGCTTCTGGAGTTACCCCATCACATAAGGGATGCTGCTATTCCTCAAAATGTAAGCACTGAGCCAGGATACTTGGCATTCACATGGGAGATGTACTGGTCTGCCAAACACACCATCTGCACATTTATAAAATGGTAGCTTTTGCGGTTTCTGTACACCTGTTCATTCCTGCGGGGGGGGGAAGCCACATGTGTCCCATCAGTGGCACCAATGATGTTGGGGATATGTCCCAGGGCATAGAATTCACCTTTCACTGAGGGAAAATCTTTCACCTGAGGGAAAACAATGCAGCTGTGCATGTGTTTCAGCAGGGCAGACAACACTCTGGACAGACACGTTTAGAGAACATTGGCTGTGACATCCCTGATGCCATGGCCACTGTTGTTTGAAAGGACCCACTGGCCAGGAAATGGAGTACTGACAGGACCTGCGCTAGAGGGGCGATTCCTGTGGGATGGCGGATAGCTGACATTAGGTCTGGCTCCAACTGGGCACACAGTTCCTGGATTGTGGCACGATCAAGTCTGTAGGTGATACTGATGTGTCTGTCTTCCATTGTCAACAGGTCCACCAGGGGTCTGTATACCGGAAGATGACGCCGTCTCATCACCTGCCCCAGCGGACGTGCCCTATGGAGGAGAAGGGTGAGCAGAGGGTCATACACCACGTAGGTTTCACAAGGCTGTTTAGCACAATCGTGATATAATCGGTGTGTGGCGCTGTCTGTCCGTATTCCTGGCCAAAAGTGCTGTGACGCAGTTAGTTGCCCTCCCATGTGCCCCCCTGAAATGGCGGCTGCCTGACCTGTAAGGAGGGACAAGGGGGAATGAGGTAACTGCGCTGGCGTTGTGCAGCATCGCGGTCGAAGACCACGGCACAATTCAGCATTGGGTATCATTGGGCCCTAAGGGTTCCAGGAGCCAATGACGATGTACGCCGGCAGTGACGGTGCGCACCGCCGCGGACTTGATCGCCATTTTCTATCTTTCACTCACTTGATACCTGACCTTTAACAGGAGAGGATCTACACTGCAAGTGCTGCTGTGACCTGAGTTTGTAAGCGACAATGGCTACAGTGTCTGGGGAAAGGGCCCCTGCCTTCACTGCGGAGGAGTTGGAGAAACTGGTGGATGGGGTCCTCCCCCAGTACACGCTACTCTACGGTCCTCCAGACAAACAGGTGAGTAAACTGTGTGCATGGTGGATGGCACATAAATGTATGGAGTGTTGTGGTTTGAAGAGACGGGGGCAGAGGCCAGCATGTGAGGATGGTGAGTGTATGTTTTTCTGGGCCAGGATGGGAGGTTTGTGGCCAATGAGTAAGAAGAACCGGAAGGGGAGTAACATCCATTCTTACTTAACTATTCCTATAGGTCAGCGCCTACCAGAAGAAGGGGATTTGGCGTGCCATCGCCAAGGAAGTGCGGACCCTGGGGGTCTACCATAGACAGAGCACCCACTGCCGCTAAAGATGAGAGGACCTTCGCCGCTGGAGCAAGAAGACGGCGGAGGCCCAGCTGGGAATGGCCTCCCAATGTGGAAGGGGTGCCCGTCGCACCATGACCCCCCTGATGTACCGGATCCTGGCGGTGGCATATCCAGAGTTGGATGAGGGCATCACAGCCACCACAAGGGGGTGAGTAAAGTCTCATTCAGCTGACTCTGCGCGCTTCATGAGGTTTTTGGGTGGGAGAAGATGGCTGTGGGTTCCCCTAGGCCAGGGCAGACGCGCCAAGGTAGATCCATTGTTTTGCAGGCACAGTGCCACTCCAACCAGAAAAGTGGTAATGGCCCTCTACACCTAGTCAAGCTCCTGTGGGTTCCAGCTGTGCATCAAATGGGTCTAGGCAGAGTCCCCCATGGGCATGTGCTTTTCCCCTGAACTGTTAGTGCCTGGGCCAGTGCTTAGGGCTTCTCCCTGTGTGTTGTGTCCGCCAACGGTAGTGGTGTTGCAGGCATTGACCATGTGTCTCTTCTGTCTTTCCCTCCCTTTTTGTTTTGTCACCCTGTCCTTGTGTGCATTAGCATTATCTGACGGAGGAGCATTGGCACCGGAGCAGGAGGGAGCTGCAACCCACATGGCCATGGAGGGTGAATTTAAGGAGTCTGAAGGCACCAGTGGGATGGAGGGCGAGGGGAGCTCCACAACGGGGACAGGAGGAGACACCAGCGACTCCTCCTCTGATGGGAGCTCCCTTTCGGTGGAGGGCACCTCTGTGCCCACCGCATCAACAGGTACGGCCACCACCCCCCTACCAGCACCGCCCTCCCAGCAGCCCCTCAGCGTGTTTCCTGTGCCCACACACCCAGGAGGGTAGGCATCTCCTTCGTCCCAGGCACCTCAGGCCCTGCGCCAGTCAGTCCTGCTGCCCTCAGTGAGGAGGCTATTGACCTCCTGAGATCCCTCACTGTTGGGCAAACAACCATTTTGAATGCCATCCAAGGTGTCGAGAGGCATTTGCAGCAAACAAATGCATACCTGGAGGGCATTCATTCTGGCGTGGCAGCCCAACAGAGAGCATTTCAGGCTCTGGCCTCAGACTGATGGCAGCCATTGTCCCTGTGTCCAGCCTCTCCCAAGCACACCATCAGACCAGCATGCACACTCATCAACACACAAGAGTGGACATGGCAAACATAAGCACCACACATCCCACAAACACTCACACAAGCACCATTCCCATGCAGACACACCACATCCACTGCCTCCACTGTGTCCCCCTCCTCCAGGTCCTCCTCCTCCCTCCAAGTCTCATCTCCACTCACTCCTGCATGCACTACATACTCAGCCACTACTTCCATCACCAGCACGCCCATCACCACACACCGCTCACGTGCAATCACCATCCCATGACCATGCACACGTCCCCTGTGTCCTCTCCCACCCACTCAACAGCCATCCATTTCACAACAGCCTCCAGCCCATGCACCTTCACCCAAATTCAGCAGACGTACACCTCCTATAACCACTACCTCTTCCTCCACTCCCAAACCCCCTCCATCTTCCCATCCCAGTGTGCCTAAAAACTTTTCCTGGCTAATATTGACCTCTTCCCTACACCTCCCCCCCTGTCCTTCCTCTAGGGCCAGGATGTCCAGATCCTAGCCCAGCACATCAGCCACCACATCCTCCAGCACTGTGGTCCCTGCAAGTCCTGTAACATTGCGGGCGGCACCCTTCAGGGCTGCCAGTGCGCCACCTAGCGAGGCCAAGGATCAGCCCATTCCGCCACCTGCCAAGGTGAAGAAGGGGCCCACATGCGGTAGGGAAAAGCCACACCAACCACCCAGCAAGGCCTCCTCCAAGCCAAAATAGGACAGTGCCAAGGGCCCAGCAGCAACATCCAAGGTGGGTAAGGGACACAAGGCTAAGGGGAAGTCAGCATATGGCACGGAGCCTCCGGCTGAGGGACTAGTGTCACCCCTTCTGGCAAACAGAACAGCAACCTGTATGGCGGTGGACACCGCCACCTGCACGTCTGCTGCCTCAGCAACAGTCCCCAGCATCATCCCCAGTGGCCAGCCGTCCGAGGCTGCAGGAGACGTCCTGCTGTCTCCCTCCACAGGTGATGACACATGCACCACCGGCAGAATCTTTGCCACAGACACCGCCGCAACCACCGCCACCAGCCCCACGACATGCACAGACAGTGCCACCACAGCCGACATGGACAACATTCCCAGTGGACAGCCGCCTGAGGCTGCAGGAGACGTCCTGGACCCTGCACAGCATACATCAGGCACCACAACCAGCACTGTTAGTACCAGCAGGTGGTAGGCAAAGTCACAGAGGGTGGAGTGTGTCTCTGACTCTATGGAGTATCATGCTACCTGTTCCCAGGCAATCTCGTGGCGTACAAACCCAGGTGAGGGAATGGGACCTGCCACACAGCATGTGCAGCACTCTGGGCACAAAGCCCCCTCCAGATCCAGTGGAGAAAATCATCCACTACCCCAATCCTTGGCAGGATGAAGCACTCTGGGCACAAATCCCCCTCTAGAACCAGTGGAGGAAAGCATCCACTACCCCAGTCCTTGGCAGGATCACGCACTCTGGGCACTAAGCCCCCTCCAGAACCAGTGGAGAAAAGAATCCACTACCCCAGTCCTTGGCAGGATGAAGCACTCTGGGCACTAAGCCCCCTCCAGAACCAGTGGAACATGTCACACACTTGAGAGACTGTGGCTTTGCACTCTCCAGGATAAAGCAGTGGGCTAACCACCCACTTGAGAGACTTGCAAGACTGTGGCTTTGCACTCCCCAGCATAAAGCGGTGGGCAAACCACCCACTTGAGAGACTTGAGAGACTGTGGCTTTGCACTCCCCAGGATAAAGCAGTGGGCAAACCACCCACTTGAGAGACTGTGACTTTGCACTCCCCAGGATAAAGCAGTGGGCAAACCACCCACTTGAGAGACTTGAGAGACTGTGGCTTTGCACTCCCAGGATAAAGCAGTGGGCAAACCACCCACATGAGAGACTGTGGCTTTGCACTCCCCAGGACCAATCAGAGGGCATGGAGCCCCCTCGTGGAGCAGTGGCGTCGTCCCTTCATCCAGCTGAGGTGCCCCCCTCCCCTTCCCCCTGAGGTGCCTGTTTATTTTTGAGCTGATGCCCCAGCTATCCGGACTTGTGTAGTTGCTGTACATATTTGTATATAATGATCTGTTACAGAGCTGTTTCCATATCTGCATTTTCGTTGATTACACTTGTTACAATTATTTCATTTTGTACTTGCGTTCTTCCAGGGGGTGACAGGGTGTAAATGTAATGCTGATGCATGTATTTGTGTGTATGTTGTTTTGGGTGAGGGTGGGGGTGATGCGTGTTGCGTGTGTGTGTCACTCTCTCTTTACTCCCCCTCTCCCCTGATTGCTAGGTGCAGTACTCAACGTGGTCGCCGCTGCCATCTTAGCTGCTCCTGGTAGAAGAGGAGGTAAACCAACATTGGTAGCACCTGATGTTCGGGCTCCATAGCGTCCTGGTTCCTTGTTGGGTGTCGAGAGGTGAGTGGTTTCCGTTCCAAAGACTGCTTCCGCCATGCTTTTGATGGCGTTGGTACCTGCCCCGGAAAAGGTGGTGGAGTGGTGCCCTGTAATACAGTGGGCAGTACATTGTCTTCCGCCTGTCTGTTGGCGGTTACCGCCGCAGTGTTTGTTTCTACCGCCGTGGCGGTCAGAGTGTTAAAGTGGCTGTCTGTGTTGGCGGTTTCCACCATGGTTGTGATTCCATTTTTTTTACCGCCGGCCTGTTGGCGGTCTTACCGCCGCTTTAACACTGACCGCCAGGGTTGTAATGAGGCCCTATGTGTTCAGTACCAGTCCTACTGGCCCCTGACTACAATTAGGAGTTTGTGGTATCAGACAGCCTCTTCAGAGTAAGGGATTGGGGCACAAGTGAATGAAGAGGGCCAAGACCAACCAGTTGCTCCACAGAGAGCAAAAATGGAGTGCCATTGAGGAGGCATGGCCGAGGTGATGAAGATGACAGACAATCTCTAGTAGTGCTCTGCACCATCCACAATGTATCCAGGCTGTATTTTTGCTCTGGGCCCAGTATCAGCACTCCCTAAAGCAGCTGTGTTGTGGTGCCCTGCTGCTATCCTTGGAGTGAGCAGCCACTAAGTCCTCCCGATTCCACAAGCACTGCCTAGCTCATACACAGCCTCACCCAAGGGAGAAATATGCCAGATGGTGTTAGGAGTTGATGTGTGCTCAGATGAGCTGATGCCATCTCCTCTGCTCCTTGGCACCCACCTGCCTTCCAAAGACTTGCAGAAATGCGTGCTATCGGCCGCAGGGCCCGTGTCCACATTGGGACACGGGCCCCCACATTTTTGGCTGCCCTGACTTGTGGCCGTGCAGCTGCCCTCTCAATGAGCAGTTCACATTGGACCTTCTGTTGAAGTGAGTGACCCTCTACTGGCTGCATTTGAGGCAGAGACTCCTAGAGGAGCATTGCAGCTCCCCTGTGATGCCTCCATAGCCCAGCCTGAGACCATCCAGAATAGCGGTACCTGTGCCACACATGAGGGTAAGGATCGCGACCATCTCCCTTGCACGCCTCATACACTATCACCTATCTCTGCTGACATCACTGAATTCAGTGGCATACCACGGGAATCCACATGGGGTCTCCAGTGCATGACTTGGGGCGTGGGTCCCTCACTGCACCCTGCCCAGCGGTGATGTTCAGAGACTGTCTTTTTGCCAGGGGCCTGTGCTATGGTCCACCAGCACTGCAGTGCCTGTTCTGGGGACCTGGCTTCAGAGGCCGCCTACAACAGTGCTATCCAGGTACAGCACTGACTGTATTTCAAGGGGGCCCCACCAGCCACGCAGCCCCCCCAATTAGCTGGCATCCATGAACAATGGGATTTATGCTGCCTGCATCCACGTCCAGAGACCTGCGGGTAGATCTGGATATCCTTGGTGACTTACATTGCTGCACAAAGTGCTCCTGGGCTCTCAGTGTCCTAGTCGGGACACGGCCTGGGGGCCCGCCACCTGGAGAAGCAGGATGCTACAACGCTTCTTTTGGGAACAGACTGAACTGCGATTGAAAATTGCAGCATCTGTCTAGGCTTCCTCACTCTACCTGAGATGCCCCTCACCACATCTCCAACATCCAAAGACATTGTAATAAGTGGGGGCCTCTCCTCCTGCAGCCCCATGCAGACTCACTGTAAAGCTCCTGCTTTACTGTTTTAATCTCACTACGTAAACTAAGAAGCTGTTTTACCCAGATCCTCCCTTTACTGGGCCGGACACCCCTCTACAGGAGGTGACAGGCAAACTCTCAGAACCACCTCAAGATAAACTGGATCAAGTACTAGCCACCTTTGAAAACTCTTAGAAATCAGTGGAGACAGCTCTGGAATACCTGGTTACGGAGCTGAGCTTCCTCAGGGATGACCACTGCAAACTCACTGATCAGGTGACTGAGACACATTTTGGATGACAATCTCTGCCATGATAGCTCAGAAGTTCCTGGATTTTAGGACATTACAACTGTGGCCTAGACTTGCAGCTCAATCGTTCTCACCCACCTTTGCCACACTTCCCCCATATGCTGAGACCGGATATTTGAAGAACTGGGTGACACACTCGGTGCTGACAGAAGTGTGGAGGGCTCCTCTCGTGTATACTCCTTTAACTCTGTACCCATAATTTGTTTGTACACCTTGATTGTATGCTATGCTACCATGCCCTCCTGACCTCCTGCCCTTCTTTGGAACTGTAGAATACCTAGTCCATGTGGTGTCCGACCATGACACCCACACCACTGACCTGCAGTGGGTTATCCTAAACACGCCGACGACTACATGGCGCTTACCCCTGGATTGTCTAGAGCATCTCATATTCCGGGACACCCAAGTCATGCATATCCCTGATTACTTTATCTACAATGAAGGCACCGCCTCTGATAAACTCCTTGAGTGGGATGCTTTCAAAATAGTCACTTCTGGAATCTGCCTCCAAGAAACAGTGGGAATCCACTGTACTCTTAATAGAGAAATCACAGAGGTGAAATGGCTCCTTCCATTACTGGAATGTCAGGCTGAACAGGAACCATCATGTCCCTATTATAGCCCCTGTGGTGTTTTTACTTCACAACATAAGCAGCCAAAACTCATAAAGAGAGTGATAAGTCGGGATACCTCCTGGCATGGTTAATCCAACAGGAGCAAAAAGAGGCCCCCCATCCTTGAATTAATTTCCTCTTCAGGTGCGATCCTCCTTACACAAAATGCCATTCTCCTAGAACTGTATAGATATTACTCCCACATTCAGAAAGCACCCCAGCTAGCCCCATAGGAGGCCAATGACTTCTTCCTTACACACTTCAATCTACCATGTATCACTATGACTCAGTGAGACACTTAGATGCAATCAAAAGGTCAGAAGTTGCCAAGCATGCAATCCGAGAGCTAGCCAGAAATAAGACCCCAGGCCTTGAGGGCCTTCCTATAGAATATTATGGTGCATATGCTAATATTTTTGTACCTCACCTAGCCCCAATCTACAATGAGGTACTCTGGCTGAATTACCATCCTCCTTTATGGAATCCTTAAAAGTCACCATCCCCAAATCTGACTAAGATCTCACAAGGGCCACCTCTTATTGCCCAACTGCCATTGTAGGGGCAGACTACAAAATCCTTGGCAAAATCTTATCTGCCTGGTATGTCCAAATCCTACGGGAAACTATTCACCCAGACCAGGATGTGTTTGTCCCCAGGTGCAATAGTTCATATAACCTTTGGTGCCTTTTCCATGTTCAGGATCAGGTCATGGGGCAGCTACCTTTGGTGGTGTGCCTGGTCCTGGACTTGGAGAAGGCATTCAGCCCCCTACATTGGAATTATCTTTTTGAGGTCCTTGATGTGTGCCCAGGACCTGTACATTAAATGCTATTTGTGGACTTGCAGCAGTGATTGTGCTACCCACTGCAGTAGCCATTTAAACATGTCTCAGGCCAGCCACTGCAGAGCTTATATGGGCAGTTTAAACTGCAATTTCAACCTGGAAAGTGCACCCACTTGCCAAGCCCAAATTTCCCTTTTTATTACATGTAAGTCACCTCTGTGGTAGGCCGTAGCTAGCCCCAAGGGCAGGGTACAGTGTATATAAAAAGTTGGACATGTACTTTTAAGTTTAACATGTCCTGGTAGTTAAAATGACTAAATTCGTTTTTCACCACTGTAAGGCCTATCTTTCCCAAAGGTTAACACTGTGATCACCTTGAAAAGATAGAAATTGGAAATTGGGAAAAGATAGTGTTGGACCTGACAGCCTTAGGGTGGTCACCCCAAACTTTTGCCTGCCTCCCTCCACTTTTTAGATACTGTTTTTAATGGTTTTAAGACTCTGTGCACTTTACCACTGCTAACCAGCCACCTCAAACTGAACTCGGATAAGACCGAGATTGTCATCCTCGGCTCCAACAAATCAGCATGGGACGACTCCTGGTGGCCTGCCACACTAGGAGCCGCTCCAGCTCCCATCACCCACGCATGCAATCTCAGCTTCATACTGGACTCATCGCTCACCATGACCCAGCAAATCAACGCCATCTCATCCTCATGTTTCCACACCCTCCGCATGCTTCGCAAGACCTTCCGATGGATCCCCATTGAAACTAGAATAACGGTCACTCACGCCCTCGTTAGCAGTAGACTGGACTAAGGGAATGCACTCTACGTGGGAACAACGGCCAAGCTCCAAAGGAAACTTCAGCGCATTCAGAACGCCTCAGCACGCCTCATCCTTAACCTCTGTCAACGAGCATCTCAACTTCCACGTCCCCACCCGCCAGCTCCACTCCGCCAACCTCGCCGTTGCCACCGTCCCCCGCATCCACCATACCACAACCGGCGGCAGATCCTTTTCCCACCGCACCGCCAAAACCTGGAACTCCCTCCCCGGCAACCTATGTCTGACCCAGGACCTCCTGACCTTCAGGAAACGTCTCAAGACCAGGCTATTCGAGCAGTAGCACCCCCCCCCCGGCGCCTTGAGACCCTCTTGTGTGTGTAGCGCGTTTAACAAATGATTGATTGATTGATTGATTAAAGTGCATATGCTCCATCCCTCTCTCCCTTTAAACATGGTAACATTGGATCATACTCAACTGGATTATTTAATTTACTTATAAATCCTTAGTACAGGGCCTGTGGATTAAATGCTACTAGTGGGCCTGCAGCACTGATTCTGCCACCCACTTAAGTAGCTCCCTAAACTTGTCTCAGGCCTGCCATTGCAGGGCTGGGTGTGCAGTTTCACTGTAAATTCGACTTGCCATTTAAAAGTGCTTTCCAAGCTTAAAACCCTTTTTCTACATATAAATCACCCCTAAGGTATGCCCTAGGTAACCCATAGGGCAGGGTGCTGTGTAGGCAGAAGGTAGGACATGTACCTGTGTAGTTTACATGTCCTGGTAGCGTAAAACTTCTAAATTAGTTTTTACATTGCTGTGAGGCCTGCTTCCTTCATAGGCTAACATTGGGGCTACCCTCATATATTGTTTGAGTGGTAGATGCTGATCTGAAAGGAGTAGGAAGGTCATATTTAGTATGGCCACAATGATGATACAAAATCCTGCTGACTGGTGACATTGGATGTAATATTTCTATTTTAGATGTGCCACTTTTAGAAAGTGAGCATTTCTCTGCATTTAAATCCTTCTGTGCCTTACAATCCACATCTGGCTGGGTTCAGTTTTCAGCTCCCTTGTGCATTCACTCAGACAGACCCCAAACACAGGATGCTCAGCCTCACTTGCATTTATCTGCATTTTGAGTGGGTCTTCCTGGGCTGGGAGGGTGGAGGGCCTGATACGTACATGCCAAAGGACTGTAGCCTGCTCTCACACAAAGGACTGCCACACCCCCTGCTGGGAACCTGGCAGACAGGATTGAACTGAAAGGGGATCTTGTGCACTTCTAAGCCACTCTTTGAAGTCCCCCCCACTGCAAAGGCACATTTGAGTATTTAAAGAAGGCCTCTGCCCCTACCGACTCACTTCCTGGAGAAGAGAACTTGAACCAGAACTTGCATCCTACCAAGAAGAACTGCCTGACTGCCCAAAGGACTCACCGGACTGCTGCCTTGCTGGCGCCCTGCAGCCTTGCTGCTCTAGCTCTCTGGCTGTGGTGAGAAGTGCTCTCCAAGGGCTTGGATAGAGCTTGCTTCCTGTTCCCTGAAGTCTCAGGACCAAAAAGACTTCCTCTCTACAAGAAGGATGCCTTGTGCAGCAGAAATCGATGTGCAGCCTGCCAGAAATGACGCACAACCTGCATCGCAGTGAAAAATTCACTGCACACCAAACGGGAACTACGCAGCCTGACTTCGCAACGCGAAGATTGACGCAGTGCCAGCGTAGCGACTGGAAATTTGATGCACAGCCCACTGGATCGATGCAGAGCCGAGCCGGAATGACGCACCCCGACTTCCAGAGAGGAATCGATGCAGCACCTGCTGTGCGGTAGAAATTTCATTCAACGCCCACCGGATCGACGCAGCCCCTTTGACCTCGTCCTGTCAGCACCGGAAATTCCTGCATTGTCTCTGGGGCGTCCGAAAACCCCGCAACCCGAAGAGGATCCATGACTGAGCACCAGAAATCGATGCACAGCCATCCTTGCGTGAAAACTAAACAACACATCGACGTGTGTGTCACGAATAATCGACGCACACCCGTTGTTTTCCACGCATCTCCTCCTCTGCGGTTCTTTGCTGAGATTTTGAACGTGAACCAGGTACTTTGTGCTTGAAAGAGACATTTATTGCTTTTAAAAGACTAAAGACACTTTGTATCACTTTTACAGTGATATCCCAACATATACTTATTGCATTTTAATCGTTTTGACCTGCATCTTATCAGAGTATTATTTATTTTTCTAAACACGGGTGGTGTATTTTTGTGGTGCTATACTGTGTTATTGCATGAGTTATTGCACAAATACTTTACACATTGCCTTCGAAGTTAAGCCTGACAGCTCAGTGCCAAGCTACCAGAGGATGGGCACAGAATAATTTGTATTGTGTGTGACTTACCCTGACTACAGTGAGGGTCCTTGCTTGGACAAGGGTAACCTGACTGCCAACCAAAGACCCCATTTCTAACAGATGGAGATTTGGAGTTTGGTGCCTCTGGACTCACAATTTAAAATCACAAGTTATTGTGAAGTCGAATTTTAAATTGTAAGTCTGAAAATGCCACTTTTAGAAAGTTGGCACTTTCTTACATTAACTATTCTGTGCCTCTGCCTCTCTCTGAATAGATGTTTGAGGTGGGTGACAGCTCGGCTTTGTGCAGTCCCTCTGTACAGTCACACACAAAGGGAGCTGGGGTGTGACACTTACATCCTGATGGCCCATCACCAGGTTGATGGGCCTTTCTGGGCTAGATGGGAGGGAGGAGCTTACACTTACACCTGAATAGGGCTGTGCCTGTCCCTACACAAAGAGCTGCATAACCCCCTGTAGAGTGTTTGGAGACAGGGAAGGAAGGGCAGTACCTTGTGCACTTCAAAGGCCTCTCTTTGAAGTCTCCCCACGTTAAAGGCTGAGCTGGGTATAACTACGGGACACCACGACCCACCACTTCTGGATCTGAGGACATTCTGCTAGGAAGAAGGACTGCTGCACTGTCAGGAGGGATTGGCACTCTGCTGAACTGCTTTTATGTGTTGGTTTGCTACCTGCTGCTTCTTGTCTGGCAGTGAGAAGGACAGGAATTATCTCTCTACATCCTCTAAAGAAACAAGGAGCATATTTAAGAGCCCCTAGTGCCATTCTAACACCACATTAGCGTCTTTTTTTAATGCTAATATGGCGTTAGAAGACTAAAAACTCCTGCACCATATTTACAATGTGGCACGATGCATGCATTGCACCACTTTGAAACCCCTTGCCCTACATTATGCCTGCATCAGGCATAGTATATCCAAAGGGGGCATTCCCCCATTAGGGGGGCCAAAAAGATGACCCAAGAATATCTAACAGATTCCCATATGCCATTTTTTTGGCACTTTTAATGCCTGCTCATAGCAGGTATTAAAAGGAGCCTTCCTTTGCTTACAATGGGCCTCTGGGTGCTTTGCAGGACTAGCATCAGAATTTTTTACATTAATCCTGCACAGCGCCGGACTAGCCTAAAGAATTGCGACGCTAGTCCCTTAACTACTGCCATGGTGCTCCTTATTTTAAATATGGTGCACACATTTTGGCGTTGGGGGCGCAAGAAAAGTGGTGTTGCACTTTGTGCAGCCCCATTTTACTTAATTATGCCCCAAAGTGACTCCAAGGGCATGCTGGGTTGTCTCCTGTTCTGAAATCTCAGTGCCATCAAAGACATCTGCTTCAGCTGCTGGATTCTGCCAACTGTGAGCCCTGTCCTACCAAAAAGTTGCCAATCCAGTCCTGGGCCTTGAAAGGGGACTCTGCAACTGCAAAAATCAACACCGTTGTTTCAATCAGAACCACTGGATCCTCCCTTGACATCGGAGCATTGCCACTGCCTCTGAGGTTGAGGACTTTACATTGCTGACTGCAAGGCTCAGGATTGATGCATGTCAACCAGCCCCGGTGCGTCACCTTCGAATCACCGGCTCAACTGTGGCACATCGCCTTCATCGCAAGGGGTTCGATTCTGCACCTCAAGGACAACGCTTTAATAACTTTGCTGCTTGACAACGCATCCCTCAGACTGCACGGATCAGAACTGATGCAACACATTCGCATCACCTCCTCGATGCCGACGTGACCCTCCATCCAAGGTACTTTTTAGCAGACCCTGTGTGAGTTCTGGAGCCAGCCAGCCCTCCATCACGGTTGTCTTGAACTTTGGCTCTACCCCGGGCTAGTGCAACCTCAAGTAACCCTTTAGCAATATTGATTTCTAAGCACTATATTGCAGTTTATTCTTTAAAAATCCATATCTCGAAGTCTACTTATTGGATTTTTTGCAGTTTGGTCTTGTTTGACTCATACAAAATATTCTTTATTTTTATAAACTGGCATGGAGTCTTTTTGTGGTGTGTTCACTGTCTTACTTTAATTTAGGTGTTGCACAAACACTTTACACATTGACTCTTAAGTAAAACTCAACTGCTCTGTGCAAGCTACCAGAGGGTAAGCACATGTTAATTTAGGGTGTATATCTGACTTACCCGGACTAGGATTCTGGTCCCTACGCAGACAGGGTGTATACCTCTACCAACTAGAGACCCACTTTTTAACACCTGGTGTTCTTCTGGAACAAACTCCCACTGGCAAAGACTGGGAGGATCACACTGTCAAAAATAGTGATCCTAGCATGGATTCTATACTGTTTTTCCGACCTCCCAGTGATACCTCCCTACAGCTTCTTTTGGAAACTCAACTCCCTCCTCAACAAATTTGTATGGGGCAACAGTCACCCCCGGATAGCCTTGAAATTACAATTGCCTTTGAGAGAGGGTGGGCTAGACACCCATTCATTTGAGACCTTCATTTGAGACTATTCTAGTGGCCCTACTGCAGTGGGTATCCCAGTGGATAGCCAACCGCAACCTTGGAGAAACATGCCACCATTCCCATCCATTCACTTCCACCGTAGTTAGAAGCTTCCTACTTTGACAGGCACCAGCGGGTAGTGCTCACTGTAAGTACAAGTAGCCTACAAATTCCTCACCAGAACACGCACTCTGACACAACACATCCTTCCATATGCCTCAGGGTTCCCTCTGCAGGGCCTCTCATGCTACCCAGGCAAATATACAGCAGGATCATTTATGGACCACAGCAGGCGATCTATTTTAAGGCTTCAATCTTATCCCCTTTGAACAGCTTCAAACTGACTTTGACCCTCCTGCGGGACAGTTTCTCACTTGCCGTCATACTTTGGCAGACTAGAGATGAAGAACCCCCTATGCATACTGTACTGCAGATGCTCTTTACCATGGAAGAAGGCAGCCATTTGATTACTTGGCTTTTTAAAGTGATCTGTAGCCACACCTGCATCTCCCTGGGACTGTTTCATACTACATGGGAAGAAGAGGGCTCTAAATGATATGGAAAGGACCCAGGCATTGATATTCCCCATCCAGTACCAAGGAATGGCAGGTTCAAAAATATCCAATTCCAAACCATCTACCACACATACTTGACCCCCGCACAACATAACCGCTGCTTCCCCACAGCAGACCTGCACTGTCCCGCCTGTAACTTGGAAAGAGCAGATTTACAACACTCGCTATGGTGCTGTCCTACTCTGACCACCTTCTGGTGAGATATACATGCCACACATCGTGAGGTCACTGAGCTCACTGACATATACGCTGAGGAGGAAGCACCCTTGGTTTCTTTAAACACAGGAAAAGACACATTGTGCACACTCATTTTGCTGGCCTGATCCTGTGACTCGCTAAGAGAACATTACACTGCACTGGAAGGCCCCTTCTGCTCTGCCACTGACAGTGCAGCAGTGCACAGTATGCAAATGGAGAGCGTCTGATGGTACTGCCCTTCGCTAGGAAGAGGCGTGCCATATCTACTGGCGTCATATATCCCAGGAGAGGGACACGCTGTTGACACAGTTCCTAAAACTCAAATCCCAAGATGATCTCCCTCTGTGAACTCGTTGTCCTGACTCTTCCACTCCATTAACCCACCACATGCATTGCCTCTATACCTGTCTACAATGCCCATGTGCATCACTCCCAACCTCTTTCCTTCCAACCCTTGCTCCACCCGTTCACTATGGATCAACCCTCCAACTCCATCTTGCAACCAACCTGTATCACAACTGACCTAACACATGCCCGACTGCCTGGTAATTTTCCTCATACACTGTGTCTGCCTCTGGATCCACCCCTCCCCAAGATCCAGTTACAAGGTTTACACACTTTCCCTTTCTTTAACTTCTTAATTCCACATGGGACTTTATTGTTGTCTTTTTCCACTTGATGAGCCCTTGCCATACTTTGTTTTTGGTATAAACTTGCTTTTTGATCTTTTTGTAAAATTATGTTTCATAAAGCAAAACTCTAATAAACATAATTGAAAAGAAATGGTGTGCCATTGAGAGAGAAGCCTTTGCTGTGGTCTGGTCCCTGAAGAACCAGAAGCCATACCTGTTTGGTAATCACTTCAGTGTTCAAACTAACCACAGACCTCTTAGATGGATCATGTATATTAGGGGGGAGAACCCAAAATTGTTGAGGTGGTTCATTTCCCTACAGGGGGTGGACTTCACCATGGAACATAGACCTGGAACTGCCCATGCCAATGCAGATGGACTTTCTAAGTTTTTCCACTTAGATGATGAGAACCACCAGGGAGCAGCTTAGTTGCCCATCACCTTTCGTCTGGGAGGGTGTGTGCAGGAAAGGCATCTTCCTTGCCCTGATGATCCCCATTTTTTGGACTGATGCTGGTGGTTATTGACTCTGTAAGTACCCTGGGCTCTGTTAACCCAGCCCAGGGCCAGTGCTTGTAAAGGTATATTGTAATTGTTATAATTCTAACTGGCGAAGACACCCTACTTGTAAGTCCTTAGTATATGATAGAGCATGTAGGTTTACAGACCCCAGTTGACGTAATGCACTTACATGTGCACTGCTGTGGCTGTCTGGGGTCATTTTAAATCCAGGTCTGCCTTGCAGGCTGGTTTTAAAATAAAACTGTGTACAAATTAAACTTTGGAATTAAAAGTCTTTTAAGGATCCAAAACTATCTTTTTGTAACGTATGTCACCTATAAGGTCTGCCCTAGGTGCCCTAAGGGTATATGGTACCTTCTTATAACAAATAGGGACAATATAAAGTATGTTTTACATGTCTGGTTAGGAAAAACAGCCAAAGTAGTTTTCCCCCTATTTTAGTGCCTTTAACCCCTAGAGGTTAAACTTAATAAAGTCTAAACTTTGACTGGAGCTAGCTAACCATGTCATTCAAAGTATCAAAATAATGATTACAATAAATCTAACAAATTGCCAGTGTTGGATCTATTATAGGTATTACAAGAAAGTAGTTTTAGAACTTACTATTCTGAAGTTACCTAGTGCGGAGCTGGGGTAGGTGCACCAGAGGGCGTTGTTCCATAAACAAGTAAATTTTCTCGTTATCCCGACCTGCAGCCCTTCGGATAGGGAGCCGCTAGGCCAGTCTCCACCGTGCGGGCTTTCTTGCCCCCCGGAGATGGATTTGCCGGCCTCACAGGGAGGCGGGTGAGTTTCTGCACAACTGCTGCAGGCTACTCCTCGGACGGGGAGCAGCGTGTTGAGCCTCTGATGTTTCGGCTTACTAGTGACTAAGCCCAGTTCAAGGGCAGCGGTTGCCACAATGTACACATGCCCCATTGTGTTATGTATAATTTCTTTCCAGTAGAGGCCACACGAACATACCAAGTCATGGTTCCGGGGCTGAGATGGCTGCAAGCCTCTGTTGTTATGTCTTTTAAAGAGCACATATTGTACTATTTGATTACCAGCGAGCTGCTTACTGCCAACCTCGACCCCTTGGCAGGAGCTGTCAAAGACAACACATGCCCTCGCTGCTCAGCATTTCCGCATCTGGGCTCTGCATGGAATAATTAGAGCCCCTTTTAAGATAGACTGTGATACTATACAGCTCGATCGTTACGCATGTTAGCTTTGATCAATGAACCATATACGAAGCCCTTCTACTACTTGGCGTGAGCTGTCACATTGTAGATGCACTTGCAGGACATAGGGCTTGCTTGTTAGAGACCATTTTGAGTTGAGTGTATGATTGTTTACAATGAATAAGAACCTACATTTAATACCACTTTGACCTGCACTGGCTGATTGGAGGCCGGTTTCTACCCTAACACATAAAACATTAACACATTAAGTATGGGCATTTACATACGAATTTGCCTGGAACCTATTGTTTTAAAGCCGAGTTTTACCCCTTGGCGGGAGCTGTCACACTTGGTATACACCTCCATCACACAACTCTTTTGCACCAGCCCCACTAAGCTGGGAAACAATCCTGGAGTGGCATCAGATACACTATATATATTCTCTTTCCAGCTATAGCTTTATGACTTGCTGCTTGTCCAGAACACTCCAAGTAATTAGCATTACCCTTTCGTACCTTCAGTCTTTTTAAGGGATATGTGCTGTCACCATTTCTTTGACTAGAATTGGGCTTCCCATTCCAGGGGACACTGCACATTACCTCCATTAAGGCTGTATGGATACTTGAACCTTTCTGATTTCCAGCTTCCAGAATATCTGGTGTTTGCCTGTTCCTATTTTGTTGTAAGACACCTACACCAGGTTGGTGCATAGTAACATAGTAACAATGTTTCTGCCATCTTATCTACTGTAGGAATTTTGTGGAGTGACATGGCGTCACCAGCATGTCTCATATGCCTTTGAGCACTGAAGTTATTTGTGGTGGTTCCACTATGTTGCTTGACACCAATTGGCACTTAATGAACTGTACTACTTATTGTCATTGTACTGAATAACGAGTCCCTTTTATTTTACTTCCAGGTTCCTGCTTAGATTACCATATCATCAATGACTTATATGGTATGTGTTCACATGACAGTGAGGATTAGGCTGTTCCTAATATAGGTCCTGACGAATCGCATATAGATCCTTATGACTATTAGAGAAAAAAACATGTGGACCAGTTTGTTATAGGCATTGTAGGGACTACCAAAAATTGATTCATTATACTCACCTTTCCCCACCTTTGTTTTTTTAACCTTGACAGGGGCTCCACTTTCATAATAAAGGTATGTCTTCTGGATCCCTCTAGTCAATTTTAACAGCTTCTTCACCAGTTCCACATTATTGCACTCACTACTGGCAAATATTTTTAAAAGTTCTCTGGTGGAGAGCACCCTTGAGGGGTCCGTCAGGCATTGCAGTGTCGGTCTGACAAGAAGCAAAGTCCGATGATGAAGCATGTCACCGAAAGGTGGGTGAGGGCTCTTGTTCCAAGTATTGAGTACTTGTAGGGACTAGGGGCCAGATGTAGCAAAAAGCAAAATTGCGACTTGCAATTTGCGAGTCCATCCGACTCGCAAATTGCAAGTCGCAATTTGCTATGCAGTACGGTGTCTCAGACACCGACTGCGACTCGCAATGGGGTCGCAATGACCCACCTCATGAATATTCATGAGGTGGGTCGCAAATTGCGGCCCCATTGCGAGTATAGGCACTCGCTAACATGGAGGCCTGCTGACGTCAGCAGACCTCCATGTTCGCGACCTGCTTTTAAATAAAGCAGTTTTTTTTTTTTTTAAGTGTAGCCCGTTTTCCTGACAGGAAAACGAGCTGCACTGCAAAAAAAAAACGAAACCTTTTGTTTCGGTATTTTTTCAGGGCAGGGAGTGGTCCCTTGGACCACTCCCTGCCCTGAAAAAATATTTTTGGGTCCATTCACAAAGTGGAAGGGGTCCCATGGGGACCCCTTCCAATTTGCGAGTGGGTTACCATCTACTTGAAGTGGATGGTAACTGCGAGTCCATTTGCGACCGCGTACGCGGTCGCAAATGGAATTGTATCCCACTGCGAGTCGCAAATAGGAAGGATACACCCCTTCCTATTTGCGAGTCGGAAATGCATTTTGCGAGTCGGAGCCGACTCGCAAAATGCATTTCTGAATAGCAAAGTGGCTTTTGCGCCTCGCAAACGGCGATTTTCGCCGTTTGCGAAGCGCAAACACTTTGCTACATCTGGCCCTAGATGACTTCTCCCCAAATTGGTAGTGAGGATTCACATTTCCCGTGAAACTGTGCATTCTTCTTTTTTGTTACCTAAAGCAGGCATGTAGCAGCTTCTTCTGATTGGTCAGCCTTTTATAGCCTGAGTCAAACTGCTCACTGAGTAGGTGTGAAGAGGCCTGGGGATAAAACAATACAGCCATTTGGTGGGAGGCGAGTAGCTTCCTGGAGAAGCCAGGGAGAGAACGGGGGCAGGGGAGATAATCTGGACTTCAAAGGTAGGAGAGCAGATGTCACAGGACCCAGGCCAATCCTGTCAACATCAGGACAGGATTGGCCTGGGTCCTGTGACATCTGTTCTCCTACCTTTGAAGTCCATATTATCTCCCCTGCCGAATCTGCAGTGTGCACGATTCATTTCTCACATGTAAAACTTGCTGTTCAGATTGGCAACAGCTTGCGCAATCATTTCATGGCATTTGCATATTCTTGCTCGAATCGGCAGGGTGCGCGATTCATTTCCCGCATGTAAAACATGGTGTTCAGATCGGCAACAGCTTGCGCGATCATTTCATGGCATTTGCATATTCTTGTTCCAATCGGCAGGGTGCGCAATTCATTTCCCGCATGTAAAACTTGGTGTTCAGATCGGCAACAGCTTGCACAATCATTTCATGGCATTTGCATATTCTTGTTCGAATCGGCAGAGTGCGCGATTAATTTCCCGCATGTAAAACTTGGTGTTCAGATCGGCAACAGCTTGCGCGATCATGTCATGGTATTTGCATATTCTTGTTCGAATCTGCAGTGTGCGCGATTCATTTCTCACATGTAAAACTTGCTGTTCAGATCGACAACAGCTTGCGCAATCATTTCATGGCATTTGCATATTCTTGTTCGAATCGGCAGGGTGCGCGATTCATTTCCCACATGTAAAACTTGGTGTTCAGATCGGCAACAGCTTGCGCGATCATTTCATGGCATTTGCATGTTCTTGTTCGAATCGGCAGGGTGCGCAATTCATTTCCCGCATGTAAAACTTGGTGTTCAGATCGGCAACAGCTTGCGCAATCATTTCATGGCATTTGCATATTCTTGTTCGAATCGGCAGAGTGCGCGATTAATTTCCCGCATGTAAAACTTGGTGTTCAGATCGGCAACAGCTTGCACGATCATGTCATGGTATTTGCATATTCTTGTTCGAATCTGCAGTGTGCGCGATTCATTTCTCACATGTAAAACTTGCTGTTCAGATCGGCAACAGCTTGCGCGATCATTTCATGGCATTTGCATATCCTTCTTTGAATCGGCAGTGTGCACGAATTATTTCCAGCATGAAAAACTTGATTTTCAAATCAGCAATAGTGTGCATGATCATTTCAAGGCAATTAAAACTTTGATGTGTAGTGTTTGTTCAAGTGCACACATTTATCCTGGGCCTTTGGATTTTCTGTGAAGATGCTAAATTCAAAATGTGACATTCTTTGTGCATATTGAGGGGCATATTTATACTCCGTTTGCGCCGGAATTGCGTCGTTTTTTTTTACGCAAATCCGACGCAAAACGAACTCCATATTTATACTTTGGCGTTAGACGCTTCTAGCGCCAAAGTCCATGGAGATAGCGTCATTTTTTAGCGTGGACACCTACTTTGCGTTAATTATATGCAAGGTAGGCGTTCCCGTCTAAAAAATCGACTTCGAGGCATGTGCGTCGGATTTATACTCCCGGGCAAAATTCACGCCGGGAGTGGGCGGGTCAAAAAAAATGACGTACGCCGCTTTTGCGCCGTTTTTTAGCGCCTGCAAAAGGCAGGCGTTAAGGGACCTGTGGGCTCTGAAGGAGCCCAGAGGTGCCCTCCCATGCCCCCAGGGACACCCCCTGTCACCCTTGCCCACCCCAGAAGGACACCCAAGGCTGGAGGGACCCATCCCAGGGACATTAAGGTAAGTTCAGGTACGTTTTTTTTTTTTTT
The DNA here is from genome assembly GCF_031143425.1 of Pleurodeles waltl. Lineage (NCBI taxonomy): Eukaryota > Metazoa > Chordata > Amphibia > Caudata > Salamandridae > Pleurodeles > Pleurodeles waltl. The sequence goes on from NC_090439.1 coordinate 962,073,939, forward strand.
TTTTTTTTGTGGCATAGGGGGGCCTGATTTGTGCCCCCCTACATGCCACTATGCCCAATGACCATGCCCAGGGGACAGAAGTCCCCTGGACATGGCCATTTTTTGGGGGGGGCATGACTCCTGTCTTTGCTAAGACAGGAGTCATTTCTATGGGGGTTGGGAGTGAAAAAAAATGGCGCAAATCGGGTTGAGGCGAAAAAATTGCCTCAACCTGACTTGCCCCATTTCTTGACGCCCAAGCCCCATATCCCCCTACGCCGGCGCTGCCTGGTGTACGTCGTTTTTTTTAACGCACACCAGACGGAGCCGCCGGCTAACACCGGCTAACGCCGGCTAACGTCATTCAATAAATACCGCGCCCGCATGGCGCTTCAGAATGGCGTTAGCCGGCGCAAATTTTTTTGACGCAAAACTGCGTTAGCGCAGTTTTGCGTCAAAAAGTATAAATATGGGCCTAAGTCCCTAGTACAATTCCTATTGTTTTCCAGGGAATGTTTCAGATTGCCTTTGTCCTCATGTAAAGATGCAATGTTTGTTCTGAAACATTATTCTAGAAGGTTATTGTATTCCTAGACAGTATGTGACATTTCATGAAAATCTCATGTGAAACATTGTATTAACCATTCTTGATTTTTTCCAGGTACCCAGAGTTCTTGAGGTCTAGTTATAGTCACTTCTTAGGTTATCCATGGTTACAGTATGACAATGCGGTTTTTACCACCAGGAACAGGATGGCGGGAACGGGTGTCGTGGGGCCCCCTAACCGTGCCCCATAAAGATTTTCAGTGTCTGCTTTGCAGACACTGAAAATCGCGACGGGTGCCACTGCACCCGTCGCACCCCTACAACTCCGCCGCCTCCATTCGGAGCCGGCTTCATTGTTGAGGGGGGTTTCCCGCTGGGCCGGCGGGCGGCCTTCTGGCGGTCGCCCGCCGGCCCAGTGGGAAAGCCAGAATGGCCTCCGCGGTCTTTTGACTGCGGTGCGGTAATTCGGCGGTTCCCTCCAGGCGGGCGGCTCCTGCCGCCCGCCGGGGTCAGAATGACCCCCTTTGTCTAATGTTTTTAGCATGCTAGGCCTTGGAATGGTTTTGAACTCTAATCTACTGACTACTGTGTTGGGTTGAATGTCTGGTACATGCAATGTACACTTTAGAAATAACATTTCAGGGCATCTCTACAACATCATCATTGGAATTTGCATTGGTGTAAGTCAGCATGAGTGTGTAAAACAGTGAAAATCATACAAAGGCCTAATCATTTTATCAGTCTGATTTTACTTTTTACAGTTGCCCCATTTGTAGTTAAAGACACATTTGAGGTACAAACCAGATTTTAATTTCATATTGCCTGCATTCTTTTAAGATCCAGCACCCATGGCCAGTGGACCACAGTCGGCTAGTCGAGATACCTCCATTCCAGACCAGGTCCAAGTGTTCAGTGAGAACTCCATTCCTGCCCATCCGGATGATCAGGAGCAGACTTATCCATCTGGTCTGTCTCCAGTGAGTCGCACTCGGCCCACACCTACACCTCCCATCCCAGATGAAACCACATCTCAGCCTATGGATATGTCCACTTTGTGTGTACAGAGGAACTTCACACCAATCTTGTGCCCCCAATCCTACTTGCTGTTTAGACAACACCAACACTGCCTCCAGCTGAGCCAAGGCCCAGTGGGATAGGTCACTTTGCTTCCAGGGCACAGGGTAGTAGAGGTAGGGGTTATGGGAGGGAATCTGTGGGCCAGCAAAGTGAGGCCACTAGCATCATTTTCAGCCAGACCATCATTGACTGATTCTTTTGTAGCAGTACAAGAGTCCCAAGATGTGATTGGCCAAGTCGTAACTCTGCTCTGGGAGAACAAGGAGATGCAGAGGGGGCTCATGTTGGAAATCTGCAAGTGACAAAATGAGCTCCCTGACTGGGGTTCTTCTATATCTCTATTACTACATGTGCAGGGCTTTTCCCATATCATCTGCTCTTGTTTGTGGTCCTTCTACATTTGGGCCAAGTACAACAATGTCAGCCACAGACAGGAAGGCCCTGCCAAATGAAGAGCCTGCTCCTCCCACCGCAGTCCCTCCACCTGTGGCCCCCTCCCTGTGGAGTGGGCGGTCATCTGGACCACCACAAGAGGATGGCAAGATATCCACCACCACCTCCAAGAGACGCAGATCCTAAATTCCTCCAGAGTGTGAGTATAGCATTCACTCTGTGGATTATTTCAGGGACTCATGTATCTTTTTTGAGGACAGTTGTATTTTTTTTTTTTTTTTGTCCTCATATTCCTCGCCCCTGCTTTGGTTAAGTAGGAAAGGCATTGGCGCGACAAACGACAACATGCCCCCAGTACATAGACAAACCTTAGTAGATCATCCCCTCTGATCTACTGATTATCCTTTCTCATACGGGTGTCATTGATCAAAAGTTGTCACTTTCAATCATAGCCAAAGCAGCACCTCCAAAGAGCGAGGGGGAGATCTTAATCATTGGACTTTAAAAATTCAAAGTGTAAGGAGCTTATATGACAAAGAAATAATATGTTATTGATACACATTTTCCCAATATAACCAAAAATCATCTTTTCTAGACAGGGGGCCCCGTTGTTCCAATGTACAGATTCGATTTACAGATATCTGCCAATCCGACACACGAGGAGGAAGAGGATCAATCCATTTACGACAAATTTCTCGCCTAGCTAGAAGAATTAATATGAACAGCAAATGCTCCTGCTGAACTGACAATTTCTGGTAATATGTATCCTGTTCCCACACCCCAAACACCACTAATGCTGGGTTTACAACTAAGTTTACATTAAAGATTATTTTAAAAATACTCTCTATATCCCCCCAATAATTCAACAACTTAGCGCAATGCCAAAACATATGGATATCGTCCGCCTTATCATCCCCGCACCTTGGACAGTTTTTCTGAGTCTTCCCAATAGCTGTTAATTTGGCCGGAGTCCAATAAACCCTATGGAGTGTGAACAAATGATTTTTCTTCAGCCCCGCAGGACTGGTAGTAAGCCACAATATTGAACAAGACTTTTGCCACAGTGTTGTAGCATCTAGAGTTGGAAAGATCGCTCCCCACTTCGACAAGGGAAGGGAAGCGCTATCATCTGATGTTTCTAACAAAGCGTGGTACCACAATGCAACCTCTTTGTTGATGGTTCTCTGATTTAGCTTCCCTTCCCATATACTCCTCCCTATTTCTCCATTTCGGCGGGACTTTGCCCAACTAGATATTTGAAGGTACTTAAATCTAGAAACTGCCCCACCAGTACCTTCCTGGAATGCGCCCCAACTTAACACTAGCACAGTTGTATTTTGTACATTGGACTCCAACTGTTTTTGCCTCTACTATTACACTTTCACCCACCCTGAAAGGCTACTTTTTTGTTTTGTTCATTGTTTTAATTTTTGAAACACTTGTAAGTTCCTTTGTATCATGTAAATTAATTATACTGACACAAACTCCAAGACTGCTTTGGCTTGACAAATACATGTGGTTAGAGCAAGTTAAGTAGCACATATTGTCTTGATTGCAACATCCCACAGAAAACAAGTCTCATCTCAACAATACCCATTTAATCACAGTGCAAGTTGTCTCTGTACAGGATCTGTCCATCCCAAGTGGGTGTTTGTCCCAGAATCAACAAATGTTCACTCTGTACTTTCCAACAGCAACATACTAATGAAAATGTCACAACTTTGAAATGTCTGAATGAAAATGACATTGTGAGGGACCCTGACACAGAATAACAGAATCACAAGGGAAAATGAATGATTTCACATATACAATTTGACTCAAATGATAAGTTTGGAAGACACATACACTTAGCACACATAAAGTTAATATGTGACAATAAACACAGTAGTCAATGTAGGGAAACTCTGATCCACAAACATCTTTCCCTTGGACTTTCCTGAACTGACCATTCCTACCAAATTACCATCGCAGATATATATGCTCACTATGTCACAAGTTGTTCTGACACTGGAGTTTGCAATCTATAAAGGTACACTTACACTCAGGTGAAGAAGAGGTCAATAACATCTTGTAGTAAGTTAATTCCTTCTTCTTCACCACTGTCATCTTCATTGAGCATTTCAACAAACTCACCTGGTGGCTCTTCACGGTCTCCATCCTCTGTGATAATTGGGATGTTTTGCAACATGCAGCAGGCAACCGTGATTTGGTGCACCTTATCGGGTAAGTAGTGTAGACTCCACCAGTCTTGTCCAGGCACCTAAACCTGGCTTTGGAGGAGCCTAAAAGCCTTCTCCACTGACCTCCGTGTTCTTCTATGGGCCTCATTGAAGTGGACTTTCCCTGGCATAGTTGGATTCCTCACCGGAGCTAAAAACCATGGTCTGATAGGAAAAGCTGATTCTCCTACATGGAAGCAATGTATCAATAGATTTATATCATATCAAGCCATTGTACCTTCCTAAACTAGGTTTAAAGCAAACGATCTTCAAGTAATATTGTACTTACCAACAAACCAGGCCCTCTCATGTCCAATTTGTGAGATTTGCAAGGATATGGTGGTGTTCCATAGTGCAAAAGAATCATGTGTTGACCCAGTCAAGTGTGGACACACACACTTGAGATATACAAATCATCTAAGTAAACAACTTGCACATTGATGGAATGGAAGTTCTTCCAATTGCAGTAGACCTATTCCCTTGTGTGTGGTGCACCAAGGCAATATGCGTTCCCTCTATTGCTCCAACTACATGTGGTAGGCCTTGCGAAGCATAAAATTCTTCCTTCACAGTGGCCAAATTCTGTTGTCAAGGGAATTGGATTTAGCTGTTGATGTGCCTCAGCATTGAAGATAGGACTTCTTGTAGCACACCACTGAAAGTGGGTTGGGACATGCCTCCAGATACTGCCACAGTGGATTGAGTGACCACCATCTCCTACCCATGCCTGGGTTCAAATGTCTGCATGTATGGGAACGAAAATATCAGCTGAAATGGTCACACCATACTTTGATAATCAATGCACATCTTATGTTTTGGTAACATTAGGAATCTCATTGTGTCATATATGTACACATAATGTTATAAAATTATTTTTTACTTTAAAAATTACTTTTTTACATGTCTAATTAGTTATCATGTGCAAATAATGCATTTGAAATGTATTATTTGCACATACTTTAAAAAAACAAAATATTTTTTCAAAATACCGTCACTGAGGTATTACTTCCACAGTCATGGTTCACTTTTTAATGTGTCATATCTTGTCAAAAACAGTATCGTTCATATCTGACATTTGTATAGACATTAGTCTCCATTCTGAGTGCTGGTGATGCACAATTTAAAAATACACAGCTTCACACCCTAAAATGGTGGCTGCCTGATCTGGCTGTAAGGACATTGGCTACCGGACAGCCATCGGCGGATGTTGATAGCGTAGTAGGTGGAGCACTCCATGTCGGACCCTGCCATAGACTAACATGTGTGATGACTACACACGAAAGCCATTGGCTGTGTCCGTCTCCATCACAGATCCTGTCTGCTGTGTACTTCTATGAGTCATATTGGAAAAAAGCTCACTTGCCTCCTAACCCTGCAGCCAACAGGAGCTCCTGATTTTTTGCTCAGATTACCGACCTCTGGGAGCCAGGATGCTGGGCAAAGCAGGTGACAGGGCCGCTGCCTTCTCCCCTGAGGAACAGGAGCTCCTCACCAGGGAGATCCTCTCTCTGTACAGCCAGTTGAATGGTTACCCAGAGGAACAGGAACATGTTTGAGTGTGAAATGTTTGCCAAAGTAACTTGTTCCCTCAATGTCCACAGGCTATGTGGTCCCTTTTTGTTAATGAGTGATGAGTTGTGATTGGAGGGTAGTGAACCGAATGATTTATCTGAGAACAGGGTGTTGTTTGAGGATGTTAGAAATGTCTGTGCATTGAAATCAAAGTCACCTGTAAGAATTAGCTGAGTGTTCAGTGCATATTGCTCACAGTTCCAGGTTTAATGAGACAAAATGCAGGCCCCTTACTTCCAGTGGCTAGTAGGCACTGTACCACTAATTTAAGTGGAAACATATAGCCCAGGTTGAAATGGTAGAAACCTAAATTCCAAGTAGAATCTTTAAAGTTACAGAGTTGTCTGATGCTGTTCTGGTAAGTGAATTTACAGGCCATATTTTGGCATTGGAATATCTTTATGTTTTAAACACGTCATGGTGCCACATATGGGGAAAAGTATTTACTGTGCTGCCAGTCTATATGACACAGGCTCTTAATCACCCATACACGTATGTCTCACTACTATAAACACTTGTTCACACATCACCTATAAACCATGCTCTCACTGACACATGGCAGTCCTCCCATATTGCCGTTGGTCACTGTATGTGGTGCAAGTCATACTATCTGACTCTTAGAAGGTTAGGCATGAAGAAAATAATGTACAGGATGTTTAGCCTTTAGTAGCTCACAATGAGATGGACTAATCTGGAGTGGGTCTCACTATATGACATGTTTCCTTTCCCTGGCTCAGATGGTGTATGTGTCCTGTATTGGTAACATGAGGAAAAAATATGGAGGCTACTCCACAGATCACTGCAAATTGGTATTAGTATTTCTTAGGTTTTTTCCAATGTGTGTAGATAATCTATACTGACTATTCTAGGAATGAAAGTGAGAGCTGCGGCTAAATTGTGTGATCGCACTACAGACAAACAAAATCACTCAAAACCTCTTTTGTTGTTATTTGTTCTCATCCATACGAGTCAATGCCCATCAGAAGCATGATTTGTGGAAGGCCATCACAAAGAAGATGCAGACCCTGAGGGTCTTTAAGCGGCAGAGGCTGCATCGCAGGAAGAAGAGATAGGACCTCCAACACTGGACCAGGAAGTCAGCAGAAGTCTAGCTTGGCCAGGCCTCACAACGAGGCAAGCTCATGCACCCCAGCCTGACTCCCCCACACCCGTAGTGGCCTACATCCTCTTGGTGGCCTACCCAGAGCTTGATGAACAGTTGAGAGCCCAAAAGCAGCATCAATGAGGTGAGTTATTATATGTAGTTAATCTTCTTGTTTAACTTTTTTTATTGTTTGGCATCAACATGAGGGTTGACACACACATAACGCAGATGAGGATTTCTAGAGGTGTAATTTTTTCAGACGGCTTCTGATGCTGTGCTTGGAATATAGTTCTGTGCTAAAGTTTGTCTCTAGACTCCTCATCACAAGCCAAGTACTACTGTGAGCAGACACATGGCAGCATGTGATAAAAGGGGTACCTGCATTTTCTCTATGTTATGAAGGATATTTGCACCAAACATGCCCCATTTGAGGATAAGGTCAGATGTGATGCTCCATCACAGATGTGTGTAGGTAATGTAGGCCTTAATACTTGTGACATGGCATAGTGAGCACTTGTGAGACAGTTGCTGTCTCAGACTTTACATTGGTAAGTTGGTACAATGAAAATGTGATCATGAGCATCTGCACCAAAAGGCCTGGAATCATTCCTTTTCTGAAATCTGTTAGAAAACTGATTTAATTTCATCTCCACAGAAGCAAACTGTCATGAAGCCTCAGTCCTTCCCAAAATGTAGGCCAGTACGTGTCAACCAACATGACTTTGCATGCCAGAATATATTGATTGAAACAGGGAAAAATGTGTCCACATTGGTTACAGAGTTACACGTACCCCAGATGATATTTAAGTGCCCTTAGTTATGTCCAGATGGGAAAGCAATGATGGTGAGCAAAGTGATTCTTAAAATTACAATTGCAGATGGAAGGTTCCTTCACATAGATATTGGAGTACCCTATCTTGATGAGACAATATCAGGCCCAAAACAAGTCTCTTTTGTATATGTGGAAAGGTTTTTGCTCCATACTGAAGATGTTTGGGAATGTATCTGGGGCCTATCTATTTACTAATTCTGTCAAATCCTTTTGTCATGCAAAGAAATAAAAGCGGATAAGAGACAAAAGGCATACATGGTATAGGAGCTGGCATTGGGGGATTTCTAGACTGTGAGCAAATGATTTGTGGAATTCTTCTGTCAAGGCATGAGACACTGATGATTAAGAAGCCAAGTCTGACCCACGTTTCAACCTGCATCATCATCCACATTTCCATCTCCACCCTCCCTCCTCCCCCCCTCAAGTCGGCTGTAGCATCTCCCCAAAAGGGGTAGCATTACATTTGCTGCAGGCACCTCTTGCCCTGCCCCTGTCTCTCAGGCTGCGCTCAATGAGGAGGCTATTGATCTGTTGTGGACTTTCACTGCAGGGCAAACTGCACCATTGAATGACATCCAGGGGCTTAGTGGTCAGATGACATGATGCTGGTTTACCTGGATGGCATTCACGGTGCTTTGTGTGGCCTATAACAGTATTCCAGGGTCTTGCTTCCTCAGTGTCTGCAGCCTCCCACCCACCTCAACCTTGTGCTCCAACTTCCAACCCTTCCCCATCCCAAATCCCTCTTCCCAGCCCAAGTACTCATGCAAACACCCACAAGCAGCACATCCTCACATAACCACAAACACTGAAAGAAAAACAGACATATACACACACATGTAGATAACACACACACATCCTGCCACAACCACAACTACAAGCATCCCTACAGAGACCACACCAACTCCAACACAAACACCCACACCCAGCACCATCACAGTTGCAGACACCACACCCACCATGACACACACATGCACCAGCACATCCATAGGCACCACAACCACACACAGCACCTCCACAGCAGACACATCCACACACACATATGCTGTACTCAAATGCCCACACACACCCACACAACAGACACCAGTAAGAAACACAAACCAAAACATACACCACATACACCGATCATCAGGCACCACCACTAAAAGACACATGCACAACAGACACTGCCACTCCATCTCAGGCCCAAATCCCTCCCAGGCCCAAATCCCTCCCATACCACCAATCTGTTTTCCCAAGGAGGACCTAATGTTTGCCCTGGCCCAACCCCTTCCTCACCCCAGACCACCCTACCCAAATGACTACATACCCCTTCCACATCCCAACCCACCCCTCCCACACCCCAAATCACCCCTTCCACACACCTATCGACCACTTCCACATACCAATCCCCCCTTCCACACCTCAACCCACCCCTTCCACACCCCAACCCATCCTTTCCAAATTTAAACTCAGCCCTTTCAAATCCCAAACCACAAGTTCCACATCCCAACCCACCCCTTCCAAATCCAACCCCACCCCCTCCCATATCTAAACCCACACCCACCTAAATGAAAATCCACCCCTCCCAAAACAGACCTACCCCTTCCAGATCCAAACCCACCTCTTCCAAACCCAAGAACCCCCTCAGTGAAATCTTTGATGTGACTCCTCTCTGCCCCACAGATGCCCCTTCCAGGGGAGGTTTATTCTGCCAGTGCATATAGGAGGCGGGTTATGGCTATACAACCCATACTGTCACTTCATGGCTTAGTGCCTTTGTTTTTTCTATGTCATACTCTTTATTTTACTTATGACAGTTATCTCACTTATATAAAATGTTTTTATTTTGAGAATACCTGGCCTTATTTAAGGAATGTTACTAAGTGTTTGCTGATGATGTTATTTCGGCTATTGTGTGTGCCATGCACATACTCTCATTTGTGACAGTGACAAGCAAAAACGGTATTTTTTAATGCATACATTAGTGTTGTACATTTGTGATGGACATGTTAATTTTGCTGCAAGCATTCATCGTTTTACTGGACACATACACCAAAATTATATCTGTTTCTGCTATTGTGACTGGAGAACGCATGTGTCTCTATTTTGACATGATGTGTCAATAATATGCACATATGTATTGCATAGGGCACATGACACTTTACAGTTAAATGAAATCTTGGGTTTGCCATGAATTGCACAAATCAAGGGTAAATGTGACTATACATCTCTGACATGTTTGCAGTTAAAAAGTTAGATTGGTTGTACATTTTGTCTACAAGAAAGCCTTCCTTGTACTGCGTCTTGCTTTTCCCGTGCAGGTATGGTTGGAATTTAGTCTTCCGGATCAGCTGGCAGCTGGTGCCTTTTTGAAGCTCTGTCATAAGCTGCGTCGGGCTACGGATGGCTGCCTGGAGGCAGTTTTGTGGCAAGAAATCAGTGAGTCAAAAACAAATGGATCTTACTCCCACTTTTTGGTTGAATGTAAACGGCAACTGGAAGCCAATGATCTTTGGCCAAGCAACCCTTCTCTGTTTAAACTAGGTGTGAAAAAGATCATACAACTACATTCGTATCACTCCGATTGCTCCCTCCTTGCTAAACATAAGCATGCCTGGTCAGTAATTAAATCCTTTAAGTCAGGTATGCCTTCTAGCTATCTCTCTTGTTCTTATGGGTTCCGGTTGAAAAAGGCCTTCTTGGCCTTAAGGTTGGGCGACTGGGGTTTTCTGAAACATCTTCCCCCATGGCAGTTAACTCCTGGGGAGAGCGTGATGTGCAGAGGCTGTAGCAATGAGGATGAAACTAATGAAAATGTGGTCTGTCTGTGCCCAGCTTTACAAAAGGAACGTAGATTTCTGCTTTGGAGTAAATGGAACGAACTGGGAATTCACTCCTGCCATCAGGCTATTATTCAGTCTCTGGACCTAGCGAATTCAATGCTGAATGTGTTATTGACTACATTTATCAAAATTGCCCAAACTACTGACAATACGAGCATATGATATGTATAATTGGAATTCTCTCCCGCTTTTGCCCAACTGCTCGTTATTGGTTAGGTTGTGGAGTCCTAACATTCAATCTAGGACCTCAACCACCATTGGTATTTAACTTAACTGTAACATAACGCACTAATGCACTTTAGGGACTGTGTATCGCAACCCCTTTGTATATTATGTATCATGTGGCGTTCTGGGCTTTGGTGGTTTGGCTCTATTTTTATATTCATCGATGATTTTATATTACTAAGCAGAAATGTCTCTTTTATTATGGCATGTGTGTTTAAATCATGGTGTGTTTTTAGTATGAACTCAGCTATTGATTGTTCTTGTATTCTTGATTGTTTTTTTTCTTATGTTTTAATTGTATTGGATTTTATTATCTGTACAATAAATTATTAATTCATTCATTCACTCATTCACCTGTTGCATTTTGTAGTACAACTGCTACATTCTCATGGATCTGAGTAAGTCCTATTGGGTATACTGGTTATGTATATGATCTGGTAGTTTAGGGAAAATTATTGCGCACACCTGTATGGACACATTTCTGTTTGTGATTGCTGTGATTTATTGTGCAGGTGTCTATTGAGGGCAGTTAGTACCGGATCAGTGAATGATACTAATATCGTGAGTGTTTTTTTAAACATTTTTCTGACTGCAACATTATACACAAATGCATTGCACATGATTGCATTATTGCTTCAAAGCATGTTTTTAAACAAGTCCAGTGCTAATGTACCCCAACAACTCCAAGGATGACAGGAAATACAGTGACTTACCTTATGGTCCTGCAACAACAGGGTTGATTTTAGTCTTGGTCCAAGAGCATCAGCAATGGCAGGACTTGTATGACCAGATTCATGGCAGCAGGAAATGAGAAAACTCAGAAAAAGGTGAGTTTCATCCTTTTATTCCTCGCAATCCACCAACTCTGGTGTGGAGGTTTAGCCGCCACAGTTGCGTCGGCGGAAGGGCACTTCATGATTGGCTCAGTGGTAAAAGTGGCTAGAGTCCTGTCACCAGCCGCTTTTGCCTATGATGGCGTTGACACCGGTGATGATTCATGGCAGTGACAACAGTTCATCGACGGTCTTTTGTCTATGGACCCACCAACATCTTACTAGAGCGGGCGGACCACCTAGCAGACGGACAGGAATCCCAATGAAAAATCGAGAGCGGGACAGTTACCGTCAAGATCTAAGGACCTGATTACGGCATTGGCAGATGGGATACTTTGTCACAAACGTGACAGACATCCCATCTACTGTATTACAAGTTCCATTATTACCTATAGAACTTGCAAAACGGCAGGCGGATATTGGCATAGTTGTGACAGAGTATCCCATCCACCAAGGCCATTATCAGGCCCTAAATCAGGCCCTAAGTCTGAAGGTAACCTTTTTCACCAGGACCTAGCACACAACCTATCAGACCCATGTTCCATTGCAGTAGGCCTAAAACTCTGACTTTGTCCCGGTCCAGAGGGACCAGCCTCAGGTGGCGCTTTATGCTGTTGGTACTAGAATGCGCATTTTTTTATTTAATCTTTAAAAATTGATATCTCTGGATTTTTGTCATTTTTATGTCATTTTAAAGACAAAAATATTTCCTAGTTTTATAAATTGGTGTTGGATTTTTATTATATTGTGTCTTTTAGTCATTTACAGTTTTGAAGATATTAAATGCTTTACAGATACCTGTCCAGCCTTATATTACTTTTGGTATTTTATTTATAAGGTGACATATATAGGGTAACCATCAATTACCCTTAGAGGTCAAAACAAATCTTTGGACTCAGATAGGAATGTGATAACGTCCTAACAAACAACATTGACAATATCAAATCAATAAACATTAATTTCAGTTTTAGAGGCAATAATTTATACGCACCATGACCTGTGCGGCCATGAATCACACCAGTTTAATAAGTTTAAACATTTATTGCCCTTTAGATTAACAAGGCTAAGATTGCATAAATCAAACTAAAGACCAAGTGATATAAGTACTGAAACAATACAGGCTGACCAAATCTTTGCAAGAATCTTAACCTAAACAGAATATTTACAACCACCATGCAGAATAACAACAATAACAGATGAATGATAGACACAGAATACATTTAATTATCACTGATTAATTATTTACAATCAAATTATATGAAACAGTTAAATTTAGACATTGACATCCTTAACTATTACTCTGATTTGATAAGCATGGTTGGACTTCATGCAAAAAGTAAAAGTAGACAAAAAAATAATTTTTTAAAACATCTGTCTATGGCGCTAACCAAAAATAGAGGTTGGATTTTCTAGAGAGAGAAAATATAAAAATCTACAAGAAAGACAAATGCACATTTGGTTATACCTCTCCTAAATGGATCAGCGAGCAGCGACATCTTCATCAGTTTAGCATCTGGTCTTCATTTACAGTATTGGTCCTAGGAATAGGGAAACAGTTCAGTAAAGTTTGGCCTTATTGTATCTGAACCGTCAATAGCAGAAAGCTAAGGACACATCATTACACTAGCAGAGTAAAAGATAATCTGCCAACAGCTGAGAACTGCAAGGAACTGAAAGGAGATGAACTTACATCATATAAACTTTCCTATATTTAAACCCTAGAAAGCAACTAGCTAAGTTTTTATTGGTCAGACTATTGGGTGGTTTAGGCGGTTTAAAACCAATTGAATTTACTCAATGTTTCAGAAGTATCTTCTCTTCATTTTTTCCATTCATAATTGGCTCTTTTTTCTCTGCTCTTGGGGCCAGATGTAGCAAGGCTTTTGTGCCTCGCAAATAGCGAAAATTGCTGTTTGCAAGGCGCAAAAGCCACCTCGCGATGCCATTCCCATTTTGCGATGGCTACCGACTCGCAAAATGAGAATGGGACTCGCAAATAGGAAGGTCGCAAAGCAACTCGCAGTTACCACCAGTGTCACACTGGTGGTAACCCATTCGCAAAAGGGAAGGGGTCCCCAGGGGACCCCTTCCCCTGTGAATGGCCCTGAAAAAATGAAACTGACACGTTTCATTTTTTCGTGTGTAATGAAACTCGTTTTCCTTTAAGGAAAACGGGCTGCAGTACAAAAAAAAAGCTGCTTTATCGAAAAGCAGTCACAGACATGGTGGTCTGCTGTCTCCAACAGACCACAATCCCTGTGAGTGCTGCAACTCGCAAGGGGGTCGCAAATTGCCACCCACCTCATTAATATTAATGAGGTGGGCCTTTGCGACTCGCAGATGGTGTCAGGGACACCATCCTGCATCCGGCAGTGTAACTCACAATTTGCGAGTCGCAATGCCGGAATTTGCTACTTGGTCACCAGTTTCCGCAGTATAATACAATTGTTGCAGGTTATACATGAGCACTGAAGACTATTGTTCTTGGGTACACATTATCCCAGGAAGACAAATGTTACAACAGAAGAACACAACTTTTCCACAGTGAGCAAGTCACACAGAATGCTTACAGAAACATCATTTTGCAGAGTTAATACTTTTGAAACATTGCCTCTGGAAAATTACTAAAACGTGAGGCCTTTTAAAACCATTGCTAAACATGAAGAATAAAACATTTCATAATCTTTAAACTATTAATCCTTTTAGTACATATTATTATTATTCATCTTTCAGTACATTTAATTATTATTAAACAAAATTCAATTTTATTAGACAGTATTTTCTCATTTTTGTTCATATTGTTTATGGTGTCCACCATATCAGCTACATGTTTTTATTTAATTCATGATTTCAAACAAACCTTTTAATATATATTTTACACTATGTTTTTATTAATAATGTTTGCACTCTCACAATGTCATTGTTTTTTCTTTGCTTTTAAAAGAAAGTGACATTACTGACATTTTCACATGACCATAACCTCACTGTAATCAGTTTTTTTCAGTGACTTTGATATGACCAGAAACTTCCCCTTTGGTGGTTGTAGTATCCTCCTGGACACTCTAGTGTTTCCACCAGCCACTCTGCTGAGGGATGGCTTCCACACTCACCCCACATCCATCCATCACAGGCCTCACCAGTCACATGACCCTGTTAATAAAAGAGCCTGAGTGCACCTGCTCAGTTAGATGAGTATCCCACACCCTGGCATCTGTGTCTCATTTATCACAGCATGTAGACCTAGGGCCCACGACATAGCAGTTATGTGATCCCTGTTGTAAGTTTTCAGTTTTTAACTGTTATAGAGATGCTCGAATCCCCACTAAGGAAGCTAGACTTTCCTGATCATTGTGCGTGCTACGTAGGTTGTCAACGGTCCATTTTAAATACAAAATCTAACACTTTTACCGTATAAGCATGCGCTCTCCTTAAGCAGGCTGTCGTAGCACTCTATTTTGAGAAAGAATGTAATTAAAAGCAAGAGAAATCATTACCATATCCCAGTTTAGCTACTATACTGAAAAGTAGCACACACCCTGTACATACAGCCAAAACACCCACGCAGGCCTACGCCAGATGGAAACATTTCTTGTCGAATACAGAATATTCTCCTACTGACATGAACCGAAAACAAGGACTTTTTGTACCAATATAAATAAAATCTAACCAGGCGCCATGTCCTTTACACAAGCACATCCTGCTCCCATCCTTGGACGTATGTGATAGGCTCTCTAGCTGAGGAGCGCCATTTTGCCCAACCATTCTTCTTTAGGCATGTTTTTGTCAAGGTTCCTTATTAGGTTTTAGGATAGGTGATTCTCCTCTGGGTAGTTGTCAGTAAACCAAATTGTATTTAATTTAGCTCCCCTTTCATTGCCAAACAATTAACCATCTAAGGCAGACTTTAAATGAATTACGAAACAGAAATGGTAAAACAAATGCTTTTAGTGAATTGCGTGTGTTGAATGCATCGAACAAAAAAAAAGGACGGCACACCCAAAAGCTGATGCGAGAAATAAACCGAAAACAGAACAGAAAAAAATGTCAATGGTGAACGCTCCTTATCAAAAGCACTCCAGCTTTGTGTTTGGAACAAATGACTGGATACCAATGAATGCTACAAACTGAGCTACAGAAGAGACAATTACATCATAACGTTCCATCTGACCTGAGAAACCGCATTAACGATAATCTGCTACCTGATAAACAAATAAAATGTGCATGATCCCGTGATGAAAAGTTTTTGCACATTTTAAGATTTTAATGCATGCACGTGTACCACTCATTTCTTGTGGCCACAAATGCTGCAGGTAGAATTGGGTAGGATCAGCCCATGTTTGCCGAGGTGCAGTGTGAGAGCTCCAAGCTGGTCTTACAAGTTTGGAAGTGCCTTCCTGGGTCATAATTTAAATCTACTACAACTCCAGCACAGAACGCTAATAACCGAGATTAGGCAATTTTCAGAAGTTGCAGCTACAAGGAGATCATGTCCATCCTCTGCTGGCAGACAATGAAAGGAACTGGGCCATTTCGGAAGATGCAGCTACAAGGAGATCATGTCCATCCTCTGCTGGTGATAGCGCGTCCATTCCTTATACATTTCTTATACTTGGACACGCCGGAGGTCGGTGAACCTTTTGACCGGGTTGGGTTCTCCTCATCCAAAGAATAGTCGGATCCCTCAAATCAATAATTAATAATCCTTTATAATCAATAACTAATAACACACCTGTTTATTAAAAGTTAATGAGTTTATTTCCCTATATTAACAAAGCTAACACAATATAAGTAAGTCTAAAAATTAAATGATATACGTATACGAACATTACTAGCTGTCCATAGCGACGGAAGAAACGCAATCTACGCAAAATTTGGATTATAATGCACTCAGTTACAGCAATGCAAATCACTAATAACAGTAACTGAATTTGACTAATTGCATACATCTGTCAGCATAACAAGATTTCAATTCAGCATGGTGCATCAAAAGAATACCTCAACTAACTTCTGATTAGCATTGGCATGTGGGGCTTCATGCAAAAAATGAATTTAGTCAACATAAATTTAGAAAACTTCTAGCTTGGGCTCTGTCAAAATAAGCAGTAGGTACCTAAGAAGGAAAATACAATGCATAATACATTTATCCTTTCATAATTACCAAATACAATCAGCATTCAAGGTAAGTCTTCGTCCTTCAGGTACCGGTTCGATCAGCATGGGGCAAACTTCAAGGGGGCAAAGTTTAAGGCAAGTTTTCCTTGCAACAGCAAGGAAAATGGGGGACCAAAAGTTATGGAATGGGCAAGGCAAAGTAAAGTTAAAGTTAAAGTCTCTAGGGTGAGAATTCTTTAAAGTCTCTCTCTCTCTCCGGAATAGAGAAAAAGCTTCAGAGGGTCATCAAAATGGCTTCTTGAATCTTGCTTTGAAATGGCATCAAAGAAAATGGCTGACTTCTCTTTGTCCGGTGAGATTAAATAGGAAATGTTCCAAATTCTTCAGGGTCTTCCATTGGAGGGTCCATGGGGTGGTTTCTCTTTAACCAATGAATAGTGTCCTTCTCTTAATGTTCACCTACGCTTAAGGTGTCCTTGGAGTTTTGGAACACAAGTAGCAACAAAGTTGCCAATTAATTCTGCATCAGTGTCTTTATTGTCTGCACCTGCAGAAACTGACCTTGCTTCAAAGGGGATGAAACTTGCCTAGCACGAAACCTGAGATAAGTGTGTTAGTCATTTCTACTGGAAAAATACAGCTTTTAAAGTTTAAACACGCATCTTTGTTAATACAAGTGAACACCACGCAGTTAAATTTGAGACCAGGCAACTAGGCCAAAGCCTCTGCTAAATTTAAGCTAAGCATATAACAGTTTCAACAAGAAAATCATAAAATACATCTGCAATTATGACGGATTACTACATTGTCGATTCTTCATGATTAATTAAGCTTGTTTATACTAATGGCGAACTACTCCGTGGGCACATTTTCCTACTTACATTATTTTTCTTTGTTAAAATCACATTGTCTTATACGATTTTTGTTACATGATATATGAATGTTTATTTGCCTTTCTTTTTCTGCTTCATCACTGGCAGACAATGAAAGGAACTGGTCCATTTTAGAAGTTGCAGATACAGGGAGATCATGCCCATCCTCTGCAGGCAGACAATGAAAGGAACTGGTCCAAAGATCCAGCAAAGACAGATATCCCAATTTCTAATAAAACCTTTCACTGCATGGGTGAAGGGCAAGGTATTGAGATGATGAAGCTTAATGTCAGGCAGCGCCTAATAAACCTCTACCCAACTCCTCCACCATAAAAAAATAGAAAGAAAAAAAGCATCTAAGACTGCCACTAATACCCTGGGAAGGTGTCACACCTCATAAAGGGCATCTGCCCCCAAACACAAGGTCGATATCCATGCTTATTTTGTACTCCACTGTGTGATTTCAGCTCCTCAGTGAGTGGTTGTGTGAAGGTAGGCGTTATCACATTTTACACAGTGTCATCATGTAATTTGGCTGGTCTGAGTGAAAATGTAAATTCTGTGACAGTGCTAGTAGAGTTGGTCGCACAATCACCTACAGATAAAAAGAAGGCCCAGGGAAGAGATCTGCAGGAACCTCACAGGGAGGGTCTCAGTCATGATCCTATTCCCCTCTCCACTAACCCCCCCAATTAAGTATCAACTGATCAGAATGAATCCTTGAGTGTGCTCCTGGTTGAGAACCCCGCCTTCAAAGCCCAGATCAATTCAATCTATTTGCCCTGCTTTCAAAAGCTACATATGTGTAGCAACATTATTCCATTGCTCCCGAAAGCAAATCTGATATCCTCGTCTGAGTGCTATCAGGTTGAGAGTATTACAATATTCTATACTTTGGTCTACTGGACCCTGATCTATCTAAACTGCAAAGTATGCAAAAACCCTATTGTGAGGGACACTAATGGTACTAGAAAGTCCCCATTGGGCTCCAAGCTCAGGAGAAATGTGCCCTAGCTCCCCATCAACAGAGGATACAAATTAATACACTCTGCCTAATCCACAGGATTTAAACTTTTAGGTCTCATAATACAGATTCCACTGATACCGTCCTACTAAAACCTACTTTACCCAGTTTATTTTAACTTGTCAGGTGCTTTCAAATCTCCCAGATATCGAAAGGAATGTATTACTTAGCAAGGCCTGGTGCAGTTCCATTGGTATCGTCTTGCTATGCATCATATTCCATTTATGGTTTCTCCTCATCATCACTTTTATGACATGCCTCCTTCTCATCAGATATAAGTACCCATTGCCTTCCTGCAATGATTGGTGCATGATAAGATATAAGAAATATGCAACAACTATTTTCTGTTTTATATGTTGTGGACCACAGTTCAGTGCAGACACCTAAACAGGGCTTCCATCAGGCCAAATGCACATGCTGTAGTGCATGGGAGGAAAGCAAGACATAGGTTAGACATTAACCGCACAGTGGTCAGGGACACATGCATTCATGAATTGTGGTGCAAGGAGCTTACTGCATATGTCAACAACTCTCTTAGTTGACAAAGGCCTCAAAGCATATGCAAGAGTCAACTTTAGAAAATTAAGGAAATATTTAATTGGGACAACCAGCATACTTGTAATAACCACTGCCACCTAACTAGAAAGGACAAAACTGGCAAGGAAATAATGACCTGGGACAACATAGAACATCAGTAACCATTGCCAGCTAACTGGTGAGGACAAAAGTGGTAAGGAAATAACTTATTGGGACAACATGTAGACTATCAGTAACCACTGCCACCTAACTGGTGAGGACAAGACTGTAAGCTCATTCTCGATTTAGTGAAGCATATGTTCAATAGGTCTGACTATTCCAGTAAATGCTAAGGTACCAAAAAGCACTTGGGACCTGGCAGAGAGACATAACTATGTATTGTGATGTAGAAGAAAGCAAATTTGTTCCTTTAATATTTGATTCTATTCTCTCATATCTTTGTCTACATGCAAAAACAAGCACCCTCACAATGACTTCCATCTCCAGTGCAACCCAGCACAATCTGGAAGGTGAACCAGGAAGTTCATGTAGATGATGTGCTCTCCTACAAAAATTCCAGCCCATCTCAGCAGAATACATACTTTAGGGCATATTTACAAGCCTCTAGCGCCCCACCGGAGTGTCACATTTTGTGACGCTCAGGTGGCGCTGTGCCCTGCGCCATATTTATAAGCCACTTTTTGTTGCTTTACGATGCCTTGTAAATGTGGGCCCTGACGCAGTTTTCTGCGGCAGTGGGGAGTGAAATGAGGTTTTCCATGGGAGTACCCATGTAACACCCATTGCTTTTTGACACTGCCCCAGATTTACAAGGAATCATAAATCTGAACAGCACCAACAACCCCTTGGGTGGTGTTAGCATTGAACAACAAGGAGAAATACTTTTATTTCTCCTTGTTTTTGCTTTTTCTATGTGTTTTGCATGCTACAGCACACATAGAAAGACCAAAAGGCCATTAATGATTGTCTATGTACAGGACGGTGTCTTTTTCTGAACATAAACAATCATTTTGCATTTTGCAGCACAAAAAGGAGTAACAAATCACCATTATTGATTGTTTATGTGCAGGAAAGGACACCTTCCTGCATATAGACCATCATCCATGCAATGCAATGCAGGCATTCTTGCACAATGGTGCAAGGGTGCCTTTGTTGGCGCTAAGCAACTAAATTTAGTGCCAGTGCTAGGGGAAGCACAGGGGTGCGCTGTATTTTTGTAAATATGGTGTAAATCTGTATTTCCGGAGTGACGCAGTGTGGTGCTGCCAAGTTTGGTGCAGCGCTGCCCCACTTCCTTGTAAATATGCCCTTTTGTCTACTCCAAAGGGAGGATGGCAGAAAAGGGTGAGTCAGAATGATGATTCCCCAAATTAAATGACAAGAGAATCTGAATTTCATTAAAGACACCTAACATTATGCATTATTACTTTAATGCCACTCCACGCAGCACTTGAAAATATAACATCGTAAAAGGAACATTCCAGAACAAAACATATACTACATAATAATAAGGCTATCTTTTCTGCGGTCTGCTGGGCTGGAGGTGAGCACCTCCGCCCGGCAGATGCCATAGTACCAATAACGGTATTACGACGCAGAAGACCCCCCAACATTTTTCTGACGGTCGCACCACCAGAAAAAGCTGGTGGTCTTGCATCCCTGCGACAGGAATCTGCATTCCTGTTGCCAGGATACTCCTGCACACACGTCCACATACCCACACACATGCACTCACATACTCCAAGAAACAGACAAACACACCCCCACTCACCCACACACTTGCATCATACACCCCCATTCACACTAACATACATACACAAACACCGCAACACACATGCATTCACTCCCCCTTCCCGCTGCACCACATAACTGCACTAACCCGCTCACCCTGTCCACTGACACACATGCACCTGTCCTTCCTGTCCACTCACCAAACACTCACCCCGCCCATCCCCTTACATACACATGCACACACACACTCATCCCTTCCATCCACTTAATCGCACTCACGAACTCAATCTCTCACACCCACACACACGCACTCACACACTCACCCCCATCCACAACACTCACACATTCCCCACCCTAATCCACTTACACACACGCACCCCCACCCCAATCTATACTCACACCCCCCTCACCCCATCCACAAACAATCACTCACACATTCAGACATGCACCCACAAACACCCCCCCTGCGTTCTCGACATAAACACACCGACTCACACATGCACACACCCCCCTTCTCCCCTGTCGGACGATCCACTTACCCTGTCCGTCAAGGAGGTCGTCCAGGAGGGGACGGGTCCCAGCACTTCCACCGCCGGCAGCACCTCGCCATCAGGACACCGCCACGCCGTATTACAGGTTGTAATACGCGCGCAGCGGCCTTTTGGTGTGGGGATGCCGGTGTTAGAACCGTCTCTTCACCGCTGACCACCAGCACGACTGGGCGGAATTACAAAATCAGTCATAATGGGGCGGTCATAAGACCACCAGCACTGCCAGTCTTTCGGCACCCGCGGCTTCAACCCTCTTACGAAAAGACCGCCAAATTCATAATGAGGGCCATAGTTTTAATTCTTCTCGTAATATCACAGGTAACTCCAAAGTTGTCATAAACTCTGTTACTCACCTTCAAAGCCTAGACGTCAGAAACTTGTCTGCACAAAAATAGACAAAGCAGAGGGGCTGGCTTCATAGAAAGTCTCTTCAGATTCCAAAATGTATTACCAGTCCAGAACGTATAACATAGAAAGGACTAAGATAACATCCCATGAAGTACCATATCTAAGCTTCAGTGGTCTTCTCAACCTGATGCTTTTAAGCACTCTACAGATTAAGACGTTCTTAACTACCATTTTACCAGTGACCAAGTTATGACCTGCAGAAATTGCCGACCTATAGAAATTTAGCGTCCTATATCCAAGCCCTCTATCAAATTGCTCTACAAGGAAGTTAGCTACCTCCACTATAGGTGCTTCCACGAGATCCAGATGCCTCTCCAAGCACCGACATACCCATAATTTCCATACTCCTCTGCATCTATGATGGGTACCTGGAGCCTAGGACTCCTTCAAGAGCTATTCAGCTCTTCCCGAAAGGCCTGACATTTTTCTAGATTTTCTGACACTCTCCAGGCAAGAAGGTTTAAAGTCCCATTGAGCACTAGAGGATGTTCCTCTTCTTCCCCGTTTAGTAAAAGACTTACTCTGCAGGAAGTAAAAAGTGTATGTCATATGCTAACTCCAGATTCATTGGAAACCAGGCTTGGGGAACCCAAAACAGAGTTATCAGAAAGAGCTAGCATTTCTCCAGCATCACCTTCTGAAGAACTCTCAGAATCATGGAGAATGGAGGGAACGCATAGGGAAAACCAGGTCTGGCATCCAACTCAAGTAATTCTTCAGCTGGTTTGTCAGTCTGCTCACAAACAGATCCAATTGTAGAGGGCCCCAAATCTTGGAAAGACTCTTGAAATAAAACTTGTTCAGTTTCCAGTCGCTGAAATCTCTCGAGAATCTTGAATTCCAATCCGCAGTAACATTAGCCTTTCCAGGCAAATATTCTGCCCTCAGATTGATCTTGTGTTCCAAGCAAAAAAAGCCAAAACTTCTTTGCTAATTCTGAAAAATCTAGGGATCTTGTACCACCTAAACCATTTATTTATGCTACGAAAGAAACATTGTCCATGTTCAATAATATCGCCCTGCCTTGCAAAGAATGTTTGAAACTCATCAGGGCATGAAGACCTACAGTCATTTCTGCTTGAGACCATAAGCCCCTAGTCTCTTCGGGGCCAAACATACCCCCCAGCTGGCTAAACTAGCATCTGATTCCAAAACAAAATCTGGACAGCAACCAAAGATTGCCCTGTCATTCCATATGTCTAGGTTCCACAACCACCAAGATAACTCTTCCCTTGCTGTCTCGTCCAATGACACCTTGTCTCGGTACCAAAGGTCCCTCCGAAGGGTTTTTGGCTATATCCTCTACAAGGCTCAATAGTGTAATGGGCCCAGTAAGATTGCCTGAATGGAAGATGACAAGAGACCCAGAAGCCTGGCAAGTTCCCTTAATGACAAAACTTGTTGTTTGAGTATGTATCAAATCTCTTTCCTGAACGTGGAGATCTTTTGTAAGGGTAACATTAGAACTACATTCACAGTATCTATTGTGAAACCTAAGAACTCCAGAGACCTGGATAGAGTAAGAACAGATTTCTCCTTGTTTATAATAAAACCTAAGCTCTGCAAAAGAGACTTGACCATCTCTAGATCCCTCAAGACCTCTGTTGCACACTGAGACATAATGAGTAGGCCGTCCAAGTAAACAATCATTCAAACACCTCTTTTCCTGAGGTAAGAGGCTACAGCTCTCATGACCTTTGTGAAGAACCACAGTGCTGACGATAGACCAAAAGGTAAAGCCTGAAATTGATAAAGCCGACCTTGCCAGGTGAACTGTTGGAATGGTTGGTGGGTGGAGGCCATGGGAATTGTGAAATAGGCATCTTTTAGATCTAGCTTTACTAACCAATCCCCTTTTAACAACATGTCTCTTAGAAGATGGATCCATCTTGAAGTGTCTGTATACTATGAACCTGTTCAGTTCTCTCAAATTGATCACAGGTCTTCCCCCTTGTCCTTTTTTCACCAAAAAGAGTGTGCTTACAAAAACCCTGTGGTCCAAAGGAACTTGAAGGATGATGTAATTCTGTAGCGAACTCTTCAACTCTTCTTTTACTATTTGAACTTGGCCAGAAGATAGGATCATTTCTCTTGGGGAAAAAATCTGGACAGGTTCCTGCCAAAAAGCTATCTTGAACCCACAAACAGTTTCTAGGACCCAAGGATCTTGGGTAATAGATTCCCACTTTGGAAAAATAAGTTTGAGGCACCTTCCTCTCTTACTGTCGACATGAAAGAGAAAAAACCATGGTACTCACCCTGAAATCCGAATGAGGCTTGTCCTTGTGCTCTAGATCCTCTTCCACAAGCATGCCCTCTCTAAGGGTAGAAGTTGGATAATGATTCCCCTCCGTAAGAACTTCTTGGAGTTCTGTAGTTGGAAAACTGGGACCTCTGGAAGCCGTGGCCAGCAGAAAGTTCCCTGCTGCCAGACTGTCAAAAAGTACTTGTGTTAAAAACATTACACATATTATTTTGCGCCTTGTCTGAGGCGTTAAAGGTTGCCACATATTTACTCAGAGTTTTGATCATATCCTCCACAAATAAGAGGCCTTTGGGATTCTACGAGGCTTCTTTCTCTGCTAGATCACCTAGTTTGGGGTTTATTTTCATCAAGACAACCCTGAGTCTCTCTGCATTAAGCCCTGGATTGGCATTGCCAAAAAGCACCATGGCTCTCTGGCTCCAGCCTCTAAGTAGGTCAATGTCTATGGGCAGGTTGTTGGTGTAAGCCTCCTCGGCCATACATATGATCATAGCCAGGGGTTCAAAAATGTTGAGAAGGTGATCCTGACAGGATTTGAGTGACCTATCCAGGCCCTACCTATGGTCTCTACCCAACTTAAACAGGAATGTTATGAGTTCAGATCTAAATTAGGTGTGAGGTGCACCTTATCCTCAATAACCAACCTGGAGCATTCAGCTCTCAACACATTACATGCTCCCTTATCAAGGGGATTTCTGATCCACTTTGATAAATTTGGCCACCTGATCAAAGAGCCACCACTCAGAGCTCCTACAATGTTTTATCTTATCTGGGGAGAACATCTCCCCCCAAGAGGTTCTTCATTACATCCTTAGAGGAAGAAGGGCTGTCGCTATTCTCAAAGAGGTCATCATCATGCATATCCTCATGGTCTAAGCCAAGAATGTATTCATCGATAGGGGATGTGCCTAGTGGTTCTAAACCCCCCACATCAACTACATTTAGGTCACTTAAAGCATTAAGACAGCTGTATCCTGTGAGACAGCTTTCAATCTTGTGTCGCTTAGGACACCCACATTCCGCAAGGTGCTTGGACCTTCTTCTCTCTGTTTTTCTTTCTCCTATTTTTTTGTAAGGTATGTCCACCTTCTCAATGTGTTTTAATTTCCTCTTTCCTTTGCCCCCTTTCAAATCTCTGAAGGGGTTCTCCTCATAGGGTGGTGTGGGCCCCCCCAAGACATAAGCTCATCTAGGGTTTGTCACACACAAGTGCGCATTTCAGTCTGAATTAATCTCTTGATTAATTTTTCATGAATATGAGGTTGAGCAGCATTAGGGCTCTCATCATCAATATTGGCCATAATGATAAAACATTGCTAAGTGATAGCTCAGAAATTAGACAAGAAAAGTTAGGGAGAAAAACTAAAATTCCATTCAAAAACTGTATGGCAACTTGGAGAAGTTAGCTGAAAAACCTTAAATTTCCCTTGAAAACTGCATGGCAACCTTACTTAATCAGGGTGTCAAAATAACCAAATTTGTTAAAGAGCTGTGTCTCTATAAGCAGCTGATTGGGGTTTGTAACCATCAACTGCAACAGGGTAACAAGCCCCAAGCATTTTATTCAGAGGCTGTTGCCTTGATCCTTCCTTTAATCCTGGGCCGATGCGTCAGGTCAGATGAGGAAGCATTGGGCCAGAAACATGAGCATTGGCTGTTGCCGAGCTCATTCCTTGAAGGAAAGACGTGTCCTGGGCCCACATCACGCTCAAGGCCAGGAAATGCCTTGCAGAAAGCTGCGACTGTAAAGAATGATTCTACAGCCTTCTCTTCTTGAATCTAGCCTGAAACATTATGCAGAGTGCTGGGACCATAGGGATCATCATGCAGCAGCTCCGCTCTAAAAAAAGGCCTGAAACAAGACTGGATGGGGCCAGGAACCAGGGGCTGAAATGAGGATAAAGCACAATGCGCACTCTGACCTCGACCGAAGCAGGTTCCAGAAATACTGCTGGGCTCCGCTAATCGAAAAGACAGCGCACACCAGCCAGAACAGAAGCGGGCGCTAACCAGGTAATGAAATATTACAGTGAAAATAACAACATACAGTAACAATCATTTTAAGAAAATAGAAGCTACAATGAACAGATTCCATAAATCGGAACCCAAACATAGGAAACATATATACCTGTTAGTGAAAGGCAAAACAAAGATAGTAGAAATAGTTCTAGGATAATTATCCATGGGGAGCAGCATTTAATAGAAGCAGATTGTTTCTAAGATAGCCTTATTGCTATATTGTATATGTTCTGTTCAGGAATGTTCCTTTTATGATGTTATACTTCCAAGCGCTGTGTGGAGTGCCATTAAAGGAATAATACAAAATGGGAGTCTCCGGTCTTGTAATGAAATCCTTATCACTTCTGCAACATCCTGGACCCACAGGTCAGTGGATTCTGGGCTGATCACAGTGGCAAATATGAGCACTTATGTCCATCAGTTTTATTTTCGGTTACAGTGTTGACATCTGAATTCTGGGGCCACATTATACATTGTACCCCAGGAAGCGCAACTGGAGTGTATGCCTGTTTTGTGCACCCCTATGGCACAAGGGTATTACCGAAGGGGCTGCAGATGCTTGGGCATCCCCTTTTGTAATACTCATTGCACTGTTGCAAATGGAGCACCAGCGCTATCTCCATAGGGAGTTCCTTCATTTGCATGGGTACATGGCCCCATGCAAATGAAGGAATCACGTTGTTTCTGCACCAGCAAAGTATTACTGACATAAACACAAAGGCAAACATGCCTTTAGGAAGTGCACTGAATGTGCACCAGAAAAACATGGCACACTTTTAGTGTGCCTCCTAAAGGTAGCCCTCTGGACAGGAGAAAAGAGGGTCACTCACTACACCCACCTGCAGGGGGATCTCTCTCCTCTTGAAAGTGCCACCTGTACTGTAAAATGTGTGTATGGGGTGACACTTATATGCCTGCATCAGCCTGGTGTGGGAAATTCCCTGTCCAATAGGGAAACAGTTACCAGGTCTAACTCTACCCACATTGACATAAATTCCTGGGAACACTATGCTCATACACTCCACTGTACAACGCTCTGTTCTACCATAAAACACTTTTCTGTATTCCACAAAACAAAACTCCACTCTACTGTGCAAGACCTAACTCCAATTTATAACAGTATACCAAACACTTTACTTCATGCCAGTCTCCGGTCTTGTAATGAAATCCTTATCACTTCTGCAACATCCTGGACCCACAGGTCAGTGGATTCTGGGCTGATCACAGTGGCAAATATGAGCACTTATGTCCATCAGTTTTATTTTCGGTTACAGTGTTGACATCTGAATTCTGGGGCCATATTATACATTGTACCCCAGGAAGCGCAACTGGAGTGTATGCCTGTTTTGTGCACCCCTATGGCACAAGGGTATTACCGAAGTGGCTGCAGATGCTTGGGCATCCCCTTTTGTAATACTCATTGCACTGTTGCAAATGGAGCACCAGCGCTATCTCCAAAGGGAGTTCCTTCATTTGCATGGGTACATGGCCCCATGCAAATGAAGGAATCACGTTGTTTCTGCACCAGCAAAGTATTACTGACATAAACACAAAGGCAAACATGCCTTTAGGAAGTGCACTGAATGTGCACCAGAAAAACATGGCACACTTTTAGTGTGCCTCCTAAAGGTAGCCCTCTGGACAGGAGAAAAGAGGGTCACTCACTACACCCACCTGCAGGGGGATCTCTCTCCTCTTGAAAGTGCCACCTGTACTGTAAAATGTGTGTATGGGGTGACACTTATATGCCTGCATCAGCCTGGTGTGGGAAATTCCCTGTCCAATAGGGAAACAGTTACCAGGTCCAACTCTACCCACATTGACATAAATTCCTGGGAACACTATGCTCATACACTCCACTGTACAACGCTCTGTTCTACCATAAAACACTTTTCTGTATTCCACAAAACAAAACTCCACTCTACTGTGCAAGACCTAACTCCAATTTATAACAGTATACCAAACACTTTACTTCATGCCAGTGTACTCTGAGACACATGACAGTGCAGTCATACTTTACTGTACACTGTTATGCCACTGTACTTGGCTCTACTCTACTGTACGAGACTTTACTTCACTCTACTTTGAGTACAACATCCCACTCTACACAGCTCCACTGTTTGACACAATACTGTACTCAATTCAATTCCACTCTACAACACTCTACAACATTGTCTGCCACTCTTGGACACTTTATTCTAGTCTATACCCCTAAACTTCACTGTACAGCACTGTATTGTGCGGTATGCCACTTTACAACTCTCTACTCCATTCTATGCCATTCTATAATACTCTAGTCCTCTATAAGTCACTGTAAGCAACCCTTTCTATTCTACTGCACCCCACTTTACTCCACTCTACTCTATGACAAGAGTACTCCATTCTACTCCACTCTTTTCTGACATTCTACTCTATAACACTGTATGCCAATCCACTTTATCACTCTCTACAACACCCCACTGTACTGTACACCACTCCACTCTAAAAAACTTTACTAGACTATGGGGGTCATTCCGACCCTGGCGGTCATAGACCGCCAGGGCTGGGGACCGCGGATACACCGCCAACAGCCTGGCGGTGCATCCAGGCCAATTCTGACCGCGGCGGTAAAGCCGCAGTCAGAAAAGGGAAACCAGCGGTTTCCCGCCGGTTTTCCCCTGGCCTGAAGAATCCTCCATGGCGGCGCTGCAGGCAGCGCCGCCATGGGGATTCCGACCCCCTTCCCGCCAGCCTGGTTCTGGCGGTTTTGACCGCCAGAACCTGGCTGGCGGGAACGGGTGTCGTGGGGCCCCTGGGGGCCCCTGCAGTGCCCATGCCAATGGCATGGGCACTGCAGGGGCCCCCTAACAGGGCCCCACAAAGATTTTCAGTGTCTGCATAGCAGACACTGAAAATCGCGACGGGTGCAACTGCACCCGTCGCACCCTTTCCACTCCGCCGGCTCCATTCGGAGCCGGCATCCTCGTGGAAGGGGGTTTCCCGCTGGGCGGGCGGGCGGCCTTCTGGCGGTCGCCCGCCAGCCCAGCGGGAAACTCAGAATGACCGCCACAGTCTTTTGACCGCGGTACGGTCTCCTGGCGGTTCCCACTTGGCGGGCGGCTCCTGCCGCCCGCCAAGATTAGAATGCCCCCCTATATGCCATCCTACTCTACTATTGTCTAAAAAACATTCTGATACCATATGACACACCACTACCCTCTACTGTACAATATGGAAATCTAATTTATAACACTTTACTCAACTGTATGGGATGCCACTCCACTCTACTGCATTCCACGCCACTATAGTCTTTGGAGTTTGCTTATTTCTTATTACTTTGGTGCCATTTGACGAATCATCACAATATTTTTCACAAAAAAGTCTCATCCACCTCAGCTGCTTTCTTGAAGTTTTGGAGTGATCTGTCAAGTGGGGGGGACGAGAGAAAGGACAGTCATAAAATGCATTTTCCCATAGGAAAATTAGACACAGCTATAGCCATAATGGCTGAATGGTATTACACCAAATATGGCGGAAAGCTAGATCTTGGCCAAAAAGTGTGCTTTTTGTGATTTGGTGTAAATTACTCCGGTAGGTTTTCAGAAATTATGTCATAGAAGTATATATTTCATACTGCGTAGGATCTGCAGAGCCAACAGATATTGAGATAAGATCTGATTAGTTGGCATCGTATCAACAAAGATGTGGTGGCATCCATTTTAAAACTCAGGTCTGAGTCCTCTGTCCTGATAATAAGTGTAAAACCAGATATATGAGGGTGTGGCAGGGTTACCCTGCCTCCCTAGACCTGTTGAGGGACACTGTGGGTCCACTCCTGGGGCCAGTAGCATTTCTTCTACAAATGTTACTGCAAATGTTTGGTGGAGATGCAAAAGTGTGGTAAATATTGTTTTTTAAAAAGCTTGGGATCCTGGGATTTAAACAAATAAATGGGGGTGGGCCAGGGCCTTGGGAGGGCACACATTACTTTATTTTGGGTAGAGGGAACCAGTCCACCTACTTGAGCATCTATGGCGGCCTGGGGATCTCATGCCCATGGGCCATTTAAATTATTAGGGGAAGGGTGTGAGTCCTCCCTCCTGTGCCGTACATTAGCCTCTGGGACCACATTCGCCGGGGCCAGATCTAAGCAGTTTCTCGGGGACCCCATGCCCTATGACACTGCTGTTTTCTGCCGGTGGGAGGGTGGCATACCCTGCCTGCACTCTTCCAAACAGAAAACAGAACTATGTTTCAGCCCAGTGGGAACAGTGAAAACAGCTGTTCCCATCCAGGTTAGAACAGAGTTAATGAACTGACTCCAGCTAGCACTCAGTATGATGTTGACTGGGGCTTCTGCCACAGTCCCCAACAAAAATTGTCATGTGGATGCCCCAGGTGGGCACCGGGGTACCCACCAAAATTTTAAAAAATGCCTGCTCTGGGCAAGGGAGCCAGCAGAGGCTACAAGAGTCCTGGGGCTCCATCCACAGCCACAACAAACACTGACTTTTGGGTGGCCTGGGTGAACACCTGGTCATCCACCACAAATTTGAAATAAATGTGGCCGCCTCCCACAAAGGGAGCTGGCAGGGGCCGTGGGCATCATGTGGCTCCCCCTTTGCCGCCAATGAAAATTAATGAAGTGGGTGTTCTGAGTGGGCACCGGGACACCTTTATAGAAATCTTTAATAAATTATTAATAAATGAGTGGCAGAAGCTGATCATTTATTATTAAATGCTCCTGCAAGGAGCGCCCCATAATGCCCCATGGCATTTTTAGAGTATTTATTTTCTTGCTGGTAGTGCCCCTAGAAGGGTCACGGGTACCACCAAATGATTTTTTCAATGTTGTGAGGGGCCACTCGGAGAAAAAGACAGCATCATAAGTAAATGTGGTTTTAAAGGGAATATTCAAACTATAGTTCTTACTTTAACAAAGCCAAAAGATTACACTAATTACACGAAGAGGTCCTTAAGATGGTCTCTGGGCTTTGCAATTCTGTCTTTATTTCTCGAAATGCTAAGCATGCTTTATTACCCTGTGATGCCTTAGCAAAACACTTCCTGAATAACAATGAATATCACTTAAGTTCAAATACAAGCAAAAAAAATCCCACTTCCAAGTACTCCTAAGTGGCCCACCACTCAACCCACACCCTGTTCCTTCATCCTGTTAACAAAAAGAAACAAAAGACGTATTCAGTTTTACACATGGCAGGTTCGCCGGTGATTTGCTAAGTAACCTAAAAATGTCTTATAACTAATTCTAAAGAAGCAGGGACCTAACCAGGCTGATCAAGTACACTACACATCACTAACCAGTGGATTGCTTCTGAGCAAACACACTAAAAAGGATGCTTTCTCGCAGATTTGGAAATATGTTCATCAGAACAGTGTTCTGTTAGGCAGGCACACAGGTATCTATCATTAAGAAGCACTGAATCAGCACTAAACTCTTTATACAGAGTGACCACAAGTTCTTGAAACTAATAGAGTTGCCACTCTACTCCTAAATGATCATTTGTCAGCACTTACACAGTAAAACACCATAGACTATAGATCAAGGTTAGATTTAGCACACAGTTCATAAGTGAATAAAGTTCTACATGAAGGGTAGACTCCAAATGTTCACATTAAACCTGTTCAACTATCACCTTTCACCTGTTGGGGAAGTGTCCCACAGCAACCTCCCCTCTCTTTAAATTGTACCTGTCAGAAAGTGGATTATGAGTTGAAGTGGATGAAAGTCCACTTCAAGTAATAATGGCACTATTTCCTACTACGTCCATTTAGATCTCAATAATTTAAACCTGAGCTCAACCCTTGGTAGCTGTAGCACAGAGCAAGGAGGCTTAAATTCTGAGAAGTGCATGAAGAATTTATCAGTCCAAAAATTGTTAAAAAGTAGAAAGCACAATCCTGTTCGAATTTATAACAATAGTATACATTTCAATGAACAAATAGACACCAAACAACAAAAAACAGATGTTGGGAACTGAATCTCTCCATTCTGCCAGATGGTTGAGATCAACACAATGCAATCTTTGATGAATGTGAAGAGCTGTACAAATCAATTTCAGAATCTCATTCTTAAAATTAGTGTCACGATCCATCTCAATAGATGTCAGCAGTTCAAAAGGAGGCATTAGCTCCCTCAAAATAAGCTTAGCAACTGTCATTCTGTCTGATCTCCAGGTGACATAGGCCTCAACTCACTTAGAGAAAAAGCAGACAATCACAAGAATGTACTTAAAACCATTACAAACTGGCATCTATGTAAAATCTATTACATCTATGTAAAATCTGCATTAAGTGTTGTATAAAGGCTCTTGTATAAAGGCTCCCAGGTTTGCCAATGTGCTTCATAAGAGCTATAGTCATAATTTTCTGGTTATTTCTTTGACAAATGAGGCCTCTGTGATACAAATCTTCTGCAACACTTCTGAATTTAGGATTAGATAACTATTAAATGTTCTGGTCAAAGCATTCCTCTCCACATGTGAGTGATTATGCAAACATCTGCCATGGAATTCAATACTGAGTCTGGTAAGATATATTTATACTCAGGAGTGATCCATAAGTCTTGGTAATTCTTTTTTTAACCCAACATTTCTCACCTTCCTTTATCATTCTCTGGTAGTTCCTAGTATCTCAGGACCTGGTTTGCATGCTTATTTCCAGGGGTGATCATATCTTTTCCAG
The DNA here is from genome assembly GCF_031143425.1 of Pleurodeles waltl. Lineage (NCBI taxonomy): Eukaryota > Metazoa > Chordata > Amphibia > Caudata > Salamandridae > Pleurodeles > Pleurodeles waltl. The sequence goes on from NC_090439.1 coordinate 962,106,749, forward strand.
CCTTATGGGCAGTACACCCGATGCCTGTCAATTCTTTTGGCAATTGCATGGCTTCCAACAAACCAACAAACTAAGAAATTGAGAACAGTCCTGATGGGAGTTTCAGAAGATGTCATAAAACCCCTTTATGACAACAATTGTCCAAAGGCATGTACCACTCTAAAACCAAAGTGGCTGCCTGTACTGGTTGTCACAAATCTTCTAAAAGACAACAAGCTCTACTCAGTGCAATCAAGTCTACCACTTGTGCTGAAGTTACATCAGGCAGGTAGAATTCTTCAGGAAATTCAGAAATGGAACATACTACATAAGCTGCCTTCAATCCTCCACAATAGTCTCTCAAACAAGAAGCATCTACAAATAGAATCAGATCAGCTATTTCAAGAGGACTCTTGTCTTGACTTGTTACATAACTCAGGCACAATAATACAATCATACTCTGGTTTATCATCATCATCACTCCTATCCCAGTCTTCATTGCTGTCTGAGACAGGAAGCTGTTTACCAGGATTTAGAAAATTCTGAGAGAGATGATCCCAGCTGCCTGTCTGATTTATTCATATCTGGTCATACAGCTGTTTGTAATGTGCCGAGTCTGAGTATGGGTCTGCAAATGTTCAAGTAAATGTGAAATAAACACAATCAGTGTATGTCCTATCACAATTCCTTCAATAGCTGCAACAGCTTTCAGATAGCCAGGAAGAGCTACATCTCCTGGAATCTAACACATCTGATTGATAGACAATTGGCCAGGTGACCCCAATATGTTTTTGAGCAAGAATAGGTGAAGCACACCTGCATATCTCATGGCAGAGTTTAGAAAAGTACAAATTGGAATCTGGCATTCCAAAGGTGGGACCATGGCGTATGTTTTCCCTTATTATTTGAAAGGCCTTTAAGCAATTGTAACCAAATGGTACTAGATCTCTGAGATCACCACAAATTTGCCTTATTAAAGAATTCACAATCAATGAAAGTTTGGAATCCATTGACTACAGTAGCCAATAATCCCTGGGAACAGCCTCACCTCCCTATGGGTAGTTTGAGGACCCATCTTCAGAATTGTAAAAACATGTTCTTTTAAGAATTTAAGACTACCCCTGTCCCTTTCTCAATGTTATAACCAAGATAAATCACTTCTCTTTTACAGCGCTACATCTTTTTAGGGGGAAGCCTCGTGAACATTGTCAGTTAAATGATTCAGAAGTATCATAGTATCAAGTTTACAATATTATTTTGCCTAAGATGACATCAATAGGTAATCTATGTCTTGCTGTGGGACTGAATTACAGGGCACTGCAAACTCTCCAACTATTTAGAATCTGATTGAAAATCAAAGGATTTTCAGTGTACCACTGTGGAAATCATCACAAAACAAGAACTTCATTTTGGAACTCAAATGCAAAAAGAAATTGACTAGCCTCATGTAGAAGATCTCAGAAGAATGCTAGCCATAAGTCTATGACTGTACACCATTCTGTATCTGTTGGAATCTGGAATAAAATTACTGCAATATTCCATACTAGTGGTCAATATTATATCACTGTTTTATTTACTTTTCTAAGATCCTGCATCATTCTTCATTTACTGCTCAGTTTTTTAATGTACATCATGCACAGCCTTGAGCAGAGCCCAAGATCGAAATGTTGTGCAGATGGAAGTAATAACAACCCCTGTGTAGAAATGCAGCTGATATAAATAATAAAACATCGCGGCTAAAATGAAGTATCAGTGAAAAAATTCCTGTCAGTTAACAAAATCTTCTGTAATTTTGTAGGTGGCAATTTAAAATAATAAGACTCAGCATTTTTAACTCATGCCCAGTAAAATGTGAAAACGTTTCTACATGTGTGTTTTAAATTCCCTACTAGGGGTGTCAGAAAATGTTCCCATTGCATGTAGTTATAAACTATTCTCGGGGTACTGGCTCTATGCACAAAATAATGTCAGTAATGGTGGTAGCAAAACATTTCCCCATTCGCAGTTGTCATATAAACTGCTTCACTTTCAAAATCAGTATGCTATTCAAGCTCAGAAAGCATAGAATAAACTGTTTTTACATCCCAGTCATCAGAAACAACCCTGGGTGCTATAATATAATTCATAGATACTTTGAATACATGTGGAATTTGAATCAGTTTTGTAGGGCCTAAGATATCAAACGTACTTTACCCCTAACAATTCCATCAGGAATTGGAACAGCTGAAATGTTCACAAGGGACAAGTCTCTTCGGACCTTATGTGAGGATAAGTAAGGTTTCAAAACATCATCCACCAGTTCAACAGCAGAGCGCTCAGGAAGATAATGGCCATGTATCAGGAAGAAAAAGACAATCACAAAACCATCCAAAGCAGAAAGGCAAGCAACGTCAGTAGTATCCACAGATAATACCAAGGATGAATCAAATAGTTATTTTTCAGCCACATGGAGAGCTTATGTGCTTTCGATATATGTATTGCAAAAGGTGCTGAAGAGTTTGAAAATGAATTATTGATGTCAGCAAAGTAACCAGAAGTAGTTTGTGCAAAACCTTGAGCCTATGCAGGTGAAAGATAACTGACAGAGGTATCCCTTGATGGTTTGCAATAAACAATTCCATCCTTTTGTGTGGAATTTGAATAGCATAAATCAGTGTTTTGGGCATTTCTTGTCTATCATATAGAAACAGGAACTAATGTAAGATCATTTTCCACTCTCCCCCCCAAGCTTGGGGATGCTTTTTCATCATTGTTGAGTGTTTGTAGAGCTACATCCTGATTGGCAGTGAAAGGGGTATGGGAACTACCCAGGAGTCCTCGTGGTCTACTGTGCAGGACTGGCCAAGTGGTATAACTTGACATTATCGATAGAAATAAAATGTTTTTTTTAAAACCAGGCATCAGTGGTAAAATGACAGTTCTTGTATCGTGTATCCCCAGGATTGGAACCTATTCTCTACATGATGGCCAAAATCCTTTTTTACTGCATTTTTTCATGCATACATCCCCAACTTTAGGAATCCAGCTGGTGGATGTTGTTGGCAAATCACTCATTCCCAAGATGGCAGCATGTGCAGGTGAGTGTTTATCACAGAACTGTTGTAATTTGTTCATTTATGTCAAAAGGTGTTTTTGCCATCACCGTGCCAGAGTCATCAAGATCTGGGACATACATAAGTATCCCAAACAGGACTTTGCATGGGGTACGTCCTCCCAAAGACCCTCTGGGCAGATTATTTAGTGCTCTCTGGGTTCTATGCAGATGGTGCAGCCAGCTACGACCTGTACCTAATACTTTTGCTGTGAAGGATTGCTTTAAATCTCTGTTTTTCTGCTCAACAATTGTGTTTCCCTCTGGATGATATGGAGACGAGAAATGCAGTTGAACACCTATTGTCACCATTGTCTTCCTGAATGCCCTGGAGACAAAAGGAGGGCCCTGGTTTGAGTGGAATGCTGCAACAGCATATGCCCTGGGAAAGACTAACAGTTCAAGAGGCAGCCGATCATTGTGGCCATACCCATAGGAATCTGGAACACGAGGCAACAGCAAATAAGATGTATCGGTATGCACCATCAGTCAGTAAGGGACCACAATGGTCCAGGTACACACATGGAAGTGGCTTTTTGGAAACCAAGATGAGCGTTTGATAGTGGACCCTTTAATTTTCTGGCAGATGTCACAGCAAAGGATGTACTGTTTGGTCTGTTTGCATGGATCTGGCCACCAATAGCATTTTTGCAATAGTGAGGTAGTAGCCACCACCACCCAGCATGGGCAGAAGCAACCCCCTCATGCACTGCTTTAATGAGATCTAATCTCTGGTCTCGCTTGGGGATCACACGATCACCCACCCCTGGTAAATTTGCAAATGCAATGTTTTGGGCACCTAGGAGGTAGACATATTTTGTAGGATATGCTTTTGATGAGGGCTTGCCGCCAGACAAGCCTTCACAGCAACAAGTGTTTCATCATTCAACTTCTCTTATGAGAATGAGTAATCACAGCAACAGATGCCGTAGGTACTGCAGATTTGGCTGCTTCATCAGCCAAGGCATTTCCTGTAATGTGTATCCCAACACGTTGTTGGCTCACTGTATGAACTACATGAGCCTTTGGGAGCTTTTCGTTAATATATTCTACATTCCTCCACAAGAATTTGTGTTTTATGGTGTTCCCTTTAGAATCTCTAAACCCCATTTAGGCTCCAATAATTTAGGTATTCAATAAAGGACTGGACACAATAGTACAAATCACACACAGTCAATGTAGAAAGTTCTGTCTCTTTGTGTTCCAGTTGAAGAATTGGAGCCTGAGCTTTGCAAGTTGTGCTGTGCAGTCCCCTATAGTCTGAGTGTAGGTGTGTTCAGGAAGGAAGTAAACATCCCTCATTACCCCACTAACAGTTTCACAAGCATTGGAGTATTGATTTTTGTAACCTACAGCTGTTTGGGCTGAAGCATCAGTATAAATGATAACTCAGTATTGTTCAGGAGGCAAGATGTTAGCGGACACGGGGTATCCAAGTTCATATTAGAAAACATATTGAGTCTGATGTTTGCGATCAAAAATACAATCAATATCATTGGCTGTCAGAGACTTTGCCTATTGGATCCATTGTGGGTGTAATGATTTTGTATTTAGTACACTAGTTTTGGTAGCAGCCTCAAGAGCTAGTATTCGGGTAGCAACAATGATGTGTTTCCTCCGGACAAGAGGTCTCTCCTTTCTGACAGCCAGCTGGACAGCAGTCAATATTTTTTCAGTGGGTAAAAAACACTGTTCAGCATTGGAGTACAAATGTGATTTGTATGCTATAGGTGTGGTGTCACTTCACTGAATATTACATAGGTGAACCCAATTGCACTAGGAATTAACCTGATGACCAAGTTTGTTTTGTTGTCACATGTGTGTAAGTGTTTAGCTTCAAGTATGTCTTCTTGTAATCCTCCAAGAATGCATGTATGTACAAGTGCTTGAAAGATCTGGCCGAATTAAGTCATAAAGAGGTTTTATTTGTTATGCTTTGTCTGTAATGTAAGTTCTGCCAAAGTTAAGAAAGCCCAGTAATGGCTGCAGCTTTTTGATGGTATTGGGAGGTGGTTGTTGAGCACATTTTTCTAGAAAGTGGGGTGCCAAGCTCCTTCCTTCATTTAATAGTTCATAACTTAAAAATAGGACGCTCAGGAAAGCAATTTTTGTTATCTTCAAATTGAATTTGTAGCCCAATTCGGCAAATCCCACAACAAAGTGGTCCACCTGGACTAAGTATGGTCGGAGATCGTCATCTGTGAGGTAGATGTCATCTACATAGGACGACGCCTCGGGTCAATATCATGTAATATTGATGTTACATGGGCTGAGAATCGTCCTGGACTGTTCTTATACCCTTGAGTGAGGTGGCAAAATTTCCTTTAAGGGTCAAGCGCACTGAAGGCACTCAAATCCACACTTTCAGTTGCTAAATTGTGGCAGAAAAAAATTTTGGAAATATCAAAGGTTGTTTTTTATTTTTTGTGCATCAGATTGTCATTAAGTGTTGTGCTGTGTATATTTTGGATTACAAATGTGTGTGTATGGCTGTTAAGGTGTCTGTAATTTAAGACTATTCTACAGGAATGATCCAGTTTAGCTACAGGAAACAAAGGGTTACTCATTGGTGACACACAGGGTTCAAATACATCCTGGTACTCAAGTTGTGTGAGTATTTCTCTCACTGTAGCTTTAGCCTCATGTTTAATGGAGTATTGCGGTTGAATCTGTGGAGATTATCTAACTGGTAAAACACGGTAGGGGGAATCTCTATCCCAACCTACATGGTTGTGGTATAGCGCTGGAGCCTGCATCAATGCTCAATCCAAGGCATAAGCTTCTTTTAGTGCTTCTGGAATGAGGACTGAGAAAGAAGGCAAAATTACATCTTCCCCTCATGGAATTATTACAGATAACTTCAGGTGGCCAGTCTTTTTCTGCCAGGAGGATGTCATAACTAAGCATTAATCTTCCCCAAAATGTAACTTTAATAGTGTGCTCTATGTGTCCCTCAGTTTGAATCTTTTCTTTATAAACCCTGTCAGATGGGGAGACGCACCTGTCCACAGTTTCAACTTCAAGAAAGTAGTTAGTTGATGTCACACCCAGAAGCTCTTAAAGATTCTGCCGAACTATTGTGGCCTCTGCTACACTGTCTAGCGGAGTCACTGACCATGTCCTGTTCTTCAGCAAAGTTCTCAATATGTGTGGCATTTTTCACTGACATGGCTGCAACGTTTTTCTTTTTGAATTGGGGTTATTGTTGTGGAAGTTTCTCTTCCTTTTTGATTGAAACTTCAGATGAGCATTGTGAATCTTTTCTTGGTTTCACATACTTGTTTCGGTGCTCTGACTGCCCTCATCTCTCACTGCGTTTGTCAGGTGAGTCCTGGAAGGAATGTGATTTGGGAGTGTCCGTATTTTGATATCTATCAGGATTTTTTAAAAGTTTCCCTATTTATAAGACTATAGCATTTCTCAGAGGTCTCCAAACACAGAGATTCTCCTCTTTCATTTTCATCTCTGTTATGCTTTTGTTTATCCCAGCGTTTTTTAGAACCCACTTGTGTTTGTTTGGTAGTATCCTTATTGCATTTACCTTGTAACTGTGGTTTATCGCTTCTGTCTCCTAGACTATCCCTACCTATCCTAGCATAGGTTTTGTTGATAATCTTGGACAGCGTACGTTCTTGTTCCTGTTGAGGAACTTCCAGGAGCCACTGGTGTACTGCCAATGCTAGTGCTTCCCTTTTTAAGTTACTTAATATAATAGAGGACACTGTGGCATAATTGCCCATTAATTGCATCCCCAGGTCCAGGGCTAGGGCTGCCCCACTTTGGTCTTGAATCTATTCTAACACTTACAGGAGATTCCCAAATGTTGGTTTACAATGTGCTGTAATGTAGAGTGCAGCAAACAGTGCACCCCAAGTGGCACAGTTGTCCACTGAGAGAACCATCCCAAAGGGTAAACACACTGTGAGAATTCTATATTTGTCTTGGGTCCCGTATGAGGAAGCACTGCTTCCAGTGAGCTTATTGGTTATACCAGCCAAAATAGAATTTCTTCACATTTGGTGGGTATTTTGCCCATTATTGAATGCACAGCTGTGGGATTTATCCCTCCTTTAGCCAAATGTGGTTGCACTGGAACAGCCCTCGCTGGGGCAGTGTTTAAAGTCTGTATATTTCCACAAGATGATTATATAGGTGGTGTACTCCCACTACTTATAAGTTTCCTACATAGGTGTGTGGTGTATATGTGTTCAATTCTGGCTTTTTGTGCAACATGTGGTAGGATGCTAACAAGCCAATAGTGGTATTTCTAAATATGCATATGGTCTGTATTATGCAGGTGTATGTGGTATTGTGTAATTATGAAATATATGTCAGTTTCCATCTACTGCTGGAAAGACAACCCAGGAATAGAACATTTCAGTTCTGTATGCATCATGCACCTGAACCACGAACATATCTTCCCCGCTTTCAGTAGTGAGCTCATGATTTAGTAGATGTTGTGTGAGAGGTTATCTCATGTTTGCTGCTATTGCTACCCATTGAGCATCCGCCATATTTAAAAATGGTTAGTTCAGTGAACAGGAAACATCAATTTGGGGAAATCCTTTTTAAATTTCAAACTTGAACAACCTACTGCCTAAGATAGGTACTACCTATTTAGCATAGGAGGATATTTTCCTAATACCATGGATGTCTCCCTATAAGGTGATTTGGGTGCCTGTAGCATGTAAAGAGACAGAGATACTTGGGAGATCCTTAAAGTTAGTACCTAACCAACATTGGTGGTGCCTTGTTGTAGGACTCTCACAATATAGATGAGACTGCTGGTTTTGGGCGGCAGCACCACGACGTGTTGGGGACTGAGACACTACCACACTGTCTGGCAGCTGTTGGCCCAACACTTTCGGCTAGCTAGCAGCATGTCACCCAAACCTAGAAAGTAAAGGTGATTTGTGACAGTCTGATGCATTACACTCAGACTTCTCAGGGAAGTCGTGGTAGAAGAGATCTTACACCTTTCTCTCATTTGCACATGGTTTCATACTTGCAAGACAGACGGAGAAATGCAGGGCAAGTTTCAATATATATTTTGTAATAAAGCTGAGATTAGTTAGAAAATGAAACACAATACAACTACGATTGGGACCAAGATTATCAAACTAATAAAAAACTCCAGCATCCTGTCACACTACTGAATTGAAATCCCTACCCATACTTCTAGCTTCTACAAGAGAGTGTAGCAGTGTTAGCCCTTGTCTGCCCATGCTAGTCTCTGAAAGGAAGTCCCGGCCCCATACTTGAATAATAAGCAGGGATCGTTTGTCGGTTGTCTGCTGGTAGTCCTCTCGAGTAGCTGGAGAGACAAGGCCAATATCAGCAGAGCTGCAAAGACATGATACACCATAAGATGGGTGACTGGAAGTCCCCTCTAACCTTATTTTTGTCAGTGTGGTGTTTTTATAATAAAATATGTTGTTTTCTAAGAACTGGCTTGACGTGATAATGTGTCTTTTCCGTATAAGGTGCACTATGTACTCTTGGACAGGCAACACTTGATACATTATCATATACAGCCTTGAGCAGAGCACAAAACGAGAATGTCATGCAGAAGGAACTAAATCCCTCTGTGAAAAGGTAGCTGATGAAAATAATTAAACATCATCGCTAAATGAAGCCATACTAAAATAATAAAAGGAATACATGAAAAATAAACTAGATAAAAAGGCACAGGCCGCAGGCCCAAAGCTAAAATAAGTGTGGCCAGGCATTGGGTTGAAATTGACCCACAACACAAGGACTACCAGCACCTCTATCAGAATAGCTTGTTCAATCATCTTGCAATGACAGGCTTCATTCCTTCTTATTCCTGTTTTGAAAGTCTGTATTGTCCAATTCTAGGGAAAACTGCATTTGGTTTGACTTTAATCATTACAGGCTTTGCACTTTTTATCAATCCTATCTCTCTTCCTGTAAAATCCCATACCTCTTAAATACAGAGGCAAATCGCCTTTTACAAAAACTGAGATTAACTGAACTGTTGAATCTTGTTGTTTAATTTTAAACACTTAGAGAATGATTTATACTTTGGCAGATGGGATACTCCATCACAAATGTGACAGATATCCCTTCCCTTCCACTGTATTGCAAGTGCATTATGTCATATGGCTCTTGTAATGTGGAGCATTGGATATCCACAATGTTCATGACGGAGTAGCCCATCTCACAAAGTCTAAATCAGGGCCTTAGTTTCCATCTTGGGTTTAATTGTAACACCATCTGGTGTACAATGAACAACACAATTCATCTTGCAAAGCAAGTCTCTGCCTGAAATTTTAACAGGCTCTGAATCACACACTATGATCTGATGATTGCACACTATTAATCATATTTGAACAAGAACATCTGCCATGGCCTGGTTAACAATATGTTTATTGCTAACGCCTACAACTTTGACTTCTCTTCCCGAGGGGGTGGTAGATCAGGAAACTCTACAGAACAAATTGCAGAGTGGATTGCTCCTATGTCTATCAAAGAAAGATAGGTGTGGCCATTCACATAACCATCTACATATGTGCTACCTCCAGGACTGCACCAAATACACAATCCTCCTCCCCACTCAGGCACAATCTTTGGGAATCAATCTCAGGGTAAAACTGAGGAAAATCATTACTCTGAAGCAATGGATTCTGTTGGTATCCTGGAGTGTTTGGCATTTTCTTTCTCATATTTTGCTGCATCACCAGAGCTACAGGCATATTTTATGGGCATGTCCTTGATTTTGCACATTCTGCACAATAGCTGGTTGGGCTGAGGCCACAGATTGTGACATTCTGGATTTAATTTGGATTCTATCTGCATGTGTGCTTTCAATGCCGGATTTTACTGTGGGAATGACAAGACGTGCTCCTATTTAGGAAATCAATATTTGCATTCACTCCAGAATTATTGCCAATTTCTCTTTCATGACCTTGCATCTGCACCATCTCATTTCCCTCTAACACGCCCATTGTTGAATTCCTGCCATTTCTCTGAAATTACTTCCTTTGTGCAACCATCAGATTCGCTCTAATCCTTTTCTGATTTGTATCAATCCAATATCCACTGCACTTGGCATTTTTAAGGATCTCATACATAACTTTATTCTGCCAACACATCACACTCCATTGAGTATGAAAACTAAGCTTAGAATGCAAACCCATAACAAAGGCAGATATAAAACCACTAGCACTATCCTTCTCAGCGTTTTCCACTCCGCTATGTTTCTTAAAAATCTACATAAGGCTCTCAAAGTAAGCATGCACTGACTCCTTCAGCTCTTACCTAGCTATCAAAATCTATGTTCAATTACTTTATTTCTCCTCACCTTTTTTTTCAAGTGCTTGATTCCTGCTCTGAACTTATCAGCAACTACCTCAGTTGGGGCATTATTGGCTGCAACTCTAGTTGGTTCCTCAGTCGGCCAGGAAACTGCAGCCTTACATTCAGACCATAAATCATTAGAGATACCAATCTCTAACAAAGGATTCAAATCAGTCCAAAGTATTTTTGGCACCATAGTTAATCTATGATACTCCTTGTACCATTTCTCAGGTTCCTCTTACAATTTTGGGAAATTCATCGTAAAACCAGGAAGATCACTTCTCCTCCAAGACACATGTGCACAATTCCCTCCATGCATTTCTGTCAAAGGAGATTCTGAAACTCTCAGAACTCTTCTCTATACTTCTTCAAACCTCTCCTGCTTTTTACCTTTTCAACTAAACCTTTAGGGCCTAATCTTTTGGGCCTTTGTGCCACTGGAGCATCACTTTTAGCGACGCTCCAGTGGTGCAGTGCCCTGTGTCATATTTACAAGGTAGAATTAGGATACTAGCGTGTAAGGCATGTGCAATGGGTGTTGCCGTGGAACACCCATTGCATTTTGATGCTACCCCAGATTTACATGAAATCATAAGCCTGCAGCAGCACCAAAAACAAATGCCACCACAGGGGTGACATTAGCATGGCGCAAGAATGACAAATAACTTTATTTCTCCTTGTGTTTGCTTTTTCTATATATGCTGCATTCTGCAATTCACCATTATTGATTGGTATGTGCAGGAAGGGACACCTTCCTGCATATAAACAATCATTTGTGCAACGCAGGCATCCTTGCACTATGGTGGAAGATTGCCTGCCTTGTCGCTAGGCAGCTAAAGTTAGCGCCAAGGCTAGGGAAAACAAAGGGGTGTGCCGTATTGTCCTAAATAAGGCGAATCCCTGAATTTCTGAAGTGGCCCAGCGCTGCCAAATTTTTATTAAATGTGTATAGTCTGCTTCCTTTGCACACCTCGTTGCTGCTCTGATCAATATCTCATTTCATCCACATCGAACGCCATCAATCTGTTAGCATCTATTTGTCTCTGTAGAATTTTTCCAAATTCAATCTCTCATGGCCCATTATTAATCTCTCTCTCTTTACGTGAATTAACAGGAACAGTGACTGACATGTCAGTAGAAATTGAAGAGACAATAGAAGTTCCTCTGCTAGTACCCACCAAATTGTTAATATATTCTTAGGTGGGGCACGCACTGATGCATTCATAGCTACAAGCACACTTAATCCCCCCACATCAGGTCCCATGTAACGCCCCACTTGTCTCTCGATTCCATCTGTGTATGGCGGAGTTCTGGATTTCAAAAGATCATTTGAAAAATATTTCTCCTCATCTGAATCCAGTTCTTAGCTCCGCTTATCTCTGTTTCCCTCTTCATCGTTCATTTAGTCTGTTGTCTTTTTTAACTATTGCAAGAAAAACTCTCACTCAATCATATACTCTCTAAACATCTCTCCTGATGATCTCTCTTTTTTTCCAGCCACTGCTTAAGTGAACCCTTTCCCTGTTTTTTTATTTTCATTCTCTTCTATTTTATGGCCATTCGATATCATTTATTTAAAGCACCAAACTGTGTAGGTCTTAGCAGTGGGTTCTGCTCATTCATGGTCTGTCTCAAGAAATCTAGCTTTCTAATATTAAAGGTACTATCTAAAGAAAATTGCAAGTCTTTGACAGAAGAGGTGTTTTCATGTCAGTGGCAAATCCAGATACATATAAAAAAAACAATACTCCTCATCCTTTCAAATATAGGCGAACACTCAACAAGTGTTTTCTGTCCCTCCAGATAGCAGGTATGCTAGGGGCTTCAGGCATTTTAAACACAGCACCATTATTCTCACTCAAAGTATTCCCATAATATTGCACAAAACAAGTTAGCGAACAACAACTAATCCCAGCGTAGATATGTCAAAGATCAACCAATCATAGCGCAGGTTTGACAGCAACCAACCAATGACAGAATTACTCTGTGGCGATGTCTCACCTATCCCAGCGTGACTCCTTGACTGACCAACCAATCGCAGTGAACGGGAAAACAATTGTACAGCCTTTTTCAATGAACATGCACTAAATAAACCAAATAAAATCTTGTCTGCTCAACCTAAATAGGACAAAATCAGCAAGTTAAAATTAAACAAATCTCACTAATGACGAAACAAGACTGGCACTTTTGCACCAATGTCAAAATCAATTCACACGAGAAAAAAAACATTCCTGCAGGAAAATCCCTATCTGTTTGTATGCTGCACCTCCCAAAACATCCTACCTGTTGATACTTATCCTTTTTGCTCAGGAGCAGAACCACAAGTCGCAAATTCAGAAAAATCCACCATGAAAACACTTGAAAATCCACTAACTAACTAACTAGGCACAGGCCAAAAAGGGAGATCTCTAAATAAGAAAGGAGGTGATCTTAAGTCACCAACATCTGCTACCACACATTTGTGGACGGGGGTACTCTGAAAATTTTACACCTAAAAACTTTACCTCAACAGACCACCCATCAGCTGTTGACTCAGAGACAGGGGTGGAAAGCCTTAATTTGATGAATCTTTGTCTTGCCAAGGTGAGGCACGCCCCAAACCAAAAAAATACAGTTAATTAGGTAAGGATCCACTCTATAATTGAGTTCTAGATCAGCAAAATAAAATTAAGGGTTTATTACAAACATTCAAAAAGATTGCAATACTGAATCAGTCATTACCATGAAAGCTCCCAGCCAGCAGGCTAAACAGAATGAGTGCAAAATCAAAATAATTCTGAAGTCCAAATGAGCAGCAAAATCAATAGAGAAATGGGCAGCATCCCTAGTAGAATCTTTAAAGTCATCTGGCTCATCCCAAAACCAGGGATTTATATAGGAAACTGTCTCACAGAATTCTGCAGATTCTTCATGATGTGAGCAAATGTGTCACATTATTAACAAATTAGAAGAAATGTCACATATCGCCTTAGCACCTAATCACTATCCCACTGCCTGAGTATTGATTCTGCCCACTCTATGCTAATGTCATCCAGAGATGATAGGACAAACTTGTTACATGAACTAATGGAAGGTCCTTGAAGAACAATAGTTATTAGGACCATGTTAGAAAGATTTCATTGAGAACAGAAAGAACAACTTCAAAGGAAATTAAAAAACATGGCTCTGCTTGACTGTGTGCTTCAGAAATAACGAACAGTGAAATGTGCAGGGGTAAACATCCATTTTGATAAAGTTGGCGGCTTGGTTAACAAGAGTCAGAATAATGTACTTCTACATGTCATGGGAGACCTGTTTCGAAAGTGTTAGCGCTATATCAGTGTATATGTGTAAACCACATTTTGCATGTTGTTAATAATGCACAAAAATATAAATGCACCACAATCTTTAATACTACTCATCAGGGAGAGTCACAAGCGGACACTGAAAGTCAAAACATCACAGAGCAATGCAATGAAGGTACAAACACACTTTATGACAAAATGCTTTAAAGTTGTTTCAGGGAAAACTATCATATAAGACAACTGTTGCCAGCCTAACAACGAGGCTCTTTACAACTGAGGGCATAACACCAAGGAAGTACAACATTGGTATTGCTTTACAACTTGACAAAATCAAGCATATCAGATTATTCACCTTTTGGAAAAAAGCTCTATGGGGCGATTTTTCATTTTTCAAAGGAAATCCAGAGACACTTCACTTGAACATATAAGTCTAACCATCACATTTAGGTAGATGACAGCACTGGTGACTTTTTAAATATTTTGAAAATATAGTACCATTTTTAAATGTTACTTCCACACACAGTGGGTTGTGCAGTGCCCACATCATTGTGAATCTACTTTTTTATCATCAAAACTGCTGGTACGAGTACCCCTTTTTCTTTCTTGCTACATGGTCCATAGCACATTTGCTACACCACTGTTCGCAAGAGAAGGACCTGAAGTGCAGTGACATGAAGGGGCAGTTAGCTTTGTTAGGTTGCTGCCTGTTAGAAATGGGGTCTTTGGTTGGCAGCCAGGTTACCCTCTGTCCAAGTAAGGACCCTCACTCTAGTCAGGGTAAGTCATACGCAATCCAAATTATCCTGTGCCCACCCTCTGGTAGCTTGGCATTGAGCAGTCAGGCTTAGCCTATAAGGTAATGTGTAAAGTATTTTGTGCAATAACTCATGCAATAGCACAGTATAACACCACAAAAATACACCACACAGTGTTTAGAAAAATATGTAATATTGATCTGGTTAAATGCAGGTCAAAACAATCAAGATTTAATATCAATCAAGATTTAATAAGTACACGTTAAAATATCACTTTAGAGAATAATAAAAGGAGTCTTTAGTCTTTAAAAAGCAACAAGTGTCTCTTGCAAGCACAAAGTACCTGGTTTGCGTTCTAAAATTCCCTGCAAGGGACCGCAGAGAAGGAGATGCGTAGAAAGCTAAGAGGCGTGCGTTGGTATCTCTGGGCGCACACTGACGATGTGTCGGTCATTTTCCACACAGTAAAGGCTTTGCGTCGATTTCCAGCACACTGACTTGGATCATCTTTGGGTTGCAGGGTTTTCGGACGGCCCGAGGACTATTTAGAGAAATCCTGGGCATGCAGGATGAAGTCACAGGAGCCTTGTTGATCCGGTAGGCGATGCGGGGAAATTTCTGTTGCACAGCAAGCACTGCTTCGTTCTGGCTCGGCTATGCGTCGAACCAGTGGGCCATGGGTCGAAGTTCCGGTCGCAACACTGGCGCTGCATCAATCTCCTCTCAGGGAGCCGGGCTGCGTCATTCCAGTTCGGCGTGCGGTGATTTTCTCACCACGATGCAGGCTGTGCATCGTGTCTGGGAGGCTGTGCGTCAAATTTTCAATGCAGAAGGAGTTCTTTTCAGGAGGACGTCTTTTTGGTCCTGAGACTTCAAGGAACAGGAGGCAAGCTCTATCCAAGCTTCTCAGCAGAGCCAGAGGGCAGCAAGGCAGCAGGCCAACAGCAGGGCAGCAGTCCTTTGCACAAAAGCAGTCAGGTGGGTCCTTTGGGCAGCCAGTCAGTTCCTCTTGGCAGGGCACAGGGTCTGCTTCAGAGTTTCTTCACCAGTGGTATCTTGTCCAGAAGTGTCTGAGTTGTTAGGGTCAGAGGCACTGTTTAAATACTCAAATGTGCCTTTGAAGCAGGGGAGACTTCAAAGAATGGCTTAGTAGTGCACAAGGTCCCCTTTCAGTTCCATCCCGTCTGCCAGGGTGCCAGTAGGGGGTTTGGCAGTCCATTGTGTGAGGGCAGGCCACTGTCCTTTGACATGTGAGTGTCAGGCCCTCCACCCTCCCAGCCCAGGAAGACCCATTCAGTATGCAGATGTGTGCAGGTGTGACTGAGCATCCTGTGTTTGGGGTTGTCTGAGTGAAATGCACACGGGAGCTGTCAAGTAACCTAGCCAGATGTGGATTGTAAGGCACAGAAGGATTTAAGTGCAGAGAAATGTTCACTTTCTAAAAGTGGCATTTCTAAAATAGTAATATTAGATCCAACTTCACCAGTCAGCAGGATTTTGTATTACCATTCTGGCCATACTAAATATGACCTTGTTACTCCTTTCAGGTCAGAATCTACCACTCAAACAGTATAGGAGGGTAGCCCTAATGTTAGCTTATGAAAGGAGCAGGCCTCACAGCAGTGTCAAACAAATTTAGGGGTTCTACACTACCAGGACATATAAACTACACAGGTATATGTCCTGCCTTTTACCTACATAGCACCCTGCCCTATGGGTTACCTAGGGCCTACCTTAGGGGTGATTTATACGTACTAAAAGGGGAGTTTAAGGCTTGGCAGGTACTTCTAAATGCCAAGTCAAACTGGCACTGAAACTGCACACACAGGCTTTGCAATGGCAGGCCTGAGGGGCATGGTTAAGGGGCTACTTGTGTGGGTGGCGCAATCAGTGCTGCAGGCACACTAGTAGCATTTAATCTACAGGCCCTGGGCACTTGTAGTGCACTTTACTGGGGACTTACAAGTAGATTAAATAAGCCATTTGGGTATGAACCAATGTCACCATATTTTAAGGGAGAAGTCATATGCACTTTAGCACTGATTAGCAGTGGTAAAATGTGCAGAGTCCTAAAACCAGCAAAAACAGTAACCAAAAAGTGGAGGGAGGCAGGCAAAAAGTTAGGGGTGACCACCCTAAGGCTATCAGGTCTAACACTGCTGTACCTCAAAACTGCATCAAAGTGCAAGCCCATCAATCTGCCCATCGCAAATCCCAGCAGTTCTTTTATGGAGATTTAATGAAAGTAAAGTGTACCACTATGCTGTGCATCCAGTATGTTTGCCAAGACAGCTTTTTAATGCACATGGCTCCGTCTAGGTTGCTTTCTTTTCACTGCTGGAAAAATCAAGACAGTGAGAAGCTTGTGTCTGAGGATGGGTGGGATTGATGACACAAAGCTGTATCTGCAGCCTTAAAATGGTGCTTAGGCTGTTGCACTGCCTCCTGTGGCCCTAAGCTGGTGTCTCGGCCACAGCAGTAGGACAACCTCCCTTTGAGAATGTGGTAGCACCTTAAAACTAAAGCTGAGCCCGTACGCATAGCTTAAAACTGAAAATGCAAGTCAGACCTGCTGTCTTTGCCAATGCTTGTTATCTTTCCCTATGCCAACAGATATGAATTTCTTCAGCCCTTAATAAAGTGGATATGGCTTATATGTCTTGCAATCATCATCTAACTGATCTGGTATGTATCTAATTCATTGACTGCACATCCTTGAGGGTAATATTGAAAAAGGTCACATGGCACCTCTTATGAAGATGTACGTCTTGAAATAACATGAAAATGTGTTCACTGCAGTGTTCTCTCTGAGATTTGGTTTTCCAAGAATTCTCCAATGACCTACTTTGATGTTTATGTATTTTGCATTGAATCAGCCTTTCTTTTTATTAATCTACATGGAAATCAATACAACATACAAAGTATCTGGCTCCTTTAACCTAATTGTCCCCGGTAGTCATTTTTTTAGATAAACATCTCCGAACAATCAAATAGGCAAGCTTCTTTTCTAATCCCTCACTAAATTGTCTAAAATCTAATGTTTAAGTGCCTAGAAGGTGATTTCATCACACTGGGCTTCTGAATCCAAAAGGTGTTCAGCTCTCACTCGCTCTAGGTGCAAAGTTTCGTTCTTGGGCACACTCCTCAGCAAGTCAGTGTTTTTGACTGTTGTGGCTCCTCACACAGAGAGTGTGTTACTAAGTCTTCATCATGTCCCAAGGGAACCTCCAGTGCTTAAGTCTCTATGTTATCACTCATTAAGTTGGGTTTTTGTGTGAAAACACTATCCTCTAATAGAATTGTTTAATAATATACTATGTAATTGTATTTGTGCCTCCTTTTAGCAAAATGTAAATAAAGATTGCTTAAGACCCTTTAGGTCCTCCTTACGTATTGTGCCATTAATTAGAACAATTTGGTCTGTGGCATTTTTCAGACCTATGCTCCCTGTGACCTAAACTATCTAAGACTACTGTGTGTAAGAATCATTGTTGTCGATTGAACTGGGTAGTAACCCTACTTAGCAGAGGCTAACTATTGAATGGGGTACAACTGATTCAAGTTTAATACAAATACACCAGGTTTCCCTGTGGGACTCAAGCCTCGCTTTAAATGGAATGGCAGTGCTGTCTGAAGTTGCAGGCAACAAATAGTATGCAGACACTCTCACTAACTATAGAGTGCAGTATTGTCCCTATAGCCTAAATAAGCAGTTTGTGAAAGCATGAGCTACAGATTTAGCTATCCCTTCTCAGCTCATGAACAGGAATGACTGTTTCATCGGATTACATCAACAGAGCTGGAGATTGCAGTACCAGGCATCAAGACAGCCTACTCTGACTAGTACAGAAGACATACAATGACACTATAAAGGCTATATAAATCCAGAATCAGCTAAAGATGACTTTTTGCATCTACGGCATTCTGAATGGTATTGTGGTGAAATGTTTACAGTCATGTGCAAATGTATGTTTTTCACTTTAGTCATCAATTCTGTGTCTGCTCGACTTGCCTGAGACCTGTCAGCTGACATTTTATGGGTGGCCTTTTCCAAATCTGTACCACACTTGTGTGGCTTTTTGTTGAGGACATTAGGTAATCCCAGAGCCCACCCTACAGTCTAAAAACTGATGAGCGAATCATCTGCTTATTTTGTCTTTTCCTAATCATTTTTTCATGTTATAAATATATCTGCTTTGACAAGCTTTTTAAATGTAGATGGCCCTGCTTCTTATGCTTTTTCCAAGAAAGTGGAGTTGCCATATTGATCTTAGCTCCTAAACATGGGTGGACATATAGCTATAGCAGGAGATCCAACGTTTTCTATAATAGGAGCAACGTATCTTCAGTGTAAATCATCTGAAGCTAATATTATTAGTGTTGTAATAATGACCACATTAGACTATATTATTTTAGTGGCCATTGAATTTAACAGAATTTTATTAACTCTCTGATTAGTTAAAATCATTACGGTAAAAATAATATATCCACCTCCCCCCCCCCCCCAACCCGTGCTGGTTAAAAAAGTACAAACAAACCAACAGATCAATAGCAATAAATCACTCACTTTATATCTGTACAATCTTTTTAAAGATTTTTTTTTAAATAACCTGTCCTCCTTGAGGGGAGCGCTCTCCTTGAAGTTACAATCCAGAGGGGGTTGCCTCTTGGCGTTTCCCTATATGATGCAATGAAGAAACCTTAAAATACATCTACTAAGAACCCTGAACGTCAAAGGGGGGAGGCAGCCAACTAAGGTTATCCTGCACTGACTAGTGATGGGCCTCACTGAGGCCGAAACTGCCTAAAGCTGCCCTTCGATGTAGCTGGTATCCTCAGAAGAGGTGATGTACCACTCAGGAGAATTTTTGGTATATATTTCACTAATCCCATTATTACATAAAACATTCCCTGAAGCCTTTTGTGACTGTAATGGTGAAACCTCAAAATCGGCCTACTAAGTCCCCCGGTGTTAATGGAGGCAGCCATTTAAAGTTATCCTGCACTGGCTAGCGGTGGACCTCACTGAGATTAAAACTGCTAAAAACTACCTTTAGATGTGCGAGTTTCCTCAGAGGAGGGTTTTTTCTGACATAAATTACACTAATCTCATGATCACATTTGGCCTTCCCTGGCACCGTTCATCACTTTTCGTTTCTTTCCTGTGCCCCTTGTCATTGGCCAGCTCCTACCCCTCGGCCATCTTCGCCCAAACCAGTCTCCGAGGGGATTCATCTTTAAGTGGTATACCAAATCTATTATTTCCTCAAGCCATTTAAAAACACTGTAAATCAAAACACCCCAACACCAGGGCAACCTCGCCGCCTGTATGTAAATCGGGTCACTACAGCGTGAATTCGACGAGCGCAAGAGTTTAATTCAAAATGCAATCTCGCTGTCTGGGCATCCGTTTTGGCCACCTATCGATACCGTGCTGGCTGGGATACCGACCTAGTCATGTTGTGACAGAGCTCTTAGTCCAGATTCCTTTTTTTTTCAAGGTTCTGTGTGTGGCTTATGCAGTTTTGTTCGGCTTCACTGCTGTCATATACCTTATAAAGAAGCTTGAGAATTGGCATTATTCTCCTTGTAAGCAGCAAATGATGGCACCCCTGCAGTACTGCATATTTAAAATAACATTGGTGGGAGGCAGAGTCTCCTCAATGGAATTAAACTTTCGTAAATATAGATCACATGCGTCAGAGTCTTCTCTGATGTGATACACAATCTGCATTGTTTGTTTCTCCATTTCGTCATCTGAACCAATGACTTCTTAACAGCAGCAAGGCAAAATGGTATCGCATGAGGTTAGTTTTTGATGATCATATCAGGACACCAGGCATGTAGTAATGTCAAAGAAGGCCCCTGGCACAAAGCTAATACTGTTTGTACTCTGTCTTCCCAACTTTCTGTGATTTATCACTCGAAATACAGTTTCAAATATATTTTCGAAATTCAGCCATTTGTATCCAAACATCAGCTTATGAGTTCTGAAAATACACATTTCAGTCTTGAATACTGTAGGGGCTGGAAGTAAGGGTGCCGCGGTGGGTGCTGCAGCACAGCAAGATAACGTGCTGGAGCTCTGAAGCTTAATACAGCATCAAAGATTACTTTAAACAGTGTTTTCATCTTGTCCTATTTGCTGGGAGTTCAAAGACAGAGGACAAATGGCTGCTTATTATTTTAACATTTAGACTAGTGTTTACTTTTCTTTGTCATACAGCAAAGTGTGAGGACTTTGTAAAGTGAACTATGTGACAATCTTGCTGGTGTGAAAGGCTGAAGGATGTTTTCTTCTAAAACGCAACAAAATCTAAATATCTAAAATGTAACTCTACAAATATTACAAAATAGTCAACAAAGCACAAATCAAGGGCCAGATGCAGGAAACGATTAGCGAGTCGCAAACGGCAAAAATTGCCTTTTGCGACTCGCTAATCGCATTTCCCTATGCAGAAATGCATATTGCGAGTCGGGACCGAATCGCAATATGCATTTCAGAATCGCAAATAGGAAGGGGTGTTCCCTTCCTATTTGTGATTCGGAGTGGAATGCAATACCATTTGCGACCGCATATGCGGTCGCAAAGGGTATCGCAGTTACCATCCACTTCAAGTGGATGGTAACCCACTCGCAAATTGGAAGGGGTCATGGGACCCCTTCCACTTTGTGAATGGACCCAAAATTATTTTTTCAGGGCAGGTAGTGGTCCAAGGGACCACTACCTGCCCTGAAAAAATACCGAAACTAAAGGTTTCGTTTTTTTTTTTAAGTGCAGCTCGTTTTCCTTTAAGGAAAACGGGCTACACTTTAAAAAAAAAACTGCTTTATTGATAAAGCAGTCACGAACATGGAGGTCTGCTGACGACAGCAGGCCTCCATGTTTGCGAGTGCCTAGACTCGCTATGGGGCCGCAATTTGCGACCCACCTCATTAATATTAATGAGGTGGGTCATTGAGACCCCATAGCGAGTCGCAGACGCTGTCTGAGACACCGTTCTGCATACCAATTTGCGAGTTGCAAATTGCGAGTCGCAGGGACTCGCAATTTGCAAGTCGCAAATTGGCATTTTCCTACATCTGGCCCCAAGTTTTAAAATTCTGAAGTGGGATGGACACAAAGATTTTGATTGGTTCAAAACAAATTGAATAGTTGAATAGTTGATGTTGGGCAAATCACAAACATTTTTTTAAACCTAATTTCTACACTTTGTGCGCTACATAGTTTTATTAGTATCTGTGGAAATTTGGTGATGACTTCAGTGTAGAATGTGCTGTCTGTAAACGACTATATGCTACCATACCATTCTTTGGTAATATATTTGTGACAGTGCTCTCCTACATGCAACACCAGCCACATGCTACACCCTCACCACCCTCCTGCTGATTAGGCGGGATCCATTTGCAACACTTGTTCTTTGTGTTAAGCTTGGATATTTTAGAATCCCTATGACGTTAGTGATGTAACATTGAGGGCAGCATGCCCTGTCTAAAAATTGTTCCAGCACCACTGTTGAATACACACTTTTAAATTTTGGTAAACATATATTTATTCAATGAAGCAAAAGCTTCAAATTTAGAAGGCGAGGCCATTCAGGAGCTATTTGTTGGAGAAGCCTGGCCTATATCATCCAAACCGAGTTTGATGTTTTCCTTCTTTTTATATACAGTATAACATGTCAGTGACTATATGTGACAATATAACAAAGCTTCCAAAAATAGCAGAGTTAAAATATCTCAGCTGGTTACCTGTCTATCCTGGAGTGAATCATGAAAGATGTTTTATGTGGTCCAGTGAGGGTTACTGCTGGAATCTCGAGGAGCGAGAGCGTATCCTATAGCTCCTTCGGGATGGAAGACAGCTGCCTTCACACCTCCCAGTGATGTGTGGCCTCGTTTTAAGGGTTCATCTACAGCGGCAGCTGGCCATATCTCAAGGGGAGGGGTGGATAGGCGGGGTGAACAATAAATAATATAAAATAATATTAATAGTAATAAAAAAAATGAACATAACTTTCCTGCCGCCGCTGGCCGCCACGCACTCCTCTTCTTATGGTGTCTCAGCATTCCCTGGGGCACCAGCACAGGCTCCCCACACAATCCTGGAGTCGGTCTCATGCTATACCTAGCATGAGAGTAGTATCGGGATTGGTATGAGTGGCTTGGGCTGCGTTGGAGTCTGTGCAGTTTCTCCAACCTGGCTATGTAACACAGCCGAGTTGGTGAAACCTAAGTGTGCAAGTCAGTTCGGCCATCCTAACACCGCCAGCCAAACTAACATGCACACTTTGTGCACTGACTTCACTCTCTCTCCTACCCCCTCCCATGGCCCAGCCCCACCCCTTCCTGCATCTGCTGAGAAAAATAAAACAATATTAGAATATTGTTTTATTTTTCAGCTGCTGGCTCAGCCAGTGTGGTGATGCTCCTTTGCCATTACAAAGGAGCCACCCCTGGTCATCTGTTTAATGATGACTCCACACATTAGGATAGATTGTCTGGTATTTATTTAATATTGAACAAACTTGAGAGCATTTGTCGGGTACATATCCATTTGACATTCACTCCAGTCAGCTTCCAGTGCCGTTTTGTGAACATTCCAGAGCTCGTGCTGAAAGGGGAAGGTGGATATTGAGAGGCCTGCGGCGAACACCTCCCAGTGGCAGAAACCAGGAGGCGGGGCCAGTGACCCCACAAAGGGCTTGTTACAGATTGATGGCGGGTTTTGAACCCATCAATGGAAGGCCGGTGCAGGCTGAGACCCCAAAGGTTAAGAGGGGTCCAGCACATGAGAAGGAGCATTGAGAATCCAGAACACCGTGACGAGAGACGCACTGCCGGAGGGTCCGCAAAGCAATCAAAGGATGGGAGGATTGAGGCATGCTAGGTATGCATGATGAGAGACACACCGCAACCGGAGGACGGGCGATGAGCGGTGTGGGGAATCAATGTGGTGTAGTGGTTGTGGTCACAGACCTCACATGGAGAAGCGAGGGTTCTGTGCCAGGTGTGTCTGTAGACATGCCCAGCTGGACAGAGGCATTGTGGGGCGGCTCAAGCCAGGAGAGTGTGCCCCATCTGAAAGCGTGCCGACAAAGAGACAGAGGTGGTGGCAAAGGGGCCAGAGAAGCGGAATCGGTCCCGTGGAGGTGGCCCCGCTGTAAGCGCTGCAGCGGAGCACGCCCAATCGTACCTGGCCGCGTCTGGAACTGAGCACACATGTGAGTCAGAGCAGACGTCAGAAGTGAGGGCTCTGCTCTTAGCAGGGCCATAAAAACTCCTGCTGTTGAGCGCGCGGAGTCACCTGTAGCTTAATGTTAATGATTAAGGACATAGATTCTCAGGCTGAGAGTTGAGGGTTCTACTCCAAGTGTGTCAGCAGGTGTTTTCCACCGTAGGTGGCCAAAAAAGAAGGACAGTTGGAGTGCTAACAAACACCTCCCCCCTTGGGCATATATAATAAAGAACTAACAGGCAGCAAAAAAGGCAGTGACAGCTGCAGGGAAATTAAATGATACAAGTATGGCCCACAATTGAATGGGACCAACAAGATGTAGAGGGGTACACAAATCACATGGTAGCTGCCAGGGAAGGGGTGACCCGTCAGGAATTCAATTTTTGCCCAAAAGGGGGAAAGAGAGATCTGAGGCTCAGCAAAGCCTTAAGAGATAGGCCTGCAGCAATCAATGAAGGGTTTCGGAGCAGGCCAACGAGATGTTGGAAATATGACAAAGGGGAATGTAAGTGGGGGCAGGCTTGTAGATTTAGGCATTGCTGCAGCAATTGTTGGGGGCCCAGCCACTATTGGAAAGCAAGAAGCAAAAGTGGGGGGGGTCACCATAAGGATGCCATAAAACAACCAAGCAGCAAACAGTGAGGAAGGCAAGAGAAGGTTAGCAGCCATGCCCCCACTACCTACCCCTATTTTGGTCATCAGGCTGCTGCAATTGCTGGCAGAATACCCAAAGGCAAAAGATAAACAATTGTTAGCAGATGGTTTTAGTTCAGGTTTTATTGTACCCTCATAGGTCCCTCCTGATTTGCGCATGTGTTGAAACCTGAAGTCAGTCAGGAAAAATGGTGCTGCAGCACAAAAAAAGATAGATAAGGAGATTTTACTGGGCAGGATGGTCGGTCCGTTCAAGTGCCTCCTCCCCCTATAAAATTCTCATAGTTTCCCCTCTGGGACTAGGTCCAAACAAGGAGCAAGGGAAATTCAGGCTTATACACCATCTATCATATCCACCAGGGGACAAGTGTTCTGTTGCGTACGCAATGGTGGATGAAGCAGTTGAACTAATCAGAGCAGCTGGCAGAAGAGCGCTATTGGCAAACTTGGACATTGAGTCCGCATTCCGCCTTTTACCAGTACATCCTGAAAGCTTTTATTTGCGGGGGCTTAAGCTGAATGACCATTTGCACTATGACAAATGTCTTCCCAGGAGCTGCACCATCTCATACGCCTATTTTGAGGCCTTCAGCAGTTTCTTGGGGTGGGTTCTGAGGTCCCACCATCCCAGAGAGGGGTGTACCCATTATCTGAACAATTCCCTGCATGTAGGAACGAAGGGTACAACAGACTGTGAATCCTTACTGCAATCCTCTGGCGAGGTAGCAGAGGAGCTGGGTGTGCGGTTAGCTAAGGAGAAAACCAAAGGCCCAGTGACGACTTTAGTGTTCCTGGGCATGGAGCTGGATACAGTGGAAGGAGTGTGCTGGCTCCCCCAAACAAAAGTGGAAGAGCTGAGAGGGTGGATTGAAATGCTCAGCAAAAGGAAGAAAGCGACCCTGGGGGAAATTCAACAGCTATTGGGTAGGCTAAATTTCGCCACCAGGGTGACACCGGCAGGCAGGCCCTTCACTAGGCTTTTAGTATGGCTAATGAGGGGGCTAATTAAAAAATATCATAGGGTCAAACTGACGAGAGGGGGAAAGGAGGACCTGAGACAGTCAATTAGAGCTATTTAGAGACAGCCGAGGGGGAAGGCTTCAGGCCAAATCTTGGATCAGCATGGACTGCGGCACGGTGGCCCAGCAGGTGGGAGCGCAAGGGCATGACGCAGAATATTGCATTACTGGAATTGTTCCCCAATGTAGAGGCTTTTACAACTTGGGGCTCATGTTTAGCTAACAAGGAGGTCACGCTGTGGTCAGACAATCATGCAGTGGTGGAGACTATATATTCACGCACAGCACAGAACTCGCCGGTGATGCACCTCTTACGGCACCTTGTGGGGTGCTAGTTAAAAGGGAACATAGGAATCAGGGCGAGGCATTTACCAGGCTATGAAACCAACATTGCTGACACCTTGTCGCATTTCCAATGGCAGAGATTCAGAGAACTGGCGCCCGAGGTGGACAAACAAATGATGCGGATACCTGACCACTTGTGGAAGCTGGTGGATCCAAGTTGTCAACATTAGTGGCTCAAGCCCTTGCCCCAAAAAACAGCGCAAGATATTGCAAGTGCTGGGAGACATTCAGTGGGGCAAAGGGGCCAAGTTTGGGAACCGGGCAGGATGTAAAAAAGTTCATTGTAGGGGCATATGCGGAGGGCCAGAGCAGGACTTGAACGCAGACTCATTTGAGTGCAGTAGCCTTTTACACCAAGCTGGCAGGGAAGGAAGACTCCACTAATACGTTTTTGTGCAGGGTGGCCCTGAACGTTTGGAGTAGGTTACAGCCCAAGCAACAGGACAAGAGGCACCCAATTGAATTTTAGATCCTGAAGCAGCTATTAGAAACGCTTGCTGATGTGTGTGTGGATGAGCATCTGTTCTTTAAGGCAGCCTTTAGTTTGGCCTTCTTCGGAGCATTTAGAGTGGGTGAACTAGTAGCGCCAGTGAGAGAAAAAGCTGGGTCAGCATGCTTCTTAGGCAAGGATGTAGCATTCAGACAGGATTGGGTAGTGATACATCTGAGACGATCAAAAACTGACGAGTTGGGCAAAGGGAAAAGGTCACGGCTAAATTGCATAGAGAATAGTGGCCTTTGCCTGCAGCAACCATGGCAGCAGCCCACAGGCTAGACAAAAAGCACATCAAGTGCATAGGGCAGTGGGAATTGAGGGCTTTTAAGGTGTATGTGAGGCCTTCCAGCTCCTAATCTTGCTTCTTTTTCGACAGACCCTGGTGAGGAATGCCGTATAGCATGGATCACGGGCCAGTTATTCGTGCCCAGAGTACAAGTGTGGGAAGAAGAACGGAATGCTTATTGGGGTTTATTGTTGCATAACACAAGGGTGCTTTGGTTAGGCCAGCCAGGAATGAAGTGGTAGCAGCTGTTGCCAGCTGTAAACAAGGAAAGATAGCCAGACGCAGTGGTTATACATCTGAGTGGAAATTACCTCGCGGACATGAGTATAAGAGAGCTGCTGGGGGACAGCAGGAGTGGCTGCCATAACAGGCCTAGTGTGTCCAGCAGAAGTAATATGGGCAGAGGTCATAGCCAGGAAGACATGGTGAGGGGCCCGGGATTCTGGGGCAGGGGAACAGTCAAGAAGGAAAATAAACATTACTATGTCCAAGCTACGCTGAGCTAACGCATGGGGTTTGTGAGGCATGGCCTTATCAATCTAAGATCACCGGGATATCGAGCAGCAGATGTGGTGTATCTGTCAGGTGTAGGCAATGACATGTTCTTGCTTAATATAGTAGGGGAACTGGAGCACCTTGGGTTCTCTTGAAGCAAAAGGGGGAGCTGCCTATGGTCGAGAAACCACAGGCAGCGTGGCGGCGGGGTGCAGTCAGCAATTGGTGAGGATTGGTGGTTGGTTTTTAACCCACCAATGGAAGGCCGGTGCAGGCTGAGACCCCAAAGGTTAAGAGGGGTCTAGCACATGAGAAGTAGCATTGACGATCTGGGACATCCCCTCCCACCCACTTCTGAGGGCAGTCGCCACTCGAAAGGTTAGCAGAGGGGCAGAGGGGCAGAGGGTTGCAGTCAGCAGTGAAATATAGTGCTCCAAAAGATGAGGAAGTACCCAGTAGTGCCTCTGGGATGCCTGATGGCAGGGGTGGCGAGGGGCAAACAAGACTTGGTAAAAAGGGGAGGTAGCAGGCGGGCATGGCACTTGCGGCCCAGGCAAAAATCAGGACTGCCCACAAAGACTTGGCAGAAAGGGAAGTCTAGCCACAGGCACATGCTGGGATCCCAATGGACAGAACATGCAATAGCTAATAAAAGGACCGGTTGCATGGGTCATATGATGGAGCGCCATTGTGTGTGTTGTTAACCTGGTACATGTTTAAATAAAGAGCTGCCGCCGTGTTTGGCCAACAATGCCTCCATCGTGTTGTTTTTAAGGACGAGCATAAAAAAGGATGGCCATTATTAGAACATTACAATCTGTTCTGATGTTATGTACTTCC
This sequence comes from Pleurodeles waltl, assembly GCF_031143425.1. NCBI lineage: Eukaryota > Metazoa > Chordata > Amphibia > Caudata > Salamandridae > Pleurodeles > Pleurodeles waltl. Next base: position 962,134,551 of record NC_090439.1, read on the forward strand.
TGCAGTAAACTCATGACCCAGGCCCTCGAGTATCAAGAGACTGGCTCCTATCATTATCTGGAAACTAATTGCGCATTCCTACTCCGAGGTATATTGGTATAAATGCCGAGTCGACACTCTCGGTGGGAATCGTGCACTATTGACTTTTTCCTAGTGTAGCTGGAGAATCTAAAATATTGCACAGGAGGCTGGCTTCCATCTCATACTGCTACACAGAGATATGGCTCTGCCTACAAAATGCCCTTCAGACCCAAACATGAAATACCATGAGTGGTAAAGCTGTCTGCATCCTTTGAACAGGCGAAATGCACTCAGAAATAGTTCTTCATCACAGATTAAATTTCTTCCAGGGTGAGGACAGGCTGTTCCTGATTTACAACGTTCATTTTCAGACACACTTCTTGAGTCAAATGTACTCCTCTGGCCATAACTCCTGCAGGGGCACGTGTCCCGCTTTGACCTACGTACCTACTGTAAATTTCATGCATTTTTGACAACTGATTATTTATTTACTTTTTTGCTACCGATCGCTTCTGTCTATCCTGGAGTGAATCATGAAAGATGTTTTATGTGGTCCAGTGAGGGTTACTGCTGGAATCTCGAGGAGCGAGAGCGTATCCTATAGCTCCTTCGGGATGGAAGACAGCTGCCTTCACACCTCCCAGTGATGTGTGGCCTCGTTTTAAGGGTTCATCTACAGCGGCAGCTGGCCATATCTCAAGGGGAGGGGTGGATAGGCGGGGTGAACAATAAATAATATAAAATAATATTAATAGTAATAAAAAAAATGAACATAACTTTCCTGCCGCCGCTGGCCGCCACGCACTCCTCTTCTTATGGTGTCTCAGCATTCCCTGGGGCACCAGCACAGGCTCCCCACACAATCCTGGAGTCGGTCTCATGCTATACCTAGCATGAGAGTAGTATCGGGATTGGTATGAGTGGCTTGGGCTGCGTTGGAGTCTGTGCAGTTTCTCCAACCTGGCTATGTAACACAGCCGAGTTGGTGAAACCTAAGTGTGCAAGTCAGTTCGGCCATCCTAACACCGCCAGCCAAACTAACATGCACACTTTGTGCACTGACTTCACTCTCTCTCCTACCCCCTCCCATGGCCCAGCCCCACCCCTTCCTGCATCTGCTGAGAAAAATAAAACAATATTAGAATATTGTTTTATTTTTCAGCTGCTGGCTCAGCCAGTGTGGTGATGCTCCTTTGCCATTACAAAGGAGCCACCCCTGGTCATCTGTTTAATGATGACTCCACACATTAGGATAGATTGTCTGGTATTTATTTAATATTGAACAAACTTGAGAGCATTTGTCGGGTACATATCCATTTGACATTCACTCCAGTCAGCTTCCAGTGCCGTTTTGTGAACATTCCAGAGCTCGTGCTGAAAGGGGAAGGTGGATATTGAGAGGCCTGCGGCGAACACCTCCCAGTGGCAGAAACCAGGAGGCGGGGCCAGTGACCCCACAAAGGGCTTGTTACAGATTGATGGCGGGTTTTGAACCCATCAATGGAAGGCCGGTGCAGGCTGAGACCCCAAAGGTTAAGAGGGGTCCAGCACATGAGAAGGAGCATTGAGAATCCAGAACACCGTGACGAGAGACGCACTGCCGGAGGGTCCGCAAAGCAATCAAAGGATGGGAGGATTGAGGCATGCTAGGTATGCATGATGAGAGACACACCGCAACCGGAGGACGGGCGATGAGCGGTGTGGGGAATCAATGTGGTGTAGTGGTTGTGGTCACAGACCTCACATGGAGAAGCGAGGGTTCTGTGCCAGGTGTGTCTGTAGACATGCCCAGCTGGACAGAGGCATTGTGGGGCGGCTCAAGCCAGGAGAGTGTGCCCCATCTGAAAGCGTGCCGACAAAGAGACAGAGGTGGTGGCAAAGGGGCCAGAGAAGCGGAATCGGTCCCGTGGAGGTGGCCCCGCTGTAAGCGCTGCAGCGGAGCACGCCCAATCGTACCTGGCCGCGTCTGGAACTGAGCACACATGTGAGTCAGAGCAGACGTCAGAAGTGAGGGCTCTGCTCTTAGCAGGGCCATAAAAACTCCTGCTGTTGAGCGCGCGGAGTCACCTGTAGCTTAATGTTAATGATTAAGGACATAGATTCTCAGGCTGAGAGTTGAGGGTTCTACTCCAAGTGTGTCAGCAGGTGTTTTCCACCGTAGGTGGCCAAAAAAGAAGGACAGTTGGAGTGCTAACAAACACCTCCCCCCTTGGGCATATATAATAAAGAACTAACAGGCAGCAAAAAAGGCAGTGACAGCTGCAGGGAAATTAAATGATACAAGTATGGCCCACAATTGAATGGGACCAACAAGATGTAGAGGGGTACACAAATCACATGGTAGCTGCCAGGGAAGGGGTGACCCGTCAGGAATTCAATTTTTGCCCAAAAGGGGGAAAGAGAGATCTGAGGCTCAGCAAAGCCTTAAGAGATAGGCCTGCAGCAATCAATGAAGGGTTTCGGAGCAGGCCAACGAGATGTTGGAAATATGACAAAGGGGAATGTAAGTGGGGGCAGGCTTGTAGATTTAGGCATTGCTGCAGCAATTGTTGGGGGCCCAGCCACTATTGGAAAGCAAGAAGCAAAAGTGGGGGGGGTCACCATAAGGATGCCATAAAACAACCAAGCAGCAAACAGTGAGGAAGGCAAGAGAAGGTTAGCAGCCATGCCCCCACTACCTACCCCTATTTTGGTCATCAGGCTGCTGCAATTGCTGGCAGAATACCCAAAGGCAAAAGATAAACAATTGTTAGCAGATGGTTTTAGTTCAGGTTTTATTGTACCCTCATAGGTCCCTCCTGATTTGCGCATGTGTTGAAACCTGAAGTCAGTCAGGAAAAATGGTGCTGCAGCACAAAAAAAGATAGATAAGGAGATTTTACTGGGCAGGATGGTCGGTCCGTTCAAGTGCCTCCTCCCCCTATAAAATTCTCATAGTTTCCCCTCTGGGACTAGGTCCAAACAAGGAGCAAGGGAAATTCAGGCTTATACACCATCTATCATATCCACCAGGGGACAAGTGTTCTGTTGCGTACGCAATGGTGGATGAAGCAGTTGAACTAATCAGAGCAGCTGGCAGAAGAGCGCTATTGGCAAACTTGGACATTGAGTCCGCATTCCGCCTTTTACCAGTACATCCTGAAAGCTTTTATTTGCGGGGGCTTAAGCTGAATGACCATTTGCACTATGACAAATGTCTTCCCAGGAGCTGCACCATCTCATACGCCTATTTTGAGGCCTTCAGCAGTTTCTTGGGGTGGGTTCTGAGGTCCCACCATCCCAGAGAGGGGTGTACCCATTATCTGAACAATTCCCTGCATGTAGGAACGAAGGGTACAACAGACTGTGAATCCTTACTGCAATCCTCTGGCGAGGTAGCAGAGGAGCTGGGTGTGCGGTTAGCTAAGGAGAAAACCAAAGGCCCAGTGACGACTTTAGTGTTCCTGGGCATGGAGCTGGATACAGTGGAAGGAGTGTGCTGGCTCCCCCAAACAAAAGTGGAAGAGCTGAGAGGGTGGATTGAAATGCTCAGCAAAAGGAAGAAAGCGACCCTGGGGGAAATTCAACAGCTATTGGGTAGGCTAAATTTCGCCACCAGGGTGACACCGGCAGGCAGGCCCTTCACTAGGCTTTTAGTATGGCTAATGAGGGGGCTAATTAAAAAATATCATAGGGTCAAACTGACGAGAGGGGGAAAGGAGGACCTGAGACAGTCAATTAGAGCTATTTAGAGACAGCCGAGGGGGAAGGCTTCAGGCCAAATCTTGGATCAGCATGGACTGCGGCACGGTGGCCCAGCAGGTGGGAGCGCAAGGGCATGACGCAGAATATTGCATTACTGGAATTGTTCCCCAATGTAGAGGCTTTTACAACTTGGGGCTCATGTTTAGCTAACAAGGAGGTCACGCTGTGGTCAGACAATCATGCAGTGGTGGAGACTATATATTCACGCACAGCACAGAACTCGCCGGTGATGCACCTCTTACGGCACCTTGTGGGGTGCTAGTTAAAAGGGAACATAGGAATCAGGGCGAGGCATTTACCAGGCTATGAAACCAACATTGCTGACACCTTGTCGCATTTCCAATGGCAGAGATTCAGAGAACTGGCGCCCGAGGTGGACAAACAAATGATGCGGATACCTGACCACTTGTGGAAGCTGGTGGATCCAAGTTGTCAACATTAGTGGCTCAAGCCCTTGCCCCAAAAAACAGCGCAAGATATTGCAAGTGCTGGGAGACATTCAGTGGGGCAAAGGGGCCAAGTTTGGGAACCGGGCAGGATGTAAAAAAGTTCATTGTAGGGGCATATGCGGAGGGCCAGAGCAGGACTTGAACGCAGACTCATTTGAGTGCAGTAGCCTTTTACACCAAGCTGGCAGGGAAGGAAGACTCCACTAATACGTTTTTGTGCAGGGTGGCCCTGAACGTTTGGAGTAGGTTACAGCCCAAGCAACAGGACAAGAGGCACCCAATTGAATTTTAGATCCTGAAGCAGCTATTAGAAACGCTTGCTGATGTGTGTGTGGATGAGCATCTGTTCTTTAAGGCAGCCTTTAGTTTGGCCTTCTTCGGAGCATTTAGAGTGGGTGAACTAGTAGCGCCAGTGAGAGAAAAAGCTGGGTCAGCATGCTTCTTAGGCAAGGATGTAGCATTCAGACAGGATTGGGTAGTGATACATCTGAGACGATCAAAAACTGACGAGTTGGGCAAAGGGAAAAGGTCACGGCTAAATTGCATAGAGAATAGTGGCCTTTGCCTGCAGCAACCATGGCAGCAGCCCACAGGCTAGACAAAAAGCACATCAAGTGCATAGGGCAGTGGGAATTGAGGGCTTTTAAGGTGTATGTGAGGCCTTCCAGCTCCTAATCTTGCTTCTTTTTCGACAGACCCTGGTGAGGAATGCCGTATAGCATGGATCACGGGCCAGTTATTCGTGCCCAGAGTACAAGTGTGGGAAGAAGAACGGAATGCTTATTGGGGTTTATTGTTGCATAACACAAGGGTGCTTTGGTTAGGCCAGCCAGGAATGAAGTGGTAGCAGCTGTTGCCAGCTGTAAACAAGGAAAGATAGCCAGACGCAGTGGTTATACATCTGAGTGGAAATTACCTCGCGGACATGAGTATAAGAGAGCTGCTGGGGGACAGCAGGAGTGGCTGCCATAACAGGCCTAGTGTGTCCAGCAGAAGTAATATGGGCAGAGGTCATAGCCAGGAAGACATGGTGAGGGGCCCGGGATTCTGGGGCAGGGGAACAGTCAAGAAGGAAAATAAACATTACTATGTCCAAGCTACGCTGAGCTAACGCATGGGGTTTGTGAGGCATGGCCTTATCAATCTAAGATCACCGGGATATCGAGCAGCAGATGTGGTGTATCTGTCAGGTGTAGGCAATGACATGTTCTTGCTTAATATAGTAGGGGAACTGGAGCACCTTGGGTTCTCTTGAAGCAAAAGGGGGAGCTGCCTATGGTCGAGAAACCACAGGCAGCGTGGCGGCGGGGTGCAGTCAGCAATTGGTGAGGATTGGTGGTTTGTTTTTAACCCACCAATGGAAGGCCGGTGCAGGCTGAGACCCCAAAGGTTAAGAGGGGTCTAGCACATGAGAAGTAGCATTGACGATCTGGGACATCCCCTCCCACCCACTTCTGAGGGCAGTCGCCACTCGAAAGGTTAGCAGAGGGGCAGAGGGGCAGAGGGTTGCAGTCAGCAGTGAAATATAGTGCTCCAAAAGATGAGGAAGTACCCAGTAGTGCCTCTGGGATGCCTGATGGCAGGGGTGGCGAGGGGCAAACAAGACTTGGTAAAAAGGGGAGGTAGCAGGCGGGCATGGCACTTGCGGCCCAGGCAAAAATCAGGACTGCCCACAAAGACTTGGCAGAAAGGGAAGTCTAGCCACAGGCACATGCTGGGATCCCAATGGACAGAACATGCAATAGCTAATAAAAGGACCGGTTGCATGGGTCATATGATGGAGCGCCATTGTGTGTGTTGTTAACCTGGTACATGTTTAAATAAAGAGCTGCCGCCGTGTTTGGCCAACAATGCCTCCATCGTGTTGTTTTTAAGGACGAGCATAAAAAAGGATGGCCATTATTAGAACATTACAATCTGTTCTGATGTTATGTACTTCCTGCAGTAAACTCATGACCCAGGCCCTCGAGTATCAAGAGACTGGCTCCTATCATTATCTGGAAACTAATTGCGCATTCCTACTCCGAGGTATATTGGTATAAATGCCGAGTCGACACTCTCGGTGGGAATCGTGCACTATTGACTTTTTCCTAGTGTAGCTGGAGAATCTAAAATATTGCACAGGAGGCTGGCTTCCATCTCATACTGCTACACAGAGATATGGCTCTGCCTACAAAATGCCCTTCAGACCCAAACATGAAATACCATGAGTGGTAAAGCTGTCTGCATCCTTTGAACAGGCGAAATGCACTCAGAAATAGTTCTTCATCACAGATTAAATTTCTTCCAGGGTGAGGACAGGCTGTTCCTGATTTACAACGTTCATTTTCAGACACACTTCTTGAGTCAAATGTACTCCTCTGGCCATAACTCCTGCAGGGGCACGTGTCCCGCTTTGACCTACGTACCTACTGTAAATTTCATGCATTTTTGACAACTGATTATTTATTTACTTTTTTGCTACCGATCGCTTCTGTCTAGACGCTTGTAATGGGATAAATGTTGTAAGCCAAATGTTGCTTTCAATAAGGTACACATACCAGTCTCGCTGGTAAAGTAACGAGGGAGGCCTTTTCTTAAAAAAAGACAGATTTGGCATTCATGCTAAACGAGCTTTTTGTCTATATTATACTCACTGTAATGGCTCATTCACCAGAAGGTGTAATAATGTTCTCACTGCCCAGATTAAAGTCTCAAGAAACTATCCACATGTATGTGTGGCATTACCGCCGCAAAGCTGAGAAAGCTTGAACCTAAAGTGTAAATGTCGCCGAGAGACAGCTGATGTTGGCCTAAGTTAGTTGCCGAGAGCTAATAAAGTGAATAACCGTAATCCCCGGCCGGTCTTTTCGAAGGGCCTCTAAGACGCCACGGTCAGGTGCCTCCAAGTTTTCACACGGTGCCTTTGGCATTACAGATGGTCCCCCCAGACCTGTATTGAGTCCAGCTGTAATACAATCTGAGTAAGTGCAATGTTCGTGCCCGTGTACTGTAAAGCAGCCGTTACCTCATTCACCTAGTAATATGTCCAGGAGGAAATGCCTTTGACTCTGCTGCTTGCACCATATTAAAGTACCAGGGTACTTAGGTAAAGAGAACCGTGAGCGACATACTAACTGCACAGGGAGTGACATGCAGTTAGTGCCGGACATCTCTTTGAGAGTGGCACTAAGCATCCGAGAAATACTCCGGGGTTCTTCCCACCGGGTTGGGTGTAGCCTCAGCCCCTAGAGGTGGGTGCGTCTGAAAAAATATTCACAGTGCGGCAGGAGCCTCGCGGTGAGTGTCTTTGCTAGTGTGCCCTGTCTTCCAAGCCTCTGAAACAGACCGGAAGAGGGCACATGCATGCAGTCTCTGCCTGCACTTACTTCCTTGAGGGTCATTAAAGCTACCTAAAAGCAGGGGCGTACCCTGGTCAGGAAGACTGGGGAGGTGGGGGGTTGTTAGCCTCAGATTTTCCGACATATAATAATATATATAAAAAAAATATATATATACATATATATATATATATATATGTATATATTTATATATATATATACACACACACACATACGATAAGCAGGGTTCATGAAAGGGGCCTATGTGGCAGTGGAAAGGGAGAGGAATGAAGATTGGTTGGAGTAGTAAGAGAAAAAATACAATATTTTGTAAAATAACCAATAGTTTTGAGGAAACTGATGGAGTGTGAATGGAATGTGTGCGTGGTTTTCGTCTGTGTGTGTGAGTGTGTGTGTGTGTGTGTGTGTAATACTTTCTAGAGAAATGTGACTGACATCTCAGAATACCCAACTGAAAGCAGTTGCATCCAACTATTTAACAAAAACACATTTATTAGGGGGGTGTAACATCCTAAACACCCCCACCCCAAAGCTACGCCCCTGCCTAAAAGGCCAGGTGTTTTCTGCAACGATAAACAGAGAGGAGATTGAATCCTTCCCTTCATGCACTCTGTTTTGGGAAGAGTTAGTTCAAAAACAGGCACGTGCTGGAGAGATAGTATTTTCTCTTTGGTAACCAGATACATGGCCCCAAGTCTGCGCTCAATAGATAATATAACTTTGGGTACATCATTGTCATTCATGTTATTGTGTTTTTGCTACTGATACTACTACTACTATCATCATCATATTATTCTTATTATACTTACTATTATTTTTATTGATTTTTATTCCATTTCAATTTGTCTAGAACAAGCTGTAACAGGTGGCAAATGTAGTCGATGACAGTGGGGCTTATTTAAAGTTTGGCAGAGGGAATTACTCCGCTACCATTACAGAAGACCAGTCACCTATTTAGGGATGTCCTCTAGGAAATCCATGTTTAATGCGGACGGTAAGCAAAGTTTTTTTGTGCTTAAAAAAAAAAAACAAATTACAAAGTGTGAGTTTGATTTTGAAAAATGTGGAAGACACACCCCATTGTGGGAAGGAATCTGAGAGTGGCAGGGAGTCATGCGCAACAGTCGAGCAGCGTAGCAGTGGCCTCCACCCCTTTCCTCCTGTGCTCCTCCAGGTGGAGTGGGTTGGAGCAGGCCGATGCAGCTCCCCCAGACCCTACGGAACATTACCTTGGCTGACGTAGCTGACATGGTGAGTATGTAGTGCCGCTAGCTGATCACCACGAGTACCATGAGTGTAGCAGCCGTAGTTGGCTGCCGCTGAAAGCGTGCCCCGGATTTCCACAGAAGCGGCCCAGCTAGGTCTGGGTGCGGCTTGTGGATAATCTGGCAAGACCCGCTTCCAGCCATCTTGAAGCTCCTAGTCACCAGACCTACGCTCCTGTTTCTGCCCCCCACCCGCCTGCTCTTTCTAGCATTTTGGGCTCCTTTTGGCGAGTTCTTTAAGGCAGTCGGGCTTTGAAACTTTATAGCTGCTGTATTTTAGGCAATATCCACTTTTTAACTTTTCACTTTCCTTACTCAGCCCATGACAATATGGATGTGTAGCACCACACAACAGTTTCAGGAGGGTGTAGACCTACTCAGGAACATCTACAGTGCATATGTGTTAATGCATTATTCCTAAATCATTTGCGGCTGCAGTTGGTTGTATCAGATGTAACAAATTTGCCCTGACCGTGGCTCTGACTTCTGTTACGGACTCAAGCTCTAGCCTGACCTCTGTGCGAGATCTGTTCAGTGCCCATTAAGGTAACTGGTGACTGAGGGGTGTAGTGAAGGGGCCAAAGGGTCAAAAGGGGCATAACAAAATCTAACAAATTTGGAACTCATCAAGACTGGCCGTGTAAAGGGCCAGGGGCAAGCACTTAAGCTATTCAGCACTCAAGCACCTAAGCAAACCAAGAAAGTCAAGTCAGGCCTTTAAATAGAACAGATTTAGGCAGCAGGTGATATGCACAAAAGGAAAGCCCCCGCAAACAAAATCACAGAAGCCTCACTAGACAATTTGTCCATGCCTCTGTTCTCCCCACCTCATCTCAGGGGGACCCCTCTGCTCTACGTCCCACCAACAAACTGGAAAACAGGACCCAGAGGGGGTAAGGTTTGTCCAGCACAGCCTGTCACAGATACAAACACCAACAGCTGCCACAACAGCTATAATAGCTAAACTAGCTAAGACCCCGGAGACAACATCAGTGGCCACCTCAGAGGAGAGGCCTGGCCCTGGTATGAAGAACTTGAGAAGGCCCCTCTTTCTTGGGACACCTGAGGGGTGGATTCAATATTACTTTTTTAAGGCCCCACAAGCCCCACAGATGGACGTCCTTATCCCAGGCTCTTTTGCTTCTGCTGCTGGTGCCCCTAAAGACTCCACAGAGACCCAGCCAACCGTGGAGTCAGTTTGCTTTGGAGGACAGCTAGTCATTCAGAAACACACTTGCAGATCATACGCATGTCCAAGTCCACATGAAATGAACCAGAGAACTGGTGGGCCCTGGCCACTTGCTACCTTGCTAGGTCACATTGGATCTCATCAGGCGGCGGACCACCCAGATGGCTCTACCCTAGGTGCTGCAAGCCTTTCATCCAATGAGGGCATAAACACTGCCACCATGCGCCCTCACACAATAACTGTTTCAGTGCAAGCCTACAGCTGCGAGCCACTGCTAATCTCCTCTTCACCTCAGACACTGCCGTTAGAGGTAGTGTTTCCCGCTTCAGCGGCCTGCTCTATTTCACTCCCCCAAAGTCACCTAGAAGAGACAGCACACAGAATCCTGAGTTGGGACGCCTCTTGGACCAGTTTTTGACTACTCTGGGGGCACAAATTGAAGCACAACTTGAAGAATCCCTAGCCTGAACCCCCACAACCAGAAGGGGCAAAAACACTGAAGCCAATAGTCCAATCCAGATTAGGTCTACTGGAGCTTCTCCCACAGGTCCTCCTGGTCCTTCTCTGGCCTTTTCACCTCCACCTAGTACTAGCCAGGCCTCTCTATCTTCAATTAGTTAAAAACAGGACACAATGGCCTACATTTTACTGTGGCAATCACAAAAAAATGGAACTCCAAATTGATCTACTGCAATCAATTGCCTTAACTTTAGCAGACCTGGACCGCAGATTAATTACCTTGAAGTCTCTCTCGGGGTCAGCTGTCAACTCACCAGTGCCCCGGCTGACCTCTGATCAATAAATTAAGGGGGTCATTACAACATTGGCGGTAAAAGCCGCTTACCGCCATGCAGAAGACCGCCAACACACCGCCGCGGCCGTAGAATTCCGCCACAGCTATTACGACCCACATCCCGAAATCCAACAAAATTCAGACACCCACACAAGTCCGTCACACCAAAGGTCAGTGATAAACTGGCAAAAACAAAACCTCCACCGTCACGCCAACAGAAATACATCCATGCTATCACGACCCACGAATCCACGCGGCGGTCTTTCAACCGCGGTATTCCATTGGCGGTACACACCGCCGCGCTCAAAATACACACACTCTTACAAAACACAGCCACATTGGACAATTCAAAATACACACACCTGATACACATACACACACCATTTCCACACACCCAATACAATATAAAACACACACCCACATCACCCACAAACCCCTACGACCACTATTACAGAGAGAAGGCCAGAGAGAGACACCACCATCTACAAACTAGCAGCCACAGGCACACAACACCATCACCCACACTACTTCCACGCGCAAAACACCATACACCACTACATATCACCACACTTATCACCAGATACACCACACCACACATCACCTACACCACCCCATGGCATGGCAAAGACACCCCAGGTTCTCTGAGGAGGAGCTCAGAGTCATGGTGGAGGAAATCGTACGGGTAGAGCCACAGCTATTTGGATCACAGGTGCAGCACACCTCCATAGCTAGGAAGATGGAGCTATGGCGAAGAATTGTCGACAGGGTCAACGCAGTGGGACAGCACCCAAGAAATCGGGACGACATCAGGAAGAGGTGGAACGACCTACGGGGTAAGGTGCGTTCCGTAGTCTCAAGACACAACATCACGGTACAACGGACTGGCGGCGGACCCCCACCTCCTCCCCCACAACTAACAACATGGGAGGAGCAGGTCTTGACTATTCTGCATCCTGACTATTCGCAGGAGTCGGTGGAGGAATGGACTCTGGTAAGTCAAATCTTAACTATCATATCCCCCACCCTACCTGCATGCTATCACAGACCCCCACCCTCGCCCCCTCCCCTATCACTCCAACTCCTCACAAATGTACTAATAACACAAACCACCCATCCCAACACCAAGCCCTGCATGACACAACAAAGCATGGACACCCATCACTAAAGCATGCCCACTGCACATACCCATAACACCCCCCTCAACCATCATCACACAAGCCCCCACACAGGAATGCTAGCACTGGGGTACACGCTCACCCACCCATTGCCCACCATGACACACACAGATGCAATAATCATGCTTTTATACCCCTGCAGGACCACTACCCAACGTCACCAGACAGGAGGGTCCAGACATCTCCACCCCACCCACAGAAGAGGCCCACAGTGATGACAGCAGCTCTGTCCAACTGGATCCAGATGACCAGCCCAGACCATCGTGGGCCTCGGGACAGTCGGTTCCCCACACCCAGTCGCAGGCCACTACAGACCTTCCACCCTCTGGTAACACCAGCACAGCACCCACCCAGCGGGCCCATATCTCCGTCCTGAGGACACGTCAATCAGCTGTGTGTCCACCACTACAGGGAACCCAGGATAACCCACCACCCCAACAACAACAGGGACCTGGGGGCAGTGGTAGTGGGCACACGGTCCAGGGGACGGAGGCACAGGAACACAGGGGAACTGGGAGGGCTGCTGTGCGACAGGGCCTAGGGAACCCACTCTCCACGAGGCCCTCTCCTACATCATGGGAGCATACCACCACTCCCAGGAGACGATGGCAACGGTACTGGCCAAGTTTCAGGAGACCCAGCGGCTGCAGGAGGAACAGTATTTGGGCTTCAGGGAGGAACTCAGAACCATCAGCTCCGCCCTGGGCACCATCGTAGGGGTGCTGAAGGAGATACTTAACACCAGGAAGGACACTGTGGCACTGCAAGGGGCCCCTGTCACTAGCATGGACGATGAACTGCCCACCACCTCCGCCAGCGCTAGTGGACAGGATGTCCCGCCACAGGACCATCACACCAGCACCCCACCCCCTGCAGACAGAGAACCACCCCGCAAACGGTCCCTGAGATCCAGGAACAAGACAGAGCACGATGCCAAGACCCCCGCCAAGAAATGAGACCACCCTGATTGTCATCCTACTGTCCCACTTTGTAACCCTGTCCATATTGGAACTGCCCCAGATCCACTTCCTATGCCCATATGGGAAATGCTCCTGTGAGACTAATAGACTGGACTCTGCCATGGACATTCCTCCACCATCACCCCTCACCATTTTACAACCCCCCTCCAATATTGAGCACTTCAATAAACACCCTTGAACCACAAAACAATCTGGAGTCAGTCTGTGATTTCGAAAATGTGTATTAGCAATGACAGTGACAAAATGCGTTTTCAAATGTAATGTCAACATACCTATGTCACACATCTCAAGTCCATGAGGAATCTAAGCAGCTGACACACGTTGTAAACCACACCTCTGAAACCGTAAGGGAAATGTACAACTCAGTTACCATATACTGGGTGAAATCGACAGACAGAATAGAGGTAGAAGTGTGAAAGTACTTGTAGTAGGCAGGAATGTGTTCTCACCTGTGTGTCACTGGAAATATTGCTGGATAACTGAGTCCCTGTTGTCAATGTCTTCTTCCTCTGCTTCCTCCTCATCACTGTTCACAGGCTCCACAGCTGCCACAACACCGTCATCTGGACCATCCTCCTGCAGAAAAGGCAACTGTCGTCGCAAAGCCAAGTTGTGAAGCATACAGCAGGCCACGATGATCTGGCACACCTTCCTTGGTGAGTAGAATAGGGAGGCACCTGAACCTGGCCTTCAGGAGGCCGAAGGTGCGTTCGATCACCCTCCTAGTCTGCCCATGGGCCTCATTGTAGCGTTCCTCTGCCCTGGTCCTGGGATTCCTCACTGGGGTCAGTAGCCATGACAGGTTGGGGTAACTAGAGTCCCCTAATAGCCACACCCGGTGCCTCTGGAGTTGACCCATCACATAAGGGATGCTGCTATTCCGCAGGATGTAGGCGTCATGCACAGAGCCAGAGAACATAGCATTTACCTGGGAGATGTACTGGTCTGCCAAACATACCATCTGTACATTCATCGAATGATAACTCTTCTGGTTCCTGTACACCTGTTCACTCCCATCAATGGCACCTATAATGTTGGGGATATGTCCAAGGGCATAGAAGTCACCTTTAACTGTAGGCAAATCCTCCACCTGAGGGAAAACGATGTAGGTCCGCATGTGTTTCAGCAGGGCAGACAACACTTTGGACAACACGTTGGAAAACAGAGGCTGGGACATCCCTGATGCCATGGCCACTGTTGTTTGAAATGACCCACGTGCAAGGAAATGGAGCACTGATAGCACCTGCACTTGAGGGGGGATCCCTGTGGGATGGCGGATTGCTGTCATCAGGTCTGGCTCCAACTGGGCACACAGTTCCTGGACTGTGGCACGGTCAAACCTGTAGGTGATGATCAAATATCTTTCCTCCATTGTCGACAGGTCCACCAGCGGTCTGTACACCGGAGGATTCTGCCATCTCCTCACATGTCCCAGCGGACGGTGCCTAGGAATGACAACAGCGACCACAGAGTCAAACAACTCAGAGGTATGTACCCACAGTCTACACAGAACACCATTCATACACAAAATCTGGCCTGTATTTGTGTTGCGCGACAAGGCCTAGGTCTGTGTGACGCAGTTGGTAATGAGGCCATGTGGGCCCCTGAAATGGCGGCTGCCTGACCTCTAAAGTGGGACAATCGGATGTGAGGTAACTGCGCTTGCGTTGTACACCGTCGCGGTAGGCGGTCGAAGACCGCAGCGCAATGCTGCATTGGTTAACATTGGACCCTATGGGTCCCAGGAGCCAATAACGATGTACGCCGGCGGTGATGGTACGCACCGCCGTGGACGTGACCGCCGCGGACGTGACCGCCATTTTCTATCTGTTCAATCACTCAATGCCTGATCTTCGACAGGAGAGGACCTACACTGCAAGTGCTGCTGTGACCTCAGTCTGGAAGAGACAATGGCTTGTGCGTCTGGGGAAAGGGCCCCTGCCTTCACTGCAGAGGAGTTGGAGAAGCTTGTGGACCGGGTCCTCCCCCAGTACACGCTACTCTACGGTCCTCCAGACCAACAGGTAAGTACACAGGGAGCACGTTGTATGGGCTATGCCCGTGTGGAGAGGGATGGTTTTAAGAATGAAGGGGGCACAGTTCTGCGTGCATGAAGGACTGTGAATGCATGTGCCACATGGCAAGGGTAGGGATGTGGGCCATTCACTTCGACGGTGCAGTTGGTAATGACTTCTCTTCTTCCCCTGTACATGTCATGTAGGTCAGGGCCCACCAGAAGAAGGATATTTGGCGTACCATCGCCAAGGACGTCCGGACCCACTGCCGGAAAAGATGGCAGGACATTTGCCGCTGGAGCAAGAAGTCGGCGGAGGCTCAGCTGGGGATGGCCTCCCAACGTGGGAGGGGTGCCCGTCGAACCATGATCCCCCTGATGTTCCGTGTCCTGGCGGTGGCCTGCCCTGAGTTGGATGGGCGCTTGAGGGCATCACAGCAGACACAAGGGGGTGAGTACAACATCATTCAGCGGACTTTGCGTGCAGTGAAGGTGTCTGGGTGGGGGAGGAGGGCTGTGGGTTTCCCTAGGCCAGGGCGAGTTCCGTAGGCTAGGCCCCTCCGTAATGCAGGCCATGTGGCACCCCACCCCACCTCTGTAGAGTGCCAAGTACAGGTATACATGCCCCTGTGTCATCTATGTGTGCAGATGTCGACCATAGCCATTTAGGACATATCCCAGGAATTGCATCTGTAGAGCCCAACAGCACGACGTAGTGCAGGGGGCTGCTGTGTCTGTATTGTCCGCCAACGGCAGCGGTAAGCCTTGCACTCAACCTGTTTTTCTTCTGTCGTCCCCCCCTTTTTGTGGTCTCCCTGTTCTTGTGTGCATTAGCATCATCAGGCAGAGGTACAGTGGCACCGGAGCACGAGGGAGCTGCATCCCACATGGCCATGGAGGGCCACACCACGGACTCGGAATACACCAGTGGGACGGAGGGCAAGGGGAGCTTGACGGCGGGGACAGGATCAGCAACCAGCGACACGGACTTGTCCTCCGATGGGAGCTCCCTTGTGGTGGTGGCGAAATCTGTGCCCCCCACTTCTACAGGTACAGCAGCCACCACCCCTACCAGCACCGCCCTCCCAGCAGCCCCTCAGCCTTCGCCCCATGCCCGCTCACCCAGGAGAGTGGGCATTGCCTTCGCCCCAGGCACCTCCGCCCCTGCCCCTGTCACCTCTGCTGCCCTCAGTGAGGAGGCCATTGACCTCCTCAGGTCCCTCACTGTTGGGCAGTCTACCATTTTGAATGCAATCCAGGGTGTAGAAAGGGAATTGCAACACACAAATGCATTCCTGGAGGGCATTCATTCTGGTCAGGCTGCCCTTCATCGAACCCTGCAAACTCTGGCATCAGCACTGATGGCAGCCATTGTCCTTGTGTCTAGCCTCCCCCTCCAACTTCCTCCACCCAGACCCAATCCCCTATACCCCAGCCTATCCCAAGCACACCATCAGACCAGCCTGCACACACCTCACCACACAAGGGAAACTCAGGCAAACATAAGCACCACACATCCCACAGGCACTCACGCAAGCATCACACACATACAGACACACCAACATCCACTGCCTCCACTGTGTCCCCCTCCTCGTCATCTCCCTCCTCCCTCCCAGTCTCGTCTACACTCTCACCTGCATGCACTACCACTACAGCCACTACGTCCCGCACCAGCACACCCACCACCACACCCTGCTCACATGCAGTCACCACCCCCACTCCCATTTACACGTCCCCTGTGTCCTCTCCCAGTGTGTCTGTGACACCCCCTCCACAGATACACAAACGCAGGCACACACCCACCCAACAGCCATCCACCTCACGACAGCCTCCAGCGCATGCACCTTCACCCAAAGTCACGAAACGTACACCTCCTACAACCACTACCTCTTCCTCCACTCCCAAACCCCCTCCAGCTACCCATCCCAGTGTTCCTAAGAAACTTTTCCTGGCCAACCTTGAACTCTTCCCCCCGCCTCCAACTCATAGGTCCCGTACTAGAACCTTAGCCAAAAAATCGCCGGGACCAGTGGTGCCTGTTACAGGTATGTGGAGTGCACCAGCCACCAGGCCAGTCAGTGTGGCACGGAGCCACAGCACAGCCAGTCCCCCCCCTGTGAAGCACCAGAAGTTAGACAGTGCCCGGCGGGAGAGGGGGAAGACTCCAGCCAGCAAAGCCGCTCACAAGGGTCCTGGGGGTAGTGTCAACTCAGCTGTGACTCCTCCCAAGGTGGGGAAGGGGCAGAAGAAATCTCCAAAGTCTGGGAGGAGCAGCACGGCGGAGAAGACCGCCATCATCCCTGCTGCCCAGGAGGCCACCGCCAGCCCAATCGTCACTGGCCAGGAGGCCACCGCCGGAGTCACTGGCCAGGAGGCCAGCCCAATCGTCACTGGCCAGGAGTCCACCACCAGAGTCACTGCCCAGGAGGCCAGCCCAATCGTCACTGGCCAGGAGGGCCGCGCAAGCCACAGCCCAGCTGACCCATGAAGGACCGCCAGCCACAGGCCTGCTGGGCAATGAAGGACCGCCTTGGCAAGCACCGCTGAACAGGCCAGGGACCGCTGAACAAGGCAAAGGCCGCCATGGCAAGCACCGCTGAACAGGGCAAGCACCGCTGAACAAGGCAAAGACCCCCTTGGCAAGCACCGCTGAACAGGCCAGGGACAGCTGAACATGGCAAAGGCCGCCATGGCAAGCACCGCTGAACAGGGCAAGCACCGCTGAACAGGGCAAAGACCGCCATGGAATGCACCGCTGAACAGGGCAAGCACCGCTGAACAAGGCAAAGGCCGCCATGGCAAGCACCGCTGAACAGGGCAAGCACCGCTGAACAGGGCAAAGACCACCATGGAATGTACCGCTGAGCAGGGCAAGCACCGCTGAACAAGGCAAAGACCGCCATGGCAATCACCGCTGAACAGGGCAAGCACCGCTGAACAGGTCAGAAACTGCCAACTCAAGCACCGCCGAACAGGGCAAAGACTGCCAAGGCGAGCACCGCTAGCCCATTGGCGGCAGGGACGCAACTGGGACCGTCACGGGGTGAGTGCTGCACTCTGGGCACCAGTCCCCCTCCAGAACCAGTGGAGACATGCATCCACTCTGTCTGTCCTGCACAGGATGAAGCACTCTGGGCACCAGTCCCCCTCCAGAACCAGTGGAGACATGCATCCACTCCATCTGTCCTGCACAGGATGAAGCACTCTGGGCACCAGTCCCCCTCCAGAACCAGTAGAGACATGCATCCACTCCGTCTGTCCTGCACAGGATGAAGCACTCTGGGCACCAGTCCCCCTCCAGAACCAGTGAAGACTGTTATCAACTTGAGACTGTGACTTTGCACTCCCCAGGATGGTACAGTGGGCAACCCACCCACTGTATAGACTTGAGAGACTGTGGCTTTGCACTCCCCAGGATGGTACAGTGGGCAACCCACCCACTGTATAGACTTGAGAGACTGTGGCTTTGCACTCCCCAGGATGGTACAGTGGGCAACCCACCCACTGTATAGACTTGAGAGACTGTGGCTTTGCACTCCCCAGGATGGTACAGTGGGCAAACCACCCACTGTATAGACTTGAGAGACTGTGGCTTTGCACTCCCCAGGATGGTACAGTGGGCAAACCACCCACTGTAGAGACTTGAGAAACTGTGGCTTTGCACTCCCCAGGATACATCAATGGGCATGGAGCCTCCTTGTGGATCTGGCGTGGTGCACTCATCTGGCTGAGGTGCCCCCCCTTCCCTTCCCCCTGAGGTGCCTGTTGTATTTCTATCTGATGCCCCTGCAGTGTTCTCTCCGTTTTGATCAGGTATCTAGTGTGGGCCTTGCCCATGCATTTTGGGCCCAGTGGTCCACGGACAATGAATGGTGCATTACCTGCACTTCTAATCGTGGTGTATATTTTGTTTAATGTGTATATATATATGTATATATTTGGTTACTGTATTTTGATATATTACAATGGTTCAACTCATTTCCTTTTGTCTTTGCATTCTTCCGGGGGGGGGGTTGGGGGTTGTTACTGTAATGTTTGGATATGCATTGGTGTGTGTGTTGTAGTGGGTGAGGGTCGGGGTGGGGGTTGTGATGTTGGTTGTGTGTGTTCCTGTGTTTTTCCCTCCCCCTCCCCTATGTCGTAGGTGCAGTACTCACCGTGGTCTTCGCCGCCGGCGTTGTTGATCCTCGTATAGGAGCAGGAAGACTATCGGAGTGAGAATATGGAGTTCCGGCTCCATGGTGTCGTCGTTCCTTGTGGGGTGTGTAGAGGTGAGCGTTTTCCCTTTGAAATAGCTGTTTCCGCCGTGTTTTCATCCGCGGTGAATCCGCCCCGGAAAAGGTTGCGAATTGGCCTGTTGTGATACTGTGGGCGGTACATTGTCCTTCGCCTGTCTGTTTGCGGTGACCGCCGCGCTGTTCGTCTGTACCGCGGTGGCGGTCGGAGTGTTAAAGTGGCTGTCTTTGTTGGCGGTTTCCGCCACGGTCATAATTCAAAATTTTTTACCGCCGGCCTGTTAGCGGTTTTACCGCCGCTTTAACACCGACCGCCAGGGTTGTAATGACCACCTAAGTTCCTTGAAATTCTTTGGACCCTGGTGGACAGTGTTAAGACCTCATATAGCCTCTTACGGGAATCTAGTATGCAGCAACCAAACAAGCCTACCACAACAAAACCAATGGATGCTGGTGCTGAGCAGACAGCAGAAGTGGAGCATGTAGAGTGTATTTCGTAGTCAACATGCAACCCTATTACAACAATCTCTATGGCTGTCAACAGTGGACAACCAGCAGCTACAGCATCTGCTCTGGGATCTCTGAGCCTTGTGGTGGACAGCAAAAAAGGGCAAAAAAGAAACGAAAGAAACAATGAAAAAAACACTTCTCTCAATACAAAGATCTCAGACAGCTGAGACCTCTACACTCATCCCGGGGGCATGAGCCTGGCCCTTCTAAAGTTTTTCCAATTTTTACTTTGGCCTCAAATCTTGCTAAGAAGCCAAACCCTGCTCCCCTCAACTGCCCACAAGAAAGGCCAGCGAATATCATCTCTTCCATGTCCCCAACGGAAGGTGCCCCAACAGGGGTCTCCCTCAGAAGGGCAGCCACGATGTCGAACCATAAGGGAAATATTGCTCCCACCGGGCACAGTCAAGCTCAGGCCCAAATGCTTTCAGAATCAGGATCTTGGGTCTCTTGTGCACCAATCCAAGGGGCAGAAAATGCAATTGCTCCCATTTCACAGGAAAGCGGCAGCACTACAGCTGTCCCATCAAAAATTGGAGTAGTCAACATGCCTTCTCCAGCAGTTCAATTTCCCATTTCCCATGAAAGCAGCGGCACTACAGCTGTCCCATCAAAAATTGGAGTAGTCAACATGCCTTCTCCAGCAGTTCAATTAAGTAAGGACATGGAGGTACCCTTTAGCGAGCGCACTCGATTTGGCAGCTAATTTGGCATTTGTTAGACAAAAGCTGATTGGTCATCCCCAGGTAAATACATCACAGCATGGGGGAGAGGCTCCAGTTACCAGCCCCCATATCAGGCGCCTACCGGATGTGCCCAAGAGGCCCCCCCACCCTGCTCAGTACAAAGATATGTTCCAGCCAATATAAAGTCTACAAAGTTGATAGCGCAGTGGATTGTTTCAGCAGCACTCAGATCACCGCTTATGGCCCACCGGTCTTTAGGGATGGAACCATCATGCCCACAGATGAACTGCAACACAGAACGGGCCTAGGCAGCCAGTGTGATCCCCGACACTGGCAGGACTTTGAACTTGGCATTCACCAGTACAACCTCCCCCCAACTTCAAACTACGGGGCATGAGTGGGAAGGAAGGCTGTTAATCAGTCAGTTGAAGTTCCAGGAGAGAGAGGGCACCGCAGGACCCTGTTCATTGGGTCCTGGTCCTGTAAGAGTTCCACTCAATGAGGCCAAGGTGAGGTGTGAGATTCCAACTGAAGTTGGGTCCTGTACAATCAGGAGTGCCGATCATGTCCATTTCCAGTCTCAGAACATGATCAAAGCACTATCTGTCCCGCCAGTATTGTTTTTTGTCCCGCTGCATACTCCTAAAGGGACGCCCAATATATTAAACAGGGGCAACCTGATGCACCTGTTCCAACATATTCCTAATTTGAAGCACCTAACCATGGTGAAGTTTGCCCACATCCCGGACAGAGGCTCATCAGATGCCACAATTACAACATGGCGCAGCCCAGCCATACTGGATGCTATCAAGGGTGAAGCCAAGATCGTTGAGCACTGGGGTATTAACCTGTCAAACTTGTCAGCTCCAAAATATCCATATGTGATTCTGCCCCCCCAATTCTCCTAAATTCCAACCAAGTGTCTTGAAGCAGGCTTGGGGGGGGTGGCAACTCATGACTGGCTTCCACAAGCAGCGAAAGCCACAAATTCTCTTAAAATGTCACTTTCTCAATAATGCAAGAACCGTAAGCCACGTGGTAAGAAATAAATGTAGTGACAGATGAGGCACCTACGGCAATAAGACACTTAACTATTGATAGTATCATTCTTAACCAGCTAAGATCCATCTGCCCCACACCCCAGAAGCCCTTGCCGGCGCACAGGCTTACAATGACCTTGTGGGGTGTAGATGGTTTAAGTTCCATTGTGAAAAGAAAATCTGCCATGGCTGCCAAAAAGATACAGTAATATAATTTGCCTGCAGAAAACATGGACACACCCTACGCTGACACCTGGTAATCATGAGCTTTTTAAGCCGGCCCAGCAGGTAAACCAGTTTGGCCGGCCTTCCTGTATCCTTTCCATCCATCCATTGACTCATTCTCATCCTTCTGTGAAAGGGGTACATATCCACAGGTGCAGCCTGACAGGGGACACTTGGATAACAATCAGGGCATCCCATTGGGGCGGGGCAACTCACACTTCAACAGATCTATTGTCCAATCACGCAGAAAACTATCTATTTTGAGATGAAACAGGGCAAATCCCACACCTGAATCCGCCAAGCTGGTAATCAACATGAGGAAAATCACAAAAAGCTTGCCTGGCTATAGAAGACAAACATTGGCTGAAGGTCCAGTCTGCTCCAGGAAAGAAGCCTAGCGCAGTTCTGGAACTTCATAAATAAGTTGAAATATCAACTTGCAGGCAGAAGTAATGGAGTTCCGGGGAGCGTGTGGGCTACTCACATTATTGCATTGTACTCAGCCCACACAGTTCAATCTGTGACTATGGAATTCCATGAGAATGTTAATCAGACCTTTATCGAGCAGCCGGTTTTTACTTCTTCGGGGCAGGTCATTGAGACCATTAAGGCAATGCGAAAGGATGGGGGCCCAGGCCCAAATGGTCTCCCTGCAGGGGTCTTCAAATTAGCCACAGAGCGGCCTACGATTCTCACCCCACTTTTCAATCAGTCCTTCCTCTCTGCGAGCATTCCAGATGCATGGAGGGGCTCCATCCTGTGCCCATTATTTAAGAAAAGGGACCCTACATAACCAGCAAATTATCACCTTATTGCCTTACTAGAGCTGAAGGTCAAAGCTTACGCACAACTTCTTTTGCAGCATTTGGAGGACTGGGCAATTTTAATGCGATCTTACCTTTCTTCCAGAGAGGGTTTCGAGCTTCAGCTTAAACCATTGACAACATAGTTTCCCTGTCTCTGCTTGCCCAGCGTGCCAACTCCCGTAAGCATTTGCCACTCTTCTGCTGCTTCATAGATTATCGCAGCTTTTCACAAGGTTGACCCCACTTTATGGAAGAAGCTAGCGTCATGAGGGATCCAAGCAACTCTTCTACAAGCTACCATCTTGCTCTACTCTGATACATGGGTACACATAAAAACTGGGCCATTTACCATCACCAAGTAAATTCCAACCCAAGGAAGCCTGAAGAAAGGATGAGTCCCTGCTCCCTTGTTCTTCAACTTGTACACTGCAGACTTGGGTAAGGACCTGGTGACCCATTGCTTGACCCCGCCTCATTTGGGCGAGTTGCCGGTACACATCCTCCAGTATGCAGATGATACTATGAATATGGATCACACAGATTGCAATGCGCTTTGAGCAGCCTCCATGAATACAACACAAAGAAGCACCTAACTGTAAATCAGGATAAGTCAAAGCTGATCATCTTTGGGTCTTATAGGAAGAAGAAATCGCATTCCTGGAGTTTGGAGCTGCTGACAATTAAATCTGCAGCAAAATACAATTACCTGGGCTTTTGGCTCATAGAGTCTGCAAAATCAGCTGCCCATGTAGTCGCCATTAAGAAGAAATCCATTGTGAGAATGCATTGCCTACCTTGTCTCAATAAGAACTTAAAGAGTTCCTGTGCAGCACCAATTCTGAAAGTCATCAATGCCACTCTCCTCCCTGCACTACATTATGGGCAGTGGCCTTCCCTGGGACTTGCTTACTCATCCTAGAAAAAGTCCAGTTGTTGGGCTACAAAATGATGTTCCAGCTACCGAGGCACCTATGGAGATCCAGAATTTGTTTAGAATTTGGTCTGTCATGGCAAGGGCTACCCTTCAAAACAGAAATCCTGAAGTATTACCTGGGGGTACTGAAGGCACCTGAGAACTCACTAAAGGCACATTTGAAGGATATTTTTTTAAGTCCAGGGAATCCATGGCACAACCTTCTACAGAAGGTCCAAATTGTTGACTCTTCCCTGATATCAAAATCTATCCCTTTCTTGGCATGGAAAGGGGAGATCAAACAGCAGTGCAGTTCTATTTCTATTCAGCAAGACACTGCTTCATTAAATTCCTTTGATATTGTTCTTAAACTTAAATAGAACTCTTCCTATCTGGTAGGGAGACCCCAACCCTACTTTGCTGACTCAATAAACTGCCGTGCACGGACTGATATTCTGAGTATGAGACTTCTGGAGCTCTTGATAAAAGACTTTAATCCAGCCCCGGATCAGTGCACGTCAAGGAAGAGCCTGCTGGCTGTGCAACTTTAAACAAGAGTTCTGGTTCCATCTACTGTGCTTTTGCCCTACTTTGGACACACATATAACGTTCTTACTGAAACCTATTTTCTTGCAGAAGGGGTGCACACTTGTCTACAGGCCTCCTAGCTCTGTTTCTCTTGGACCAACTCAACGTCATTAGCCAGATATGCTAATTATGTAAGGGAGCTCAGGAGTCGCCCCTCCCAAAGCCTAAAAAGACCATAGCTGTAAGCCAAAGTCGTATAACAGTCTATTTTCATAAAATCTAAGTGGCCTCAAGACATATTGGCCCTCATTATGACATTGGCGGTAAATCCCACTTACCGCCACGCTGACAGCCGCCAACTTACTGCAGCAGATATCCGTTCACCATATTATGACACATACACACCAATCCAACACAATTCAGCAACACAAACAAATCCACCAGACCAAAGGTCAGTGATAAACTGGCAGTATCAAAACCCACACCGTTAAGCCAACAGAACTACACCCACCACACAATGACCCACGAATCACCACGGCGGACATTCAACAGCGGAAAACCTTTGGCGGTACATACCGCCGCGCTCACAATGGACACCCACATACAAAACAACACCACATTGGACAATTCAAACAACATATACCTGACACCCATTGTTAGAAATTGGGTTTTTGGTTGGCAGTCAGGTTACCCTCTGTCCAAGCAAGAACCCTCACTCTAGTCAGGGTAAGTCACACACAATCCAAAATTATCCTGTGCCCACCCTCTGGTAGCTTGGCACGAGCAGTCAGGCTTAACTTTGAAGGCAATGTGTAAAGTATTTGTGCAATAAATCATACAATAACACAATATAGCACCACAGAAATACACCACACAGTGTTTAGAAAAATATATAATATTTATCAGGATAATTGTAGGTCAAAACGAATAAAGATGCAATGTGAAATTGTAGAGATATCACTGAAAAGTGATATAAAGTGTCTTAAGCAAACAAAGTCTCTTTCAAGCACAAAGTACCCGGTTTAAAGTGGAAAATCTCCGCAAAGGGCCGCAGAAGAAGGGATACTTGGAAAAATGGTGTGTGTGTCGATTTCTCCCCTGCACACACGGACTTGCGTCGTTATTTTTCACGCGGGGAAGTCGTGCGTTGTTTTCTGGCGCGCGAACAGTCTCTTTCTGTGGGTCGCAGGATTGCCAGATGTCCCGGGGTCTGTGCGTGGATTCTCGGGCTTGTTTTCCGGCTGCGCATCGTTCTGGGAGACTGTGCGTGGAATTCTCGTTCTCACTGCGGGCATCGCGTCGATTTCCCCTCTGGAAGTCAGGCGGCGTTGTCCTTGCGAGGCCGTGCGTCGAAAGTTCCGGTCGCCCCGAAGGTGTTGCGTCGATCAGCATCGGTGTGCGGCGATTTTCTCGCCGCGGAGCTAGCTGTGCGTCGAAATTTTCGGCACACGAAGAGTCCAAATGAAAAAGAGAAGTCTTTTTGGTCCTGAGACTTCAGGGAACAGGAGGAAAGTTCTATCCAAGCCCTTGGAGAGCACTTTTACGGCCAGACAAGAGTTCAGCAAGGCAGCAGGGCAACAGCAAGGCAGCAGTCCTTTGTAGAAAGCAGTCAGGTGAGTCCTTTAGGCAGCCAGGCAGTTCTTCTTGGCAGGATGCAGGTTCTGGTTCAGGTTTCTTCTCCAGCAAGTGTCTGATGAGGTAGGGCAGAGGCCCTGTTTTATACCCAAATGTGCCTGTGAAGTGGGGGAGACTTCAAAGAGTGGCTAAGAAATGCACCAGGTTCCCTTTCAGTTCAAATCTGTCTGCCAGGGTCCCAGTAGGGGGTGTGACAGTCCTTTGTGTGAGAGCAGGCCCTCCAAACTCCCAGCCCAGGAAGACCCATTCAACATGCAGATGTATGCAAGTGAGGCTGAGTACCCTGTGTTTGGGGGGTGTCTGAGTGAATGCACAAGGAGCTGTCAACTAAGCCCAGCCAGATGTGGATTGTAAGGCACAGAAAGATTTAAGTGCAAAGAAATGCTCACTTTCTAAAAGTGGCATTTCTAGAATAGTAATATTAAATCCAACTTCACCAGTCAGCAGGATTTGGTATTACCATTCTGGCCATGCTAAATATGACCTTCCTACTCCTTTCAGATCAGCAGCTACCACTTCAATACTGTATGAGGGCAGCCCCAATGTTAGCCTATGAAGGGAGCAGGCCTCACAGTAGTGTAAAAACGAATTTAGGAGTTTTACACTACCAGGACATGTAAACTACACAGGTACATGTCCTGCCTTTCACCCACACAGCACCCTGCTCTAGGGGTTACCTAGGGCACACATTAGAGGTGACTTATATGTGGAGAAAGGGGAGGTTTAGGCTTGGTAAGTACTTTTAAATGCCAAATCGAGGTGACACTGAAACTGCACACACAGGCCTTGCAATGGCAGGCCTGAGACAAGGGAAAGGGGCTACTTAAGTGGGTTGCACAACCAGTGCTGCAGGCCCACTAGTAGCATTTAATCTACAGGTCCTAGGCACCTATAGTGCACATTACTAGGGACTTAGAGGTAAATTAAATAGTCCAATCAGGTATGATCCAAGGTTACCATGTTTAAAGGGAGAGAGCATATGCACTTTAGCACTGGTTAGCAGTGGTAAAGTGCGCAGAATCTAAAAGCCAGCAAAAACAGTGTCCAAAAAGTGGAGGGAGGCAGGCAAAAAGTTAGGGGTGACCACCCTAAGGCTGTCAGGTCTAACACCCATACATACACCACACCCACACCACTATAAAACACACATCCACATTACCCACAACCCTTTACAAATACAATCCATTGCCAACAGAGAGACACCAAGACCAATGACACAATTACAGCCACACACTACTCACACCTATACACCACTCAAGCACTCAACATAACACACCCCAACACATTACCCAACACACCCTCTCCAACACACCTCACATTACACCCATGGCACCACAAAGACACCCCCGTTTCATAGAGGAGGAGCTAAGGGTCATGGTGGAGGAAATATTCAGGGTAGAGCCACAGCTATTTGGAGTACAGGTGCAGCAGATATATATAGCTAGGAAGATGGAGCTATGGCAGTGAATCATGGACAGGGTCAACACTGTGAGACAGCACCCAAGAACTAGGGATGACATCAGGAAGAGGTGGAACCACCTACAGGGGAAGGTACGTTCCATAGCAGCAAGACACCAGTTCCCTATCCAGAGGACTGGCGGTGGACCCCACCTCCTCCCCCACAACTCACAGCATGGGAGGAGCAAGTCTTGGCAATACTGCATCCTGAGGGCCTGGCCGGAGTTGGAGGAGGACTGGACTCTGGTGAGTCAACTCTCTACTATTATCACCCCCATACCTGCATGCCATCTCACCCCCTCACCCTTACTCCCATCACTTCACTACACCCCACACACTACACCCTCACATCTCACTCATCCCAATGCCAAGCCCTGCATGCATTGGAAACCCCTCATAGCCCTGCATGGACACTCATCACTAAAGCATGCACACAATAGAGAACTAACAATCCCACCATACATTAACATACACAAGTGAAAGCTGGCATGGCAAATGCAACCATAGAGGGGAAGGCACAGATGTACAATATGTCAGACACAATAACCATTACACATCATTTACATCCCCACAGGTACCCCAATGTCATTGGAGAGGAGGTGCCAGCAATATCCAGTCCCCCAACAAAAGAGGCCCACAGTGATGACAGTAATTCTGGTCTTCAGGATCTGGATGACCTACCTGGCCCATCAGGGACCACTGTACAGCTGGTTACCCAAGCCCAGTCACAGACCACCACAGAGCCTCCCCATCAGGATCCAACACCACAGCACTCACCCAGCGTACCCACACCTCTGTCCCCAGGTTAAGTCAATCAGCAGTGTGTCCACCTCTACAGGGGCCCCAAGGCATACCTCACACACAAGACAATCAGGGACCTGGGGTCAGTGGCAGTGGGCACACCATTCAGAGGTCATAGGCACAGGCCAACAGGGAAACTAGGAGGAGTGCTGTGCGCCAGGGGGAGGACAGGCCCAGGGAACCGACTCTCCAGGAGGCACTTTCAGAGATCCTGGGAGCTTATCAAAATTCCCAGGACATGATGGGCCAGATCCTGGACATCTTGCAGGAGAACAGGTGGCTGCAGGAGGGACAGTACCAGGGGATCAGGGAGGACTTACAGGCCATTACCAACACCCTGATCTCCATAGCAGGGGTGCTGGCTGACATGGCCAACATTATGAGGGAGGCAGTCTCACACCAGCGGGCCCCTGCCACTAGGCAGACATCTGAACAGCCTTCCACTTCCACGGCCGCTAGTGGCCAGGAGGCCCCGCCACAGGACTCACAGGCCACCAGCACCTCTCCTCCTGCAGAAGGTAAACCACCCTGCAAACGTTCCCTGCGATCCAGACAGAAACCAGAGACACTTGCCAAGACCCCCGCCAGGAAATTAGGCTCTCCTGATTGTCACCCTTGTGTCCCACTCAGTCACCATGTCCACCTTGAACTGCCATTGCTCCCCTTCCTATGTCCCCTTGGGCAATGCACCTGTGCTACAAACAGACTGGAACAATATCCTGGACTTTCCTCCATCATCACCCCATCCCATAGCACTTCAATAAACACCCTTTGAAAAAAATCCATTTGGAGTATGTCATGTATATCAAATATGTATTATTTGAAACGGGTACAAACATAGCAAATTAATTGTAATAGAATGAGCATAGATGAATGACCTGTAGCTGGCTGTTGTGATCACACCAGGAGTATATGTTAAGTCACCAACATCTGCAAAATGAATTGGCAGAAGGAACAGTAAGTGGGCATAGAAGTGGGAAATATCAGCATGCCATTGACACGTAGATTACAACCAAAGTCATTGAAATCTAAAGTTACACTGTCCTACCTGTGTGTCATTGGAAGTATTGTCGTATAACTGATGTTCTTTTGTCCTCATCCTTTGCCTCCTCATGCTCACTGTCCATGGGGTATACTGCTGCCACACGGGCATCTCCAGTCTCCTCCTCCTGTAGAAACGGGACATGGCGTCTGAGGGCCAGGTTGCGCAGCATGCCACTACTATCTGGCAGACATTCTTGGGTGAGTAGCACAGGGATCCACCTGTTAGATGGAGGCACCGGAACCTGGCCTTCAGGACGCCAAAGGTCCTTTCAATGATCCTTCTGGTTCTGGTTCACCCACATGCCTCAATATTATGTTCTTCTTCCCTTGTCCTGGCATTCCTCACAGGGGTCAGCAGCCATGATAGGTTTGGGTAACCAGAGTCACCTGCAAATATTGAGGGACAACATTTAGCCACACACTATCCTATATGGCCCACACCATACCCATACACCAGCATCTACTGGGTGAGAACCAGGACTCACCTATTAGCCACTCCTTGTGCCTCTGTAGTTGGCCCATCACATTTGGAATGCTGCTATTATTTAGGACAAAGGCATCATGAAATGACCCAGGATACTTAGCATTGGCGTGGGAGATGTACTGGTCCGCCAAGCACACCATCTGAAAATTCATGGAGTGGAAACTCTTACGATTCCTGAACACCTGTTCATTCTGCCGGGGGAGGGAGGGGGACAAATGCAATATGTGTACCATCAATCACCCCAATTATGTTGGGGATATGTCCCATTGCATAAAACTCGGTCTTCACTGTGGCCAAATCCTCAACCTGGGGGAAAACAATGTAGCTGCACATGTCTTTTATCAGGGCAGACAACACTCTTGTAAACACTATTGAAAACATTGGCTGTGACATTCCTGCTGCCAAGCCCACTGTCACTTGGAAAGAACCAGTTCTCAGGAAATGGAGTACAGATAGCACTTGCACAAGAGGGGGGATCCCAGTGGGGTGACGGATAGCTGATATCAGGTCAGGCTCCAATTGTGCACACAGCTCTGTGATTGTGGCCCTGTCAAGTCTATAGGTGAGGATAATGTGCCTGTCCTCCAGTGTTGCCAAGTCCACCAGGGGTCTGTACACAGGGTATGTCTCCATCTCCTATTCATCCGCAGCAATAGTTATCTTGTATTGGGTCAATGTGAATTGTCCAGTATGTGTCTATTTCTCCTGTGACGCAGCATGAATCCATAGGGCTGCCCCCCCCACCAAAATGGCGTTCGCCTGCGCTGTGTGAAAGGACAGGTGGAAGTAAGGTAATTCCGCTGATGTTGTGCACCGTGGCGTGAGGCAGTCTGGAACCACTGTGCAACTCCTCATTGGTTAATATTGGGCCCTATGTGGTACTGTAGGAAAGTACCATCTTGCCTGGCATGTTACCCCCATAATTCACTCTATATATGTTGTTTTAGTCTATGTGTCACTGGGACCCTGCCAGACAGGGCCCCAGTGCTCATAAGTATGTGCCTTGTATGTGTTCCCTGTGTGATGCCTAACTGTCTCACTGAGGCTCTGCTAACCAGAACCTCAGTGGTTATGCTCTCTCTGCTTTCCAAATTTGTCACTAACAGGCTAGTGACTAAATTTACCAATTCACATTGGCATACTGGTACACCCATATAATTTCCTTGTATATGGTACTGAAGTACCCAGGGTATTGGGGTTCCAGGAGATCCCTATGGGCTGCAGCATTTCTTTTGCCACCCATAGGGAGCTCTGACAATTCTTACACAGGCCTGCCACTGCAGCCTGTGTGAAATAACGTCCACGTTATTTCACAGCCATTTACCACTGCACATAAGTAACTTATAAGTAACCTATATGTCTAACCTTCACCTGGTGAAGGTTGGGTGCCAAGTTACTTAGTGTTTGGGCACCCTGGCACTAGCCAAGGTGCCCCCACATCGTTCAGGGCAAATTCCTCAGACTTTGTGAGTGCGGGGACACCATTACACGCGTGCACTATACATAGGTCACTACCTATGTATAGCGTCACAATGGTAACTCCGAACGGATCGACCGCTGACTGCTCCAGGACCCCTGCAAAACCACAACAAAGTAGCAAGACAACTACCAGCAACATTGTAGCGCCTAATCCTGCCGGCTTTCTCGACTGTTTCCAGGTGGTGCATGCTCTGAGGGTAGCCTGCCTTCACCCTGCACCAGAAGCCCTGAAGAAATCTCCTGTGGGTCGACGGAATCGTCCCCCTGCTAACGCAAGCACCAAAAGACTGCATCACTGATCCTCTGGGTCCCCTCTCATCCTGACGAGCGTGGTCCCTGGAACACAGCAACTCTGTCCAAGTGACTCCCACAGGCCAGTGACTCTTCAGTCCAAGTTTGGGGGAGGTAAGTCCTTGCCTCCCCACGCTAGACTGCAAAGCTGTGTACCGCGTGATTTGCAGCTGCTCCGGCTCCTGTGCACTCTTCCAGGATTTCCTTCATGCATAGCCTAGCCTGGGTCCCCAGCACTCTGTCCTGCAGTGCACAACCTTCTGAGTTGTCCTCCGATGTCATGGGACCCCCTTTTGTAACTTTGCGTGGACTCTGGTTCACTCTTCTTCTAAGTGCCTGTTGAGGTACTTCTGTGGGTGCTGCCTGCTTCTGTGAGGGCTCTCTGAGTTGCTGAGTGCCCCCCTGTCTCCTCCTCCAAAAGGCGACATCCTGGTCCTTCCTGGTCCTCAGCAGCACCCAAAAACCTCTACTGCAACCCTTGCAGCTAGCAAGGCTTGTTTGCAGTCTTTCTGTGTGGGAACACCTCTGCAAGCTTCATCTTGATGTGGGACATCCGTCTTCCAAAGGAGAAGTTCCTAGTCCTCTTCTTTCTTGCAGAACTCCAAGCTTCTTCCAACCAGTGGCAGCTTCCTTGCACCTTCAGCTGGGGTTTCCTGGGCTCCTGGCCCCCCTGGACACTGTCGCGACTATTGGACTTGGTCCCCTTGTCTTACAGGTACTCGGGTCCAGAAATCCGTTGTCAGTGCACTGCTAGTGTTTGTTCTTCCTGCAGAATCCCCCTATCACGACTTCTGTGCTCTCTGGGGGTAGTAGGTGTACTTTACTCCTACTTTTCAGGGTCTTGGGGTGGGGTATTATTCTAACCCTCACTGTTTTCTTACAGTCCCAGCGACCCTCTACAAGCTCACATAGGTCTGGGGTCCATTTGGTTTGCATTCCACTTTTGGAGTATATGGTTTGTGTTGCCCCTATACCTATGCTTGCCTATTGCAACCTATTGTAAGTCTACACTGTTTGCATGACTTTTCTTGCTCTTACTTACCTAATTTTGGTCTGTGTACATATAACTTGTGTATATTACTTACCTTCTTACTGAGGGTACCCACTGAGATACTTTTGGCATATTGTCATAAAAAAAAAAGTACCTTTATTTTTAGTAACTCTGTGTATTGTGTTTTCTTATGATATTGTGCATATGATATAAGTGGTATAGTAGGAGCTTTGCATGTCTCCTAGTTCAGCATAAGCTGCTTTGCCATAGCTACCTTCTATCAGCCTAAGCTGCTAGAAACACCTCTTCTACACTAATAAGGGATAACTGGACCTGGCACAAGGTGTAAGTACCTCTGCTACCCACTACATGCCAGGCCAGCCTCCTACAGGTACAGTGGCCAATGGTGATCTACGCCGGCGGTTCTATCATATTCCTCACTTGCTCCCTGACCTTCCATAGGAGAGGACCTACACTGCCTGTGCTGCTGTGACCTGTGTCTGGAACCTACCATGGCCTGTGTGACCGGGGAAAGGGCCACAGCCTTCACTTCGGATGAGTTGGAGAGACTGGTGGATGGGGCCCAACCCCAGTACGACTGCTGTATGGGCCTCCAAACCAACAGGTGAGTACACTGTGGGCACGATGCATGCAGCATGAATGTATGGAGTTGTGTGTGTGAAGGCCTCAATGTAAGGGGGGGTGGATATCTTCTTTGCGGTGCACATGCTGTGTGCTGGGCTATGTGTGTGCTGAATGATGGAAACAGGTATGGTGGGCCATATTTTTAATAGGTTGGACTGTTTGTCTATGTGTGTATTGCCTCGACAGGTCAGTGCCCATCAAAAGAAGGGTATATGGCATGCAATCGCCAAGGAGGTGCGAACCCTGTTGGTCTATGGCAGGTGGAGCACCCACTGTCGGACACAGTGAGAGGACCTGAGACACTGGGCATGGAAGATGGCGGAAGCCCAGCTGGGGAGGGCTTCCCAACGAGGAAAGGGTGCCCCTCGAACCCTGACCCCCCTGAAGGCTCGCATGCTGGCAGTGGCCTATCCAGAGCTGGATGGGCGCTTGCGGGCATCACAGCAGCCACAAGGGGGTGAGTACAGTGGGTATCATTACAACTTATGGCTGGTGAGGTGGTATCCGGGTGCTGGATGTGTGTCAGTGGGTGCCCATCGGCCAGGCCTGTCATAGCAGCGTAGGTCCTCTGGTGGCTAGGGTTCTGAAGGGATAATCCTGCCTACCTAGCTTGTAAGCATCCACTACTTGTCAGGGCTGCATGAGTCCTAGGTGTGCTGCATTTGGCAGTGTGTGCCCCTCCTCATGCCTTGGTGGCTAGCAATATCAGTGGTTGTGCAATGCATAGTGCGTAGGCCTGTTCCCTGTGTGTGAGGGTGCTGTGTACGCCAACAGTGGTGTTGGTGCAGCTATTGACCCAGTGTATCCTTTGTCTCCCCCCTTTTTTGTTTTGTCATCCTGTCCTTATGTGCATAAGCATCATCTGATGGAGGAGCAGAGGCACCAGCAATGAGGGAGCTGCATCCCAAAGGACCCAGGAGGCAGAGTCCACTGACGCTTAGGGCACCAGTGGGACGGAGGGCGAGGGGAGCACCACGGCGGAGACTGGGGGGACAAATCAGACACAGATACCTCCTCCGATGGAAGCTCCCTGGTGGTGGCGGACACTTCTGTGGCCACCCCAGCTACAGGTACAGCCGCCACCCCCTGTACCAGCACCGCCTTCCCAGCAGCCCCTCATCGAGTTGCCCATGCCCGCTCACCCAGGAGGGTGGGCATCTCCCTTGCCCCAGGCACCTCAGGCTGTGCCCCAGTTAGCCCTGCTGCCATGATTGAGGAGTCTATTGACCTCCTGAGATCCATCTCTGTAGGGCAGTCAACCATTGTGAATGCCATCTAGGGGCTGGCAGCTCAGATGCAGACACTGGGCATGGAAGATGGCGGAAGCCTAGCTGGGGAGGGCTTCCCAACGAGGAAAGGGTACCCCTCGAACCCTGACCCCCCTGAAGGCTCGCATACTGGCGCTGGCCTATCCAGAGCTGGATGGGCGCTTGCGGGCATCACAGCAGCCACAAGGGGGTGAGTACAGTGGGTATCATTACAACTTATGGCTGGTGAGGTGGTATCCGGGTGGTGGATGTGTGTCAGTGGGTGCCCATAGGCCAGGCCTGTCATAGCAGCGTAGGTCCTCTGGTGGCTAGGGTTCTGAAGGGATAATCCTGCCTACCTAGCTTGTAAGCATCCACTACTTGTCAGGGCTGCATGAGTCCTAGGTGTGCTGCATTTGGCAGTGTGTGCCCCTCCTCATCCCATTGTCCCTAAGAAACTTTTCCTATCCACCACTGACCTCTTCCCTACCCCTCCCACCCATCCTGCATGTATGGCCAGGCTATCACGAATCCAGCCAAGCACCTCAGCCACACAGTCCACGTCCCCAGTTCCATCCACACCTACTCGTGATGGAAAGGATTTCAGGCCACATATACTGAAGGGGAATGAGCCTGCACCAGCAGGCAAGAAGGGCAAGGAGCATGCACCAGCAGGCAAGAAGCGCAAGGAGCCTGCACGAGCAGGCAGGAAAGGCAAGGAGTCTGCACCAGCAGGCAAGAAGGGCAAGGAGCCTGCACCAGCAGGCAAGAAGGACCAGGAGCATGTACCAGCAGCTGTCACGGAGCCCCCACCACCAAGCATGGTTGTGCATCCATCCTGCAGGGGATGTGCAGGAGCCTCCCACCACCACCACCACCACCAACACCACCACAGTGCATCCATCCGAGGGTGCAGGGGATGTGCAGGAGCCTCCCACCACCAGCACCACCACAGTGCAGCCATCACTGCCGGGGGACGTAATGTGATCCTGCCTCCATGGTCTGCTGTGCGGGCTGCCCCCTCCACAACCAGTGTGGGAGACACCAACTTGAGAGACTGTGGCTCATTACTCCCCAGGACAAAGCACAGGGCATGTTGCCCCATCCAGAACCAGTGTGGGAGACACCCACTTGAGAGACTGTGGCCCATCACTCCCCAGGACAAAGCACAGGGCATGTTGCCCCCTCCAGAACCAGTGTGGGAGACACCCACTCGAGAGACTGTGGTCTTTCACTCCCCAGGACAAAGCACAGGGCATGTTGCCCCCTCCAGAACCAGTGTGGGAGACACCCACTCGAGAGACTGTGGCCCATCACTCCCCAGGACCAAGAACAGGGCATGTTGCCCACTCCAGAACCAGTGTGGGAGACACCCACTCGAGAGACTGTGGCCTTGCACTCCCCAGGACCAAGCACAGGGCATGTCACCCCCTCCAGAACCATTGTGGGAGACACCCACTTGAGATACTGTGGCCTTGCACTCCCCAGGACCATGCATAGGGCATGTTGCCCCCTCCAGAACCAGTGGTCTTGTTTCCGCATCCGGCTGAGGTGCCCCCCTGAGGTGCCTGCCTATTTGCCAACTGATGCCCCTGCAGTGTTCTCTCCGTATATATGCAGGTGACAAGCGGGCCTTGAACGTTGCCCTATGGCCATGTGGCCCACACGAACTAAGGACTGGGCAGTGTCTGTTTTTCTGTACATTTGTAGATATTTGTAACATTGGCTAAGTTATTTTTGTACTGTGTTGATATTATTACACTCACTTCAGTGAATTCTTTTTGACCTTGCATTATTCAGCCGATTCAGGGGGAGTAACTTGCTTACTTGTGCATCTGGTTGTGTGTATGGTGTGTGTGTATGGGGTCTGTGTCGTGCATATGTGTGTCACTCTTGTTTTCCTCCCCCCCTCCCTTGTGTGCTAGGTGGCTGTACTCACCATCGTCGTCTTCACCAGAGCTGGTGTTCGTGGTGGAGCAGAACGTAGCATATCATCTGAAATACATGCAGTTCTGGTTCCATGGTGGTGTGGTTGTTCCCTGTGTCACCCATGGTGAGTCCTTTCACTTCTGAGCTCTGTTTCCGCCAGGCTTTTGAGGTCGTTGGTACCGCCCCGGAAAAGGTGGCTGTTTGAAGGGTCTTAATATGGTGGGCGGAGCATTGACTTCCGCCTGGCTGTAGGCGGCTCCCGCCGTGGTGGCTGTTGTTTCTGTCCTGGCGGTCGGTGTGGACATTGGCTGTCTTTCGGAGATCTTTCTGCCATGGTCATAATTTGGCGGTAATTACCGCCGGCCTCTTTATCACCGAATGCCAGGGTCGTAATGAGGACCATTGTCTCTGTCTGGTTTGGAGTAGAATTTCAGCACAACATACTTTAGTCCTGCTAGTGCTTGACAAGCTGTGGCACTTCTTTAAAAAAAAATCCACTTACTCATAGCCCAAGGCTTTTATAAGATCCAAGTGATCCCATGGTAGCATGTTCCTAGTTTGGTTGGGTGCGCACTGTATTACAGTACGTTGCATTTTAGACCAGCTTTATCATGGTGTCTTGAATAATAACTTTCCCTTTTTTTTAGCTAAGCTTAATAATGTTCCCTTTTATTAGATGAGTTAACTTGGAAGTTTAGGCTGCTTCCTTTTATGCTATTGTAGAAATATCTACATGTTTTAATGTTGGAGTCGTTTTTCAGGCTCTTATTCACTAGTTCTAATCCTTTTTAAACATTGTTTTGTTATGGTTTTCATTAACTAAACAATAATCTTACCATTACCATTACCACTGCATCAAATGTCCCTGCCATAATGGGACTTTTTTCACCCCATGTGGGGGTCATTTTGTATACTTTCCTATTTTGAATCACCAGTAAAGAGCTTGCCATAAGTAAGGTAGGTGGTCTTGGGTTCATCGACCGATAGCCTAATGCGTGTCAGGTTGTCCATCCAGGTTGCCCCTGTAGAAGCCAGTTGAGGCTCCACCTAAAAACAGTGGTTCAACCGACAGACCACAGGTTTGGCAGATAGGGTACTCCAGAACAAATGTATTTAGTTGGTTTGCCTAAGTATAGCTAGTTCAATTTCAGGGATCTGGCTCTTCTAGTTCTCCTCTGTTGTAACTTGAGTTACATTCTGCAGGTATTAGTCACGCCACTTCATTGAGAAACGCATGGCTATGGATGTTGTGGTCAGTTCTAGAAGCATTGCATCTGTGTGGTTGATAGCACACCAAAGTGGTATTTTATGTGCTGCTTTCAGTGTGTCATTAGAGCCCTCTCTGAACGTTTTTATCAAATGGTGACAAATGTCAAGAAGCTGTACTGTTTTGTTGTAAACATTTCACTATGGCAATTCGAACAGATCACTCCCTGGCACAGTAGTATCTACAAAATATTTTTGTTAAGGAAGGAAAAAGTCTGACTTTTAAGAACTAAATAGTTGGGATTTAATAATATTCATCAGCAAGACAGACAGAAATCGTGCCTTCGTAATGCCATGAGCTGTTCTAGTGGATAAACGATGTATACATGGACCTTTGCGATCAGAATTAATTTTAGAGTACTCGCTGACGAAGGTAATGAACATTTCACTTTCAGTCTTTGAATATCGTACATATGCAATGCTGTATTACATGAAAACTGCTAGAAACCTGTCAGTCAGGCTAGCACAATAAAATACGTTATGTTCGAGGAAAACACTTGTGTGCAATAGAGAGAGCATTACTTAGTAGAACTTGTTCTAAAGGTGACCGGGTGTACTGTATCATACTGAAATAACAGTATTATTTACAGAACTATCAGAAGAATATTTTTAAGAAGAGGAAGAAAACTTCTTTGTGGTTGAGCAGCAACAAGGTTTTTTTTTTTTAGAAAGAATATACAAAGAGATGTTTTTTTATTTGTATTATAAAAGCTAACCAGACCTTGCCCCATAATTAAAGAATGAAGGCCGGCTCGTACAAGTAGTGCATTACAAGTAAGACAAATAAGGCAGTTATCAAAGATGAAATTCTTTGCAAAGGGAAATTGATTGTAAGAACTCAAAAATGTTTAGGGTCATTGTAGCCTAGATACTTTTGTTGCATCTTGGGGCAATTATGCTTGTACATTTCTTATGAGAAGTTTGGATCCTGATGGAATCTCTAAAACTGCACTCAAACAAAAACCTAGACTTTGAACCATTATCTGTATGCTATTAATTGCACTACTAAATGCAGGGTAATTACATGTACATGGCTGGCCATCAATAGGCCAGGGAATTGTGATGCCTCTCGCTCATGTAGAATGATTTTCCTAC
Source organism: Pleurodeles waltl (assembly GCF_031143425.1). NCBI lineage: Eukaryota > Metazoa > Chordata > Amphibia > Caudata > Salamandridae > Pleurodeles > Pleurodeles waltl. Next base: position 962,172,830 of record NC_090439.1, read on the forward strand.
TGCACTCATCTGCCAAAATATACCCTGAGGGTCTGATTCACAAAGGTAAATTTACACTTTTGTGTAAGATTACGTTTAGGTATTCACAATCTACACTTGGAGATTTTATGTCTCTGTACTCCCTATAATTTTACGATTGTGGAATCTTCAGGTGCAAGGAACTCTGCACACATAAGCATAGGGAGTGCAGAGTCATAAAACTATGACCCTTGAAGTCCAGATTTACATAAGGGTACTATTGCTCCATTCAATCACACCATTACTTCCAAGGAAATAAGGATAACTTAATAGGAGCTGAGTTTCCACTTCAGACAAGTCATTAGCTAACACCACTGAGGTGAATGCTAGAACCTGATCTGTGTGAAAAAAAAACTCTAGCTCCCTGCCAATGGCAACCAGACATAACAAGTATTTTGCAACTGTGTGAGCCTTTATTCTGCACTCATAAAGCATGCGCACATAAAGCACTCATCCACACATCTATAGGTGCCAATATTTATTCATATTGATTGACAGCTGGTAAAGGGCCAATACGATCATCAAAAATCATGTCAAGTAGATTTTCTGCCTTTCTCAAAAGAACTGGAGGCGGCCTTGCAATAACAGAAGATTTAATCAGTTAGATACATTTTCTAGGCTTTTCTAGAAACACAGAGGTTGGTGTTCTATACACCCTGACACCAAAGACTTAGGGCCTCATTACTACTTTGGCAGTCAAACTGAGCTGACCACCAAAGCCGCGGGGAGGAATATGCCATTATATCACCAGCCCGCCCCCCCAGCCATATAACGATGTTTCCACCTGGCTGACCAGCGGAAACATTGTATTACGACGTTTCCCAGCAGAAACAGTGCCACCATATTGGCCTTGCTCAATGCTGTGGCACATCAGCACCCTCGGAGTGAGCATTACAAGGATGCTGGCAGAGGGGTCCTGCACTGCTCATGCCTTGGCATGGCATGGGTAGAGCAGATGCCACCTGTGGCCCCTAGCACTGGCTTTCTGCCAGCCTTTTCATGGAGACGACTCCGCCATGAAAAGGCTGGCAGAAAGTGGACTTATGATCAGCATGGTGGCGCTGAACTCAGCACCGCCATGGCTCACCACAACTCCGACAGCTACCATCTCATCGGGAACCATGTTCCTGGTGATGGCCTCCTGGCGGTCCGACCACTAGGGTCGTAATATCGTGGTCAGACTGCCAGGATTGCAGCGGTCTGACCACCACTGCAAGTCTGGCGCTCTTAAGACTGTCAGACTCGTAATGAGGCCCTTAGTCAATATGCCAGCTCGAGTAAAAAAAACTGTTGTACTGCAACTATTCCACAATGCACTATGCGATATTTGAGCAAGATGTGTTTCAGGTAACAATCAATCCTATGAGACACTACAGTTATAATTAGTGGAACTCCAGAAACTCTTTTAATAGAGAACTACAAAGTCAATCAGTAGAACGATGAGAATTGTAGTCTAGGGCACACAATATGAATACATGTTGCAGATATATTCACATGAGCTTGACTATCACATGGAAGAACATAATATAAACTAAATGTAAGTCACATTAATCACACACATTTAGCATTTTACTAATTTTTTAAATGTACTTTTTGATTGATTGTCATGGAACATGTAACTCAAGCAGGAGAATACCCAAATAGAAAATATATCAGCCCTCATTACGACCCTGGCAGTGGGTGATAAAGTGGCAGTAATACTGACAACAGGCTGGCGGTAAGTACTGCCAAATAATGACCATGGCGGTGATAACTCCCATAGACAGCCAATGTACCACACCAACCGCCATGGTGGAAACAACAGTCACCAAGGTGGTAGCCGCCAACAGCCAGGTGGAAGACAAAGTACCGCCCACCATATTTTGACCCTGCAAACCGCCACCTTTTCTGGGGTGGTACCAATGCCAACAAAAACCTGGAAGAAACAGAGCTCAGAAGTGAAAGGACTCACCATTGGAGACACAGGGAAGAACCACGCCGCCATGGAATCCGAACTGTAAGTTTTCCTGATGATCTTCTACTTTATGCTCCACCTGGAACACCAACACCGACAAAGACAACGGCGGTGAGTACAGCCACCTACCACACAAGGAAGGGTGGGAGGAACTTCGGAGTGACACACCCATGCACAACACATACCCGACACACACACACCATACACACAACCAGCTGCATACGAAAAACAATTTGTCCCCGAAAAATGACAGAATAATGCAAGGACAAAAGGAATTGACTGAAGTGACTGTAATCAGATCAACATCAAAATTAATAATTTGATTTGTCAATGAAACAGATATGTACACATGTACACAAAGCAACACTGCCCAGTCCAAAGTTCAAAGGGCCTACATGGCCACAGGGCACAGTCTAAGGCCCAACTCGGATCCTTACCACAACTGATAGAACACTGCAGAGGCATCAGTTTGCAAATAGGCAGGCACCTCAGGGGGAGTGGGCGGGAACCTCAGCCAGATGTGGGAACAAGCCCACTGGCTCTCCATGCCTACTGCTTTGTCCTGGGGAGTGCAAGGCTACAGTCTCTCGAGAGGGTGTCTTTCCCACTGGTTCTGGAGGGGGCAATATGCCCATTGCTTTGTCCTGGGGAGAGCAAGACCACAGACTCTTGAGTGGGTGTCTTTCCCACTGCCTCCGGAGGGGGCAACATGCCCATTGCTTTGTCCTGGGGAGTGCAAGCCCACAGTCTCTTGAGTGGGTGTCTCTCCCACTGGTTCTGGAGGGGGCAACATGCCCATTGCTTTGTCCTGGGGAGCTCAAGACCACAGTCTCTCGAGTGGGTGTCATTCTCACTGGTTCTGGAGGGAGCAACATGCCCATTGCTTTGTCTTGGGGAGTGCAAGTCCACAGTCTCTCGAGTGGGTGCCTTTCCCACTGTACCTGGGGGGGGTAACATGCCCATTGCTTTCTCCTAGGGAGTGCAAGGCCACAATCTCTCAAGTGGGTGTCATTCCCACTGGTCCGGAGGGGGCAACATGCCCATTGCTTTGTCACAGGGAGTGCAAGGTCACAGTCTCTAGAGTAGGTGTCTTTCCCAGTGGTTCTGGAGGGGGCAGCCCCCACAGTAGCCCCTGGAGGGTGGACTACATGGCGTCTGCTGGTGGTGATTGGTGGTGGTTGGAGGAGGCTCCTGGGCAGCCCCTGCACACACTGATGGCTGCATGGTGGTGGTACGAGGAGGGTCCTGGGCAGCCCCTGCAGTCACTGATGGCTGCACATCCACTGCCGGCAGTGGGGGCCCCGTGACAGCTGATGGTGGTGGAGGTGTTAGCCTGACAGCTTCCACTGGCATGGAGTGCCTCGTCTCTTCCTGTTCATGGGTCGTGAAGACTCCTTCCCCTTCCTCACAGCTGGGACAGGCTCTTTCCCCTTTTTCACAGCTGGTGCAGGCTCCTTCCCCTTCTTCACAGCTGGTGTAGACTCCTTCCCCTTCCTCACAGCTGTGCAGGCTCCTTCCCCTTTATCACAGCTGATGCAGGCTACTTCCCCTTCCTCACAGCTGGTGCAGGCCCCTTCCCCTTCCTCACAGCTGGTGCAGGACTCTTCCCTTTCATCATTGGTGGAGCTGGCTCCTCCCCCTTCAGTGTTGTAGGTCTGGTATCCTCAATACCATGAGTAGGTGGTTCTACCACTGTCTCCGTGGACTGTTTGGCCGAGGTGCTGGGTGTGTCCTTGATACCCTGCCCATATGTGCAGGATGGTGGGAGGGGTAGAGAAGGGGTCAATTTGGGAAAGGAAAAGCTTTTTAGGGACGTTGGGGCAGGAGGAGGGAGGAGTAATGGGGGTGGAGGATGAGGGAGTGGTTGTTGGAGGTGTATGTCTGCTGGATTTGGGTGCAGGTGCATGGGGTGTATGCAGATGTGAGGTGGATGGGTGCTGGGTGTCTGAGTGCTTGGTTGTGCATCCTTTAGGAGGGGGGACAGACACAGTGGGAGAGGGCACAGGGGACGCATGCATGGATGTTGTGGAGGTGTCCTCCAGTGAGGTGTGTGTTATGCTTGGTGTGGTGATGCTGATAGTGGATGTAGATGTAGTGCATGCAGGTGTGAGTGTGGATGTAACTGAGAGGGAGGTGGAGGAGGAGGAGGGGAGACAATGGAGGCCGGGATGTTGTCATGTCTGCAACGGTATGTTGTTTTTGTAAGTGCCTGTGGAATGAAGTGTGGTGCTTGTGTTTGCCTGTGGCACTCTTCTGTGTTGCCTTGTGTGCATGCTTGTCTGTCTGTGTGCTTGGGGTGGGTAGGGGTTAAGGAGAATGGGCCTGGAAAGTGGTAGTTGGGAAGGGCGGTAAAAACAGGGACAATGGCTGCCATCAGAGAGAAAGCCAGAGCCTGAATTGATCTCTGTTGGGCCGTCAAACCACTGTGAATGCCCTCCAGGAATGCATTGCATTGCTGCATCTGGGATGCCCGCCCCTAGATGGCATTCACAATGGTTGACTGCCCTACAGAGATGGATCCCAGGAGGTTAATAGCCTCCTCACTCAGGGCAGCAGGGCTCACCGGGGCAGGGCTTGAGGTTCCTGGGGCGAAGGAGATGCCCACCTTCCTGGGTGAGCGGGCACGGGCAACTCGCTGAGGAGCTAATGGGAGGGCAGTGCTGGTACGGGGGTGGCAGCTGTACCTGCAGCTGGGGTGGTCACAGAGGTGTCCACCACCACCACCAGGGAGCTCCAATTGGAGGAGGTATCAGAGTCTGTGTTGTCCCCTCCAGTCTCTGCCGCGGTGCTCCCCTCGCCCTCCGTCCCACTTCTTCCCTTGGCATTGGTGGACTCTGCCTCCAGGGTCCTGTGGGATGCAGCTACCTCTGTCTCTGGTGCCTCTGCTCCTCCACCAGATGATGCTAATGCACACAAGGACAGGATGACAAAACAAGAAAGGGGGAGAGAGGCAAAGGATACACTGGGTCAATGACTGCACCAACACCACCGTTGGCGTACACAGCACCCTCACATACAGGGAACAGGCCTACGCACTATGCATTGCACTACCAGTGAAATGGCTAGTCACCAAGGCATAAGGAGGAGCACACACTGCCAACTGCAGCACACCTGGGACCCAAGCAGCCCTGCCTAGAAGTGAATACTAAGAAGCTAGGTTACCTATTCACACGCCATGACTTTTCAGTCATGAATAATCACTCCTTTTAGTAAAAGTTTGAATATTTGTTTCCCTATATTAACAATGCTAACGTCACGTAAAGTAATCTCAAAATCAAATGATAAACTTACAGAAACACCTCTGGCTGTAGAGGCTGTAATCTAATCAAAGCTTGAGCAACTACACATTCTAAAGTTACAGTGCAAATTAATAACAAGAACAGTTGTGCAAATGATATCACATACATTTAGATTCAGCAAATAAAAGACATCAAACGTAATAGTGAACTTCATTAGTGAGGAATCCTATCAAACACCAGATTAGCATCAGCATGTTGTGCTTCATGCAAAATAATTTAGTAAACACAAATTTGGAAAACATCTAACTATGTCTCTATTAAAATAGTGTGGTTGGTACCTAGAAAGAAAAGCAAATAGTCTCAAGAAACATATCAGAAATAATATACCTCTCCTCAGATAGATTGGCAAGCTAAGGTAGTCTTCGTCATCAGGACATCAATTCAGTCAGCAAGGCATCAGGATTCATCATCAGAGTTCAGAAAAGGCAAAGTCTTTAAGCAGTAAAGTTAAGCACGTCTCTTGTCAAGACCCTCAAAAAAAGTAATGGCCTTTCCGCAAGAAAGAAAATGGGCAAATGCACTGTCTTCCATCAGTGCAGTCCGACTAAGTTAGATTTCCTAAAACTACTTCCCAAGTCCCTATTGGTCAAGGGAACACATGTTCACACTTTGTCCAATAAAACGAAAATATAAAATCCATAAGTTCTACTGTTACTCAGTTCACATGTCGCTGATTGGCTCCTCTTGTAATGTCCTCATCATCCGGCTCGTCAGCATAACAATATTGTTGCAGCTTGTACTCCAGTCAGTGTCTCCGTTGTTCTCCTCCTAGTCTTACACATATTACACTTATAATGTTACATTTTACAAGAACAGTGTCTTCTAGGAAGTGGTTTTCATGAGAAAGACTTTTAGCTACAAGCATATTTGGTCACCACAGTGGAATATCACAATTTAATTCTCTGAGCAAACATTTTATTAATCGGTTTAGAATTACAGCTTGACATGAGGCCGTGCAACTAGGCCAAGACATCCGCTAAGTTAAGGCCTACAATTATTAAAGCTAATTCATAATGCATAACCCTCAATATGATGTATTACTACATTAATCAAAGATAAGCTCCATGTTTCATATTAATAAGCCATTAATAAGTACACTTTGTGAACATGGCGGCCACTCATGTAGACACATTTTCAAATGAGTGCATTATCTTTCTCTGTTTTATTACATTTTCTGTGCAAATCCATTACTCAGAATGCATGAATATTCATTAATATTTTATAAAAACATCTGGTTTAGCAATACCAAGGTATGTTGTATATGTGGCACTGGAAGTTGACGTTGTAAAGTATCAGTACCCAAAGCTGTGTAGCTTTTATAGTTTTACCTCTTAAAATCTATTTATTCACAATGCATTTACTTCAGCATTAGTCACAGGCAGGTGAGAACCTTTGTTATGTACCTTTACCTATAACAGGTTGTGCAGAACTATCATTTTAAAACAATATTTCATAGAGATATAATGGTTTTATATTTGGTATATAGAGTACCATATGTTGGTATTTCAGAAGTTCTTTATTCTTCAATAAGTGATCTTTGTCAAACTGGATAGCAGGAGAATACTGCAATAACCCAATAATATAGTATGGAGGAGCCTAGAGTCTGATAGGCTAGTCCTAGTTGCTGCCTCTTATCTGGAGAATGGAGTTACTATAATGATTGTCTTACTTTGAGCTACAAGTCTTTCTTTAATGATGCTTGCTGGGAGGAGGAGGGGAGACAAATAATGCTAAACCAGAAATGTGTGTGCAATTCTGAAATACTGGTCGAAGCTATCAGTTTTGATAGATTTGCCTCAATGAGGTCATCAAAGGCAACTTAGTTGCAGAGCATGAGTCTTCACCTACCAGTTGGTCGCATGCTTCATCATCAGACTGGGTACCTTGTCAGCTGTGGCTCCAATGACCTACATGCTCTGCAAGGGGACGTTTTGCTGGACATCTTTTTCTAATGGCCTAACAGCCTGGAATGCCAGATACACAACCTCAGAACTCTTGAGGGGAGGGAGGTAAATGTGCAAGGTAAATTAACCAAAAAGAGATGAGAAGAAAGGATTAAAAGTAACTAAAGGACTCCTAAGGAAACCTTTATATTCTGGGAGCCTTTCATTAGATCGTGGGGAGCCCTTGGAAACTAATATTCCTAGAGATCAATCAAAATTGGTCAACATGTTTGTTGCTTAATCTTGTCCTCTACAGCATCAGTGGCAATTTGTTAGGACATTTGTCACTTGCCTAATTTATATAAAAGGGTCATCTAATCAGCAAGTGTAGGAAAGCCCACCTCCACTGACCCAGGACTGATGTCAACTAACCCCAGCTATGTTTAGTACCCTTATCTTGTTGCCCATATTTAGGAAACCAGTGGTTTTGCTGTGTATGACCTCAGATTAAAAAACAAACATGAGATACAACAAAAACAGTGGTATGTTTCAAACATAATGTCCTGGGCATTCAGTGTCCATTCATGAAGAAATGGAACCTTCAGTATTGCGCACACTTATGCACAATTCAATATTGCGCATACTCATGTATTGTATTTCATGTAAGTTCTTTGGACACCACCACAGGTGGGGTGTATTCACCCCGGCACCATGAGATATTTATTCAAATCAAATTGGTTTTTTTATGGTCTAATTAGCTTGTGCAGGGTTCACCTCTAAGGTGGCCTCTGGATACATTTTGCAATAACTCCATACTGGTACCAGTTTGGATTATTTGTTCTGAGCTGTTTGATACCAAGCAACTCAGGGTTCAGAGTGGCTATCGTGTGGCTGTGAAGCTCGTACTGGCCAATGTCCAGTACATACATTTAAATTGGCTGCTCTGTACATTTACTATGTCCCAGGTTTGGCAAGGACACAGTAGGGGCATATTGCTCATGCACCTATCCCACCCACGCGGTATAGTGCATCCTGCCTTAGGGCTGGAAGACCTGCCAGAGGGGTGGCTTACTTATATTGCATCGGGTGTGAAGTGCACAGGTTACACAGGCTGTGTGCCATGTTGAGTTTGCATTTTAGTATTTCACTAGGACACTCAGCCTGCAATGGCAGCACTGGGTACACTTTGATGCATGATCCCTGAGGGTGGCACAATCTGTGCTGCTGCCCTCAGGGGCCTACCCTTAGTAACCCATGCCCTGGATACCCAAGAACCTTTTACTAGGGACTTATAGTGGAAGCTAAAGGTGTTGCCAATTGTGCAAATGCATCACAACAGTTTTGGGAAATAAATCTGGCCCAGGGAACCTGTTTAGCAGGGGCCCTGGGCACTACAACTTTGAAACCACATCATATACTAGGCAAAAAGTGGGGGCTAACCATGTCAAAAGAGGCACTTTCCTACACTCACCCAAATCAGAAAGGAATTAGGCTCCTTGGGAACTTATTTGAAGATTACTGTAGTGCAGGTCATCTGAAGGAAGAGAAATACACTCTTCTTTAGAAGAGAGAAAAGTGTTTTCTCAAGGCAGTGCAGAAGTCCACATGGTGCTATTTACTTGTTTGCAGTGCGGTCCCTGCCATTAGCCTACCCGTCCCATAGTCCTGAACACGGGAATCACAGGGACACTTCTATCCTGTTGAGACCATGTCATGGGTGTATTAGGAGCATGTAATTGCAAATGGTATATTTCATCACATATATGCCCCCCAATCACTTATAGGATTGATGCATCTCCAAAGGAGAAACACCCCTCCCCTGTTAGTGCGGATGCCATATTGGAATGATTAGCCTATAGTTAGTGGGCATTACAAAACGTGTTTCTTCACAATTTTTGCAGCAAAGAAAAATTGATATACAGGTTTAAGTCTCTCACAATTTTTGCAGCAAAGAAAAATGTTTATACAAGTTTAAATCTATCCCCCTTATGCTTTGTTGTTTAAACTCATATTACCTAACTAATCTGAGAAAACAATATTTTAGTAGAACGAAATTAAGTGCTGTGAACACATGTCACATTCAATGTCAAAGGCTTATTCTAAGGGACTCCCAGTAGTCCTACAACCAGTGTGGCTAGGTGTGTGATGATCTTCCTACTGAATTTCCAATGTTTCTGGTTCAAAAGATAATACTTTCTGAACAATTAGGATAAATATAGAAGATGGGTGAATAAGGCGTTACCATACTTCTGTGAGAAACCTACTCAAGCACCAGCGACAATCCTTGTTGGGGTGAATCACAAAAAAATTCATTAATTTGACCTGTGCTCAACCCTCTGGTAGCTTGCCAAAGACAAGTCAGGTTTAACTTAGAGGCAATATATTAAAAATGTGTGCAACACTTCAAACAGTAATTAAATGAAAACACATCACAAAAGGGATCCCAATCTAGACTAAAAAATAAAGTAGATTTTAATATAAAACAAGTCCTAAATTACATGAAATTTAATCAGTAGAACTGAAGACATGCAAGTGTTAATTTTCAAGTAAATTGCCAAAAAGCTCAAATCTCCACCCACAGCTATCTGGTGGTACAAGATCGGGAGAAAGTCACTAGTTCAAGGCTGACCTTGATGGAGCGTGGGTCAGAGACAGGGACCAGGTTAGTCCCACTGACAAGTTACCTTCTCAGCCCAGTGTAAAGAGTCCCTTTCACTTTGGAAGAGGTTGTGAGGCAATATGGAGCCTCATGGGCAGTTGTCACTGTAGTACAAAGATCCTGCTGTCATCATGAGCAGTTGGGCCGGAACTTTGTGATTCACTCCCAGCCAGTGGCCCATGCGATAGAGCAAAGGGTTGGGGTGACAGACCTTCCTGTTAGTGGGCAGTACAAGTGACAAGGTTTTGATGCCAATGAACTAGATCTCGGTCGTGAAGAGCCAAAAAACTAAATGGAGCGCCACTGAGGCCACACCAAGGATCCAGGACCTGAGGGACACCACTTGGGGGGCAGAGACTTTCTACAGTGGCATCTGAGTGAGGTTTCAGGTGGTTGGGAGCCTCATCTATCCTTTGGACTTCGAACAAGATAACAACAGAGTAGCCCTTGGAGATACTCTGAGAGTCCTGGGTTAAGGTGCAGGTTCAAATCCCTTTGACTCAGGCAGGAGGGCAGCAGGACAGCAATCCAGCAAGTCAGCAAGCACACAGGACAGTAGTCAGGCAGGGCATCAGACCAACAGAGGGGCAGTCCATTCAGCAGCAAAGCAGTTCTTCTTCCTGGCAAAGTCTCTGCAGGTCCAAAAGTGTACTGAAGATTTGGAGTCTGAGATCCAATATTAATACCAGGTGCCTCCTTTGAAGTGGGAGTGGGGGGTGCACAGGATTTCTGACTGCCCTGCCCAGCCCTGCCCTAGCTACAGAATAACTATAGGGGGTATGAAGCCTTTTGTGTGGAGGCAGGACACAGCCAAGACAAGTATAAGTAGGGCTGTATCCAGCTCTGCCCTCTGCAGGATGCCAGTAATGGCCCACCAAGGAACACCTAACCTTTCTATCGTGTGTGGCCATCTAGGAGGACTATACAAAGTCCAACTGGCAGCTACCCCTAGTCATGTGACCCAGAGACAGGGAACAGGCATCATATAGCTAACAATTGAAGATGTCAGATTTCTAAATGTGGAATTTTTAAAATAGTAACAAAAAACCCTACTTCACCAAGAGAGGATTTTTCATTACAGTTCCAAAGAAACCAACCATGATCTGGTTACTTGTTCCCACTTAGAAGTTGCAGCTTCTTAAACGTAATAAGGTAACTCCAATGTTATCCTATGGGGAAATGCAGGCCTTGCAGTAGTGAAAAAAGAATGCAAGGGTTTTGCACTACCAGGACATGTAAAACTTAAAAGTACATGTCTTTCCTTTTAAATACACTGCCCCCTTCCCTCTGGTCTGTTCAGGAACTACCTAAGTGTGATGTATATGTTTTAAAAGGAAAGATTTGTGCCTGGCAAAAGGTTTATTTTCAAGCACCCAGGCCTCCAAAGTTTAACAGAATCCACACAATTAGTGCAATTAGTCTAAATGAGACGATAATGTCCAATGCTTCAATTGCTTTAACCCCTTCCCTGCCAGGCCTTTTCCCCATCCTGTGCCGAGCCTTTTTTTGGCTATTTGGGGCAGTTCGCATTTAGGCCCTCATAACATTTTGTTCACATAAGCTACCCACGCCAAATATGCGTCCTTTTTTTCCAACATCCTAGGTACCCAGACTTTGTGGGTTCCCCAGAAGGAGGCCAAGAAATTAGCCAAAATACAGTGAACATTTCGTTTTTTTCAAAAAAATGGGAAAAAGGGGCTGCAGAAGAAGGCTTGTGGTTTTTCCCCTGAAAATGGCATCAACAAAGGGTTTGCAGTGCACCAGCTTCCCAGCTTTCAGGAAGAGGCAGACTTGAATCAGAAAACCCAATTTTTCAACACAATTTTGCCATTTTACTGGGACATACCCCATTTTTACGATTTTTTGTGCTTTCAGTCTCCTTCCAGTCAGTGACAGAAATGGGCATGAAACCAATGCTGGATCCCAGAAACCGAAACATTTCTCAAAAGTAGACAAAATTCTGAATTCAGGAAGGGGTAATTTGTGTAGATCCTACAAGGGTTTCCTACAGAAAATAACAACTGAGAAAAATAAATATTAAAATTGAGGTGAAAAAATCTGTAATTTTTCTCTACTTTTTACTCTGTAACTTTTTCCTGCAATGTCAGATTTTTTAAAGCAATATACCGTTATGTCTGCTGGACTCTTCTGGTTGTGGGCATATATAGGGCTTGTAGGTTCATCAAGAACTCTAGGTACCCAGAGCCAATAAATGACCTGCACCATGCCTTGGGTTTTCATTCTATACCGGGTATACAGCAATTCATTTACTGAAATATAAAGAATAAAAAATAGCTATCAAGAAAACCTTTGTATTTCCAAAATGGGCACAAGATAAGGTGTTGAGGAGCAGTGGTTATTTGCACATCTCTGAATTCCGGGGTGCCCATACTAGCATGTGAATTACAGGGCATTTCTCAAATAGATGTCTTTTTTACACACTCTCTTATATTTGGAAGGAAAAAATGTAGAAAAAGACAAGGGGCAATAACACTTGTTTTGCTATTCTATGTTTCCCCAAGTCTTCCGATAAAACTGATACCTCACTTGTGTGGGTAGGCCTAGCGCCCGTGACAGGAAATGGCCCAAAACACAGAAAACAGAGGTGTTTTTCGCAACGTGCCTACCTGTAGATTTTGGCCCCTAGCTCAGCCGGCACCTAGGGAAACCTACCACACAGCACATTTTTGAAAACTAGAGACCTAGGGGAATCCAAGATGGGGTGACTTGTGGGGCTCTGACCAGGTTCTGTTACCCAGAATCCTTTGCAAACCTCAAAATGTGGCTAAAAAAACACATGTTCATCACATTTCGGTGACAGAAAGTTCTGGAATCTGAGAGGAGCCACAAATTTCCTTCCACCCAGCGTTCCCCCAAGCCTCCCGATAAAAATGGTACCTCACTTGTGTGGGTAGGCCTAACGCCCACAAAAGGAAATGGCCCAAAACACAACATGGACACATCACATTTTTTCACAGAAAACAGTGCCTACCTGTGGATTTTGGCCTTTTGCTCAGCCGGCACCTGGGGAAACCTAGCAAACCAGCACATTTCTGAAAACTAGACACCTAGGGGAATCCAAGATGGGGTGACTTGTGCAGCTCTGACCAGGTTCTGTTACCCAGAATCCTTTGCAAACCTCAAAATTTGGCCAACAAAAACACTTTTTCCGCTCATTTCGGTGACAGAAAGTTCTGGAATCTGAGAGGAGCCACAAATGTCCTTCCACCCAGCGTTCCCCCAAGTCTCCTGATAAAAATGGTACCTCACTTGTGTGGGTGGGCCTAGCGCCCACGAAAGGAAATGGCCCAAAACACAACGTGGACACATCACATTTTTTCACAGAAAACAGAGGTGTTTTTTGCAACGTGCCTACCTGTAGATTTTGGCCCCTAGCTCAGCCGGCACCTAGGGAAACCTACCACACCAGCACATTTTTTTAAAACTAGAGACCTAGGGGAATCCAAGATGGGGTGACTTGTGGGGCTCTGACCAGGTTCTGTTACCCAGAATCCTTTGCAAACCTCAAAATGTGGCTAAAAAAACAAATTTTCATCACATTTCGGTGACAGAAAGTTCTGGAATCTGAGAGGAGCCACAAATTTCCTTCCACCCAGCGTTCCCCCAAGCCTCCCGATAAAAATGGTACCTCACTTGTGTGGGTAGGCCTAACGCCCACAAAAGGAAATGGCCCAAAACACAACATGGACACATCACATTTTTTCACAGAAAACAGTGCCTACCTGTGGATTTTGGCCTTTTGCTCAGCCGGCACCTGGGGAAACCTAGCAAACCAGCACATTTCTGAAAACTAGACACCTAGGGGAATCCAAGATGGGGTGACTTGTGGGGCTCTGACCAGGTTCTGTTACCCAGAATCCTTTGCAAACCTCAAAATTTGGCCAACAAAAACACTTTTTCCGCTCATTTCGGTGACAGAAAGTTCTGGAATCTGAGAGGAGCCACAAATGTCCTCCCACCCAGCGTTCCCCCAAGTCTCCCGATAAAAATGGTACCTCACTTGTGTGGGTGGGCCTAGCGCCCACGAAAGGAAATGGCCCAAAACACAACGTGGACACATCACATTTTTTCACAGAAAACAGAGGTGTTTTTTGCAAAGTGCCTACCTGTGGATTTTGGCCTCTAGCTCAGCCGGCCCCGGGGGGGGCAGAAATGGCCTAAAATAAGTTTGCCCCCCCCCAGGGAGCGACCCTTGCCTACGGGGTCGCTCCCCTTGCGTGACGGCACAAAAAAAAAGATCCCCAGTGCCTAGTGGTCACCTAAAATCAGCCAATTTGCCCCCAAAGGGGGCAAAAATGGTCTAAATACAATTTGCCCCTCCAGGGGAGCGACCCTTGCCTAAGGGGTCACTCCCCATCTCTAAAAAACAAAAACAAAAAAAAAAAACACAAAAAAACTATTAGCCTTGGCGCCTAGAGGGTTCGGCCTAATAACAATAGGCCGATCTGCCCCCAGAGGGGGCAGAAATGGCCTAAAATATATGTGCTCCCCCACCCCCCCCAGGGAGCGACCGTTGCCTACGGGGTCGCTCCCCTTGCCTGACAGCACAAACTTGGGGGCCATATTGACCTAAAATCGGCCGATCTGCCCCCAAAGCGGGCAGAAATGGCCTAAATACAATTTGCCACTCCAGGGGAGCGACTCTTGCCTAATGGGTCGCTCCCCATCTGTAAAACAACAACAACAACAAAACTCCCCGGTGCCTAGTGGTTTTTGCCCCCCTTGGGGGCAGATCGGCCTAATTAAAATAGGCTGATCTGCCCCCCTGGGGAGCAGAAATGGCCTAAAATAAATTTGCCCCCCAGGGGAACGACCCTTGCCTAAGGGGTCGCTCCCCATCTCTAAAAAACAAACAAACACAAAAAAACTATTAGCCTTGGCGCCTAGAGGGTTCGGCCTAATAACAATAGGCCGATCTGCCCCCAGAGGGGGCAGAAATGGCCTAAAATATATGTGCTCCCCCACCCTCCCCAGGGAGCGACCCTTGCCTACGGGGTCGCTCCCCTTGCCTGACAGCACAAACTTGGGGGCCATATTGACCTAAAATCAGCCAATCTGCCCCCAAAGCGGGCAGAAATGGCCTAAATACAATTTGCCACTCCAGGGGAGCGACTCTTGCCTAATGGGTCGCTCCCCATCTGTAAAACAACAACAACAACAAAACTCCCCGGTGCCTAGTGGTTTTTGCCCCCCTTGGGGGCAGATCGGCCTAATTAAAATAGGCTGATCTGCCCCCCTGGGGAGCAGAAATGGCCTAAAATAAATTTGCCCCCCAGGGAAACGACCCTTGCCTAAGGGGTCGCTCCCCTTACGTGAAATTCACGAACCAAAAAAAACCTCCCTGGTGTCTAGTGATTTCTGCCCCCCTTGGGGCAGATTGGCCTCATAAAAATAGGCCAATCTGCCCCCAAGGGGGGCATAAATGGCCTAAATATAATTTGCCCCCTATGGGAGTGACCCTTGCCTAAGGGGTCGCTCCCCACACCTAAAACAAAAAACTAAACAAAACAAAATATCCCTGGTGCCTAGAGGTTTCTGCCCCCCCCCCCCCGGGGGCAGAAAAGGCCTTAAAAAAAAATGCCCCCCCCTGGGAGCGACCCTTGCCCAAGGGGTCGCTCCCTTATGCCAATTTCCTTTTTTAAAAACACATCCCTGGTGTCTAGTGGGCGTTTTGACAGACGGATTGCTTTCAATCCGGCTGCCAAAATGCAGAGAGATACTTCAAAGGGAAGGAAATACATTTCCTTCCCTTTGAAGTCTCTCTCGGCCTCCCCCACGTGATCGGAAGAGAAATACAAAACATTTCTCTTCCGATCGCGCTGGAAGCTGATGTACTATGAATGATGCTGCCTTCACTGGTGATCCTGGGCTTGAAGCTTCTGCACACTTCTTCCCCGTGGCTCCGTCTGCCAATCCTGTCATCAATCTGACATCTGATGATGTGAAGTCAATCCTGGATGTACTCCCATTTAATGACTTTGGAGATATTTTTCAAGATCACAACTATTGTTAAATAATTTGACCAATGGCCTTACTAAAAGCTTCAAATGCCAAACTGCCTTATTAATTCGATTCAGTTTGGTCTGCTGTGCTTGTCATGGTCGGCATTTTATCTCTTTGTTTGTTTTTAACCTAGCTTTTAAATAGACTTTTGTGTGTTTTTAGCTCAGAGCATTTTAGCTTGGACTCGTGCACCCTCCATAGCATATTTGCATCCTTGTTCCAGCAATGGGGAGGGTGCAATGAATCCTATTTAGTTTTATTGGGACTCAGGAGATTAGCTTAGCCTTTGGCTTACAGGTCTGTGCCCACTTCACTTAGTGATTTTTAACCTACTTAGGGCCTGATTTAAAAAAGTGGTGCTGCACTTTTCTTGCGCTCTTTACCGCCCCCTAGCGCCTTCATGTGTGCGCAGTATCTAAGATACAGTGCAGCATGGCGGTTGTTAGGGGAACTAGCGTCATCATTTTTGATGCTAGTTCTGAGCTTTGCAAGATTAGCGTAAAAAATGTGGACGCCAAACAGGCAAAGCCCACTGATGCCCATTATAGATAATGGTGTGCATTCTTTTAACGCCTGATGTGAGCAGGCATTATAAGTGACGAAGAAAATGACGCAAAAAAATCTCTTTGCATACATTATGCCTGGTGAAGGCATAGTGTAGCACAAAGGGTTACAAAGTGGCGCAATGCATGCATTGCACCACTTTGTAAATATGGTGCAACGTTTTTAGCCATCTAGTGTGCCATTAGCATAAAAAAATGACACTAATATGTTGTTAGGATGGCGCTAGGAGCTCTTAAATCAGCCCCTTAGTTTGCTCTGTCTTAGTCCATTTATTTTATTGTTTCTTTTAAGTTGGCTGCTATTGTTTATAGTTAGAGAAATGTTTTAATTTCCATTATCTGTGCCACTCCGTGAAGGAATCACTATCAGCGTCATAATCAAGTGATGTACGTAGGTATTAATATGATGTCCCTTTCTCACTTACGTGTGACATCGACATAATGTACACTTGTTGGGGATTGTTTACATAATTGCCGCCACAAGTCTGCCTCCTTATCAATTGTTTGGTAACATACCATGCATCAGGGGTCCTACATGATCTGTATGAATACATCTCACACATCAGACAAAGTTATCAGAGGGATTCATTCTAGATGCCATCTACGCCATCTATGCTGCATGTCACCTTTCTGCAGGACTCAGCTTTCATGTTCCTCGGAGTCTGACCTGGAGATCGCATTCCAAGGTAACAGGGGCTAGGGGGTGCTTCTCACTGACATGTTACAGGCAGATTAGGTTCATCATACCAAGGTCTCATTAGGTTAGAGATTAGGGGCCAGATGTAGGAAAAATAAAAATTGCGAGTCGCATTTTGCGAGTCAATGCGACTCGCAAAATGCGACTCGCAATTTGGTATGCTAGGAAATAAACCGGTCCGATTTAGCGACTCGCATCTGGACTCGCAACGCTGTGTGCGAGTCCGCAGATTGCGAGGTCGCTGTTTGCGAGTGTGCAAAAAACAAACTCGCAATTAGCGAGTTGGTGTCGCAAATTGCGAGTTCCATCAAAATTGCTTGCAGGTGCAGCAGAACACTCCAGAAAGCACACCAAAACACTCTGGAAACACTTCCTGGCACATGATGATGACATCACAGCCAGGAAGTTAACAAATACACCTGGGAGGAGGCTGGACCACACCCTTTTACAACTGCCAGTCTGCACACTGAGCTAGCTGCAGCAGCCATGGAGGGAACCCCCCGAAAAAGGAAAATTAAATTCTCTGAGAGGGAGCTTGAGGTGCTGACCGAAGAATGTTGTCAGCACCATGATGAGCTCTTTGGGAGAGCTGCCCTCACTGTTCCAGAGGCCACCAAAAAGAAAATCTGGCAGGAAATGCAAGAGAAAATCAATGCCCTGGGGGTGAGCCACAGGACAATTGAGGACATAAGGAAGAGGTGGTATGACCTCCGCTCCCAGACCAAGGAGAGGGTGGCAGAAAGGCTCCGGGAGATGAGAGGCACTGGAGGGGGACCATCATCTGTGCCACCACCCACACCCCTTGAAGACAGGATTGAGCAAACCTTTGAGCCGGAGGCAGTGTGTGGCTTTGGGGACCTGGACACTTCAGAGCCCAGCACATCAACCGGTGAGTACCATGTGTTAAGCCTGTACCCCTATCAATGTCATACCCCACCCACCATGTACAGATGTGCATGCACAACCAAATTAGCTCCATTTCGGGGTAGAAAAAGCCAGAATGATGCATTATGGGAAATGTAGTCCAATAGGCAGTGCATAGGCAAATGTTTATTAGGAATTGTGCAAAAGATACTAGACACTGACAGTGTGTTCCCCATGTCCCACAGGTCTCCAGCAAGACACCCCCTACACCCCAAGCACCCAGGCCCAGGAGGACACCCCAGGACCCTCCAGCACCCCCACATGCACAGTCAGCAGCATTCCTGCAGTTGTAACGCCTGCTGCAACAGCAACGCCAGGAGCTGCCCCAGCAACAGCCAGGGAGGATACAGGTGCGAGGACAGGGCAGCCACCACTGCGCAGGCATCGCAGGGCAAGAGCGTCTGATTTCCAGATTCATCCTCCAACCAGCAGTGAGGCACATCTGCTGCGGGGTCAGCGCCTGCAGAACACAATAATGGGCAGGATCAGTGGGGTGCGGCACCGCATAGAAAGACAAAACCATGCAAACATGCGGCACCTCAACAGGCGGATGGACCTGATGTGCCAGAACACTGGGGACATTGCCTCTGCCATCAGGGAACTGGCGGCCGGACTGCTGGGTCAGGCAGAGGCTGGGCGGCGCAGGGATCGCCAGATTATGTTAAGACTGGACAGGATGGCCACATCAATCGGCAGGCTAGCCATCAACACAACAGGCCTGTCGAGGAGGACAGTTGGCCTGCAAATTGAGATGGGCCATTTTGCTGGGGATGTTGCCAGGGGCCTGGGACATCTCACACATATCATAGAACTGATGGAGACACGTGAGATGTCGAGGGCCACCGGGGAAACACCCCAAGATAGTGAAGAGGGCTCCACAGTGAGCAGTGTATCTGCCACAGACAGTAGGGTGCTAAGGAGTGGGAGGCAGAGCACCATAGATGCGGCTGGGACCAGCCAGGCTGGCAGGAGGGGCAGGAGAAGTTAGCCAACAGCCCGGACAAACAAATGTGGCACATGGCTTTAATGTGCCACATGAGTGGTTGGCATTTCCCTGCCCATGGACAATTTCATCTTGTATATAGTTCATGCATTACATTATTAAAACAGTTATTTTTCTTCCACTTAACAAAAGGAGTGTTTGGTTAATGGGTGAGTATGGTGGGAGTTTACACGTACCGTCCAAAATATTGCGTTGCAATGTGTTCCCGTCTCAGTCTGCCTTGATTAGCTAGACTCCTATCCCCATGATGGCGGTGTGGTTGTTCTTGCTCTTCCTCATCAGGATCTGGGTCTGCAGGGGTGAGAGGTAGCCCACGTCTGGTGGCTATGTTGTGGAGGATGGCGCATGCGACCACAATTTTGAAGGTGGTAATGGGGGTGTATTGGAGGGCGCCTCCGCTGCGGTGGAGGCATCGGAATCTTGCCTTCAGGAGTCCGAAGGTGCGCTCTATGAGGTTCCTGGTCCTCTTATGCGCACTGTTGTATTGCCTCTCTGAATCATTGCTGGGTGTTAAAAATGGAGTCATGATCCATGGCCTTAGAGCATATGCACTGTCACCTGTTGGGCACCAAAGTACACTGTTAGTAAGTCCAGATAGTCGTGCACAGTGACCTGTGTGTATGTCTGCAAGGTGTATGCAGCTCTACCTAGGAGGTATCCGTCTCCAAACTCCCCACGTTCCAGGCGTTGATGTATCCCACTATGTCTAAAAATGTATGAGTCATGGGTACTGCCAGGAAACTTAGCTACGATGTCCGTGATGACGTAATGGGCATCACAAACAACCTGTATGTTGAGTGAGTGGGTACACTTTCTGTTGCGGAATATATGTTCCAGATTAGCGGGGGGCATATTTGAATGTGTGTCCCATCTACACATCCAATGACATGGGGGAAGTGGGCAATGCGGTAAAAGTCCAGCTTCGTGCTGTTAATTTCTGCCTCATTCCTTGGTAAGTATATGAACTGAGACCTGTGCGCTACTAAGGCATCTAGGAATGCCCTGAGGAACCTTGACACTGCACTTTGGGATACCCCACCTGCCACGGCAATGACCCCCTGATAGCTCCCTGAGGCCAAGAGGTGCAGTGCGCATAGTACTTGCACATGCGTAGGGATGGCGCAGCCACGCAGAGTCTTGTGTTCTAGCTGTGGTTTTAGTAAATCTATTAAGTCTAGAATGGCAGCACTGCTAAGGCGGTATTTATCATAGATCTCCTCTTCAGTTTGCTGGAAAAGGGTCTGCCTTGTTCTATATATCTTCTCCTGTCTGTGGCCCCTCCTCCTCCTCTGCTGGGCTGCGTAGACTCTCCTCCTCACTGCTATCAGGTATACGTCCGCCATCTTGAGTGACCCAGATGCCTTCTGGGTCTCCTTTTATACTTTGGTAATGGTTACCACCTGCTCTGAGTTAGTGGTAAATGCGACTTGCAAACTGGGTTTTTTGCGACTAGTCGCAATTTGCGAGTTGCAATTGCATATGGGTTGCGACTCGCAAATTGCGACTCGCACATTGCGGGTCGCAAAAGGGGGTCGCAATGGGTGCGACTCGCAAACGGGGCACATCGCTTTATGCGAGTCGGAAATGGGCTTTTTGCATCCCATTTCCGATTTTGCACGGTCGCAAATTGCGATTCGGCCCGTTTGCGAGTCGCAAACGTTTGCTACATCTGGCCCTAGGTTCTCTATGCTAGGGATTTTACATTTCATGTTAGAGATTAGGTACTCTATGCTAGGGATTTTACATTTAATGCAAGTTTGTGGGGGTCTTTGTATTCACAACTCTCATCTTCACAATTATACATCTTTTATTGTTCATTGTCCTAATCATTGTAGCTCATGCATTTTACCATGGATTGAAGTCTTTTTAATAAACCTATTGAAAACTCTCCTGCATCTCCTTGATTGCCTGTGTGTGACTGAGACGTATTACTAACGTGAGAAAAGGGTAGCTTCTGTTTCACCACAACTCCCCTGACATGTCGCAATCTAGAGTCCATGCGTAAGGCTGCCAGGAATCACATTTTACTGTCTTGGGGGTTTTTATTGGGGTACTGCTTGTGAGCTGGGAGGGTCAGACCAACAGTTGCAACTTGTTGTAGGAGTATCTCAGTTGCCTACAAACAAAAGTGCTGTCATCCTTAAACCAGCAGTCTCGCTTGGGAGAGACAGTCCAGACAGTCCAACTAGGACAGTTTACGGCTAACCTGGTAATTTCCTTTCTTTTCCTAATGGTTTACTACAGCTCTGAGGTGCTTAGGGTCCATTTGAGTTCACTGTTTTGGCATCAGCACCCTCACAGTTTTCACTTTTCGCATGCAGCTCTTACACTGGTCAATTTTAGGTCACCAGTTGCCAAGCATTAACCTGAGACAGCTTTCCTATGATATGTTGTTACAGGACATTTTAATCTTTTACAGTTACTCCTGATGAAGCGTTTTCCTGAAATGCATTGTGTCTACACTGTTCCTCATGATGAACTCTGCATTGTTATATGCTGCAGATTTTGGAGCAGCATCCTGTATGAATTTTGAATACTGGCACCACCATGTCCTCAATAAAGCAATTGAAACATTGGACATTAACGTTCGTTGGACATTAACATCTCGTTTAGACCAATTGCACCAATGGTGTTGATTCTGTTCAACTTTGGAAGCTTGTGGACTTGAAGGTTGTGCACCCTGGGCCTGGTTTACTACCCATTGACCGGCTACTGACATTTGGTTTAACACACTTGTTTTGGGCCGAACATGAACCAAGGTTGCACACTAAAAACATTGATTATGAACATTTGAAAAAGGTAAGGTTCGAATATTTTATGTTCACATTTTGGAGTGCATTCTATCATTTCTATCATAAGTAAAAGGGTTATTTTGCTAGGTCCAAATATCAATTTAAAACACAATAGCAGGCCTGAGGAATGTTTGAAGGGCTACTTACATGTGTGGATCAATCAGTGCTGCAGTCCCACTAGCAACATTTATTTTACAGGCCCTGGGTACATGTAGTTCCACTTCATTAGGGACTTATAAGTACATTAAATATGCTAGTTGGATGTAAGCCAATTCTATAATGTTTAGAGAAGAGAACAGAAACAGTTTAGCACTGGTTAGTAGTATTAAAGTGCATAAAGTCCTAAAAGCAAAAAAACGGGGTCAGAAAACAGGAGGGTGAAGGCAAAAGCTTTGGGGATGATCCTGCGTAAAGGGCCAAGTCCAACATGACATACCTCCAGCCAAAGCTAGGACAGACTAATTAATACCTTGATGGGCTCCCTGCTTAGGCGATAGCACATGGACAAAGGTCCTGTTATGCTGGTGCACTTGTCGGTTCTTAGCCTCTCTGAACTCAGTCGGATCACTCTTTCTATACTCTCCTGGGCTACTGGACTGACCCATGGCCCTTCTTCTCACTTGTGGACCCCATCTATGAAGTACCTAAACGTAAATTGCTCACAGATGCATCGCAGTAGGCAGATACTCCACCATGGCCCACTAAATGGTGTGGCTCACTCCACCCCTTGGATCAGAATTCTGTTCCCAATCCAAAGAAATTCTGCCCATAAGGACAGCAACTAACAGAGGCCACTGACAGCTATTAGCATCAGGAGCCAGGTCCCTGGCCATCCACTACCAGGTGGTGTTTTATAGCCATTTTAGTGAGGGTTGTCTCTGGGCATGTTATTTTAGCAACTAGGCCTGCTGCTTGTGCCCTTTAGCCCAATTATATTTTATTCTGCTTAATTTGGGTATTATTTCAGAATGGGCCACATTTGTGGTGTTGTTTTATTTTCTTTATCTAGTTGTTCTTTTGCCTAGGAAAGCATTGTGATTCTCACCAAGACATTCTTTTCACTTTGTGCTTTCCTCAAGGCTGCAGTGAGATAGGGTTGCCAGCACAAGTGGTACACCGCAACTCCAATGTTCATAGAAAAACACACATTGTTTTGTTTTGACATTTTCTCAGGACATCAGCTGTTTTATTATAAAACACTTCTCTGTACCATGCACATTAGAGAGAGATTCCAGCCAGATGACCACAATTGCATGCTGATTGACTTTGCTACAGATGCTTACTGAGACAACCGGTTCTCTGGCCCACATGGGGATGGTGTCTGTATAGACCATGGGCTTCTTTGCTCAGGTATGGGGGATGATGTTTTCCTAGGGGAGAATCCTGAAGGGCGGATTAAGGCTTATCATGCTGTGCTCTAACATAGTTTAGATAGGAACCGAATATATTACACGCAGTGACAGTATGGTTTCACTTTCCTTGTCACCATTTTGCTTCTAGCATGTTTCATCATTCTAATTACTGCAATTCATGCCATTAATCTTAGCCGAAGCTGTTTCTATAAACCTTATTGAACCATTTGCTGCCTCTGATTGTCTTTGCATGTGTGAGACTAATGTAACTGAGAGAAAAGGATGAGATCTGATACACCACAATTTCCCTGAGAAGTAATTTTGTCATGTGCCCGGTTGCCACAAATCATCCCTGCTCTTGGGCAGAGATGAGGTACTGCTAATTGGCCTGAAATGGATTAGGTCGACAGTTGTCACATGGTGTGGGACTGGACTCAGTTCTTCACAATTCAGGTGATACTGGCACCCAAATCAAGCTGCTTTATTAGGATAATGAGGGCCCACATGACAGTAGAAGCTCTAAGCCGGGATATTGGAGAGGCCTCTCTTCTAGCCGTGAGGCTGGCAAGAAGTCCCATATGGGTTCCTGAGGGTTCCTTCACCTCTGTGTTTTCTCAGAGTGGGGGATAAAAGCGCTGGGTGCTAGGCACCCTACTTTCACTATACCTCCCACCAGTAGTAAAACTGAATTTAAGGGTTTTCACTACCAGAACCTCAAGGTACATGTCCTACCATTTAAATACACTTTACCCTGCACTCCGGGCTATGTAGGGCCTACCTTGGGGTGACATATGTTATTTTGCACTTGATTTCAAACATATATGTTACTGCTATTGCTACTGCTATTGCTACTGCTATTGGAGAAATGTTGGTTTTACCTGTTAAAGTGTGTTTTCCTGGCTTATCCTAACTATGCCTAAATTAAGACTTAAAGCCATCTTGTTCAAAATGGATGTTCATGCTTTCATGCTTTGTTTAAGTTTCTCTTGCATGTAGCCAAGCAAGGTGTGAATATGTTTAATTCTGAATGACACTGTTCTCAAAGAAAGCTCTCCAGCATGGGCTTCCCATATTATAATTTTTTCAAGGACCTTCTGCTGTCACACAGTATTAATTTCCTTCACAATGGTCCACTGTTCTTCGTCTAATAGGTTTGTTCTGACCCCTCCAAAAGACATTAGGTCAGAGAGGCTGAATCATCCATATTATTGTAGTGGGTTAATGCTTAGGTGATAAGGCTTGTTCAACATGGCCCTCTCTGCAGAGTCACCCCCGAACATTTTGCCTTTTTCCCTCTACTTTTTGAGGATGTCTTTTTGTTGGCTTAAGACTCTGAGCACTGTACCACTGCTGACTAGTGCTAAAGTACATGTGCTCGCTACATAAACATAGTTTAATTGGTACATCCACAACTGGAATATTTAATTTACTCATATGCCCCTAGTAAAGTGTACTACATGTGCCCATGGTCTGAAAATTTAATGCTACTAGTGGGCCTGCAGCACTGCTTGTGTCACCCACTTATGTAGGCCTTAACCATGTCTCAGTTCTGTCATTGCAGGGCCTGTATGTGCAGTTACACTGCCATGTTGAGTTGGCATTTTAAACCTCTTTCCAAACCTTAAACCCCCCTTTCATTACATATCAGCCATCCCTAATGTAGGTCCTAGGTAGACCATAGGGCAGGGTGCTATGTAATTAATAGGTAGGGCATATAGTTTAAGTTTTACATGTCCTAGTAGTGAAAAACTCCCAAATGTGTTTTTCACTACTGTGAAGGCTACCTCTCTCATAGATTAACATTGGGGATTCCTTATTACATTTAATAAGCTGTAATTCCCAATTAAGAATGAGTAGATACATCATGTTCAGAATTGTATTAATAAATCCTCTTTAATGGTAAAGTTGGATTTATCGTTACAATTTTGAAAATGCAACTTTTAGAACGTTTGCATTTTCCTGCTCATAGCCTTGTGTGCCAATACACGTCTAGGCTCAGTGACAGATGGACTTTGTGCATTCCCTCCAGAGAGTCACACATCAAGGGAGATTAGGTGTGACTGATGGGCCATCAACATCCAGATGACCCATCCTGGGCTGAATGGGTGGGAGGAGATGACACTTATACCTCAGTAGTAGTGTCCTGCTTCAACACAAAGGGGTTCATATCCCCTTGTAGTGAGTCTGGAGCCAGGGCAGGAAGAAAGGACCTCTGTGCACTTCAAAGACCCTTCTTTGAAGTCACCCCCACTTCAAAGACAGAACTGCGTATAAGTACTGGACTTCTGAACCTACCAAATCAGTATACTGGCTGACCTGTGAAGAACTCTACCAGGTAGAAGAACTATCGTGCTACTACAAGGACTGCCACTCTGGACTGCTGCTCTGGAAGAACTGCTTTTCTGCTGTGCTGTCCTGCTGCCCTCTGCCTTGCTAAGGAAGGACTGGTCCCATTCCACTTAAACCCATAGTGACTCCAAGGGCTTGCTGGCTTGCCTCCTGTTCTGAAGTCTCAGGGACATTAAATACTTCTCTTTAATTTACAAACAGCAACTGGGCTTTGCTTGCGGCAAGTCATGCTCTGTCAAGTGGTGCCACCCCAGTCGAGGGCCTTTGGAAGTGAGTATAAAGTGCTGCAACTACAAGAACCCATGCACCTTCATCGGAACTTGTGCATCTCTTCCATTGAGTGGAAAAACATGGCACATCGCACTTAGAGCTGCCACATTTCCTCGAGACCATCGCTTCAGAACCAATGCATCACCACCACTGGGCCAATTCACAAAGGTAAACTTAGACCAAAAGTCTAAGCTTAGACCAAAAGTGTAATTGTAGATCGAAAGTCTAAATTTACTCATAGTAAAGTTAGACCTTTGGTCTAAGTTTACACTTTTGGCCTAAGTTCAAACCAAAAGTGTAAACGTAGATTAAAAGTCTAGCTTTACTCATAGTAAAGTTAGAATTTTGGTCCA
This sequence comes from Pleurodeles waltl, assembly GCF_031143425.1. Classification (NCBI taxonomy): domain Eukaryota; kingdom Metazoa; phylum Chordata; class Amphibia; order Caudata; family Salamandridae; genus Pleurodeles; species Pleurodeles waltl. Next base: position 962,198,970 of record NC_090439.1, read on the forward strand.
GTTTACAATTTTGGTCTAGTTTACACTTAGATCAAAAGTCTAACTTTACTGCGAGTAAAGTTAGACTTTTCATCTAAATTTACACTTTTGGTCTAAACTTAGACTTTTGGTCTAAGTTTACCTTTGTGAAACAGGCCCACTGTGTGGAGAGGATCGAAGAATCACCCCCTCCTGCGTTGGTTAACCCTGCGCACACATTTGGAACTGTTGTACTCAGAACCGAAGCTTTGCTCAACGGAACCAATGCATCGCTGTGTGGAGAAATTCTGCACAACAAATCCAACTGAGTGGGGATCATCGATACATCTCGTGCTGCAGCAAAATTAAGGTATTTTTAATCAGCGGGCCCTGCATCAGTCCTGTAGCCGGCTTGCCTTCCACCGTGGGCGGCCTGAACTCTTGCCTTTGTCCAGGGTGCAGAGCGACAAAATACCTCAATAGGCGTTTATTGCTCCTAAGTGCTGTTTTCGCGTTCATTCTTCAAAAATTAATGTTTCAACTTTTTGTCATTTTGGTCAGGTTTTATTTATAAAAATATTATTTATTTTTCTAACTTGGTGTAGAGTATTTTTGTGGAGTTTTCTCTGTGTTACTGTTTGAAGTGTTGCACAGATACTTTACACATTGCCTCTTAAATTAAGCCTGACTGCTCTGTGTCAAGCTACCAGAGGGTGAGCACAGGCTAATTTATGGTGTGTATTTGACTTACCATAACTAGCAGGGGCAGCTTCGTACCCCTGGCTAAACGAGCAGCAAAAAAAAAAAACAATAGTTTACTTTTGGGTTTTTTCCCACTGCTGGCTCAGCCAGCTGCTTGTGCAGGTAGGGGTGGGCTTGGCCATAGGAGGGGGCAAAGGGGAGAGTGAGTGGAGTGCACTTAAGTGCGCATGTATGTATGGCTGGCCATCATAAGCTGTCCAAACACACATGCGCACTTAGGTTTCTCCAACCCAGTTGCGTTACACTGCCTCCCATTCAGTGTCTGAGCTGTAGACCAAGCCATTCAGACCAATCCTGGTGCTGCTCTCATGCTAGGTTTAGCATGAGTGCAGCACCATTATTACATGGGGAGCCTGTGCTGGTGGCCCAGGGACTTCTGGGACACCAAAACCATTGATAGTGAACAGAAGCGATGTGGCTGGCGTCGGAAAGGTAAGGTTTTTTAATTTTTCTTTTTTTTTTTATATCGCCCCCCTGTCCTCCCTTCCCTCGCCCTTCCCTCCCCTTGAGATTTGTTGTGGCCTCAGCTGCTGACTAGGATTGTGGTTCCTGCTTGGACAGGGTGCATACCTCTGCCAACTAGAAACCTAATTTCTAACAAGGCTGTATGATGATTTTAAAATCTGTATCTTGATTAGTTGAAAATGTATTTCTTTGCTCACAACACAGTGACATTGCAGTTTTCATATTTTTCTATTGAGAAACTGGGGAAACCCTTGAATTTGGGGGTGAGCCAGAATCTTCTGGTTTTATACTAAGGAGTCTCTCCAACTTCTTACTGATTTTGCTGCACGTTTGAGACTAAACCTATGATTGATTTTGCCTATTACTCTGCAATGTTCTATTATCGAGAGCCTTCACAGCAATGACGTATGCATTTAAATGAGATTTGCTGCAACTGTATTTTACAATTTCTGTATGTTACCTTTTGATTCTTGTAATCAACCTTCATGGTTTTCCTAAATTCCACTCCACTTATTGTCACTCTTACCTCAGTTGACTGAATTTTGATATTCCAGTTTGCACCTAGTCTCTGGACCACATTCCCTCATGAAATTGAGGTTAACACCATCCCCTATTCACCCAATGGGTAGGCATGCTTTTGATGGGCAAGATTTTAGGGTTACAGCATGCCCAGAGAAACATACTCCATTATCGTACCCCTAACCCAACATGCAATGAAATATATCCCATTTTCCTACCTTCTCTCTAACCTTCAAACAGCCAGTGAAACGTACCAAATCACCATACTGTCCTGCTTAGCCACAATAGACTGAGAGAAACCTACCCCATAAACCTACCTCCCCAACCCACCACAAGTTACATCATACCTAAAGTATGCAGGTAGATCTATTGCTGTGACTATAAAAACATATACATGAACAGGTTGCCTGCGTCTACTTGAATGATCCTGTTTGGAACCCTAATGTACAAATGCAGAAAGCCTAGCCAAGGTGGGTCAGCTCTCTGCTGCACTGAGTAAGGCCATTTGTGAGTATGTTTGCCATTGTACTGGAGAAGTAGGGCAAATGTTGCAAGGTGACTCTGTTGGTATCAAATTTGATTATAAAAGATGGTCCTTGCTTGGCCGTAATGACCAGTATTTACCAAGTGGTTTGTTCACTTACAAACTATCCTGTGCCATCTTCTCCCATACTAGATATCCATGTTCAGTTATTGTGCCCTAATGTCCCTCTGACAAGGGCATTGAGGTGCATGTCCTAGACATGGTCCATGCCATTGTCCAATATGATTTGCAGCTTGGTCTCCATTACCCTTTGGTGACCTCCAATGAGTGTTTTATTGTGTGTGGAATTAGGTTTTAATGTTGTGGGTAGTAAATTAGGCAAAGAATTACAGTAACATATTGCACTGGCATCTCCTTAGTACCCTTGTCATCATATGTATCTATAAGATGTAGGCAATTCCACTAAACGTAACATTTCTAGCACATTTGTACTCCTTAGATATTGCAGGCTCACTGGTCAACAGTGCAGAGAGGGGTGATTTAGAGCCTCTCAAATACAATGACTGTAGTTTCTGACTAGTTGGGTGGTGGAGGGGCTGCTTCTGTTGGAGGCTTACATGGCTGCTTAGGGAGTGGCCTGTCATCAGGATCAATGCCAGCAGCATCCAGAGCAGTAATGGCTCCATTTTGGTCCGGTATAAGTTGGAAAGTAGCATGAGTGTATAGATACAAATACAATATAAGTTGAAATTCAGCATTGTATGCCTACTTGAGCAGTGTGCTTTACTCATCCATATGTTCAGCATTTGCTCCTCCAATCTCCACACCATTCACAGGAGCTCCACTTCACAAGGGTAGCCCTGTGGCATTGGCTGATCTGACTATTCACCCGTCTCTTCGGATCATTCTACTTCAGTATCAGAAACTAAAATGTTCATTTTACCATAGGTTATCTTTCACAGTTTGCTCCTTGTTTGAGGTGATATACTGGTACCTAGTGATAGTCTGGCCCTACTTCTTAACATTTTGACCTGCCAGAATTCAAGATGCATTCTCGGTGACCTAGATTTTTAACTGATTTACACATTCGTTTTTTTGCATATGCAGCTAACTCTTAGCCAGGGCCACTGGAATTATGAAGCAGTAGAGAGCCAAACTATGCGGCTGGGTTAAGTACATCATACGTCAAGAAAGGCAAATTATGTGGCATAATGCGCCACATTTTATGATAGTATTGCTTCATTATTTCATCTTTTTAAACTTGGCAACACTGTCTGGGCATTGGCTGCACTCCGCTAGTCCCATTTTAACACTCAAATATAGCAATAAGCAACAGAAAGGTGATCACTCTGTAGTGAATCTTATATAGTTTTAATGGGAATCAGGAGTTTAGCTTAGCCTTCTGGCTTGCAGGCCGGTGCCCCAGTCACCTAGTTATTTTTAAACTACTTAGCTTGCTCTGTTTTAGCACATTTATTTAATTATTTCTTCCAAGATGACTGCTACGTTTATATTTAGGAAGGTGTTTTAGTTTCACGTTATCAGTGCCACTTTGTAAAGGTGTCACTATCAGCATCAAAGATAAATGATATACGTACATATTCACATCAGGTGCTTTCCCACTTTCCTGTGACAGTAACATAATGTACCTTTTTAGCAAATTGTTCACCCAATTGGCACCAAGCATGCCTTCTTATCTATTGTTTGGAAACATATCTGCGTCAGGATTCCTATAAGATCTGTATAAATACATCTCACACAGGCAAGATTATCAGAGAGATTCCTACCACATGCCATCGAAGCTATCTATGCTACACATCACCTTGATGCAGACCCAGTCTTCGTGTCCTCATGGAGTCTGAACTAGAGACCTCATTCAAAGGTAACGCAGGTTGGGGGGCTCTTTTCATGGACATGGTATTGGCAGATTAGGTTAAACACACCTAGCTTTCTTTAGGTTAGAGATTAAGGGCCATATGTACGAACACATTTTCCCATAGAGACAGAATGTATAAAACCCCTTGCTACATCTGGCCCTAAGTTACATCATCTAAGGGTATTGAGGCCTATTTCACATCTATTTCATATTACATGTTATTGCAAGATGGTGGGGGGTTTTGTATTCATGACTTTCGTTTTTACCATTCTGTTTCTTGCATTGTTCATTATCCTAATCACTGCAGCCCATGAAATGTATAGTAGATTTCAGTCTTGTTATTAAAACATATTGAAAACCTTACTGCATCTCCTTCCTTGCCTGTGTATGACTAAGACTTGTTGCTCACGTTAGAAAAGGGTAATCTCCGTTTAACCATGACTCCCCTGAGATGTCGCACTCTTGAGTCCATGCATAAAGGCTGTCACAAATCACTTTTTACTATTTGGGTTTTTGATGAGGTACTGCTTGTGAGCCGGGAGGGTTGGGCCAACAGTCGCGATTTGTTGTATGTTTGGCCTAGTCACCTGCAAACAAAAGTGCTGCCATCCCTAAACCAGCAGTCTTCCCTAGAGCAAAAGTCCAACTATGACAACTCCAGCCTTACAAAGGGCCTTTCACTGGGGTAAGGCTTATAGTAACTTTTGCACTGTTTGAGCTAGAAACAACATTTTTATATTAAATCTGCATATTATGCGGCAGATGATAGAGTAAGTAGCAAATCCAGCAAATCTATAATAATGGGGAAATTGCTGCACAATCGCATCATTTTAGTGGCCCTGCTCTTGGCCTTTTATGACATTGTGCAGGGCAGAGCTCTGACTGGTTCCTGGTCTGTGTGTGGCTACATGTTACAGCATAGCGCGCTCGACCTGTTCGATACTATTCATTATGTCTTTTCCTGCCTCAAGTGACTGTATTGAGACAGGAAATTCCCTCTCTAAGACTTTAGGAATCTCTATGAATTTAGGAAGAAGAGCAGCATTGCTCTTCTTCCTCTATCTCTCCGACCGTGAGAACAGCCTACTTGAGAGCCATAAGCCTTCTTCATCACGGAAATGATTACAAGTGCATTGGTAGCCGCATACTATTTCTCTTTCATTTTACCCATGGGTAAGCCATAGTGTTCCCCTCTTTTTAGTGACTATCCTGACAACATTATTTTTATACAATTACAGGCTCATCAGGATCACCTATAACTATCCTTACATCGCTGACATCAACATGAAAGATCATAATTGGTAAACATTGCCCTTACAGGGAATACCTACTCACAATTATTTTAAAGTAATTTTATTTTATTTATTATAGACTACTTGTGATTTCAGATATCATATACAAGATAGAGATGCAGCACTATCTCCGGTTGCGCCAGTAAATGCATCACTATTGTAATGCAGTGAGTACGTATTCCATTTTTTCCTCATAATCCAATCCATATGCTCCAATTGTTGGTTCATTCACTAAATGTTTTCACTATATCAGTTCCCATGGTCACTGTTTGTCCTGATGAGACCCTACTATCCCTTAGGAGGGTTGAAACATAGTCAACAACCAACAAGACAGACCTTTTTTCTCATCCCATAGAGGCACTGTCGTATGGATATATCTGTTTTCTGAAAACCAGATGGAGGCTGGCTGTCTGATTATATATCAAAACACCACTGAATGTTAAAACAGCAGTGATCTTTTCATTGTAGACTTATTGTGGTGTTTTCTTCACTTGGGGAGCACTTCCTTTCACCATGCCTTATTTATCATTTTTTTTTTTTAAAACAGTGCCCTACTTTGATTGTGATTCATGATAATAATAATAATTAAAAGATATGCCTATGGTGCATTTCAGTACTGATTGTATTGTATATCACTGCATTGTCCCTGACAGATTTGTAACTATCAAGATAGAAGAAAAAATATTTGGTTGATTTATTCAATTGCAGGAATTCCTGCCTCATTATACTTCTTCCTCAAGTGAGTTTCACCTTAATGTATGCTCTTTCAGATATTAAATTCAGGTTCAGATGAACAATTGGGTCATTCTTTTACTTTATTAGCTCTCTAAGCCTTATGGGATTACAAAGTAATTGCTGCTCGCATGTGTGGTGAATACCACCTGCGCTTGCAATGACTTATACAGCACACTCAATGATAACTCACAAATAACGGAGAAAAAAACAATGACAGGATTAGGTATTACTAGTCCAGCTAGGACATTATCAGAAGCGTTTCGCAGCTCGAGCCAATGGAGGGTCCCATGGAGAGCATACACAGTCTAGTCTCTTCACGGGAAGTGGGCAGGATTGGTTAGGGTTACGTGGGGGTGGGAAAATGGGAGGGGGTTTATAGGGTTGTAGTGGGAGGGACTGGCCTCTTCCTTGCTAGCTCATCGACGGCGAAGAAATTGACCGGTCCTTGGAGGCAGAGTGTAGTGGTCTGCGAGGGCAGCCGTGAGGCGGCAGGTAGGGAAAGTCAGTGACAGCATGGCAGCAGGCCATTACGCAGAGGCCGTTAGGGCGGTGCTTTGCGTTTTGGGTGAAGCCGGTCGAGCCGATCTCCTCCGGCCTGGTGTATTAGACCAGGCCAGGGTCGGCATGACGTGTCCGACGTGGGTCGCGACAGGGGTGTGTGGCAGCGCCGATCGCCACCTGTGGGTCTCTGGAGAGGGCAAAGAAGAGGAAATCAGCAAGGAGGAGGACGCGTCGTGCGTCCACCCCCCGTTTTCAAAATCAGGCCAGTTTGAGGCCCAGGCAGGTGCAGGTGAGGTACTGGGGTGGGCCAATGCAGCAGGGATTGAACAGGGCCAGAGGGGCCTGAATTGGCAGTGGAAGAGATTGGGGATCTTAACACATGGATACAGGAGGAGACGGTGCCTAGTACTAACTTCTTGCCATTGGACCTCTCAATTCCCAAGGGCGGGGTCAGAATTGGAAAGGCAGGTGGGGGCCCTGGGAAGACAAAATGCAAAGGAGCAGGGAACTAGGGGTGGGGTGGGCCAGAGTAGGGCACAGGACGCTAGGGACGCAGTGCAAAGCAGGGACTTGATTGGGCAGGGCGGGAACACAGGAGGTACGCCAGGACCATCGAGGGAGGGCCCCACAGGTAGCAAGGCTGGCCAGCACAGGGTTTTGGAGGGGCCGCATGGGACTTGGAGGCCAGGATCAAGGAGCAGAGGCGTATGGTAGTGGAAACGGAGAAGAGGTGGGCCCAGCTATGTAAAGACAGAGAGGGGTCATTGAGGAGAGAGAGGCAGCTGAAGAGAATATCGGAGGTTGGGGGCCTGGAAGTCCCATCGGGCTCTGCAGTTGGGCAAGGCAGTTGGGTGTGGGTTCCACATTTGGGGAAGGGTCAGGAGGCTTGTGCGGCCAGGGGTCTTGCAGCACGATGAGCACAAGTGACGCACACGGCCATGAGAGGTGTGGAGATTCAATGCCAGTGCCGGAGATTGGCAGAAAGAAGGTGATGCCAATGGAGCGCAATACAGCCTTGGGACGTTGGTCTGAAGCACTGGAGGGGTCTTCAGCTGCCTTCTCTACTATGCAGGAATGGGGCAATCACAGAGATGGCTCACACCATAGGGGACAAGCGCCGGAGATGTGGAGTAATGAAATGGAGGTCGGTGGAGAAGACGGCAAGTGTGAGATGGATGATGATGATGTGGTGGAGCTCGATTATGAGGAAGAGATGGATGAGTGGTAGGACAGGGAGATACATGACAGTGAGGTGAGTAGAGGAAAGGGGAGGGGGAATGGGTGCAAGAGAGGTGCAATCTCTCTTCGTTTTCTGTATTTCAGGAGAACAAGACCGGGGGGAGACACAGAAGGCGGTCCGCGAAGTGGTGCATGGTCACAGGACAGCGAGAGGAATGCGGCCCATGGTTTCCCGTGGCAAAGGTAAGGGAGAATGGTGGTCAGTGTGGGGAGACGGACCAGGTGATGTGGGGACTAAGACACACTAGTCCATAGGGGTGGGGGATTATTCGGTGCATGAGACACTTGGGACAAAGGCGCCTCAGGAAGGGGATAGTACACAGACAAAGGAAACAAGTATGACTGCGGTTGGTGAGGTTGGGGATAATGTGCCCGGGGATGGGTTAGAGATGGAAGACAAGGATGGGGGGGCATAAGAGTCAGCTCCCATACATGGGTCTAACGATGCCTTTGGGCTCCCATGTGGCAGATAAGACGAAGGCGAGTATTTGGCAGCACGAGTATGTGGATGTTTTTAAGCTTCTGCATAGAGATGTACAGGCTAAAGAAGGTTCAAAGGAAGAGGAGTGGGAGTTAGCTCACGGGCCATGGGTACCGATAACAATGGATAATTGGACCTCAGCATTTCTGATATTCGCAAGTATTTACTGCAAGCAATTTCCAGACAAGGCCACCGCAATGTTCAAGTACTTGGACATTATACATAAGGCTCAACTGTATTTTGGGGGCTTTGCATGGTTGAGCTATGATGAGGAATTTAGGGCGAGGGTGAGTATGAATCCAGACAAGCCATGTGGATCTAGAATTGTGGATACAGTGGATGGTGTCACCACAGTCCATGGCATCAACGCACACCGCGAGTGGCTTGCCAGTTGTATACAAGCCGTTTCAGTCACGTCCCACCCAGGGAGGGGTGGGTGTTGGGCAGCGTCCCCAGGCACCAACATGAGGGCCGTAACTTCAATAAGGGTTTCTGTTTAAGACACCAATGTAAATTCAAGCATGAGTGCTCCAAATGCGGGGTTTGCCATCTGGTCATGCAATGTTTCTCGCTCTCCAGCCCATCTGAACAGTGGAGAACGACCAAGGGTAGGGGTATGCAGAGTGATCTGCTCCAAAGGGCTCCTACGCCAATTAGGCTGGAGACTCTATGGCCCTGGGTGCTCATGTATCCAGACAGGGACAAGGCATCTAAATTGGAATGGGGTTTCAAGGAAGGTTTTCAAATAAGCTACCAGGGCCCGAGAAGTCGGAGATGGGCAGAAACTTTGTGGTCTCCTAGGGACATGCCACAGGTTATCACTGACAAACTAGACAAGGAAGTGTCTTTGGGCAGAATTGTGGGCCCCTTTTTTGATTGCCCGATTGAAGACTTAATGATTTCACCACTAGGTGTGGTGCCAAAAAAGGCAAGTGGCGAGTTTCGCCTCATACATCATTTGTCCTGGCCGGAAGGGGCGTCAGTGAATGATTTAATCTCGTTGGGGGGGACACGGGTGGTGTACGCATCGGTGGATGAAGCCATTAGGCTCGTTCATGAGCATGGCAGGGGATCAGAGTTGGCAAAATGTGACATAGAAGGGGCTTTTAGGTTGCTGCCAATACACCTTACTAGGGATGCAGCTGGATGGGGCAACCTATGTTGACAGAGTACTCCTGATGGGCTGCGCCATTTTATGTTCGTTGTTCGCAGCCTTTAGTACTTTCTTACAATTTCTTTTGTTAAAGCAAGGGGACATTGGGAGGTGACTCATTACTTAGATGATTTCATGTTGGTGGGTAAGGCAGGAACGGGGTCTTGTGAGCAGGCTCTAGAGGTTTTCCAAAAGCTGGCACAGGAGTTTGGGGTCCCTTTGGCCCCGGAAAAGACAGAGGGCCCAAATTGCGTTCTGACATTCTTGGGTATTGAACTGGACACGGAAGCCTTAGTGGCAAGATTACCATCTGGGAAGGTGGATGAGATCTTAGAGTTTCTGGGACACATACAGCCCTTGCACAAGAATGATTTGCGGACTGCACAGAAGCTCTTGGGTTACCTCAACTTTGCATGCAGGGTTGTCCAGGGGGGCAGGACATTTTGCAGGTGGATAGGTCTAGCCATGTCTGGAGTTGCCCTCCCACACCACAGGATTCGTGTGTCGTGGGGATGGGAGAGGACATCGGAGAGTAGAAAACCTTTCTGACACAGTTCAATGGGGTTTCCATGGTTTTTTGGGAGGAGGACACGATTTGGCAAGATCAGATATTTTCAGACGCAGCTGGGGCCGCTGGTTTTGGGCTTTTTTGGGATGGGAGGTGGTGTGCAGAGACATGGCCGTAAAACTGGCTGCGGCAGGGCAGGAGTATTGCCTTCTTGGAATTTTTCCCTCTGCTAGTGGCGCTGACAGTGTGGGGGGATGAGCTGGCAAACAGGACTGTAGTTTTCCATGTGGACAACATGGCAGTGGTAGACCTGGTGAACAGACAGAGGGCAAAAGATCTTAGACTGCAGTTTGTTGCTGCATTTCATGCCTAGATGTCTATCCTTAAACGTTATTTTCAAAGCTCCATACATACCTGGGGTGTACAACGTGATTGCTGATTCCCTGTCTCATTCACAGTGGCGACGGTTTTGCAGTTTGGCACCAGGAACAGAGCAGAACAAGACAGCGGTCCTGGCAGACATTTGGGAGTGGGGAATGTAATGATCTTTGGGCTGGTGGAGATGTCATTAGCGGAATCCACCCAGAGGAGCTATTGCCTGGCATGGTTGGAGTTTCAGAGTTTTGAAAGTTTTGTGGGGGATTTCTGGTTACGGGACAGCAGAGCGCTTGAATGTTACATTTTGTACTTTTCCTGATACGAAAGGATTTTAATTCTGCCACGATTGAGGGCAAGCTGGCAGGAGTGTCCTTTTATGGGAAGTTGTTTTTTTATTCTGATTCGGCTAGGGATGACCTTTTAGTAAGAATACTGAAAGGTTGGGAAAGGCAAGGCCAGTTAAGGGGGTAAGGAAACTGATTACATTTGAGTTATTTTTGGAGTTATTGTATATTTTAGCAGTATGTTGTGCGGATACACATGAGCTGGCTTTGTTTCGTTTATGCATGGTGGGGATGTTTTTTGGGGCATTTCGGGTGTCTGAGCTTTCGGGCATAGGTAAATCAGTGGGCGTGAAAGTGGGGGAAGTTTGCATGCAGCGGGAGCGCTTGGGCATATGGCTCAGACAGTCTAAAATCGATCAGCTAGGGAAAGGAAAGTGCGTATGGTTGGAAAAGGTGAGGGGATGCAGCGGCTTGCCTGGTTCTGGAGTGATTGGATTTTCAGGCACAAAGGACGTCAGTTTGGGGGAGGGGTTTTTAGCCACTCAAACGGTAAAAAGCTCACTGCCTTTGAGTTGTTGCAGGTATTGCAGATGGCTTTGCGACGAGCAGGCACGCAGGCGCAAGGTTATGGCGTGCATTCTTTCAGAATTGGGGAGCTACAGCTGAAGCACATTTTGGATGGGACTGGCACAGATTAAGAGGATTGGGAGGTGGAGATCTAGATGCTGTGAGCGCTATGTGAGGGCTTGAAGTTCGGACAGCATGGAATGGGAGTAGGGTTGTGAGCAGGGTCTTGAATACAAATGTTGGGGATTTGTCAAAGGTGATATTACAGTTTGTTTTCTCTGCAGGTTGCGTGTCTGGTCCCAGGAGCGCGAAAATGGTTACATGACTGGTTCGGGCATTCGTTTATCAATTGGGCTGCAAAATTTGATGAGAGTCAGATTTATGGACGTGCGTTAGGACTGCCTAGTAGCCATCCTAAAGTCTTTTGGTGGAGGAAGAGCGGTGTGAGGTGGGGGAATTTGATTCCTTTTCTAACGTCTATCATGCCGAATTGGGGTTGTCCTGATCTGTTAATACGCCTTGGGTAGAATGATCTGGTGCGGCTTTTGAGACTTAGCCTACTGCAACATATGCAACAGGACTTGGACTTGCTTTGGCAAAAATTGCACAGCACTTGCTTGGTCTGTTCGGAGTTTGCACCTAGAAGGACATGGAGAGGGGCAATGAAGCATGGAGCCATGGCAAGTCTCAGAGGAAGCTCAATCGGGCAATGAGGGTTTTCTGTTTTCAATGATGACATCCCTTGGTTCCACCTATCCAAATAGACAGTATGTTTGTTCTGACTTCGTAACCCCCCTGTATATATCCCTGTTGTTTGGATAGATTTCCTTTGACGACACCTTTCATGTCAGTCTTCAACCTTCTCACCCCCGTTTTTCACCATACGATGTACAAAATTATTAGACTGTGTGATTTGATGAATGCCACGAACGATATCATTGGCATTTCTAAATGATCTGTCCTATGTCTGGTCAATCACTGCAGACTAGGCTCATTATTTGTGGCCATTTACCATTTTAAGATGGCCGACACGAACGAGGGGTTTTTACCACCTCGTTTTTATAGTCCATCGTCTATTTTCAGATATGGTTGCAACTCACTAGGAGGTTGCTAGGATACCGATTCCCCTAATTAAGACATACGCGCCTATCACGCGTTATATTTAAACTCGCCGGTCCCTGGGCTACGATCACATCCGGGACCGCGAACCCCAAGGTAGGTGTTACGGAGGACCTCGGCTACTTGAAAAGTAAGTGCCCTGACCCAGCCTCTCTTGATAGATCCTTTCGAGCGTCTTGAAAGACGTACTCAATCTTGATAGACGGTGCCTGTATTCACAAGTCTATGGGACGTTTTCCTTCTGGGCGAGTGATGTAAAAAAGAGCATTTTTTGTTTTACTCGTACCCGGTTCTGTTATGTACTCTCTTTCTTTGGCTAAGTGAGACGCCTTACTTTCAAGAGGTTACTTTCAGAATGTTTATACTACTCTTAGATATATCGGTGACGGAACCTCACACTCCTCGCAAGGGCGAATTACTTTTCGATTTGTGTCATATCGTATTACCTATCAGAGTAAACGATCATTTCTCTCTACCTAAATATGGTTGTACTGAACACCCTACTTCATATTCGTCTCTAAGGGTGACGTACCAGTACTAAACTATGCATTATCTTTTTCTGCGATATCTTTCTCATTATCTGTTTCTGCTGTGTGGATATTGTTATTTGTGTGTGTTTATGAGATACCTACACACAGTTGTGAAGTATTACTTTTGAATTTTGTCTCCACGCTATGGTTTACTGATACTCAGCTACTTTGCGGAATATCCCATAGACTAATGTTGGACTGTAACATGTGGTCCCCCATTTCGGTATATGTTTTCTTACCAACCAGATTTTCGGATAGCCAGGCAAGAGGCCAGCGTGATCCCATGGAACCTGTTCTTTCAGTAAAGAGGGTAAGCCTCCCTATGTGTTATTAGCATGGCTTGCTTCGCACCCACCTGGTCACTGAGTGTTGCACAGTTTGTCACAATTTGTTTTCTTCATCACAAATCTATCACTCTCTAGTACTGAGGGAGTGATTTTTTACAGTGCTAATTTGAGCCTTTTTCCCCTGATTTAGGGTGACTAGTAGGAAAGAGAAGCCAGTCCGGTTTGACCTCAGTAAGTGACTGATGACGCCTTGACTGTGAACAGTAGTCAGCAGGAGTATAGGTACATTGATATTTTGAGAGTGATTTTTTGATTTAGTAGGTCCTGAAGAAGCGTCACTGGATCCTGTGGGACCATCATAGACGCGAAACATGTCGACCGCATACTAATGAGGAGTGGATTATTTCCACCATCCTCTTTTCTTAAATGTTTTGTGTGAGTGTCCGAGCATTACCTCTGTTTCCACTCCCTAAATTTTTTTAATCTTGACCATTTCCCAATAGCAAGCAATAAATCATTGAGTGAGGGATTTGAGCCATTTTTATCCTTATCTTTCTCTCTCTTGTGGATCTGCCCTTTTCTCGGATCCATATTAGGTCCCACGGCATCATCGAATATATAAAAAGATCTCCGGCAAAGAGCCCCCCTTCGGGGGGTGCCCGTCAGACATTGCAGCGCCGGTCTGACGAGGAGCTGTCCGATGATGAAGCATGACACCAACTAAGGTGTGTGAAGACCATTGCTCCTGAAATTCAGGACTCCTTTTCTTTTCTCTTATTCGGAACAGTGTACCACTTTATATTTGCATATTATTGGGAGAACGTACACTGGACCGCCCAATTCTCCCTTTTCGCCCCCTTGTGTTTTGAAGGTTTTCTGTTGGGCACATGATATCAAGGTTTTGAAGCATAAAGGGATTACGGAACATGAGGTGGGGCTGTTCAGATCTGATGGTGTGCATCTGTTCGAGTTGGGCAATGCATATTATCTTACAGAGGTCAGGTTAACTGTGGGTGACTTGTGGGGAGAGAAAGCATGGCTCAGAGAGAAGGTATAAATGGTGCTATGTTGCAGTGGGTTCCGCTGATGGGGCAGCAAAACACCAAAAGGGTTGGTGATGGGTGGCGGTAGATGGGGGAGGGTGGAGAGTCAGATGCGGGCCTGGCCTATCTTCCATGGTGGAAAAAGAAGCAGGTGAAGGATGAGAGTGTGGGGGATGCCCGAAGCAGATAGTGCATGAAAGGAAAAGGGGGATATGTGGAGGAATGGAAGTGAAAAATGAAGGAATGAGTGAAACGGATGACTGGGGAGAAGCTAAACGGGTGGGGTTTCTAAATTTGGAATTTGTTTGATCATGTTAAATGTAATGTATAAGATGCAATTGTGTCCTAAATAAATGGCCTTTTACACTATGTAGACTGTGTCACTGTCTGTGTCAAGATGGAGGGTCCAGTGAGAGCAGACACAGTCTATTCTCTCCACTGTTGCTTTCGGGAAGGGGAAGTGATGGGAGGCGGGCAGGATTGGTTAAGATTACGTGGGGGTGAGAAAATGGGAAGGGGTTTATAGAGTTGTAGTGGGAGGGACCGGCCTCCTCTGTCCGAGATTATCGCGCGGCAAAGAAGTTGGCCGCCCACCCACCATACAGGATAAAATAGGATATTAAAGGTAAGGATGTTGGGTTTTTTGTTGAGAAGTGAATGTGTGTGTGTGGGGGGAGAGCGCCAGTTAGGGCAGGTTGCGAATAGAAGTTTTTGGAGGTGGTAGATGGGGAGGGTGGAGTCAGATGAGGGCCTGGCCACCCTTCCAGGGGGGAAAAAGAAGCAGGTGAAGAATGAGAGTGTAGTGGATGCCCGAAACAGGTAGGGCATGAAAGGAAAAGGGGGATGTGTGACTGAATGGGAGTGAAAAGTGAAGGAATGAGTGAAAAGGATGACCAGGGAGAAGCTAAAAGGGTGGTGTTTCTAAAGCTGGAATTTGTTTGATCAGGTTAAATGTTATCTATGAGATGCAATCCTGTCCTAAATAAATGGCCTTTTACACTATGTAGACTGCGTCACTGACTGTGTCCCAAAGAAGGGCAAGAGATGTCTAGCATTTTGGTGGCACAAGCCGCATTTTGGCAAGAAGAAAGACTACATTTTAAAAATGGCATTTCGTTTTATTAAAAAGAAAAGTGCATTTTTCCATTAAAGGTATGCTCAGTTAGGAGTAGTTGTGGAGAGTCAGATGAATCAGCCTAAAGAATAGATCGTCTTTATCACACAATGTTCTGTTCAGCCTTTAAATGGCCCAGAGTGAAATATAATTAAGACTGTCTTCCTGTACTCTAACGGTTAGCAACATCATCCCACAAAGCACATGGGAAAAGTTACGGATCGGTGAAGCAGTGTGTTGTAATTAATATAATGTTTTGTCTCCGGGTGTATTTGGATGTGGAATGTGTTTATGACTGTGTTTTAATTTGAGCGTTTTTATCATCATATGTGTAATCGAATTCAATGTTATACTGTGTGAATTACTGTGAAATAATTTAAGTAGTTTCTATTTCAGGGATCGCTCGAAAATGCAGTATATATGTGACAGTGCTTTCATAGTTTTTAAATGTAGAATGCATTATTTGTTGCAGTATATTGCATGCTATATAATTTGTTTTATCTTATGTTATCTCATGCTTTAATATCTATTGTACAAATATATCAGAATATTGTTTCATTTGAAATGTATTGTAGTATTTTATTGGCTGCAATGTGTTGTTATGTGTTTGTGACCTGTATTGAAATATACAAAAATAAGAATATGTATGAAATCTAATATGCCCATGGTGCCTATTTTGACCTCCACTGTGACCTGCATTTCCTTCATTTAAAGTGCAATCCTTTTTAGCATTGGGGCAGTCTGACATTGTGGTAGTCACCAGGCAGACACCAGAAGATTTCACATATAGGGGACCACTGCACTTTAAATCAACCCTGCACAAACAAGATAACTCATCTCTGGTCATGTGGTTAGGAAATATTGGGTATGTTTGTGTGGTGATTTATCATAAGTAATGTTTTGTATAAAATGTACATTCTCTATTTCCCCCTTCCTTTCATTGTGTACCCACCTGCCCGTAGGGATCCATGTGTACCATTCCATTCCTCCCCACTTTCCCCTTTTCTTCCCAGTTGGTTCCTACCAGCATTCTATAACCGTTGCTGTGACAGTTGACAGCTGTGAGGAGAAATGCTCGCTACCAGTTGTGGCTGGAGGCTGTTGTTAATTCATCTTGCCAATAAATTATTACCTAAAGAACATTATCGGAGCTAAGGAATCTTAAATTCCTTAGCTCCGATAATGTTCTTTAGGTAATAATTTATGGGAAGGAAAGGAATTAAATATTGATCAAACTTGATCCTAACAGCCAAGAACGTGTATTATCAATTTTGGAAGGAAGAGAGAACTCAGGACGGTATGAGAAGCTATGTGAAGAGTTCTCTGAAGTATTTAATGATGATTTAGGCCATCTCAAAAATTTCCAAAATAAAATCAAACTAAAAAAACAACGCAGTACCAGTAATACATAAGGTAAGACCAATGCCCCATTTAATGTGTGACCCTTTACAAGAGGAATTGGATAAACTGGTCAAGCAGAAAATGATAGAACCTGTAGAAAGTTCTTTATGGCTCGGTCCAATTGTAGTCACCCAAAAGTCTGGAGGGAGGGGTCTTCGTCTCTGTGTCGACTTAAGAGATCTCAGTGCAAATATTTGGGTGGATAGATTTCCTCTGCCCAGAATAAATGAAATGATCAGCGTAATTGGAGAGGCAAACCATTTTAGCGTAATTGATCTCTCCTCAGCATAGCACCAAATAGAATTTCACGAAGATTCCAAATCCTTAACCTCATTTATAACTCCATTCGGAGCGTACAGGTACTGCAGAATGCCATTCGGTCTTGCTTCAGCAGCTGCAGTGTTCCAGAGAGTCATGCAATTTTTTTTGGATGGGATAAAGAATGTTTTATGCTTCCAAGATGACATACTTATATATGGCAATTCTACAACTAATCATAACAACTCATTAAGGGAAGTTCTGTCAGCACTCAAAAAAGCAGGTCTAACCATAAGAAAATACAAATGCCAGTTGGGAGTCCAATCAGTAGATTACCTAGGACATATGATTTCCAAACATGAAATTAAACCTAAAATTGATTTAGTCAACGTTGTAAAAAATGCTCCTCCTCCAACAAATAAGGAGGAATTAAAATCCTTTTTAGGGTTAGTTGAATACATGACTAAATTCATCAAGAATATTGCAGAAATTGCTGCACCAGTAAGAGCCCTCTTAAAAAAGGGTACTCATTTCAAATGGGATGGGGAATGCCATGAAGCCTTTGAGTCTATCAAAAAAGCCATTGTTAGTGCCCCTTCATTGGAAAATTTTCAGACCAGACGTAAAACCATCCTAACTACTGACGCCAGTGGGAAAGGAATTGGAGCATCCCTAACTCAAATGGTGGAAGGCGAGAAAAAAATCATAGCGTTTGCTTCCAGAGCATTAAAAGATATGGAATGTAATTACTCCACAGTAGAGCGTGAAGCACTCGCATGTACTTGGGCTATTTCACACTTTAAATACTTCCTTTGGGGATTACCATTTACTGTGTGCACTGACCATAAGCCTCTGATTTATATATTTTCAACGAAGGGGAGGGAGACCACTACTCCTCGAATAGCTAAATGGCTCATAGGTATGGAAGGTTACAATTTCAAAATCAAATATGTTCCTGACATAAAAAACTCTGTAGAGGATTGTCTATCCAGGCTACCATGCGTACAGGAGGAGGAAAATGCGAATAAATCTGAAGAGCCTGTATTAATGATTGATATCCTTAGTATTACAAGGGAGGAATGGAACACTTGCATGGGAAATGACCCTACTGTATTAAATGTGAAGGTAAGGATAGTCCAAGGATGGCCTCCAAAGTCTAATGACCTAGATCAGGATCTAAAACACTTTGGGGCTGTGAGACAAGAATTAAGTATTGTTGACGACAAAGTCATAAAAGGGGAAAGGGTAGTACCACCTAAGGGCTTGTGGGATAGGATTACAGTTTTGGCCCATGAAGGTCACTTAGGTAGAAGCTTAACCAAGGCTAAAGTTAGGGCCACGTAATGGTTCCCGAGCATGGACCGCATTGTGGAAAATAAAGTCAGGGATTGTTTGACTTCTGCCATGTGTGACAAAAGCAAGAATACCAGGTGAGCACCACTATCCCCCGTGAGTGTGCCATCCAAACCTTGGGATAAACTGGGTCTCGACATTATTGGTCTATTAAAACTTTCCATGTGGGCTAGTAAATTTATGTTAGTACTGGTAGACTATCACTCTCATTGGATCACCATCAGAGTAGTTAGCAGCATCACAACCCAATCTCTGGTGAATTTCTTAACCTATACATTCATGACAGAAGGTGTGCCTAGCACTATAGTAACAGACAACGGTGTCCAATTCACTTCTGAGGAAATGCGTGAGATCTTACAAAGGTTGTCTATCATACATCACAAAACAGCTCTGTATTGCCCTAGAGCAAACGGGTTGGTGGAACGCGTCAACCGTATGATCAAAGAGTGCATCCAAACCGCACACACATCAAGGAGTCCTCCTGATAAAGCACTTCAAAAAATTATTTGGTCCTATCACACAACCCCTAATTCAGTTACCAAGGTATCACCCTTCTTAGCACTCAAAGGGAGATTACCAGGCACCAAATTGACCCCCAACTGGCTGGGTGGAGGAGAGCCTAAATGGGGTCATAGAGATAAAATGAAGAATCAAGTCAAAAGACATCAGGAAGGCTACAAGAAAAGATATGACCAAAAGCATGGTTCCAAGTCAGGAAGATGGAATGTTGGCGATCGGGTAATGGTTAAATTACCAAACAATCGCTAAGGGTTTGAATCTAAATTCTCCAAACCTATAAAAATAACAGAGGTGAAGAAAAATGTAGTAACATTAGAGGATGGCAGAACGTGGAGCACGGACAGATTAACACCCCATTGTCTATCTCAGAAGTATTCAGGTATTGATGGAAAGCCAAAGGATGTATTGAAATATGATGGGAATAATTGCAGAGCTAGGGCTCGTGCAGTTCCTGTCTGGCACAAAGATTACATGCTTACTTGATTTACCAACAGGGTATTACTTTCATACATTCTATGAAAGTCTTTTATGGGAAGGAGAAGTGTTGTGATTTATCATAAGACATGTTTTGTATAAAATGTACATTCTCTATTTTCCCCCTTCCTTTCATTGTGTACCCACCTGCCCGTAGGGATCCAAGTGTACCGTTCCATTCCTCGCCATTTTTCCCTTGTCTTCCCAGTTGGTTCCTACCAGCATTTTATAACTGTTGCTTTGACAGTTGACAGCTGTGAGGAGAAATGCTTTCTACCGGTTGTGGCTGGAGGCTGTTGTTAATTCATCTTGCCAATTAATTATTACTTAAAGAACATTATCGGAGCTAAGGAACATTTATAATACTCTCTTTAGCAAAGCACATCTGATGTGGCATTTGTGTCACATCAGTGCCGATGGATTGTCACCTGCAGCACAAGCCTCTCCTATGTTCTAGTAACTTAGGCTTTTTAAGTTGGTGGAGAGGTAGAATAAAATTCAAAGGACTTACAGATAGTGGGCAAAAATGCACAAAAAATTCACAACATTACATGATGGCTTTCAGATATGCACCTTATAGTCAGTCATTTTTGAGTAAGTTCTCAATTACACCTCTGTGCTACTGAGACAGTATTAAGGAGGAAGGCAAACGGCCTATCCCGTCGTCCATCTTCTTTCCCAACTTCAGTGACACCTCTACCATTAAGGTGACAAACCGGATAAGATTTCCTTGAAAGTACTTGCAGTAAATGGGATGTAAACATAAACTTGTTCTCTCTGTCCACAGGGTTCATCATAAATGCTGTTGATCCATGAACCACAGAAATACATTCTGCATGTTGTTCTGCAGAGAGGTCGGAAATTTCTCTTTACCTTAAAAGGCAGGATTTCTATTCTAGAGACATCTGCAAAGAGGTGGGAAATTCTAAGTCAGGACAGGAGGCTTGATTATGCTTTCTCTTTCTTTTACTGTCTAAACACAGCAGCCAATCAAATAACAGTAAAACAAAAAACATCAATAGCCATGATGCTTTACAGTAGATCACATGTACCAATCATATCTCACAATCCGTTTCCATATAAATCACAACCCCTTAAGTCACTTCCTCTTTATTTGGTGCTCTGTGAGGTGAGAAATTCCTCTTCACCTTAAAAGGCAGGATTTATGTTCTAGAGACATCATCTTCTCTAGTGTGATAAGGCCTGATACCTTGACAATGACACAGGGCTTTGCTTAAGCCTTGCTGTTGGAAAATGCAGACCAACAAGTTACATGCTGTAGACCAATATGTAAAATGTACAATCTTCTGCTGACTTTGTAGCAGCTGGTTTATTGTAATTGTGCTTAAGTTAGAAATCATGTGAAGGACTAGGGCCCTTTCCATCTTTTTCAAAATATAAAGCACATCAGTCTAGTTTCCAATTCATGTAAGTCCTTATTTACATGCAAAGAAATGAGTAATACCTATTTTGTTATCATGTTTTAATACAAGGGGTCATCACTGATTCTCAAGCTTGGGGGATGACTCATAGGTGTTCTTATATGACTGGATGCTACCAACTTCCCATCAGTTTCTGCAGTATTCTCGTTCATTCACTACACTATATACTTCTTCCCTCATCTGCTCTTTTTTATCCCTCCTGTTGCATCCAGCTAAAGAGCTACGTCTGAGCTGCAATCTGAAACTCCTGCAGCAACTCCCGTTTGACCTTGTTGGGGCCTCTTCTCTCTGTCCTTCTACAGAGTTGGTAAAGCATCATGCCCCATACTTATACTTTTTTAGAGCCGCATTTGCACTGCTTTTTTACACAAAAGCAGTGCAAACGAACAAAATACAATTATATTTTGTAAGTTTGCGCCTTTTTTGCATAAAAAATGACGCAAATGCAGTGCTAAAAAAGTATAAATATGGGTCCATGTGTCTCCCATTCATGGTTTCCATTCGCCACCCTCCACCTTCCAAACAAATCCTCTCCAGCCAATTCAGTTCAAACAGATGTCTCATTCAGAGCTCCAGCACATTTCAAAGGCTACTCTATGGACGGTCCTATTTTATCCCAACCTGCCAGCTTTGTAATATTAGCACCCCTTATACTTGCTCAACTACTTGCGAATTTCTATTCATATTACTAGCATTTAACCCACCACATAATGGACAACCTAAACACTCTTATATCATGACACCTTAATTTTAGGATTACCATTGAACATCGTCATCCAGTGATTTAATTTCCTTCTGCCAACATCTGTGAACCTGACACACTTTTGTCAATATTGGACCCCCTTCAGACGTTTATAGACACCTATGCCACTTTGCACATGGAAAAGGAGAAACGTAAACTCTGATGTATTATGGAGCCGAATACTAACAAAAGAAATATCATCAATCTTGAAAATAGCATGCATGACTTTCAATGTATGCAGCCACCAAGTGAACATCTGCCTCTAAAACCATCATCAAGGCTAACAACTAAATTAAGTAATTAGTCCAAGAAGTCTACCATTCCTCATTCCATAAGCAACTCCTCAACTTATGCTGCAAAACCTTACATAGCCTGTTATGACATTCCTTCAAAATACTGGCAACATAATAGTTGACCACCACCTACATTCGTATGATGATGACCTCCTTCTATCACCTTTCTTTAAATCAATGCCTCTTTAGTCTGACACCCATCTTGAAAACAATCAACACCCTGTCATTGCACAGATTTCCTCCCTTCTTCCCTGAAAACAAGTGAAATCTCCCTGGCCATCAAAAAGCCTGCGTCTGACCAGATGAGCTCTCATCATCATCCAATGACATGTCCTCATTTCCTAAGCAACATTCTTACGAGGGCAGAACTCAACAACTTCAAATGCACCTCGACCTCCACAACCTCTCCAACCTTATAAGTCTGAGTTTCTCCCATCTAATCATACAGAGAATATTACTATCTAGATAACAGATGGCTTATTGCCAATCTCCATAAACATTTCTTAGTGGTGTTTCACCTTTTGGCAACCACCAGGTTTCAGTAAATCTCTCCACTCATGTATGGGCATCAAAGGCACAGTCATTAATATTGTTTTCTCATACCTCTCAGGCCAATACCTATTTGTAAAGATGGCCAGATTGCCAGGAATTCCAGGAGGGTTCCACCAGGAGCTAAAGTGATTCAAAGGGATGTACTCCGGTGCCCTGTATAAAGAGCCATTGGTAGTGTAACAATACAATGATCATAAAATTATGTTTTAACAGATCAAAGACTGAGTTTAGGGACAATAGCAAAAAATACCAAACATGATCCCATCTTACATTACTGCACATATACAGTAGTTACTCTTTTTCCCCACCCACAAAACCTCTTCAGATGATCCTCTTCTTTTTCCTCAGTGATAGAGGAAAGGCTGCACTCACTCATGATCAACATCCTCATTGACACCAATCAAAACAGTTCTTCACACAGCAGCATGTGTAATAATCAAGTATGTTTCGGTCTATTTTGAACAAAACAGTATGTCCCTCCTCTCCTTGCTATAATCCACTTTAAAATCTTTAGCGTGACCAACAACACACTTCACATATAACTTGTTGCTTTCTTAAACAATAGAGGTAAGCTAAAAATGATTGTCATAGAATGCGGTTATTGGAATAATTAGTGGTTCTGATGAATTCAAGCATTTTCATATATCATGTTTTTCTTTCTGTTCCAGCTAAATGAAGCTAACCACCTTTCTTCACAACTTAGCATTCCCACTGATGACCATATTGCCAGAAGCACCTTCCTAACCAGGCTACATTCCAGTGTCTTACAAAGAACACTCACAGGCTTACTCTGTGTATGAAGACTGTAGAAATTGGAGTGATTACTGGACTGGAGAGAGAGAGAGAGACCTGTGACTTGCTGTGAACCATTTCCAAGCTTCCTCAATGAAAAACAATCTAGTGTCTAAAATGCAATAGAAATTACCGATTTATATAGAAAAAGAAAAATGCTCATAGAAAACAATGAAAATGTAATGTAGAAATATTGGGCATACTAGATTAAGACCTTGGTACCTTTTGTGGCTCACTGCAGTGGAGCAAGTGTCAGATAAATCTGAGTGGTTCATCCAAGTCAACAGATTCACTGCTCAACTAAAAAATTGTTTAGAGCTCAAAAGTCTTCAGAAGAGCAAAGCTGGATGCTAGAGCCAATCAAGGTTCAATTCAATGAGGTTGGATGCCTTCTATTTGTGAACCCACAATAGCTGGGAATCTCGAGGTCAAAGGCTTGTAGCGGGACAAAGCCAGGAAAACTGGTTGCTGAGGTCATTTGTTTTTTGTTTTGGCTTGGCATTTTGTTCCGGTCATCCAGATGTTGAATCATTTCTAAGAGCTTCCTGGTTGTCCCATCGGTAAAGTTTAAAAAAAAAATATTCTTTTGATAACAGGTCATGGTTTTCAAGCTTCTCAATCTCTGTCTTGAGGACCGTAACCAAATGTCCAGTTCCCATAGACCTGCTTGAGTGGGAACTGTTCTCCAAAATGTCACATTTTTATATGTTTCTGGGTATCTCCCTTCAGCCTATCTCTAGGCAACGTTGGCATACAGTTAGGCTACAGCAGTAGGCATTCTGGGATGGACTAGATCCCTTTTTCCTATTATGGACTTACCAGGGTCAAGCTCTCATAACCTTGAGAACAGTTTTTAGAAGCAGATAGTTTCAAGTGAGAGCCAAAGTTAGCCCATCCACAGTCCTCTTTGAGGGCCAGTGGGTAAATCAGGAATTGTTCCATTCTGGTATGTTCAATCCTTTTATTTTATAGCAGTTTTCTTGCTTCAAATTAGTGAGAATAATACTTTGTAAGTGTAATTTACTAGATTGGCGATTTGCCCTAAACCTAGCAAAGTAAAATGACCATGCATGTACACTTAGCTTTTGCAGTACTTCAGATGATTTATGACACAAGCTATCCACCAAAGTACTTTGTTCTGGTTTTATAGAATGGCCATGTACAGCAAATGTTTGGAGTCTCTCCCTTCACATCCTAGATGGACATCCAAGTACACAATTCTAATGAGGGACAGCCTTCTCTGCATCAAACCTAAGCACAACCATCCTAGTCCAGTACCTTCTTAAACCCCCCTTAACAATGTGGTAAGGAGGTCTCTTGAAGGAAATTCTTCTTCAAACGTCAATCCCCAATGTCCTTCCTTTGACGTGTATTTGGACACTACCTGCCAGGCCTGCCTTGTGTGGCTAAGATGTTAATAATCTCTTCCTTTCCCTCACAAGTGTTTTCTAAGGGATGGCCTGCCTGCCCGGGTCATCACTTTAATCAAGCCCACTTGTCTCCTTGGAGGCAAGTCTATTTCAAAGGCCACTGGGATGGTGGGAGAACACAGCAGTTTTATTTCATCTGGGAGGTGGGGGATTACATGCTTTCCCATGCTGTTGTGTGTGGGATGTGTTTGTCAAGGCTCCATACATGGCTTCACATCCAGTGTCTCTGGTTCCAGAGTTATAAAGTCTGAAGTGTTTGAAGTTTGCAGACACCCAGGAATTCGTTGACTGGAAGGGAAAACCGTTCCAGGCAACTTGAATTGAGGAATTTAAAGATGACTTAATTAATGACAGGTTTATGCCTAAAAATGTCAACGCAAGTTAGTCTGTCAGACCTTTTTCTTCAAGTTTGCAATATCACATGTGGGTGGCATACAGCCGCACCGTATCCCACAGTTGACTTTTATGCAATTTAGGCAGTAGTTACCAAATATGCCGAACATAAAAGCCAAATATGCTAGTTAGGAATTCTCATTTAGTCACTGTGGTATTTGAAGGTAGAGAACATGCAGCGAAAGGTTATTACCAACCTTTCCAGAAATGCAAGCAACCTATCCCCACAAAAGTGAAAAAAATCAAGAATTTAACCTCAGATTTGCCTTTGTCCCCTACTCCCAGGCCATGCTTAGGTTTTCGCCTACTAAACACTAATTCTCAGGGCATCACTTGGAAATCCCTCCAGGTAGGAGAGAGTCACTTGCATGTAAGACAACCAAGAAACAAATGAGGTTTTGTGCAGGCATTGCAACCCTGACACAGTTTTTTTTCATTTTTTCTCTTTTACTGAACGAATTTGTTTTTACGCTGTAACAAAAGAATGGAGATGGAGGTTGAACTGCATCATCATCAAGTGAATTCTCCAAGGAGAGGCAAGGGATGTGATTGTTATTGACACTCAACTCTTTTTCTCCACCCGAGGTTTAAATTTCCTTTGCAGTTATGGTTGTATAATAGTATGTTAATGTCTGCTTGCAAATGTGTTGATTTGTCTGTCTCTGTGTGTGTAAGTCTGATCTGGGCAACCCATGCTCATGTACTGTTGGACATTAGGAACATTAAAAGTCATTAATTTGTGTTTTGAACTTACGGGTTGCCTCCCACATTGTGTAAAATGTACATAGTCTTATGTTTATGTTTGGTTTCTTTTGATTTGTGTTGGCACACTATTTTTCACTTTTCACTATGGCACCACTTGGAGCACCTTTGTTGTTTATTGAATCAGTCTCACCATGCTTTTAAATATAAAGACAATATAGCAAATCGTCACACGTTTTTAAAATTATGTTTATTTCCATTATTTAATAAGTCACAGATTCATTCAATTTGAATTGAAACCCTGTACCATTCAATTTAGCCTTTTCCCCCATTTTCTGTATAGAGGAATTCCTGACAGAACACTTATTTATGATTGTATTACCCTTGTTCTGCGGGGCACAGGGTGCCCCATCTTTGAGCTACAATCGAGACCGGCTAAATATGTACACTGTGCTGTACTCTAAAGCAATAACCATGTTTCATCATAGTTACTGTAATACCCTATACTACATTAGGAAATTGCGAGAAATTTCACTTTCCATATGGTACTTTTTTGTGAAATGAGCAGCTTCAGTTTGGACAGGCAACGGGAAAAGGGGTGACGTTGTCAGTCCTTAAAAACTCTCATTGGCTTCAAGCCAGGTACAATGCTCTCGTTAGAATTCCGCTTTCAGCCTTCAGGTTGGAAGGGCTATGAAAGCGTTGCCATCACTGGTGCTGGGATCTTTTCGGACGGGGATACTGACCAGTAAAATCTAACTTAAAGGGAGTGGTAAGTTCTAATGCTATAAAACAAAAGTGTATGAGAATAGTTTTCTTTGCGCATCTCCTAATATATGCAAGATGTTTTTATTTTCTTTGACACTATGTAAAATTATTTTATAGCTATATTGATCTGCATCATTAGCAATGTGCAGTACGCATTTACACGTCATTCCACATGTACGGACAGATTTAACATGATTACCTTTGGAACACGTTTTCAATAATGAGTAGAAGTGTGGTTTATTTTCGGTATATGGTAATGGGCAAACATTTCTTTGCAATCTTTGTCACTTAATCAACTTGATGACTGAGAGATTTCAGTGTGTTTGTGGGGTGTTGTCGAAGTTTTATTATATGTGAATGCTATATGTGAATTTGTTGGTTATGCAGTGCTGATTTGGGGTTTGATTCGTGTTTTGGTCACTGTTGTTCTGATGTACTATTCTTATTTGTAATATTGAACTTGAAAAGGTTTCATTTTAATACTTCTTGGTTCGATTATCAGACTAGTCGAAATACACGACTGAGATATTGTGGTATACCTGTCTGCCTAAGGTAGTGTATATTGCAAGGAGCCATGCGCACACTGATAGGGACTTCTGAATTATCAGGTTTTTTTCCAGGGTTGTGTATCTAATTTTGGTTGGCGGTTTTAATCCTAAATGCACAGGAGTAAGTTCAGCAATCAGGGTGGATAGCCACAGGTCCGGAATCTGCTTAGTGTGGATTGTGGTTAAACTATGCCGAAAAGGTGCTGTTGCTGTTTCAGGGGTTTGCAAGATTTGTCTTATTCTCATGCAGTCTAACCAGGCAAGGTTTATGTAGTGTAAATACATTGAGAAAGACTTTATAATTGTTTTCCTCATTCACAAAGAAGTGATGCTATGATTGGTTAGTCAGCTGAAAAACTGCACAGGTATTGGTGAGATATCACCACAAAGCTGTGCTCTCATTGATGGGTGCTGATGAAGCCACACTGTGATAGGTCGAACTTTGACAGAGCTTTATTGTGATTAGTTGTTCACTAGTTAATTTTTCAGATTTTTAGATAGTTGTGAGTGAAAATAATGTATGCTGTGTTCAAAATGCCTAAAAGGTCTGTTGTACCTTTCACTGAGGAACAGAAGTTAGCTACTGATGAAACATCTGCATCCAAAATAATTATAGATATTGGGTTTTGTACATGTACCTGGATTGTGGTTTAAACTGTGCTGAAAACGCGTTGTTACTGTTTTAGGGTTGTGCAAGATTTGTCTTATTCTTACGTAGGTTAACCAGACAAGGGTTATCTAGTGTAAGTGCATTGAGAAAGGCTTTACAATTGTTTTCCTCATTCACAAATAAGTCATGCTATGATTGGTTAGTCAGCTGAAAAGCTGCACAGGGATTGGTGAGATGCCACCACAAAGATGTGCTCTCATTGGTTGGTTTCTGATGAAGCTGCACTGAGCTGGGCTGAACTTTGACAGAGTTGCCCTGGGATTAGTTGTTTGCTAGTTGTTTTTTCCGATTTTTAGATTGTTTTGAGTGAAAATAAGGGATGCTATGTTCAGAAAGCCTAAAATATCTGTTATACCTTTTACTGAGGATCAGAAATTAGCAGCTGAGGAAACATCTGCATACACAATGATGACAGATATTGGATTTTGTATGTGTACCTGGATTTCTAAAAGGTATGAATATACTTCTTCTGATAAAGAGTTGAAATTTTCCTTAGAAAATGCATTTAACATTAAAATCTAGATTTTCTGAGACAAACTATTAAATTACAGAAAGCCATTACCTAGACCTACACAGTTTGTGGCATTGAATAAGTAGAATTGCATGGCTAAAGAGAAGGAGACGGCTGCGATGGTGGCAGTACCCTCTGGTCGGAATCCCTCTGATTATCTGTCTAAAGTGCGATGTATTTATACAGATCTACCAGGACCCCTGACGTAGGTGTGTTCCCAAACAACAGACATGCTTGGGACGGCAATTATTATAAACAATCCCTCTAAAGTATAGAGAGGGAAAATCCCTAAGTGTGAACACCTACTGTTTGTTTGTCTTTATTGCTTGATCTTGACGCCTTAGCGCGGTGGCACTACTGATAATACAAAGCATAACAAGTGGCCTAACTATAAACAAGGCATCCATCTTAGATGAATTAAATGATTAAATGGGCTAAGACAGAGCAAGCTAAGTAGGTTAAAAGTCACTAGGTGACAAGGGCACGAGTCTGCAAGCCAAAAACTAGGATTCACTACACTGTTGTGGTGCCAGATATAGGGCAGCAGGAAATAGTGCAGGTTTTCAGAGATAGGGCACAACTACATCTATGACTGTGAGAACAGTCGTGAGTGCTCCACCTGAGACTGCCATGACAGCATTGTCAAGTATTAGCAGAGATACCATAGTTGGTTCTCAAATTCAAATTGATTTACATTACTTAAGTTATGGTCAAAAAGATTCCAAAAGAATTGTTAATGTTGGTCTTTTACAAAATGAATCTCAGAAAATGTTACACGGGCCACATGAAGGGACTTTTACAATACAATGTGGATGACCAACGATATTTGATCAAACAAGCAGCCAGATGTGCAAATTAGGCACATGATACACTTGAAGAATTGGCGGATAAGTGTGAGGTTGATAACAGCAAAAGGAAAACTTCAAGGAGAAATTATAAAATGGATTTGATTCATGATGAAATAAAGAATTTAATGGCTCACACCAAGAAATACAAAGAAATACGGAAGAGAGGTACAGCAAGTAAAACAAAAGCTACAGAGACAGGAAAGAAGGCTAAGAGGTCTGCAAATGATTCAGAAATAGGGACAATTACAGAGTTTCCATTAAGGGTGGCAGATAGAGGGAATTATGTGCATGTACCCAGGTCTGTATGCTTTTTATAATACATTTTCCAAAATTGGGAGATGGACATGAGAAGTAGAACATCATATATTGACTACCATTTCAAAAAGCTATGGACTGATTTGAATTCAGTATTTGAGATGCTGGGTTCTAGTGATTTATGGTCTGAGTGTAAGGTTGTTGTTGCTTGCCCTACTGAAAAACCAGCTTCTGTCCCAACTAATAATGCTCTTTCTGATAGGTACATGCAATAATAACAGAGGTCAGTGCAAGGGGAAAGTAGCCTAGACTTCCACAGTGTATAAACAGCTTAATGAAATCTGTCTGTGTCATAAATCTAAAACAAACGAGATTTATTAATAATTTCACACGTTTTCTCCATTTGTATCTTGTGCTAACATATAATTCTAATAATAAATTATCGTATTATTCATAAGCAAAGGTAGGTGCTCCTAAACAAACAGTGAAAGTGTTAAGGTGCAAGTGAGTGATGGTGATATGTACAAGTAGTGCAGAGTGTGGGTGTATAAAAATTATCGACTTCCAGTGGCTCCTACAATCCAGGAAGCCCGGGTATGTCACAAAATTTCTTTTATGCTTTTCTCATCCACACTTTTGAGATGTGTTGACGTTTCAACCCCTGATGCAGGTAAGTCAGGACGGGGTCATCATCAAGACAGGGATGATTGCAGTGGAAGCACCTATGTTCCAGTGAGGGGAAAAGGACCAGTAATGGCTGAGATCTGTCAAATGCACGTATTTGTAGATACTTACAAATGCATTTACAAAGGAGTTTTGACACGGAGAGCCGGAGTGAAAAATCAATGACCAAAGGTCTGTTTATTTTTGCTGCAGCAAAAGAGGACAGGTTTACCACTGGCATCCCTGGCCCAAAGTAAAGTGTGCTAGCATGAATCATTTAACAGTGATATTTATACTCATACATCAAAGGATACATAAAGTATGTAAATAATGATATACGTCATACAGATATTTTAAGGAGGTAATCAGTTTCCACACACCAGTTCCATTCCCAGCTTTGTCCTCGACTCCCTTCTGCAGCTGCCTGACTCCCCACATTCTTGAGACCCTTCAAAGGATTGCGTGGTTCAAAGGTATAGATATCAGCCTTTCCCTCCCCAAAATACAACAGCCGAGGTCGGTTAGTTATTTTGACCACATGATTATAATGAGTAACGTGCCCCAGCTAGGGAAAGAAACCAGCTGCAAGCCTGTGGTGTGGAGCCAGGCTTATTTTACTGAAACAAATATACATAAGATAACATATGTGATAGGCAGTGCGTTCAGAGAGGAAAGAGCTCAAACTTACACGTGTTAAAGGAAAAGGATCAATTCAAAATGGATTCTTACAATCAACCCTTTTTGAGTTTTTTTTCTCCCTGAACATAATCAACGTTTGAAGAGTTCTAAATTTCCTCATATATGTTGAATTTTACTCCTACTTCCTTGAAATTGACATTCATGGGGACATAAACAACCGATGGGTATGAGCAACCAGTATCTGTAGTGAGAATAGTGGGATCAATAGCCATTAGGGAATTTATCTCTTCTCTCTGCATCATAGTTCGATTGGTTTCTAGTATTTTCACTGGAGGAAGTTTACACAATTTTAAACAGGAACAGAAAGCAGGTAAGCACTGTACTAACAAACAGCTTAATATAATAGCTATTACTATAAAAAGTATGTCTTTAAACAACCAGTCCCACCCCCCAAGCCAAGACCATAACCATGAAAAACTCAAGTTGCCTCCTTCATATTGGCCCCCCTTTTCAAATACCTGTACTGATTCTTTTATTTTCCCAATACCCAATTCTATCTCTGAGGACTTGTTGACAAAATAGCAGCACTTTTGCTGGTACTGATGTTGGATTAAAACACATACTCCTCCTTGTTGTACAGTAATCAAGTCTAGAGCAAGCCGATTTTGTATCGCCAATTGGGCTGCAGAGTTTATCTCTAGCTGTACACTTCCTATGGCCTCCCTGGTGGCATTAAAAGCAATGGCTAATTCACCAGACATGTTCATCATTGCCAGCTGTAAGTCGAAAATCCCAAATCCTGGAATATGAACATGTAGTACTTGAAACACCCAGTTCTTTCGTTCCTCCAATATGGGTGTCCCTCGTTTGTACCTATGTGCAAAACTCCCCATGTTAAGGGGCGGGGAAGATGATATATTTGATATCACAGTAATGTTGGGTGCCAAATATGCCAGTGAACATATCCCTTCCCAGTTTAGAGGGAGTACTTTATATGCAGTTCTTCCACATACGAAATACATGCCTCCCTGGATTTGTGAATTTATAATACTGTATTTTATTCGGGGCAAACCCACACCCTCGGGGTGTCATGCTCAGAACTATTGCAATACTTGTAATCCTCCCAAATTTCATTTAGCAATGATAGATTTGTCCAGGGTGCAACATAAGAACATCTAGGCATCCAGAGGGGGCCAAGGAAAACCCGGCACAATATTACAGGTGAATTTCTTCCCATTTCTATC
Source organism: Pleurodeles waltl (assembly GCF_031143425.1). Classification (NCBI taxonomy): domain Eukaryota; kingdom Metazoa; phylum Chordata; class Amphibia; order Caudata; family Salamandridae; genus Pleurodeles; species Pleurodeles waltl. The sequence continues at coordinate 962,230,762 of NC_090439.1, forward strand.
TTGTTCCCTGGAGGGATCATATAACAATCCTTCTGGATCTACCAGAACCTAATTTTCTCCCACCATCAGGTTCCAATAATTTACAGTGTAATTTTGCTGAGTCCCATTAATTAACGCAGTCCAATTTCTGTCTATTTTCTCCTCTCCTTCAAGATCCCAATTCCCTGTTTTAATATCTAATAACAAAGTGTAAACACATTGTTCAGGTGGGATCTTCCCCATGTATTTTGTCTCTGGGTTTTGTCCGTAAAAATAGGTACCAAAACATATGGGAAACATTTTAAGTGTGGCATTCTCTCCAGGCATCGGGGAAAGCTTGTATTCTGCCTGGGTATTAGGGAGCACCACACACCTAGGGTACCACTGATATTCTCGTTGGTTTCATCTCCAAGTGGTATTTGGTACAAGACACATTTCCCCTCTTTCATATTCGCTTGGTGATACTGGTACTTCATAAAGGCCTATAGGGTCCTCAGGGTGTCTAGACAAGTGCCAGCAAATCCAGCAGTCAGTGAGACTTAATGTCTCAGCTAACTTTCCATGAACCTTTATCAATGGATGTAAAGTAGGATTTTGCAACAATGATGCCACACCACTGGACATTATACATATTAACATGAGGGTCACTAAGTACTTCATTGTTGTTTTGTAGAAATAGTTATAAGACCACTCTTCTCTATTCTCTCGAGGGATATTTGTCCTGCCAAATGGATATATTTTCATAATTTTATTCTGCTCTCCTCCTTGTTCCTACAACCTTTCTATGGTGCCGTTTTACTCGTCTCAACCACCTATGTGTGTTCAAAAATATACCCGCACAATTACCAAATATGCAAATGCAAAATATTGATATCACTATACTAATAATCATATATGTATATATACAAATAAGTGAGTTTTCCTTCAATGTTCACAACCCACTAGGGTTCAGCAACGCCGTGCTTCCCACTCTAGCAGTTAGGCTGCACTAGTTGGTCCATGAACTAGTTTTTCAAATACTGGACAATAGATGTTGGCTTGATCCTAGGTCCCTTGACTGCTCCTTGTCGAGTTTTAACTCCTGATGAGAACTCAACTCCCAGTGAGTAAGTCGCGATACTTCAAAGTTCATCTTCAGTATAGTTCGTCAGTTTTGTTCAGTGTCTCAGCAAAGTGAGGGCAGAGGCCAGCAATTGCAACCAGATCGGTGGTGTGCTTGGGTATTTAACAGAAAAAGGCACCTTCTTTCCCACTGGGACTACAAACCGCACCAACCCTAATGACTGGCCGCTTCCGTAGAACTGGTACTTGTTTTTTCTCGCCAGTCACAGAACTGTTAACCCCACTTACACACTTTCTTATCACAGATAATATTCTTGCACAAGCTGCATCTCACTATGCTTGTGTTCTCGTTGAGACAGTTGTCCTAGTCACCCGTGTTCATGTTCATGCTGAAGTTTTAGTCATCACAGTCATTTACAATCTCGTCGCCCAAAGTGTGCGTAACAACAGTGAGGATGGCTCGTTTTAATGCTGGTACATCCGGGGCATCGGAAATGCCTGTGGCGGTGAAAGCGGGGAACTGTATTTCATGAAGGCAAGCGTGCCGTATTCTGCTGAGCAAAAGATTCTTTGGCCATTCAGAAAAGACCTCAGTTTGCAGTTCCAGGCTGGGAGCTATCAGGGTGATGTAGATGTAGCTTTTCGTAGGGGTCACCACTTTAAGCACCTTCAGAATTCTGTTCATTTGGGTGGAGAGGACGCAGATTGTATCGATGAGTTTGTTGATCTTCAAACAGCAACCCTTCGTCACTGGGCTGCTGTTTCACCTCAGGAGCAGAAATGGTAGCACTTGAATCATGTGGAGGTGTTTCCTGTCTCCCTACTTCTCTGTAATCAGGAGACAACGGTAATTCTGCTGTTGGAGTAAATTGCAGTGGAATTGGTGCACGCTTACAATGGCTAGCATGTATCCAGTTTTTCCTTCCTTCCACTTTCACCGCCATCTATGTTGCAAGCAGTACCTGGGCTGGCCCCCGGCACCTGGGCTGAAGACTGTTGGTTCTTTGAAAGTTCTTTGTCATAAGCGAAATCCCCTGGCTTAAAAGGGCGACCAGGGCCTTCAAGAGGAGTCGGTAGGTTGGCCTTGACCTGTTGGTGGATCAAACGCAAATCTTTAGTCAATTGTTTACAACAATCTACAAACAAAGGATATTGCACTTCAGAAAGCTTCTTTGGTCGTGGTACCCCCCCAGATATTGGCTGGCCTCCCCATGACAACTTCATAGGGGGATAATCGTGACTTGCTACTGGCAGTCATCCTGATGGACATTAATGCTAGGGGCAAAGCATCTGGCCATTTTAAATTGGTCTCCGCACAAATCTTAGCTATTTTGCTCTTCAAAGTGTAATTATACCTCTCTACAAGGCCCGCTGATTGTGGGAGATTTGCAGCATGAAATCGCTGTTTGATGTTAAGGGCGGTACAGACCTTCTCCTTTACCTCATTAGCAAAATGACTGCCATTGTCACTCCAGACTAATCTTGGCAATGCGTATCTAGGAAAGTATTCTTTCAGTAATATTTTGGCGGTAGAGAGGGCACCATTGTCTTTTAATGGGTAGGCCTCTATCCATTTTGAAAACATACATACTACCACTAACACGTATTTCAGTTTGTTACATGGTTCCATGTGGATAAAATCCATCTGTATAGCTTCAAAGGGGAGGTCAGGAGGGGCAAAATGGCCAGGGGGCGTAGGGGTCCCTTTTCCTGCATTGTGTACTGCACACACCATACAACTTTTGACCAGGTTATTAGCAGCATTGGATATCATGGGATTACTCCAAACGTGGTCCAAAGTTGTCTTGATGCCTTGGGCACTGATGTGTGCAGGACTGTGGGCCATAGTAACCATAGCGTGTACATAACAATTAGGTAACATCCATCTTCTTCTGTCTGTGTCATCTGTGTAACAACCCTCACTGTCTAGTCTACCGTTCTTATCCCACTGTTCCCTTTCCTCTGCTGTTGCTTCTGCTTGAATATCTCTCACACACTGCAAGGTATTTTCTAGTACTTCGTTCTGGGGCTCCCCCCTGATACTACTCTCAACATATGCATGGTCAAATGGTACTCGTGCTATTGCTTTCGCCGTAGAATCTGCAAAAGCATTTCCTCGTCCTATATCATCAGTAATTTTTTTGTGGGCACAACACTTAATGATTGTCACCTGACGGGGCAGGCTGAGAGCATTCAAAAGTGTCACAATCAAGTTGCCATGTTGAATGGTATGTGACGTGATAAAGCCTCTATTCGCCCAGAGTCACCCAAAATTATGAGCTACTCCAAACGCATATTGGCTATCAGTGTAGATATTAACACTAAGATGTTCACTTATTTCACAAGCTCTGGTGAGGGCAATTAATTCTGCAGCCTGTGCCAAATTTTGCGTGATTCTATGAGATTCAACCACTGTTTTTAATGTGGTGACGGCATAGGCTGCAGTGGTTGTACCGTCTGGTAACTTGAAGCAAGGCCCATCTACAAACAGCTCTCCCTGTGGGTCAGATAGGGGAGTATCTGTTAAGTCTACCCGTCCCTTGGTTTCTTCCTTAGTGGCAAAAATGCAATTATGATCAAATTCCACATTGTCCTGAGGGAGGGGTAGTAACGTAGCTGGGTTCAAAACATTGCACCACTTCAAAGTAATATTTGGACTGAACAATGTTAATTCATAACCTGTTAGACGAGCACTGGTGAGGTGCTGCGTCTGTGTCTTGTTTAACAAAATATCAACAGCATGAGGAACCATCACAGTAAGCGGATTGCCACCAACAAACCCTTCACTTTGTTTCACCGCAGCAGCTGCAGAAGCCACTCCTCTAAGATAAGTAGGCAAAGCTTGCGCCACAGTGTCCAAGGTGGAAGAGAAGTATGCACAAGGGCGTTGTCTCCCACCTTGATCCTGTGTCAAAACAGACAATGTACAGCCATGCTTTTCATGCACAAATAAAACAAATGGTTTGCTATAATCCGGATTACCCAATACAGGAGCAGAGCACATCGCCTTTTTTAATTCCTGAAAAGCCTCCTCACATCTGTCAGTCCATGGTACAGGAGAGGGCACATCTGAAAGTGTCAGAGCAGTCAATGGTTTTGCTATAAGTGAAAAATTTGGAATCCACTGTCTGCAAAAGGATGTAAATCCCCAAAATGCTCGGACTTCAGAAGGGGTGCGTGGTGCAGTCATGTATGAACCAGTTTAATTCTATCTGGATGTAATCTCCTTCCCTCCTTAGAGAGGAGGTGTCCTAGAAAGGTGACCTCCTCTCTACAATACTGCAATTTTGGGAGGGACACCTTATGGCCCAGAGATGCTAAATGATGTAATAATGCAACAGTATCAGTCTTACATTGCGTCATGGAATCTGAGGCAATTAAAATATCGTCAATGTACTGCAACAGTGCAGAGCCTGAAGGTGGATTGAATTGGTCTAGTTGACGTTTAAGACATTGACTATATACACTCGGGGACTCCACAAACCCTTGAGGAATTCTTGTCATTGCGAATGATATACCAAAAATTGCGAAGCTGAACAAATATTGGCTTTCTTCGGCAATTGGAATACTAAAAAAGGCATTCTTCAGATCAATAACGGTGAAAAAACACACAGAGGGTGGGACCATGGTGAAAGGACTATTCATGTCTGGGACCACAGGAAACTGGGGAATTACCATTTTATTGATTTCTCGGAGATCAATAATTAATCGATATACCGTATTATCAGTAACTGATTGCTCAACATCTGATCTATTAGCATCATTTTCTTTCTTGGCAACAGGAAGAATTGGACTGTTACAGGGGCTGCTCACTATTTCCTTTATTACACCTGCATGCACAAGATCAGAAATGACTGCCTTGAACCCTTTTTCGCTGGCTTTAGGTAATTTGTATTGAGGAACACGAGGTAACCGGTCACCTGGTTTTATTTTTATTACAATAGGGTCAATATCCATAATGCCTACATCATTTTTGCCTTTGGCCCATAAGTGAGAGTCTATTTCCGCTAGCTCTGGGGGTAAGTCGTATTCCTGTGAGAACATGCACCGGGTAGGGACAACACTATCCATAGTTACATAAACACCATCCATTGAACAGTGAATAACTGCATTTAATTTCTTTAACATATCTAATGCAAACAAGTTTTCATTGCAACCTGAGGTTAAAGAGAGTGACGTGTGTACTGTAAATGGTCCTACAGTTACTCTGATAGGTGCTGAGATGGGGCTCACCACGGGGATCCCAGAAATCCCAATTGACGTGGTATGAAGCCCAGACAGGGGAGCCCCGGGGACTGCAGAATGTGCAATAGATGTTCTGGTGGCACCAGTATCTAGGAGAAACTTATGGCCCTCTCCTTCGATTTTTATATCGATGTAGGGAACATTCTGATCTACAGGAATACTTACTCGCCCCTGGCCGTTTCTGTGGCTGTCCTAATAATTGTAGGATTCAGAAAAGGAATCATCAGCATAATATTGTCACTCAAATGCATTGTCAAAAATATTAGTATTACGCTGGACCTGGTTCTCATTCTGCAAATTCTGACCAATTCTACCTCTTCCTCGTGCATTACCTGAAGCGTTCCCTCTATCAAGTGACATACTTTGTTTTCCTTCCAGTAATGGGCAAGTATCACGCCAATGTCCATCTTGTTTACAGTAGGCACATTGGTTGATATTCAATCGGCGGTCTTGGGGTGGTGCAGATGCACCTCGGCCTCGACCCCTTCCCCGTCCCCTTGGAGAGCCACCCCTTTGCTGAGGGGTTGTATCCCGCTGGGGATATGCCTGCTGTAATAGTACCTTTTTCTTCAACTCTTTTAGTGACTTCTCATTCTTTTCTAATTCTTCCTTGTACCTGCTCTCATAATATTGTGCCATCTGTAAAATTTCTGCCTGTCCCTTCGTCATCCACAAACTCTCTGTTGCTTTTAATTTTTGTGATATTTCAGGTAGAAGGCAATTAACAAAGTGTTCTACAAATAGTGTGACACCTGTTACGGTGGCGAGGTCTTGCCCGCTAAAATCTATGAAAGCTTGTTCAATTCTAGTAAAATAATCTGGGGCATCTTCACCTATTTTCTGTTTATAAGTGGCAAGTTTTCCCCAATCCACAGTCTGAAGGGGAATAACAGTTTCTAACTTAGTCAATATCCGGTTAGGTAAATTTAAAATATCCTGATGAGGCAGGGATCCTGGTGCCCTTCGTGCTTCATGTGCTTCTAAATCCCCCCATGTATCTCCCAAAGTAGGCACATCATCTACTCTTCTAATTTTATGCCAGACTTCAGGGCCCAATAAGACACCAAAAAAATAGTCAATGTCTTTGAGTGTCATGGTGGTGGTGGAAATAGCAATTCTAAGGTCCCGATAGAATCCAGCTGGATACTTTCGAGAATCTGGCAAGTCTTTTTTTATAGCCATTACCTCCTCCCTTTTCCATGGGATATGGACAAATTTGGCCCCCAGTACGGGAGGTGGTCGTCCGGCGGCAGCTGCTGCTGCAGCTGCAGCTGCAGTGGGAAGATCAGGGTGTACTTCCCTCATTGGGTACTCCTTGTCATATGTATTGAGAACATCTTCTCTGGCTATAACGCAAATGCGTACTCCCTCAGTTATGCCCTTACTATCAAGCATACAAGCCACACTGTCCCGCCAAAATTGGTGTAATTCTTGTTCATAAGAGAGAGGGGTAGAGTCTCTAATACAAGAATTCCAATCCCTTTCCAATTTTTCAATCATGTACTGTATTGCTAATTGCTGTCCAAAATGTGACATCTGTTGTATTGTGTCCATAATATCAGTGTGAGTGTAAATAGGATGTGCCATCCAGGTCTCTGACTGATTTTTGATAACCCGTTTTCCCCCCTCCCCAATAGTGTAGCTGGTACTAGGGGGCGAAATCGACTTCATAGGTGTGCTCCATATGGGTGAAAGTGGGTGAGTGGCTGTACACCGTCGGCGTTGTCCATTTGGGGTATTAGGGGCAGAGGACATTATTGGTAACCTTGCAGTGCTGGCTGGTAGTGGTGGGGCAGGTGGCGGAGGGATTAGGACTTGGGCTAGAGGCTGTGGTTGCTGTGGCACATGCTGCTGTGGTGGTGCACCTGGATTTCCCAAATTGTGCCCTTGCTCCTGTTGCTGTGCCCTCATGATAGGTTGGGCTACTGCAGGGGGTGTGTAAGGTGGAGGTGCAGTAGGGCTATTATCTAATAGCTGTAGCAATACCTCATCTTCCTCTAATGCATGTTTGGGTTCTGTTGACTTTGATACATAACTTCCCTCCACCTGGGCTCTATGGACTCTATCTTTAGACTCAATTATTTTCTGGGTTTGGGAATGGTGGTATAGTGCGGCTTTCTGCATGATAGTTTTCCTTTGTTCCTTTTCTATCAGTTTATCTGTCCTAATTTTTTTTTGGGTGGCCTCCGTTTCCCATTTTCTGTATACCTCAAACATATGTTGTCTAGCCTTTTTATGAAACAAACATTCCTGTAGGTATGTTAGTTTTTTTTAAATCAAAAGACCCATCCTCCGGCCACTGGAGGTCAGGACAATGTCTAGTATATCTGCGTCATGTACTGTTATACAAATTATTCTCTAAACCATAATCCTTTAACATGTTCCACCCTGGTGTTCCCTCTTTTGGGATCGGTTGTTTTTTATCTAAACGTGGAACATGATTTCGGCGAAAACAACGACATAGCCCTTGCCAAATTTTTTTATTTCCCATATCTAACCTTTTAAATTTCAAAATGTAACATGCAACAAAGAAACCCTTTTTCAAATGTTTACCAACTTACAAATTGCTCCAGGCCTGGGCAAACTATTCAAGATTAACAAAACACGTGTAATACAAATTGTCAAATGGTACCTTGTACAAATGCAAATTTACCAAGAAATACTCATTCCCAAAAGTGATAAGTTATCCAAAAACAATTATTCTCTCAAATGCAAGTTAAAGCAGACAAATAGCCAGCGAGGAACAGTCTTACCTGACTATCTGCTTTTTCCTGCATTTCTCTCCGGCCGCCCGTGTCAGACTAATCAGTCAAGATAAAAACCGATGTTCAGGGACTTCGCTGGGACATCGTGAAAAAGCGGGGAGAGGCCTGCCCGGTGGATAAGATGCAGCTGCTTTTGAAACTAAGTCTTTGTGCAGGGGCCCCTGGAATCTACACCTCCGGAACGGCGTCCCCCCACTGGCAGCACGTCTCGTGACAGCACTACTGAAGACATCCACTGGAAGGTCCCTGTTCGGGGGCCAAATTGTCAAATGCACGTATTTGTAGATACTTACAAATGCATTTACAAAGGAGTTTTGACACAGAGAGCCGGAGTGAAAAATCAATGACCAAAGGTCTGTTTATTTTTGCTGCAGCAAAAGAGGACAGGTTTACCACTGGCATCCCTGGCCCGAAGTAAAGTGTGCTAGCATGAAGCATTTAACAGTGATATTTATACTCATACATCAAAGGATACATAAAGTATGTAAATAATGATATGTCATACATATATTTTAAGGAGGTAATCAGTTTCCACACACCGGTTCCATTCCCAGCTTTGTCCTCGACTCCCTTCTGCAGCTGCCTGACCCCCCACATTCTTGAGACCCTTCAAAGGATTGCGTGGTTCAAAGGTATAGATATCAGCCTTTCCCTCCCCAAAATACAACAGCCGAGGTTGATTAGTTATTTTGACCACATGATTATAATGAGTAACGTGCCCCAGCTAGGGAAAGAAACCAGCTGCAAGCCTGTGGTGTGGAGCCAGGCTTATTTTACTTAAACAAATATACAGAAGATAACATATGTGATAGGCAGTGCGTTCAGAGAGAAAAGAGCTCAAACTTACATGTGTTAAAGGAAAAGGATCAATTCAAAATGGATTCTTACAGATCTAGAGGTTGTAGTCCCAAGAGGCTGTTAGTTAGTATCAGTCTGTTACTAGCCAAGGCGGTGGGGTTCTTGCTGACTTTTTTTAAAAGACCGCACGCTAAGAGGTCCCAGGAACTGGATGGGCATCACTTGGCAGAGTAGGAGTCTCTCCACAGACTCCAGGTGCTGGCAGAGAGAAGTCTTTGCTGTTCCTGAGACTTCAAACAACAAGAGGCAAGCTCTAAATCAAGCCGTTGGAGATCTTCACAAGATGAAAGGCACACAAAGTCCATTCTTTACCCTCTTACTCTGGCAGAAGCAACAACTGCAGGATAGCTCCACAAAGCACGGTCACACGCAGGGCAGCTCTTCTTCCTCAGCTCTTCAGCTCTTCTCCAGGCAGAGGTTTCTCTTGGTTTCCAGAAGTGTTCTAAAATCTGTGGTTTTTGGTGCCTTTCTTATACCCATTTTCTCCTTTGAAGTAGGCCTACTTCAAAGCACAGTCTCTCTTGATTGTGAATTCCTGCCTTGCCCAGGCCAGGCCACAAACACTCACTAGGGGGTTGGAGACTGCATTGTGTGAGGGCAGGTACAGTCCTTTCAGGTGTGACTGACCACTCTTCCCCTCCCTCCTAGCACAAATGGCTCATCAGGAAATGCAGACTACACCCCAGCTTCCTTTGTGTCACTGTCTAGTGTGAGATGCAACCAGCCCAACTGTCAAACTGACCCAGACAGGGAATCCACAAACAGGCAGTCACAGAAATGCTTTAAGCAAGAAAATGCCCACTTTCTAAAAGTGGCATTTTCAAACACACAATCTTAAAATCAACTTTACTAAAAGACGTATTTTTAAATTGTGAGCTCAGAGACCCCAAACTCCACATGTCTATCCGCTCCCAAAGTGAATCTACACTTTAATCATATTTAAAGGTAGCCCCCATGTTAACTTATGAGAGAGACAGGCCTTGCAACAGTGAAAAACAAATTTAGCAATATTTCCCTGTTAGAACATATAAAACACATTACTATATGTCCTACCTTAACCATACACTGCACCATGCCCTTGGGGCTACCTAGGGCCTACCTTAGGGCTGCCTTACATGTAAGAAAAGGGAAGGTTTAGGCCTGGCAAGTGGGTACACCTGCCAAGTCAAGTTTACAGTTCAAAACTGCACATACAAACACTGCAGTGGCAGTTCTGAGACATGATTACAGAGCTGCTTATGTGGGTGCACAACCAGTGCTGCAGACCCACTAGTAGCATTTGATTTACAGGGCCTGGGAACCTCTAGTGCACTTTACTAGGGACTTACTAGTAAATCAAATATGCCAATCATGGATAAACCAATTAACCATACAATTTACACATAGAGCATATGCATTTTAGCACTGGTTAGCAGTGGTAAAGAGCTCAGAGTTCAAAAGCCAACAGCAACGGGTCAGAACAAATAGGAGGCAGGAGGCAAAAAGATTGGGGATTACCCTGCAAAAGGGCAAAAGTCCAACAATGAGACATTGGACTTCAACCAGAAGGTCTAAAGGTAGAGGGCCTGAAAAAGTAAAAGGAGGTGAGGGGAGCCAGGGAGGGGAAGGTAAAAAAGTCTAGGGCTGCGGTTCCCCTAGGTGTGGGGTGCAAGCGGTCGGCATTAGGCTTGTGCGGCTTGCTCCTGCGGTGAGTCCACTTTCCTGAACTATCCCCCCCAACCCAGCTACGCTGCAATTTCTGCAACGTTCATCTAGATTGCCACGCTCCCAGATATCAAGTAGAGCGTGCTTCTGTCCACCTCTACTGTGAAATTTTAGAACAGTTTGATGGGGTGTGGCGGTACTGTCAGATATGAAAGGTGCAAAAGTGTAACAAGGAACTGGTTCATCTCATTTATCTCTCAGGAATACGATGACTGCAAACAAATTAAGATCTGGGCGTTTGCACTCAGGAAGGGCATGTATGAAAACCAAATCTAACTCTTTAAAAAGTTAACCCTACTATAATATTGAAGGCTAAGAATAACATCTTCACCCTGTGCGGAATAAGAGAAGACTCCCCAAGTGTGTGGAAATTTGCCACAACCCCTATTGAAGAGCTAAACAGAGTCTTGAGGCTGGTGCTCTCAAGGGGGCTTGCCCCTATGGGGTGTCCTCCCTGACAACCCCCTGGGGAGAAGGCACAGCAAGCATATCATCTCAAGAGCACCGTTTGCAAAAAGAAGACCAGGGCTCCCTTGCCGTACCCCCTACTCTTCTTCTATCTTTTCCTTCACTGTATGCTCCGAGTCATCCCCCACTCCTATAGCTCCCTTGGTGATGGATAAGCCCTCATCCATTCAGGAGGACTTTCCTCAAATCAGGGCAGAGGAGTCTCCGGATGCGGTGTCCCAGGATGAGGACTTTACACTGCCAGATTTGGATTTAGATTTATGAAGGCGATATAAGAAGCAGGATAAGGATCATTCCCATTTGTCAGTGACCCCAACTCTGGAATTAAGCAATAACTTGCCAAGCTAGCCTCCTGACCAGGGGGTAAGGTTATCTGCCTCGTTGCTCAGCTTAGAACAACTTCTTCCTTCAATCTTAGCTAGATTTTGCTAGAGAAATTTGTGGAAGGGTCTGATTGTATTTTTGACTCGGTGATAGCAATCCTGAAAGAACTGACCAAGGATGATAAAATCAGCGGCTCAAACCAAGCTCAGTCTGTTCTACTGGATGATTCTCCTTTGTCAGCTAGAGTGTCTGAGAGCATAGCTGTTCAGCCTCATGCCGACGGTAGCACTCAGGCAGGTAAACCACAGTGTAAAGAGCTATCTATCAAAACTGATCTGGTCGAAAGCCTAATGGATTCAATACGCTTTATTTTCAACTCTTCCCCTGTTAGGAGGGAGTGGTCTTCAAAAATTACTTCAGCTGAACCAGAAGTGTTTCCAATCTTCAAAACATTGCCCAAGGAAGTGAAAGGCAGTGAGGTGTCTCACTCTCCTCTCCCAAATACTGAAAAGAATCCTCAAAATATAAGGAAAAAATGGAGAGGGATGAAAAAACAGATCTGAAGAAATACAAGGAAACACAGAAGGAAAATGCAATTTAGAGAAGAGGCAGACCTCCCTCACATCAATCAAACAATCAATCAACATGTATAAAGCGCAACTTATTACCCAGGGGGTCTCAAGGTGCTACCTCGGGTCAGTTGAAAAGCCAGGTCTTGAGGTTTTTCTTGAACTGAGCCAGTGAGGGGGTCTGCCTGTGGTGGAGCGGCATTGTGCTCCAGGTCTGCACGGCGAGGTAGGAGAAGGATCTTCCTTCAGCTATATTTTTCCAGATCCTGGGGTTGGTGGAAAGGGCCAGTTGACCAGAGCGGAGTTTCCTGGAAGGAGAGGCGGTGGTTGAGAAAGGACAGGTCCAATGTTGTGAAGGACTTTGAGCCTGTGTCAGGAGCTTGAAAGTGATGCATTTGTTGACGGGGAGCCGGTGTATGTCTCTCAGGTAGACGGAGAAGTGGTTGTGGCGGGGGTGTCCAGGATAACTCTGGCCATGGCATTCTGTATTCTCTGTAGTCTAGTTTGGTGTTTCTTGTTGATTCCGGCATAGAGTACATTGCTGTAGTCGAGTTTACTGCCTGGATAACTGTCCTCCTTGCATCAATGGGTATCCACTTGAGGATCTTCTGGAGCAGGTGGAGAGTGTGGAAGCATGAGGATGAGACAGCGATGACTTGATGGGCCATGGACAGTGACAATTCAAGAATGATGCCCAGGGCAGATCCGAGGGCCCACGGCCACCAAAATTCGCCCCAGGCAGTAGTGGTGGGGCTTAGGATGAGCATCTCTGAGTTGAGCTTGAGGCGACTGCCTTCATTCAATTGTGAAAGTTCTTTTTGACTGTTGATGGTTCGTTGGTGAGGGAGAGAATGAGCTGTGTGCCGTCAGCATATGAGACGATGTTGAGCCCATGATGTCTGACGATCTCGGTGAGCGGGGTCACATAGATGTTGAAGAGGGTGGGGCTCAGGGAGGAAGCCTGGGAACTCCACATCTGAGGCAGCAGAGAGGTCACGGAGGATGACGGCTGCTATTTTGATGCAGTCCAGTAGTGTGCAGATGTCATCCGTGGCTGCTAGGAGTGCAGTTTTGGTTCTGTGGTTGAGCCTGAATCTGGATTGGGAGGGGTCGAGGATGTGGTTGGAAAGGGGAGTTTTTCCGTTCCATTGGATCCATGGAGGGCTTCTTCAGTAGGGAGTTTATCTCTGTGTGTTTCCAGGCATCTGGGAAGGTAGTGGTCTCGTTGGAGAGGTTGATGGTGGGGCATAGTTTGGGTGCGATGGTGGCGCTAGCTTGATTGAAGATATAGTGGGGCCATAGGTCTTGAGGTGCCCCAGATTAGATGGTATTCATGAGCTTCTGGGTGTCTTCTGGGGAGGGGAGGGTCCAGTGTTTCACGATCAGTTGTTGGCTGGAGTCTGTGGTGGTCCTGGTGGGCAGGCTTGCTTGCAAATCCTTCATAGATGTCTGGTATTTTTCAGTGGAAGAAGGTGGCTAGTTTGTCACAGAGGTCTTGGGAGGGCGGAATGTCTGTGGTGTCCACGCTGGGTTTCATGAATTCCTTAACTGCGGTAAAAAGTTCCTTGCTGTTGTGTGTGTTGGTGTTGATTCGCTCCTGAATAGCCAAATTTCTAGCTGATCTGATGAGCCGGTGGTGTGATGTGATGGAGTCTTTAAAGGCTTTGTGGTCTGTTGGGCCTTTACTGCTTCTCTATTTTCTCTCGAGTTGCCTGCATGCGCTTTTGGATTCTTGGAGGTCAGGGGAGAACCAGCTGGGTCTCCTTTGATGTTGATTGCTGGTGGGTTTTATTAGGGGGGCTAGGGTGTTGGTGCAGTCAGTGATCTATTGGTGGAGGTTGTGGGCTGAGGCGTTGGTGTCCAAGATGTCCGGTGGTGGGGAGTGGTGGAGAGTGGCAGTGAGCTGGATTTCAGTGACTTTGGTCAAGTTCCTGCAAGGGGGGAGGTGGGCATGGTGGCATTCTATTGTCTTGGTGAAGTAGAAATGGACACAGTGGTGATCGGTCCAGTGGAGTTCGGAGGTATGTGAGAAGGAGATGTGGTTCCAGTGGAGAAGACAGGGTCGACTGTATGTCCTGCTGAGTGCATGTGGAGGTTGACTAGTTGCTTGAGCCTGAGGGTAGCGAGGTTGTCCATGAGGTGTTTGGGTCGCTGTGGTTGTCAAGGTGAAAGTTGAGGCCACCGAGGAGTATGTAGTCTGTTGAGGTAAGGGCATGAAGAGCAATGAAGTTGGCCAGGGCTTCGTTGAAGGGTGGGTGGGGTCCAGAGGGTCTGTAGATCAGGGTGCCGCAGAGGGTGATGTTTGGATTTGTCTGGATCTGAAAGTGCAGGTGTTTGGCGATGAGCTGTGGACATCGATTCTGGATATGAGGCAGAATGAGTTTTTGTGAACGATGGCGACGCCTCATCCTGGTCGGTTGAAGCGGCCTTGATATATGATTTGTTTAGCCATTGGGGATGGCAGTGGCTATGCCCGGTACTGAGGAGGTGAAGATCCAAGTCTCCGTGAAGAAGGCAACATCGGGGTTGATGGTGTTGAGGAGGTCCCAAACTTCTATTGCATGCTTGATGTGGGAGCGAGTGTTGAGTAGTATATACCTGAGGTGTCTGAGTGGTCCAGCGGAGGGGGGTTTAGCATGTGTGGACAGGTGAAGGTTGCAGCAGGAGAGTGGGTCATGAGTGATAGACGATGAACCTCCAGTATTTAGGACATGCATGGTGCTTGCGTCGTATTAATAGATGGTGCAGGAACTAGGGTCCATGGGCATGGGTACGGTCCAGGTGCAGAAGGGTGCAGATGGGCTTGTCATTAGGAAGGGGAGGTAGGTGGGAGGGGTCACTCAGCTGTGAGGCTAGAGGGCAGAAAGCATGGAGCTGGGAGGGGGTGGTGCTACAGGGGAAGCAGAGGCAGGGGGAGCAAGGGGATCGCCAAAGGAGGCAAAAAAGCACAACATGAGGCAAAAAGAGTGAAAGAGACAAAAAAGAGTAAAGAAAGGAAAAGAAATGCAAAAAGAGCAAAAAAGGCAGAAGACAGCAGGGAGAAAGACAGGAGGTGACTACTAGCCACCAGGGATGAGGCACAGGCGGGTGCCTGCGGGTGGAGGAGGGCCTGGAACACCCGGAGCCAGGCAGGCTCAGAGGATGCTGGGCAGCAGCAGCAACAGGTGGTTCTGTCTGGGGGAAGCGAGGCTCACGCTGACCTCAAAGGTCAGGAAGCTACCTCATTCTGTCTCCCTGACCCCCCTGGTAGTAGGTATCAAGCCTAGGGCAACAAGGCCATCTTGTAGGGAGTCAGTGGAGGCTTCAGCAATAGAAACTGCTGCTAAAATATACCCTGCGGTGCTGTCTGCATTGAAACATTAGCTATTCCTGTTGTGGCTCTTGGCTTGAAGAAAGGCTCCATTGATTTACTTAAATCAGAAGAAAACATCCCACTTTGGTACAACATGGATATGTGCAAGTTAGACACCCATATTTGATGCAGATACAATTTTGAACAGACCTATGTTGCTCATATTAGTCTGGTTCCTTGAGGTTAATTCAAAGCAGTGATATTGATCTGGGTTTTGTTTTGTTTTCTAGGGTGGGTTTCAAGTCAAGGGTTACTTTGTATTCCAAGCTTAGTTACTATCACTTTACAAAATGCTGAATGCATGCAATGTAGGGGCATTGATGTTGTACCATTCCTGGGAGAAAAGGGAAGTTATGCTGGCAGGGTGTCCCAGCTCAGGGTTCTGACTGGGATAGAGTGTGCTACTCCCTTTTTCGGTCCCCAAACAACAATAATAGCATGTCCCTTGTAGACTTACACAGGTTTAAAGTCTTCTTTGGAGAGAATAGCATGCAGGTGTTGCAGTGTTTTAAATTAGGCGCGGGGTCTAGGCAATTTCCGTGACTCCACAACTAGCAACAACCTTATACTTGTCTCCTGGAATGCCACGGGTGTAAAGCACAGCAGGGAGAAACTGCCTTTTTTAAATATACAAAGATGTGATTTGCCTCCAGGAGACCTGGTGTGATAGGGATTTATTGTGTGAGTATTACTACACTTAAGTTTGTATTACCAGGCATTCTAGAAAGGGGCATGCAAAGGGGGGAATGGCATGCTTGTTATCTAATAAGCTTTAGTGGAATTATGACTGTTATAGAGACCCTAGTAATTATTTTATGGCCCTAACCTTGTATGCTCCTGGTGGGGTTCAGGGTTTAATTCCCTTCTGATTGGTTAATGCTTACACCCCCCTCAAGCTGCCTATGATGTTCTTTTGCAGAGGGTCTTCTTCTTCATTAATAAAGCTCTTGATAGCCGGCAGGCTCCACATGTAGTATTAGTGGGAGATTTACATTGCAAAGTGTCTAATCATGCTCTGCTCCAATTTCGAGAGGTTGAAAAAGAGGAACCCTAGAAAATTCCCCTGAGCGTCTTTCCACCTATGATAAGAACAGACAAGAGAGGGAAACTCCTACTCAATCATTTGAGGAATAATGATTGCATTATAGCCATTTGGAGGTTTCCCTGGTACTCTCCATTGTCATACACGCATGTCTCTCCCTGGGGTAAAGCAATTCTGGACTTTGTAGTACAAGGTTGTGCCTCATTCTTTTTGTTAGGTGACTTAAAGGCCATGAACACACCCATCAGTGGTCTTAACCTGCTCATATTCTCCCTGGACTTGAATATGCTACCCAAGCGCTAATGGAAGTTTGATTGGTCGCTATCTAAATTTGATAAAAAGGCAGGGAGGGCACAGTGGGATCATAGGATGGTTACAGGATTGTGAACTATTATAGAAAAAACTCTTTTGAAGCTCGAATTCTGGGTGGGAAATGAAGTGGAAAACTTTCTAAGGTTTTATGAAGCAGCTGTTAGTAGGGGCCACAGCACAATCTTCTAAGAGTAAGCTTAAGGTGATTCCCCGCCCATTACTCCTTTTGAATAGGGAAATAAATGCCTTAGTTAGGAATCAATACTTATTTACTGAAGGGGTGTGTTAGTGAGGGGAAAAGAAAAAGGCGCTCAGGGAATCACCTGGCCACAAATACAACTCAATGATGCCTTCACAAGGGACTACACCCAACCCTTTAAAGGTTCGTCACCGAAGTAGTGATGGATGTTGAGTCTGAATTTTTTATACATTTTTTGATCTTTTCAATAGTTTATCTCTCTTCTCTTCATATCCTTCCTTTAGGTATTTTGAATACGGTTGGTTTCTTTCTTGGTTCTGATTTCCCCATATCTATGGTGATTTTGATAGTGTCTTGAATATGACCGTTTATGTGGTGATGTTAAAACAAAATTCTATATTAAATTATGCTATTTAGGAAGCCCAAGGGGCGTTGTGGCTCATGTTTTCAAACATTTGGTTCAGGGAGATACAATGGTTTACTGTCCGTTAAATAACAATAACGATTACTGCTGTGTTCTATAAGAAACTATACGACTTGTAGTCCTACTTTTATGTTTGTAGTTTAGTCCGTTCTCGATCTCCGTGACTTTCATAGCGTTCATAATGACTTCCGGGTACAGGAATCGCGGTCGGTGTACTCGTGGCGGTGGCTTGGCATTAGAATATGCTGGGAATTATACTGATTTGGGTAAGTTGCTGTCTGACTTAAATCTGTTTGTAAGTGGATAACCATTTTTGTACTAGTGTGATTTATTTCTGTAGGGCATTTTGTCACTTATACAGGTGCATTGTGTGTGTTCTTTTCTAGCTCTCGGGTTAATAACTGAGAAACTTGAAAATATTGGAAGGATTGGATGGAAACATTGCTTTAACCTCTTGTAACTTGATCCAGGTATTACAGACCTTATATTTATTGTATTGACTTAATGATTTTGTATTAGACACTTAGAACGGTGGAATGTTTGTAATAAGTGATTACACCATCATTCACGCTTATGTATTTACTTTTTCACTAGACTTGGTTGGTGTTGTTCAGGACTAACGGACATTACGGGAATGATGTGCTCACACATATATTTTAACACAAGTGTGTTTTACTCTCGTTGCAAATAAGGTATTCTAACCAATTTCGGGGATTCTCATGATGGCGAGCACGGTTTGTTCACGTGGTGCTTAGCATGGCATGGTTCATTTCTTTTTATATTTATGGACACCCTATAATTTTCAGAGTGGCATTAAGTATCTCTCTGATGTAGACACATTAGTATTGGATTTTTTCACTTTTTTCACAGGATGTAGAGTTTGAATTTGGTATTTTGCATAAATCTAGTGGCCCCAGAATAGGGATGACTTTTTTTTTGCAGTATAACAACTCTTTTTGGTTGGTTTAGACTTTGTGCGTTGTTGTGCACTAGGATTAGCTTATTGGTTATATTTTTTCTCACTTGCGAGGCGTTCAGGTGTGTCTCTTGGTGGTTAACACTTTCTTTCTCTTTTCTTTCTTTACCTGTATCCATATTCATGGTTCTCACAGGATAAATTTGGGTCTTATATACTCAGACTTTTCTCAATAAATCACGTGGACTGGATAACATATTAAGAACTGTTCTGACTTTGATTGTTAATACTTTTACATAGTATTTCTACATATTTGCGAGGATGTCGCTATATTTATATACATACATGTATTGAGTGCCTCACATAAATGTTTTGTTAGGAATCAATACTTAGTATACTCTTCTTCTTCTAACAGGAACACAAGGCTGTCTCTAAAATGGGGAGAACAAGGCATTTGAAGGCCCTTCTAAAAAGGGAACCATGGGACAGGCTTTGGATCAATCTAAGGGAAGCTAGAGTTCCCTTAGATTGATCGAAAGCCTGTCCCATGGTTCCCTTTTTAGAAGGGCCTTCAAATGCCTTGTTCTCCCCATTTCAATGGTACTTGGGGCACAAAAGCTAGAAATCGTGAGTTCATACACCTTCCAGGGGCAGATAATGTGTGGGAATCTCAGTGAGAAGGCCTATATGGAAAAATATATGCACAGCCAATTCTCAAGCAAGAGGTTTATGGGCTTTATACGGTGCGAATGGGAGGAGATACATTTTGCATCTTTGAGCAGTCTACCGTGCAAAAATTCCAGCGTCCCTCCTTTCTGGTCTTGAATTGATTGACATTTCTAAATGGGGCTTTTTGAACTTTATGGGCCTGAGAAACGTATTTGCCCAGGGGCTGGCAGGGGTGGTGCACTGTGTAGTGTAGTGAATCCTAGTTTGTTTTAACGGGTTAACAGGAGTTAGCTTAGCCTTAGGCTTGTAAACTCGTACCCCCGTCACCCAGTGACTTTTAACCTACTTAGCTTGCTCTGGCTTAGTCCATTTAATTATTTATTTCCTTTAAAATGGCGGCCTTGTTTATAGTTAGGCCACTTGTTATGGGTTCTATTATCAGTGTCACTGCGCCAAGGCGTCAAGATCAAGCACGAAAGACAAACATACAGTAGGCATTCACACTTAGGGATTTTCCCTCTCTATACTTTCGAGGGATTGTTGATATTAATTGCCGTCCCAAGCATGCCTGTTATCTATTGTTATGAATAACACTTATGACAGGGGACCTTGTAGATCTGTATAAATACAACACACTTTTAGACAGATAATCAGAGGGATTCCGACCAGAGGGCATCGCCACCATCGCTGATACCGATGCTGCAGTCATCTTGACACTGATCCAGTCTTCGTGTCCCTGCGGAGTCTGGGATAGAGACCTCATTCCAAGGTAACGAGGGTTGGGGGCTCCTCTCATGGACACGGTTTTGGCAGATTAGGTTTAACGAACCCAGCTCTTCCTTTTTAGGTAGGAGGTTAGACCTACACTCCTTAGGGTATTAGGGCTTATTCCATCTTTTACATATACATATATTTTTATCTTATATTGTATAATGGTGGGGGTCTTTATAACAATGACTCTCCTCTTTACAATACTGTTGCTTGGTATATTCATTATCCTAATCATTGCAGTTCATGCAACTTATCACAAATTGCAGTTATGTTGAATAAAAACTATTATAACTTTACTGCATCTGTGTTATTGCCTTTGTTTGTATGAGACATTATAGATCTGTGAGAAAAGGGTAATTTCCGTTTAACCACGACAACCCTGAGATATTGTATTTTGAGTCCATGCGTAAGCGACTGCTACAAATCACCTTTTACTATTGTGTTTTCGGTGAGGTACTGCTAGTAAGCCGGTGAGGTTTGGACAACAGTTACAAATAGTTGTAGGAAGAGACTTAGAGGGTCATTCTGACCCTGGCGGCCGGTGGCCGCCAGGGCCACCGACCACGGGAGCACCGCCAACAGGCTGGCAGTGCTCCAACGAGCATTCTGACCGCGGCGGTTCAGCCGCGGTCAGAAGCGGAAAGTCAGCGGTCTCCCGCCGACTTTCCGCTGCTCGTGTGAATCCTCCATGGCTGCGGAGCGCGCTCCGCAGCCATGAGGATTCCGACCCCCCCTACCGCCATCCTGTTCATGGCGGGAAAGCCGCCATGAACAGGATGGCGGTAGGGGGGGTCGCGGGGCCCCTGGGGGCCCCTGCCGTGCCCATGCCAATGGCATGGGCACGGCAGGGGCCCCCGTAAGAGGGCCCCGCAAAGTATTTCAGTGTCTGCCTTGCAGACACTGAAATACGCGACGGGTGTCACTGCACCCGTCGCACCTTCCCACTCCGCCGGCTCGATTACGAGCCGGCATCCTCGTGGGAAGGTCGTTTTCCCCTGGGCTGGCGGGCGGTTTTTCAGCAACCGCCCGCCAGCCCAGGGGAAAACTTGTAATACCCGCCGCGGTCTTTTGACCGCGGCGCGATATTTCGGAGGGGGGAATGGAGGCCGCCCGCCAACATTGGAATGAGGGCCTTAGTCACCTACGAACGAAAGTACTGTAATCCTGAGACCAGCAGTCTTGCTCAGAGCAAGAGTCCGAACTACGACATGGCGCCACCAACGATGGCACAAATTTACGGTTACCCTGATTATCGCTGTCTCACAGACAACAGGTACCCTCAGTACCATTATACGGAGACGTCCGTGGTCTTTGGGAGAATCCTCCTCAGCCAAACAGGTAACACCTGCTTAGGCTGTAGGTTGTTCGAGCTCGAACTCACAAAAGGAAAAACTTCCCCTATTTTGGTGTTCCGTTTCTCTAAACAACTATGGCTAATACCATAGACATTCCTGCAAATGCTAGACATGCACTTACACAACATTTATTAGCGCATGGCCTTACAGAAGAGGGCGGGGAAGTTACTTTGATTATAGAAGCAACAGAAGCATACCAAACGGAAACATTTTACTGTTGGGTTGCCTTTCCTGAGGCTGACCAACGAACGCACACATTTCACACTTATGACATTGCGAACGTACCCGTAAGGTACGAAGCATACCAGTATCATGAAATATCGCTCACATATCAGGAGCATCAAAACTGGTTTGAAGGCGCCCTACCACATATACTGCGGCGGGTGAGGCTAGGTCCTTTAAGTAATGAAGGACCTACGTGGCCCATGTTTGCCACATATACACCTCACCCAGGCATACAGACTATGCCGCTTGTAGATTTAAGGATATTATATAATGAATTAGTGGCATTATATAGACGATTGGTCCAGTTCGTAATGCGAACATTAAACACTACACCAGCGCGTCCAGCACCGCCAGTAGCTGGTGGATATCAATTGGCTACTGGGATTAATCCACAAACGGTACATACTATTATGTGTAAAGTGCCCTCGGATCGAGAAAAAATACCGTTCTGGATTGCTCAGGAAACAAATCAGCTGGAAGCTGTGTTCCCCCATACGGGGCCACAGGAGAAACATAGATTGCTCACTATGTGCTTGCCATTCGGGATGGTTCCCTCGGTTGATGAATGTGCCACTTGGGGTACAGTCTTCGCTGCCGTTTATACTACCACGCATGGTACCCCTACACTGGCCAATTTGCCGCAAGTATTGAAACAAATACAAAATGAGCATGGGGCTGCACCAGCCCTAGATCTGGGGATGAAATTGATGCGTAATTTTGACGCCGTCTCCTCGATAATATTGAGTAATATTAAAGGGGAAGCAGTAGCACTGGCGATACGCCAGCGTCTCCGGGAAACTCCACACCAGGAACAAGAGAGACAGCTACCGAAAATAATCTCTGATACCTATACTAGTATAGGACGGGATGGGCTGGGACCCAAACCTAAAAAATTGGACATACCAAGTACCACCCATAAGGAAGGTATGAAGCAGGCACAGGAGGGCTCTAAGAAGCGCTGGGACGAACAAAAAGATTTCAAGGATAGGAGAAACAAAAGAGCTGATTCTCCTCATCCGGAGTACTCCGAAAGGAGATATAATCTCAGAAATAGGGATAACATTAGAACTCCAGACAGATATACTGATTCACGTCCTTCTCGTTCCTTTCAGGACGCACAGGATAGACGTAGCGAGAGAGGGGGCCGTCAAGATCGACGTCCGGAATACGTGAAAGAAAAGAAAGACTCGCCGCAGTCTACTGTTAAAAAAGAAGAAAAGACTCCTCAACAAAAGCCACAATTTAAAAAGAAAATAGTGGCTGCACTGACCATTAAAAATGCCAGTAGTATTGAGAACACTGTTGAGGAACAAGAAGTGGGCAGTGACTCTGTTGGACAGCGCGGCAGAGGTCACGATATGTCGCCAGAATCTGAGAGATCATCTGGATGCGACAGCAATTAGCGATTACATCGCAGTTGAAACGGCGGATGGCCGCGTACTTCCACCCGATCGGGTTTTTGATTTAACAATTCAGATAGAGGGAGACGTGGAACGCATTATTAGTGTAATATTCTGGGATGAACTTACTAATGATATCCTGTTGGCCGAGAGAGACTGGCCACCTGAACATGTCCGCATGCTCCCACATGGGGAAGATGTCATTTTGCCTTCTTTCTCCGATCTTGTTCCGGAGACAGACAAACGAGCATTAGCTGCTGAATGGGCTTTAGCGCAGGCACCTGCATTATACCGTAATCATGTAGGATGGGACAAGGACTCTCCTGGCCATGTTATTCCCGTTCGGTCTACACCACACCCGCAGCCACAATACCCTGTTAAACATGAAGCAAAAGCTCCAGTGACGGAGATACTGTCACAACTTGAATACCAGGGAGTAATTGAGCCCTGTACATCGGCAATGAATAATCCGCTATTTCCCGTTGTGAAACCTGATCATTCATATAGAATAGTGGTTGATTATAGGCACTTGAATAGTCATGCACGCACTTATGCTATACAAAATTCACACAGCACAGCGCTAATTAATAATATAGTGCGTAAAAAATACAAAACTACATTGGATATATCTAATGGTTTTTTCTGCCAGAATTTAGCACATGAAAGTAGAGACCTAAGTGCATTTTCCTATGGTTCTCAGAAACGCTTTTGACGTTTACCCCAAGGCTATAAAAACAGCCCAGGACTGTTTTCGGCCCGTGTCACATCAATCTTACAGGAGCTTGATTCCGAGGCATTATCATATGTGGATGATATCTATCTCACTGATGACACCCTTGACATTCATCTTGCCAGGGTCGATCGGATAATTTTGGGATTTGCCACCTTCGGATATAAATTTAATTTTAAGAAAAGCAAGATAGCATTTCTTAGTGTATTGTTCCTAGGATATGAACTATCAAACGAGGGGAAGAGCCTGGCCCCGCACTTCCTAGAGAAGTGTGCTCAGCTACAGCCTCCGAACACGCTTAAGAAATTGCAGTCATTACTGGGTTTCTTTAATTTTGGCAGAACATATATTCCAGATTATGCTGAACGCGTAAAACCACTATATGACTTAATTCAGCCCAATTATTCTGGCAGGCGATGGACAATTGAACACACACACATCCTAAGGGACATACAACGAGACATGCTAGAAGCTAGACATTTGTACACACGGGACAATAAAACAAATTTGGTCATCAGAATAATAGCTGGTGCCCTAGGATTTACCTATGTCACTTTTAATGAGGGTGACACGGTGCCAATAGCATACAAATCACATTTGTACTCCAATGCAGAAAAACGTTTTGCTCCTACTGAAAAAATTCTGACGGCAGTACAGATTGCCATCATAAAGGAGAGATCACTTGCCCAGGGAAAACTCATTGTTGTTGTCTCCCCGGTTCCGGCCTTAGAGGCTGTCACTAAAGCGAGCGTTCCTAACGCTAAGGCATTGCATCCACGCTGGATTCAATGGGCAACATCTCTGACCGCCACTGATGTTGATTATGTGTTTGACCCCAGACTTCAGACACAAGAATTTCTCCAGTATGAACAGGAGTACCCCGCTCCCTTACACATATTGCCAATAGACAGTTATGATACCATCATTTACACTGACGGATCGGCACAACCGGCTGTGGGTACTAAACATCAATACTCGGCAGCTTGCGCAGCCGTGTGCGGGGTAATGGAAGACGGAGTTTTTCATCCTCATAACACGTACACTCAGACCTTAGGGGACTGCACAGCCCAGTTGGCCGAGCTTAAGGCTCCTCTTCTAGCGCTCGAACATTCAGAGCCAGGAACGCAGACTTTGATTGTCTGTGATTCGTATTACTGCGTCCAGTCATACAATGAATACCTCAATCATTGGATGCTGAACGGGTTTAGAGATTCTAAAGGGAACACCATTAAACACAAAATATTGTGGGGAAGGGTGGCTGATCTTAAGGATAAGCTGCCATGTGTCCATGTAGTTCATACATTGGGGCACCAACGTGTAGGAATACATGTTGCCGGTAATACGTTGGCTGACGAAGCAGCCAAAGCATCAGTAGCTACGGCTTCTGTGGCTGCGGTGACTCGTTCTCGGACGAGGTTGGATAATGAAATACTGCTTGCTGTTAAAGCCTCGGCTGCAGACAAGCCCCTTCCGAAAGGATACCCTACAAACTATACATATCATATCAGTGCACAGAATGTTGCTTTTGCAACAATTCCAGATGTTGGTGATCGAGTGATCCCAAATGAAGATCAGAGATTGGAATTGATTACAGCTGCACATGAGGGTGTCGCTTCTGCACATGCAGGTATACAGGCCACTATCACCATTCTACAACAACGGTACTGGTGGCCTGGTCTATGCAGACGGACTAAACAGTATGTCCTTTGCTGTGACATTTGTCAGCAGATTAAGGGCTCGACTATCAGACGCCCTCCGCAGACATCTATCTTAGTGTCAGACAAACCACTCCATTGTGTGTACCTGGACCATTGTGGTCCTTTGCAACCTGATGATGCATACAAATACATTTTAGTGGCTGTAGATTCCTGTTCTAGATTCCTGTGGGTATGGCCACAGCGGTCGGCTGACGCCCGGACTGTTATAAAAGATTTGCTGATCTTTGTCGGTACATATGCGGTTGCAGCATTCCATTCGGACCAGGGCCCTGCATTTGCCTCTAAGGCTTTCAGGGACACCATGCGGACGATGGGTGTTGAACTCCATTACTCCTCACCATACCATCCCGAGGGAAATTCGGTCGTGGAGAGGCGGAATCGTGATCTAAAGCAGTCCTTAACAGCTCAAGTATTAGGTTCAGGCCGTAGTTGGTTACATCACCTATATGGGGTCCAGAGAGCACTGAATAATCTGCCAAGACGGTCCTTGAGGGGCAAGTCTCCATATGAGGTTCTCTTTGGAACAACTATGTATGTTCCCGATCTTGATGCCGCTGGTATGGTGGCAGCAGAAACACCATTTGACATAAAAGAACGTCTCGCTGTTTTACAAGAGCTTCAACAATTCTGTGATGATAAATCATCTGCAAGCGCTGCCACCTTGGGAATAAGGGATTTGGCGAAAACTTCGACTGGCTGGATTCCTAAAGTTGGGGATCTGGTTCGTGAGAAGATCGCTGTGAGAAAAGAGTTTGGTCCCGCATACAGAGCACCTGTACCGGTCTTGGGGATAAAAGGCACCAGGACTGTCATCCTTCCGCCATTGTCTGGTTCCAAATCAAACAGATTCATCTCCATTGATGACATCAAATTACACCATGTGGCTGATTCTTCACAGTAGACCAGGAGGTCCCTTGGGTAGTTCCCGATCCCCTCTCACTACCCAACAGGACATCCCTCTACATAGTAGGATGACCATCGCTACTACTGACTATACAACTATGTCAGCTGCTGTTCCAGACACTTCCTCGACCATGGGGAGGGCAGAAAATGAACTTTTGTTGGTTCCTGTAACAACATCGGAGAACACACCGCTACAGGATTTGGCTGTATTTTACACGAACACTTCCACGACTGGTAACGTCATCTATCATGAACATCCAAGAACAGTGGATGGGAATTCGATGAGTCCTGTGTTTGCGGAGACTTCATCTGGCTATTTTGTGGACATTGATGATTTTTCTTCAGATTCATCCTCAACTGAGACTGACAAACTTTCCAGAGGTGGCAAGTTCTATCAATGGCTTAAAAAGAACTATTTGATATATCCATGGAACTATCTCTGGTTCTGTTTTACATTTATTGCATTGTTTTTATGGATTGGTTTTGTGACTGTTTTCTTTTTACTAATTAATGGTCACTATATTGCTGATCGCTCCTCAGTGGAGCCTGTTGATGTAATTTTAACACCACATCATTCATCACATAAGGTCCGACGTGATTTGTCCCCTGTCAATATTACAGCTATTCTAATTTCTGATGGGATTGTTTGGGACAAAGTTCCGTTCGATATATACGGGCCTACAGAGATAATTCAAATACCATACGTGTTCAAAATTTCTATGTCTGATGTTATTACACCTAATGTTGTCTCTGATGATTGTGATGTTCAAACAGTGGATTCCATGCTAACTGAAATGAAGGACTACTCCGCTTTTGGAAGTGATGATGTATATGATTTTACAATGAATTATGGTGAAATGTTCTGCTATAATAATTGGGGACATCACTACCTGCACCGTGAAACTAGATATAGGCCTCTTTTTCACTACACACAATGGGAACATTGTTCAACACCACGGGTGGGGAGTCCACAGTATTACAGTGACAAATTCACATACTTTTCTGGGCATGATACAACGAAAGCTGAATCATATTATTTTAAATTACCTGAGACACACATTAGAAAACTGTTGCTAACAGATACCAAACTGATTTATTCAGATCCCTTTCTTTCCCGACTTTCAATTGAGGGTTATGAATATTGGAAAAACACTATCAATTTGAAGAGTGTATGGGGGACGCAAGATTGGCAGATACAGGGTAGGGAGGCTTTGTTTCGAGCTTGCTTAATTCCTGTGCAAATGATTTTTTTAAATGACACTGTTGAGCAGACATCATGTCTGGGATTAGCTAAAATAAAGGATCTAAACACGCCCAGTATCCCTACTCTGACAAAATTTAAAGATTGGCAACACTTTCTAAATGTTTCTGAGGATAGGCTAGATGCATTGGTTAAGGGTGGTGACTATAATTCTTCACTTTCCAGTCCCGGGGGATGGTTGGTATGGTCCACCGAAACTGATGAGTGTCAAAGGCGTTTTTTGAACTCTTCAGGGGTTTTTTCCATTCATAGACCAGACCCTCGCTTTCATGCTGGTATAATTACAACTTACAGTGTGGGCAAGCTGTGCCAACAATGGGTACAAACGAACACCTTAACAGCGGTGAAACAACACCTGAATACTCTTTCTGACAGTATAGACCTACAAGATTTCCTATTAGGTCCTAGAAAGCAACGCTCGAAACGGTTTTTATATGCCATGTATAATGAAATTTGGAAACTTTCTCAAATTGAGGCTGCTGCACGTTTACGGCAACTTGATAAAGAGAATTTGGAAAATACATTAGCTGTTGTCGACAATGGCATGAACACACTTTCCAACAGGATTTATTCCCTGTCGAATATAGTGTCATCTGCTATTGATATCACTCAGACTGATTTGTCTCGGTTATATCATGGGCAAACACAGCTGCGTTCCATCATGCAGCTGAGTTGGGCATTGCAGACGCTGAAAAGTGGCCACATTCCATGGAAATACCTTAATGGTAGTGAACTATTCGCTGCTTTTAATTTTTCCGGGGAACAAGTGACAATGGCTAAAAGAGAGGCTCGTTTCACCTTGCTTCAAGTAGAAAAATTAGATAAGTTGCCCTTCACGGTAGCAGAGAGTCCTTCAACTATCTGGCTCTTACACGGCATTATTAATTTACCATTTTCAACGTTTCGTTTCTCGAGCTGCCTGAAACATCTTGCAGTGGGACGATATGAACGGCTAGGAGATAGCTTTATCAAGGAAGAGTGGGAGTTGCCCTTTGAGTATCGATGTCTGAACGGCGAACAAGAGGTCTTTCTTAGCGGAAGTGAATGTGAGACTAATGTTCGTCATTCCATGATATGCAAACAGGTGTCTCTTCACGGTCTTTGCAATGCGGTGGTCGCAAATTTGGCCTGTTTTCTGAAGGGTACTCCCGTCCCCTTGATTCGTTCAGTGTTTCATGTTCTTTCTAATGGGAGTTAAGTTCTTCTGAGCGATGACAGCTGTTGCGGCTTGCGACCTGGAATTGCCTACGCAATCTCAGTCACGAAGGTCGTTACGTGTTGTGGCCATGTTTTGTTTCCCCCCACACGAGAGATACAAGTATCTGAAATGTGGCCCCACATTGATACTATTAATGTGAACTATGACCAGTTGAGTAGACTGAAGGCGCTATTGTTTCAAAAACAGGTCGCCTTGACATCCGCAAAAGAGACGTGTGCTCTCCAGGTTGCGAGATCATCAGCCGAGATACAATCCCTTTTAAATACTGATTTCCCCTTACACTTTGGAGAGTTGGTATCGAGAATATTCAATGCTTCAAGCACCACTGGGATTGTTCATTTCTTTAAGGCTGTCGGGTCTGGTTTCGTGTCCATCTTCCAGACTGTCTTCGGAGTCATCCCATCAGCCATCCATTCACTCTTTTCCAGTGTGTTTGGTGGCTTTCCAATTATTTTGGCTTTAATTGGCGGACTACTACTGCTATATTTTCTGATTCGCGGTGGTTGTTTCTTTCCAGCGACACAGAGCAATGGAGCCGCTCCCGTCAACACCGCTGTGCCGTGAACGCATGGTTCGGATCTTCGGTACACCTTTGCTGGTGGAACTAGAGTTTGACTGGTCATTGTCATTCCGGCCTCTACCATGGTGTGTACAACCGGTGTTCCGCTGCATATGGTGTCTCTTTGAACATCTGCCTATGGTCTGTCTTGCTGTTGCACCAACATCTCCTGTGGACCACGAACTGCTGATGTCCCCGATGAGGGTTCATACACGGTCATGCCCCTTGAGACTGAGGTTGCTCCGCGAGGCCACCTATGAGCCTTCTGTTATACAAACTAACATGGATGAGGACGCTGCAGCGAGTGTCGATGCACAGATGAATATGGCTCACTTCTGCTCTGTGGATCCGTTTGTCCGCCCAGCTCTCAATTTCACTTCAGATGATGTTGACTCATTTTTGAGATCCTTGAATGGTGACTTCGATGACATTCTACAAGATCCTGCGTATAGCACATAATTTGATGAATTAGCTTGCCAGTTCCCGATTCTAATAAAACAAGCAATTATACTAAAAGTTTGCTATACTTGTCATGGTTGATATTAAAGTCTCTGAAATGTTTTTTAAGAAACGAATTTTATAACACAGCATTTATTTTTTTCGTTAAGTTTTTTGGCTTTTTAGTTCAGTAGCAGCTTTTTAGCGATTGGGTTTTCTTTACCTTCATCATACCTGTTACGGCAATGGGGAGGGTGTAGTGAATCCTAGTTTGTTTTAACGGGTTAACAGGAGTTAGCTTAGCCGTAGGCTTGTAAACTCGTGCCCCCGTCACCCAGTGACTTTTAACCTACTTAGCTTGCTCTGGCTTAGTCCATTTAATTATTTATTTCCTTTAAAATGGCGGCCTTGTTTATAGTTAGGCCACTTGTTATGGGTTCTATTATCAGTGTCACTGCGCCAAGGCGTCAAGATCAAGCACGAAAGACAAACATACAGTAGGCATTCACACTTAGGGATTTTCCCTCTCTATACTTTCGAGGGATTGTTGATATTAATTGCCGTCCCAAGCATGCCTGTTATCTATTGTTATGAATAACACTTATGACAGGGGACCTTGTAGATCTGTATAAATACAACACACTTTTAGACAGATAATCAGAGGGATTCCGACCAGAGGGCATCGCCACCATCGCTGATACCGATGCTGCAGTCATCTTGACACTGATCCAGTCTTCGTGTCCCTGCGGAGTCTGGGATAGAGACCTCATTCCAAGGTAACGAGGGTTGGGGGCTCCTCTCATGGACACGGTTTTGGCAGATTAGGTTTAACGAACCCAGCTCTTCCTTTTTAGGTAGGAGGTTAGACCTACACTCCTTAGGGTATTAGGGCTTATTCCATCTTTTACATATACATATATTTTTATCTTATATTGTATAATGGTGGGGGTCTTTATAACAATGACTCTCCTCTTTACAATACTGTTGCTTGGTATATTCATTATCCTAATCATTGCAGTTCATGCAACTTATCACAAATTGCAGTTATGTTGAATAAAAACTATTATAACTTTACTGCATCTGTGTTATTGCCTTTGTTTGTATGAGACATTATGGGCCGTATTTATACTCCGTTTGCGCCGAATTTGCGTCGTTTTTTTCGACGCAAATTCGACGCTAAACTAACGCCAACTAACGCCATATTTATACTATGGCGTTAGAGGCGTATAGCGCCAAAGTTCCCGGAATGTGCGTCATTTTTTAGCGTGAACCCCTTCCTTGCGTTAATGATATGCAAGGGAGGCGTTCCCGTCTAAAAAATGACTCCCAGGCCTTTACGTGGTATTTATACTCCCGGGCAAAAGAGACGCCCGGGAGTGGGCGTGGCTAAAAACGGCGCATTTGCACCGCTTTTTAACGCCTGGGTCAGGCATGGCGTTAAGGGACAAGTGGGCTCAAAATGAGCCCAGAGTGCCCTCCCCTGCCCCCAGGGACCCCCCCCTGCCACCCTTGCCCACCCCAGGAGGACACCCAAGGCTGGAGGGACCCACCCCAGGGACATTCAGGTAAGTTCAGGTAAGTATTTTTTTATTTTTTTTTTATAATTTTTTTTGGCATAGGGGGGCCTGATTTGTGCCCCCCTACATGCCACTATGCCCAATGACCATGCCCAGGGGACAGAAGTCCCCTGGGCATGGCCATTGGGCAAGGGGGCATGACTCCTATCTTTACAATGATAGGAGTCATGTTGATGGGGGATGGGCGTCGAAAAAAAATGGCGCAAGTCGGGTTACGACGATTTTTTCGACGTAACCTGACTTGCCCCATTTTAAGACGCCCATGCGCCATTTTCCCCCTACGCCGGCGCTGCCTGGTGTACGTGGTTTTTCTCGCGCACACCAGGCAGCGCCGGTCTGCTTGCGCCGGCTAACGCCATTCAATAAATACGGCGCCCGCATGGCGCTTCAGAATGGCGTTAGCCGGCGCAAAACTTTTTGACGCTAAACTGCGTTAGCGCAGTTTAGCGTCAAAAAGTATAAATATGGGCCTATAGATCTGTGAGAAAAGGGTAATTTCCGTTTAACCACGACAACCCTGAGATATTGTATTTTGAGTCCATGCGTAAGCGACTGCTACAAATCACCTTTTACTATTGTGTTTTCGGTGAGGTACTGCTAGTAAGCCGGTAAGGTTTGGACAACAGTTACAAATAGTTGTAGGAAGAGACTCAGGGCCTGATTCTAACTTTGGAGGACGGTGTTAAACCGTCCCAAAAGTGGAGGATATACCACCGACCGTATTACGAGTCCATTATATCCTATGGAACTCGTAATACGGTAGGTGGTATATCCGCCACTTTTGGGACGGTTTAACACCGTCCTCCAAAGTTAGAATCAGGCCCTTAGTCACCTACGAACGAAAGTACTGTAATCCTGAGACCAACAGTCTTGCTCAGAGCAAGAGTCCGAACTACGACAGTAGCATGCCTTGCAAGTAACGAGGAAGAAAATTTAAGGTCCCTGTTGAAGAAAGAAATCTGGGGGGATAACAATAATAAAAGGTTTACTATCTGTAGAAATGTCTGTATCGCCTTAGAGATGCTAGAGTTAAATCATATGTCATTTGCTCTAACACTGCAGCAACTAAAAGCTAAAACAGGTTACGTGGTCTGGTCCCTAAGTTTTCAAGTGGATAAAGAAGCATGCCTGAAAAAAGTGCAACCCTACATTATATGGAATTTGCCGCATGGGGTTAGATGGTTCTGGAGCCTCCTGTGCCAAGGGATGCTTCTGCTGAATGATCTTTTGGCAAAATGGTGTGGTAGTGCAGCAAATTGCCACCATTGTCAATCTAAAGTCCAAGTTCTAAATTAAGTATTATTTATTTGTCCTCCAATTTTACCATTTCGACATAAATGGTTGAGACCATTTTGCCTCCAGTTGTCTATTCTCTCTGCCTCTGCGTTACTACTGTCATTGTATGCACCTCCTAATTAAATGTTTTGTTTCAGGATTTTTAACTTTTTATGTGATTTTTATATTTGTATTAAATGCAATGAATTTGAGTTTTGTGACTTTTAAACTTTTATGCATGTAATGTTTGTAGGGGGCTATTTATTTATTTTTTAAGTGAATCCTTAACATGAATAAAAATAAACTTGAAACTTGAAATGATGAATCAAGACTAAATCCAAAGGAAATCAGAAAAAATGTATATAGTTTTTTGTTTAATTCAATTTAAGCTTCTTTGAGTGAATTGAGAGTCCATTCAGAGGAAGCTTCAAGGATGGAAAAAGCTAATTTGAAAAAGTAGGTTACAAGAAAAATCATCAAGATTTATACATCACATGTTACACCTGAACATGAATATATTTTGCCAAATGTAGTGTTTTTTACCATGGCACTTCATGGTCATGGATAGTCTGACTCAGGGAGAGATGCTCAAAAACTTTTGAAAATATTGGGATAGCACACATTTTAGTAATGTTGCTGAGGATGTATGTTCACACTGCTTAGTCTGTCAAAGGAATAATGAGTGTTAAAGGACCAATACAATAATGAATCACATTGGCAAATCAGAGGGTCTATTTATAAGACTCCAAGCAGATTCATTTGAAATGCCATTCTACAATGGCTTGAAATACATTTTCATGATTGTCTGATTGTTTTCTAAATGGGTTGTGGCTTATCCCACCTGAATATCAGAAAGCCTGACAGTTGCCAAACTTTTCTTGAGGGATTTGATATTGTGGTTTGGAATACCGACTTCTGTTGAGAGAGATTGTGGCTCCCATTAAAAAAAAAAAATTACAATTGGTTTGGACTTCCCTTCAAATTGGACACAGTTTACATTACAGCTACCATCCACAATATTTTGGAGTGGTTGAATGCAACCCTCAATAGAAAGGTGGCCAAAGTGTGTGCTTCTACTGGTTTGATGCTCTAACTCCTGTTTTGATGAGCCTTAGATGTACTCCAGATAAAATGTCTGCTATTTCACCCCACGAAGTGATCATACATAGTGAAATGAGATTGGCTTATAGTCCTTCAGCTGCAAACGGTTAAATAGGTCTCTCACCAGGTGAATCTGACAACAGAAGCAACAAAAGAAGTTCAGTCACACAAACTAAACACTGGTGACTTGATAGTTGTTAGAAGACATGTGAGGAAACAATGCCTTGAGGAGCGATGTAAAAGCTATTATCAAGTTATCCTGGTAATGAACACTGCTGTAAAGTGTGATGAAACCCTACAGTGGATCACTCATTCAAACTAAAAGAGTGAAAGCAGTGGATGGAGAAGTGGCAAAAACAACCATTGACTCATGGAGTGAAGATTGTAGCGTGAATTCAAAAGGGGTGGTGAAAGTTTTGAAAGTGAAACTGGTGAAGTCATAATATATTTAATACTATTTGTCCAAATCCATGTTTCACTCTCTTCAAAACAATTGCATCTTCTGTTCTACTCATTTGGTAGATTGTCCTAATATTCCTCCTGGTTATGAAAGATGTGAATAATAGCCTCTTATCTCCATTGGTGGGCACACTTGCTTTGAGTACTGCTCTAGGTCTACCCCAAATTAGGTATGAGTTAATCACTATTAGAGCAATGATAATGTAAAACTGTTTAGTGCTAGTTATCCTTGTGAAGGTAGGCAGTGTTTGCAAGTTTACTGAAGGTTAAAAGATGTTGCACCTTCATACCTGATAACATCAAGGTTATCAATTAATGTATAAACAATGTTACCTGTGAATTTCAAACTTTTGAAGAGCATTGTATGTGGGAGATTGCAGGTTCCTGGAATAGTGTAATAAGGAAGGGATTTAGCAAGGTTGGTGCATGGATTGATAATCTGGGAGGGGGAACACTCCAACTAATCCTAACTCCTGTATTTATTACAATGATGCATGCAATTTCTCTTGCTCACATTTTCTGATTTGCCTGTTTAGAAATTGTGGGTGTAAAGATGAAATACATTTGTTCAAAAGGAAAAGGAAAGAAGAAACTGAGATAGAAGTGATAAAGATTGTGCTTACAACCAGCTGAAGATGATGGAACAAAATGCCAGAAAGAAGCTAAAAATGATGCAATTATAGATTTCATGATTATTAAATTATTAATGATAGTTTTAGTGATTATAGAATACAATAGAATGATCGGGGTCTTGTAAAGAATCTTGTGAATATATAATTTTTGCAGATCATTTACAATGTGAAGTATGCATTTACATGTGCTCCCACATGTGCAGTCAGATTTTATGTGATTACCTATGGAACAAGTTCTCTATAATGAGTAGGAGTGTGTTTTTAGTATATGTTTAGTAGGCCACATTTCTGTGCAAAATACCATTTTAACCAATATGGAATTCATCTCTGTCATTCATTCTATGCTCCCTCCCCTGCACCTATCCTCTCCTCACAAGCTCGGTCAAGCTGAAATACACTAGGATATTTCCATTGTTTTTGCTGCTCTGCTCATAATTAATTTTCTCTAGCACAGATGTAAGCGTCAACATATTATCATGTCTTCTGTTTCTTCATGGTGGCCTATTCTTTCAAACAGTATACCATTGTAAACATAACTTGTTAGTTTGAACATCTCCAGATGATTTTAGCATAGAGGGTACTGAATAAGTGTTCATATTGTGGCTAGTACTTAGGACTTAAGGTAATGTGACGTTTACTCAACTTGTGCTCTGATTTGCTGAAGAAACTATACATTTGCTCACATCATGATAGTTCTGCTTACTTTCTATGCAATAACTGTGTATATAAACCCTCGATTTGGGGGGTGAGTCAGAGGTGTCCATAATGCTACTAGGGATGCTCCCTGATTCTTTTCAGATTCGAATATTTTCAGATTTTTTTATACCCTGTATAACGCTACAATTGAACGCTATTATGGCATGTATTCTGTACCACTTATTTTTTTATTTTGTAATAAAATCCTTCAACTCTCCATTAACCTAGAGCTCAGTTAATAAATAGGACCAAACCATTCCTAAAGTGGAATAATTTAGGGAATTTTTTATTTATTTATTTTGATGCTTTTGGCAGTGCCTTGACACTGAGACACATTGCCTCATGGCATTGAGGTTTAACACTGTTTACCGTTACAGTGCAATGTGAGAGATCTGACTAAGGTAAATTTGAGGTGTCTTATTTACAGGGTACAGCGATTTTGCTCCCACAACTACTGGAGATCTTTTGTTAAGAGTGGAACTCAACCACCTGTGTACTACAAATGGCGATCAAACAGTTTCAAATGCTTGCACAGTGTTAAAACTAAAAAAGCTAAAATGTTCTTTTATGTATGATAGGATACATCTTAAACACAAAGCCTCAGCCTGCTCACGTCTCCCTTTCCTGAACATTAAACAAGATTATCAATAAGGTCACTTTATAAAACACCCAAACTTTACAGCTTGTAGGACAAATTGTGTTTACTCTTTTAATACTTTGCCTCTTGCATCAAAGATAAATTTAAAATGCCATATTTTGATGTTGTCCTCTTTCAGGTCAACTAGGGGTGCTGCATCACACCCTTAGTTCTGGTAACACTGAAGCCATTTATACATATTGGAAACAGGCACTTACTTTTAGGCATGTATGAGTTTGCTGATAGACAGTTGGGGCTCGGTTTAAAACGATGTTGCTTGCAGCAGATGTGATTTACTCTTGTAATACTCCAAGCTTTCTCCTGAATTCTAGGAAACCACCGGCTTACTACTGGAGCCCAGGAGCACTGGATGAGTAAGTTACAGTAATTATACATTTTAGGCAGAACAGGCTCTTAGTTCTGCCTAACTCTAGACTTTTTTGTTCCTTAATTTTAGCAACTTTGAGAACTTTGCTTAAAATGTATGCCCGGTTACCCAGTGTGTGAAGCTGAGTTCGAGCAAGTTGGATAGCTGTTAGCATTTTAGGTTTGATGCGGAAGCTGCTCATTTGCTCCAAAACTTAAGTTGTTTACCTACCGCTACCGGAAAAAAGCAGATTTTATAGATCATACATTGTTGCACCCCATCAAAGCTACACCCTTTCCTTTCCAATATTGAGAGTACTTAGATGCACAGCGGTAAAAACAGAGACAAGACTATTGTTTGTTCTGTGAAAATCGGCATTTCTGCTAACGTGCAAGTAAGCCCTATCATAAAAAATACACAGTCACAAAAGACAAAAGTCACAGAAGACAAGTCTAAGGCACCTGTGAGCGGCTCAAAATAGCACTACCAACCAAGACGTTCCATATGGGAAGCCGTTCATGTCAAAATTACAGCTCCCTATATAGGACACCTCCTGGAATGCATAGGGTGTTGCAAAATGAATATGACATACACTGGAATGAATGTACTATGTGTCAAAGTAAATATGATACCTGGTACAGTGAATCTGACTTGAACTAAAACAAATATGAAACCAGGCAGAGTGCATAAGCTACTTAGTGATTATTATGAATAACTCACACTCAAAATTGAATAAGAGATATACTGAAATATATATCAATCATACTGAAATGAATAAAGCAATCACTGAAACACATATAATATTTGTCAAAAAGAATGAGGCATTTCTTGAAATGACTGACATATGCCAAGAGGAATATGACACACATTGGAATGAATATGACAGTTTGAAATAATTATAAGTTACTGAAATGAAAATGCATTATTCTGAAAGGAATATAATGTGCAATGAACTTTACATTTATAAAAAAATGAATATGGTTTGCATTGAAAGGAATATGATCCACATTGACATGATTATAATATGTGTTGCAATTGGTATGAGTCATGTTAAAAGCAATATCATGGGTTAATATGAATGAAACATCTATTGAAAGGAATACGACACATGCTAAGATGAATATGACATGAAATGAATATGAGCCCTTTTGAAATTAATTCAACATGCCTTAAACTGAATATGACCCATGCTGACATTAAAATGAAACTTGTCAAAATGAATGTTATGCTTTGAAATCAATATGATACACAGCAACATGAATATT
The DNA here is from genome assembly GCF_031143425.1 of Pleurodeles waltl. Taxonomy (NCBI): domain Eukaryota; kingdom Metazoa; phylum Chordata; class Amphibia; order Caudata; family Salamandridae; genus Pleurodeles; species Pleurodeles waltl. The sequence continues at coordinate 962,268,238 of NC_090439.1, forward strand.
GCATATATTGAACTGAATGTTGAAATAAATTTGAAATTAATTTGACCTATGTTGAAATGGATATGACCCATATTCAAATTATATTGTCAGGCGTTAAGATGAATATGACATCCACTGACACGGATATGCCATTCATTTAAAGCAATATGACACATGTTAAGATTTATATGAACCATTTTCAAATGAATATGATATCTGATGAAGTTGATATGACCCATACCAAAATGAATATGACATTCATTAAAATTAATATGACACTTATTGAAATGGATATGAAACTATATGAGATAAATATAGCATGCTTTGAAATGAATAAATCACATATCAAAATGAACACAAGCCATATGTAAATTAAAATGCACACTGTTTAAATATGGCTTGCCTTGAATCGATGTTGATTTGCTTTAAAATGAACAATACAAATTGAAATTAATATTACATATTCTGAAAGGATATGATATGAACACAAATTAATTAACTAAAATAAATATATGTTTTTGACTATGTGCTACATTTAGTTTTTGCCGGCTTTTGGACTCTGAGCACTTTACCACTGCTGACCAGTGCTAAAGTGCAAGTGTTCTCTGTCTAAATTGACCTGATGATTGGTTTATCCATGATTGGCATAGTTGTTTTACCCGAAAGTCCCTAGTATAGTGCAACATGTGTGCCCAGGACCTGTAAATCAAATGCTACTATTGGGCCTGCAGCACTGATTGTGCCACCCACATGAGTAGCCCTGTAAACATGTTTCAGACCTGCTACTGCAGTGTCTGTGTGTGCAGTTTTTAACTGCCATCCCAAACCTTCCCTTTTACTGTATGTAAGGTACCCCTAAGGTAGTCCCAAGGCAGCCCCTGGGCAGGGTGCAGTGTATTTAAAACGTAGGACATTTACTGGGGTATTGTACATGTTTACTTGAAAATGAAATTCTGCTGTAGGAAAGTACCATCTTCCTTGGCATCTTACCCCCATTTTTACCTGTATGTCAGAATGCTTTTGCCTGTCTCACTGGGATCCTGCTGGTCAGGACCCCAGTGCTCATAGTTTATGGCCTAATGTGTGTGTCTGTTTAGTGTTTAATTGTGTCAGTGAGGCTCTGCTAACCAGAACCTAGCTTATGCTCTCTCTGCTTTTAAATTTGTCACTGTAGGCTAGTGACTTCATTTACTAATTTCAGTTAGTACACTGGACCCTCCTAATAAGTCCCTAGTACATGGTATCTAGGTGCCCAGGGCATTGGGGTTTCAGGAGATCCATATGGCCTGAAGCATTTCTTTTGCCACCCATAGGGAGCTCAGACAAACTCTTGCACAGGCCTGCCATTGCAGCCTGCGTGAAATAGTGCACACACTATTTCACAGCCATTTTCACTGCACTTAAGTAACTTATAAGTCACCAATATGTCTAACCCTCACTTGCTGGGTGCAGAGTTACTAAGTGTGAGTGAACCCCCCCCAAAGGTTTCCCCACATAGTTCAGGGCCATTTTCGGGACTTTGTAAGTGCGGGGATGCCATTACAAGGGTGCACTACATGTAGGTCAATACCTATATGTAGCTTCACAATGATAACTCCGAATATGGCCATGTAACATGTCTAAGATCATGGAATTGTCCCCCCATTCCAAAGCTGGTATTGGGAAGCCAATTCCATGCATCCTGGGGGTTCCATCATGGACCCCCAGTACTGCCAAACCAGCTCTGTGAGGCTTGCACTGCAGCTACAGCTGCTGCCACCTCACAGGCAGGGTTCTGCCCTCCTGGGGTCTGAGCAGCTCAGTCCCAGGAAGGCAGAACAAAGCATTTCCTCTGAGAGTATGGTGTTACACCCTCTCCCTTTGGAAATAGGTGTTACAGGCTGGGGAGGGGTAGCCTCCCCCAGCCTCTGGAAATGCTTTGAATGGCACAGATGGTGCCCTCCTTGCATAAATCAGTCTACACCGGTTCAGGGACCCCTTGTCCCCAACTCTGGTGTGGAACTGGACAAAGGAAATGGGAGGGACCACTACTCCGTCCATCACCACCCCAGGGGTGGTGCCCAGAGATCCTCCAGTGTGTCCCAGACTTCAACCATCTTGCTTTGAAGGTGTGGGGGCACTCTGGAGGGCTCTGAGTATCCAGTGCCAGCAGGTGATGTCAGAGACCCCTCCTGATAGGTCCTTACCTGATGAGGTAGCCAATCCCCATCTCAGGGCTACTTATGGTCTCTCCTGTGGGTTCTTTTCAGATTCTGCTTGCAAGTTTTCTTCAGCAATCCTATGCAACTACTACTTCACCCTCTGACCTCGGATCAACTGCAGCCTGCTCCAGGAACCGCTGTAACAGCAACAAAGTATCCACAAGGGATACCTTTCTTCTGCAACTTCAGCTCCAGCCAGCCACTGCAACAGTTTCCATGGTGTGCACGCTCTGGGGACTTCCTGTCTTCATCCTGCACCAGAAGTACCAAAGAAATCTCCAGTGGGATGACAGAGTCACTCCCCTGCTCATGCAGGCACCTTCCAAGATGACGACCAGTACCCTTGGACTCCTCTCACAGCGACAAGCATGCTCCCAAGGACACAGAGGGTGGACCCCATCGACCTAGGCAATCCTGAGGCCCTGCTGATGCAATTTCGAGGAGGTAGGACCTTGCCTTCCCTGAGAGTGACGGTACCCCTGTGTATTGCATCTTCTTTTCCTCCTGAGGCCTCTGTGCACTATTTGTAGAATTCCTTCGTGCACAGCCTGGCCCAGGTCCCCAGCACTCCATCCTGTGACGCTCAACTCGCTGAGTTGTTCTCTTTGTAGGTTAGAAACATATGTTTAAAGGAGTGCTTTGTGGTACAGGTACATACCACCGAAACGTACTCTGAAGTGACATGAGTCTGCATTTGCTAGGCCACATGTCCACACATGCACAGGGAAGATACTTTCTGTGCCCACCATGCCAGCCCTTTCATTGTCACTCAAGTGTAAGGGTGAAGTCTGTACTATGATAGTTGCCTGTAGGGACTGTATGCATTGAGTCAGTGTTGAAGAATGTAAATGTATTTGTCAGTCAGGCCTAACGAGTTTACTCTTCAGAAACCACATTGCTGTGTGGTGTTTCATTGTGGCTCACATCACAGTACATGTTGCTGGAGCATCGAATACCTGATGTCATTAGGCTTGCTTGGTCATTGTAGGCCTTGAGCAGGGTAGTGGGTTAATCTGCAGATGAATCCAAAAGTGTGAAGTCATGACCCTGTACTTATAGGCATGTGCTTCACACTTGTGGTGTGTTGACAAATTGCCCATTTTATGCTTGGTGTTTCTGATGTGTGTGACACAACCATTTGAGCAAAAACTTGTATTTGTAATCGCTTGATTTGTCTCTTGCATCCAAATAGTTAAACACCCATCAAAATAAGTTTATTTCAAGAAAAAAGAATCCGTCATGAGTCTGCATTTGCTAGGCCACATGTCCACACATGCACAGGGAAGATACTTTCTGTGCCCACCATGCCAGCCCTTTCATTGTCACTCAAGTGTAAGGGTGAAGTCTGTACTATGATAGTTGCCTGTAGGGACTGTATGCATTGAGTCAGTGTTGAAGAATGTAAATGTATTTGTCAGTCAGGCCTAACGAGTTTACTCTTCAGAAACCACATTGCTGTGTGGTGTTTCATTGTGGCTCACATCACAGTACATGTTGCTGGAGCATCGAATACCTGATGTCATTAGGCTTGCTTGGTCATTGTAGGCCTTGAGCAGGGTAGTGGGTTAATCTGCAGATGAATCCAAAAGTGTGAAGTCATGACCCTGTACTTATAGGCATGTGCTTCACACTTGTGGTGTGTTGACAAATTGCCCATTTTATGCTTGGTGTTTCTGATGTGTGTGACACAACCATTTGAGCAAAAACTTGTATTTGTAATCGCTTGATTTGTCTCTTGCATCCAAATAGTTAAACACCCATCAAAATAAGTTTATTTCAATGTACATTGTATTAGTTTCAATGTGCATTGTTTTCTTTTCAGAATATAATATATTCATTTCAATACTTTTTATTATTTTTAACCTGCCATATTAATTTCAACGTATGTCATATTTCTCTTGGCATAAGTCAATCATTTCAAGAAATGCCCCATTCTTTTTGGAGAATATTGTATTCGTTTCATTGATTGCTTTATTGTGTACAGTGAGGGCCATATTAATTTCAGTACGATTTATATATATTTCAGTATATTTCTTATTCAATTTGGTGTGTATGTTATTCATATTAATCACTAAGAAGCTTATTCATTCTGCCAGGTTTCATATTTGTTTTGTTTCAATTCAGATTCACTCTGCCAGGTATCATAATTATTTTGACACATAGTACATTCATTCTGGTGTGTGTCAAATTCATTTTGCAGCACCCTATGCATTGCAAGAGGTGTCCAATATGGGGAGCTGTAATTTTGACATGAACAGCTTCCCATAGCTCCACACACCACATTACACAGCAAGGCAAAATTCTGAATACACAGACAAGACTACGCGAGTGAGCAATCAACTGGCTACTAAGGCAGTTAGCAGCATTTGTTACTGACAGTTATGTACTGAACACTAGTACCCTCCGCCAAAATACGAAAACAATCTGGTAGATTCCTCCGGGCTCACTTACCATACAACTTACAACACATTAAAAATGTCATACTCCCTCTACTAACCACGAACATAAACAAAACAAAATCAGAGTCTGATGTGCGATGAAACGTTTGGAAGGCAAGGTCTCAGACTACTAAAATAACCCTGCAATTAAAATTGTGTGCTACGCAAGTGCTAATTACCAACAGCACTAACAATGTGCAGTTAGGAATACATGTTACAAGCACACTGTGGCATTTGCACAAAGGTTGCAATCTACCTCAGCGGCTTTCCACTGATTCATTCACTGCGGCCTTCCATGGATTACTTTCACATGTCCCAACCCAGACTGGGACAGGTGGCCTCTGGTTTACACCATTCTTCCATCCATTTTAAATACGGCTAAAAAGGAGAAGAAACCAGTACTAGACTGCTGATTCAATACAAATGGAGGAGTCAAGGGGGCATACAGGCCATGGATATACATTTGAGAGGTGAGTGCACAGACGTACACTATCCGCTCTGTCACAAAAGGCAAGTGGTAATAGTGTATATAGGACTTGGACATTGTGGGAAATATTTACAGTGCTCGTCTGTTCATGAATTCATCTAATAAATTCTGGGATCATGCCAGGGGTGTTGGTCTGTAATTCCAACATCTTCAAATATGCCAGGTGCCTGTACTCTTCGGGTCAGATTTACAAGAAAGTGGTGCATCACTCCTGATTCGCCACTTTTCTTGCATTGCCCAGTGCCACATTAATGGCACCATGTGTAAATACGACGCACAGTGGCGCACCATGGCGCACGGTAAAACAATAATGTCAAACATTTTGACGTTATTGTGATGCTTTTTAATAGCTCAAACAAATATGGTATGAATTCTGCACAGTAAAGGGAGCCCCATAGACTAATATGGGTATGTCATTTAAAGGCCTGCCTTTGGCAGGCGTTAAAAAAACGCCAAAAATGGTGCAGTGAAATCTTGTAGATTTCACTGTGCCATTTTTAGGGCCTCCGAGGGCCGGAACGTTCCCCCCCTCTTGCATACATTATGGCCCTCATTCTGACCTTGGTGGTCGGCGGAGAGGCGGCGGTCGGACCGCGAACAGACCGGCGGTATTAAAAATGGCATTCTGACCCTGGCGGGAACCGCCAACACAGCCCGCCAACTTAACACTCCGACCGCCACAGCGGTACAAACAAACAGCGCGGCGGTTCCCGCCAACAGCCCGGCGGCAGACAAAGTACCGCCCACCCTATTACGACCCACCAATCTGCCACCTTTTCCGGGGCGGGAGCACCGCCGATAAGAACACGGCGGAAACAGACTACGAACGGGAAAACGCTCACCTCTACGCACTCCACGCGAGATTCCGGCAGTATGGAGCCAGAGTTACAGGTCATCCCCGCACTCCTATTCCTCCTCATATACCAGGAGCACGCCCGGCGGCGCGGAAGACATCGGTGAGTACTGCACCTACGACACAGGGGAGGGAAAAGATTACCGGCACACACCCACCCACCCACACCCACTACAACACACACATCAATGCATTCCCACAGATCACTGTCACAACCCACAAACCACCCCCCTCCGAAATAATGCAAAGACCAAAAGAAGAGATCATAAACGGGCAGATATATTGAAATATGTACGCCATTAATCCCAAAAAATAAATAAACTATGTACAAAATATATACAGCTACTAAATGTAGTCCAACCACTGTCCGTGGATCACAGGGGTCCTGTGCAAAGGGGCAAGGCCCAGTCCCACGACAAGAACTCCACGGAGAGAACACTGCAGGGGCATCAGAAAGAAAATAGGACAGGCACCTCAGGGGGAAGGGAAGGGGGGGCACCTCAGCCACTTGAGTACACGACGCCAGATCCACGAGGGGACTCCATGACCACTGGCCCATCCTGGGGAGAGCAAAGCCACAGTCCATACAGTCCATACAGTGGGTGGCCTGCCCACTGGGCCATCCTGGGGAGAGCAAAGCCACAGTCCATACAGTCCATACAGTGGGTGGCCTGCCCACTGGGCCATCCTGGGGAGAGCAAAGCCACAGTCCAAACAGTCCATACAGTGGGTGGCCTGCCCACTGGGCCATCCTGGGGAGAGCAAAGCCACAGTCCAAACAGTCCATACAGTGGGTGGCCTGCCCACTGGGCCATCCTGGGGAGAGCAAAGCCACAGTCCATACAGTCCATACAGTGGGTGGCCTGCCCACTGGGCCATCCTGGGGAGAGCAAAGCCACAGTCCATACAGTCCATACAGTGGGTGGCCTGCCCACTGGGCCATCCTGGGGAGAGCAAAGCCACAGTCCAAACAGTCCATACAGTGGGTGGCCTGCCCACTGGGCCATCCTGGGGAGAGCAAAGCCACAGTCCAAACAGTCCATACAGTGGGTGGCCTGCCCACTGGGCCATCCTGGGGAGAGCAAAGCCACAGTCCAAACAGTCCATAACAGACCCCACTGCCACTGGAGGAGGCAAGTTGGCCAGAGGACATCCTGCAGCCCTGCCCGAGATAGATCCTGCCCTGCCACGTCTGCCAAAGGGCCAGCGGTTCTTGCCTTGAAGGGCCCAGTTCAGCGGTTCCTGAGACGGCGGGGCCCAGTTCAGCGGTTCTTGAGACGGCGGGGCCCAGTTCAGCAGTTCTTGCCTTGAAGGGCCCAGTTCAGCGGTTCTTGCCTTGAAGGGCCCAGTTCAGCGGTTCTTGAGACGGCGGGGCCCAGTTCAGCGGTTCTTGCCTTGAAGGGCCCAGTTCAGCGGTTCTTGCCTTGAAGGGCCCAGTTCAGCGGTTCTTGAGACGGCGGGGCCCAGTTCAGCGGTTCTTGCCTTGAAGGGCCCAGTTCAGCGGTTCTTGCCTTGAAGGGCCCAGTTCAGCGGTTCTTGAGACGGCGGGGCCCAGTTCAGCGGTTCTTGCCTTGAAGGGCCCAGTTCAGCGGTTCTTGCCTTGAAGGGCCCAGTTCAGCGGTTCTTGAGACGGCGGGGCCCAGTTCAGCGGTTCTTGCCTTGAAGGGCCCAGTTCAGCGGTTCTTGAGACGGCGGGGCCCAGTTCAGCGGTTCTTGCCTTGAAGGGCCCAGTTCAGCGGTTCTTGCCTTGAAGGGCCCAGTTCAGCGGTTCTTGAGACGGCGGGGCCCAGTTCAGCGGTTCTTGCCTTGAAGGGCCCAGTTCAGCGGTTCTTGCCTTGAAGGGCCCAGTTCAGCGGTTCTTGAGACGGCGGGGCCCAGTTCAGCGGTTCTTGCCTTGAAGGGCCCAGTTCAGCGGTTCTTGAGACGGCGGGGCCCAGTTCAGCGGTTCTTGCCTTGAAGGGCCCAGTTCAGCGGTTCTTGCCTTGAAGGGCCCAGTTCAGCGGTTCTTGAGACGGCGGGGCCCAGTTCAGCGCTTCTTGCCTTGAAGGGCCCAGTTCAGCGGTTCTTGCCTTGAAGGGCCCATTTCAGCGGTTCTTGAGACGGCGGGGCCCAGTTCAGCGGTTCTTGCCTTGAAGGGCCCAGTTCAGCGGTTCTTGAGACGGCGGGCCCAGTTCAGCGGTTCTTGCCTTGAAGGGCCCAGTTCAGCGGTTCTTGCCTTGAAGGGCCCAGTTCAGCGGTTCTTGAGACGGCGGACGGTCTATGGCCAACTGCTAAATGCCTGGTGGTGCCCTCCTGGGCAGCGGGGATGGTGCTCCTTCACTGCCCACCTGGGCTGTGGGTGGTGGGGCCCTCCTGGCCAGCTGGGCTGGGTCCTCCCTGGGCAGCGGCTATGGGGCTGGTGGGCTCTCCCGGGGCAGCTGTGCCGGTTCCTCCCGGGGCAGCGGCTATGGGGGTTGTGGGCTCCTCCTGGGCAGCAGGCCTGCTGCCTGACCTCTCCAACTTGCTGCCCTTGCCCTCCTTAGTCGTCGGCCTGTGGCCCTTTCCTCCCTTTGGAGCTGTGGCTGGTGTCTGTCTCTGGGTGGTGTCCGGGGGGGATGTAGAAGGCGGGCTCCTGCGGCGCCCCTTCCGCCTTCTGCTCCTCTTCCCAGGGGGTGGGCTGGCTGTCCCCTTGCTGCTGGGCGAAGATCCAGACATGCGGGCTGGCGGGCTCCAATACCCCTGCACCCTTGTCAAGGGGGCTGCAGGGCTGGTGGTGGCTGAGGTGCTCTTCTTACCCCGACGAGAAGGAGGGGGGGGCTCAGGGTCAGGAAAGAAGTTAGTAGTGGCGAGGAAGAGCTTCTTGGGACAATGGAGAGTGGTAGGTACAGTGGGAATGGGAGTGGAGGGAGAGGATGTGGTTGTAGGTGAGTCACGTTTGCTGTCTTTGGGTGCAGGTGCAGGAGGGATAGGCTGTCGTGAGGTGGATGGCTGTTGGGTGGGTGGGTGGCTGCGTTTGTGTGGTGTGGAAGAGGGGGTGACAGACACAGTGGGAGAGGACACAGGGGACGTGTAAATGGCAGTGGGGGTGGTGACTGCACGTGTGCGGACTGGAGTGGAGGGTGTGCTGGTGATGGAAACACTGGCTGATGGTGAGGTGAATGGAGGTGTGAGTGTAGACGTCACAGGGAGGGAGGAGGGAGACGAGGAGGTGGGGGTCACAGAGGTGGTAGTGACTGTTGGCATGTCTGCATCGGAATGTTGCGTGTGTGAATGTCTGCGTGATCTGTGGTGCTTATGTTTGGATGAGCTTCTCTTGGGTGTTGAGGTGTGTGCAGGCTGGTCTGATGGTGTGGGTGGGACAGGCAGAGGAACAGGAGACTGGGAGGAGGGAGTTAGTAGAGGCAGGCAGGAGACAGGGACAATGGCTGCCGTCAGTGCTGAGGCCAGAGCCTGGAACGATCGCTGATGGGCAGCCTGACCCGAATGAATGCCCTCCAGGTACGCATTGCTGCGATGAACCTCCCTCTCCACCCCCTGGATGGCATTCAAAAGGGTAGTCTGCCCAACAATGAGCGTTCGGAGGAGGTCAATGACCTCCTCACTGAGGGCAGCGGGGGTAACAGGGGCAGGCCTGAGGTGCCTGGGGCGAAGGAGATGCCCGGCTTCCTGGCAGAGCGGGCACGGGGCGAACGCGGAGGGGCTGCTGGGAGGGCGGAGATGGTGCGCTGGGTGGCGGCTGTACCTGTAATGGCGGGGGGCACGGATGGTGCCACCCCCGCAAGGGAGCCCCCTTCCGAGGACGTGTCCGTGTCGCTGCAGGCTCCAGTCGTCCCCGTCGTGGAGCTCCCCTCGCCCTCCGTCTCACTGGTCCAGTCTGACTCTGTGGCATGGCCCTCCTGGGCCATGTGAGATGCAGCTCCCTCCTGCCCCGATGCCACTTCTCCTCCGCCTGATGATGCTGATGCCCACAAGCACAGAAAGACAAACAAAAAGCGGGGGGGAGAGAGAAATAAAGGGATATTGATTACATGGATCTCCGGTACAGTTAGCGGACATGACAGACACAGATGCCCCCTGCACTAAGTTGCGCACTTGGGGTCCGCTACGCATTCCGTGGAACATGCCCTACACGCCTAGAGTTGTCAACTGCACCCATGGATGACACGGCCCAGGGATGGCTGTACTGACACACTACTGAGGGTGGTGGCTGGGGACACAGGGGCTTACGGGGGTGCCCAGCCTACAGATATCGCCCTGGCCTAGGGGGACCCACAGCCCTCCTCCCCCACCCAGACACCTCCACTGCGCAACAACAGAGTAGATAATGCTTGGACTCACCCCCTTGTGTCTGCTGTGCTGCCCTCACGCGCCCATCCAAATCAGGGTAGGCCACCGCCAGGATCCGGAACATCAGGGGGCTCAGTTGACGGCAGGCACCCCGCCTACGTTGGGAGGCCATCCCCAGCAGAGACTCGGCGGTCTTCTTGGTCCCGCGGCGGATGTCCTCCCACCTCTTGCAGCAGTGGGTGCCCCGTCGATGGTGGACCCCCAGGGCCCGGACTTCCTTGGCGATGGCACGCCAAATCCCGATCTTCTCATGGGCGCGGACCTATGTGACACGTACAGGGAGGGAGAAATACCACGTTCAAGTTACTCAGCATTTTCCTTTCCAGTGGCCCAACGCCCCCCATCCCCGCCAGGCCCCCCGCCAGGCCCAACATGCCCCCCATCCCCGCCAGGCCCCTCGCCATGCCCAACATGCCCCCCATCCCCGCCAGGCCCCCCGCCATGCCCAACATGCCCCCCATCCCCGCCAGGCCCCCCGCCAGGCCCAACATGGCCCCCATCCCCGCCAGGCCCCCCGCCAGGCCCCCCGCCAGCCCCAACATGCCCCCCATCCCCGCCAGGCCCCCCGCCAGGCCCCCCGCCATGCCCAACATGCCCCCCATCCCCGCCAGGCCCCCCGCCAGGCCCAACATGCCCCCCATCCCCACCAGGCCCCCCGCCATGCCCAACATGCCCCCCATCCCCGCCAGGCCCCCCGCCAGGCCCAACATGGCCCCCATCCCCGCCAGGCCCCCCGCCAGCCCCAACATGCCCCCCATCCCCGCCAGGCCCCCCGCCAGGCCCCCCGCCATGCCCAACATGCCCCCCATCCCCGCCAGGCCCAACATGCCCCCCATCCCCGCCAGGCCCCCCGCCATGCCCAACATGCCCCCCATCCCCGCCAGGCCCCCCGCCAGGCCCAACATGCCCCCCATCCCCGCCAGGCCCCCAAGCCAGCCAGTGGCCCCAAATCCAGATAGAATTAAACTCACTTGTTGGTCTGGAGGACCGTAGAGTAGCGCATACTGGGGGAGGACCCCATCCACAAGTTTCTCCAACTCCTCTCCAGTGAAGGCAGGGGCCCTTTCCCCAGTCGCAGCAGCCATTGTCCCTTCCAGACCGAGGTCACAGCAACACTTGCAGTATAGGTCCTCTCCTGTGAAAGTTCAAGTCGCAAGTGGATAAGTAGATAGAAAATGGCGGTCACGTCCGCGGCGGTGCGTACCGCGGCGGTGCGTCCCGCCACCGCCGGCGCCCTTCGCCATTGGCTCCTGAAACCCATAGGCTTCAATGTTAACCAATGCGGCTTCGCGCCGCGGTCTTCGGCCGCCGCCCGCCGCGGTGTGCCACGCCAGCGCATTGACCTCACATCCCATTGTCACACTTCACAGGTCAGGCAGCCGCCATTTCCAGGGCCCACATGGCTCAATTTCAACTGCGTCACACAGGCCTAGGCCTTGCAGAGCCACTCAGACACGCCATTCACTGCATAGAGAATCGTATACTGTGCTAGCTGTGAGTACGTACCTGTGGGTTGCCTGACTGTGTGCTCCATGTTGTCCTTCCTAGGCACCGTCCGCTGGGTTGGGCGAGGAGACGGATGAATCCTCCCGTGTACCGACCGCTGGTGGACCTGGCGACAATGGAAGAACGCCACATTATCCTGACCTACCGTCTTAACCGTGCCACTATCCATGAACTGTGTGCCCGGCTGGAGCCCGACCTGATGTCCCCCATCCGCCAACCCACAGGGATTCCCCCTCTGGTGCAGGTCATGTCAGTACTCCATTTCTTGGCAAGTGGGTCATTTCAGACAACCGTGGGAATTGCTTCTGGGATGTCTCAGCCCATGTTTTCAAAGGTGTTATCCAGAGTGTTGTCTGCCCTGATGAAATCCGTGAGGAACTACATCATTTTCCCTGAGGTGGGCGAACTGGCTACAGTGAAGGGTGATTTCTACGCCCTTGGACATATTCCCAACGTAATTGGTGCCATTGATGGGACCCATGTGGCTTTGGTTCCCCCAAGAGACAGGGAGCAGGTGTACAGGAACAGAAAAAGTTACCATTCAATGAACATCCAGGTGGTGTGTTTGGCTGACCAGTACATCTCGCATGTAAATGCCAAATTCCCAGGGTCAGTGCATGACGCCTACATCCTCAGGAATAGCAGCATCCCTTACGTGATGGAACAGCTACAGAGACACCGTGTATGGCTAGTGGGTGACTCTGGGTACCCCAACCTGTCGTGGCTACTGACCCCAGTAAGGAATCCCCGGACCAGGGCAGAGGAACGGTACAATGAGGCCCATGGGCGTACTAGGAGGGTGATCGAACGCACCTTTGGCCTCCTAAAGGCCAGGTTTCGCTGCCTGCATATGACCGGTGGATCCCTAATGTACTCACCTAAGAAGGTGTGTCAAATCATCGTGGCCTGCTGCATGCTTCACAACCTGGCTTTGCGCCGCCAGGTGCCTTTCCTGCAGGAGGATGGTCGAGACGGTGGTGTTGTGGCAGCGGTGGAACCTGAGGAGAGTGACGAGGAGGAAGACGACGGGGCTGAAACAGACAACAGGGACAGAATCATTGAACAGTACTTCCAATAGGACACAGGTAACATTTCAAAGATAATTTAGTAAATGTTAACTACTCTGCAGCATCTCTGCTGCCTGTCTATTTGCCCCAGTGTATGATGACTGAGTTTTGGCTTTTCCCTCCCTATTTCAGATCTGGGGTCCCCACTACGAGTCCTGTGCTTCGTTTCCCCATGGACTACAGCTTTGTGGCAGCTGTTTGTTGACTTCACCATGTACAAGGACATATTTGCACTGTCATGTCAATTACAATCTATTGAAATCACAGCCAGACTCCTGATATTTTGGTGCAAAATAGGTGTTTATTGAAGTGCTCAAAATGGGATGGGTGGTTTCAAGTGGGTGGGGGCTATGGTGAAGGAATGTCCATGGCAGAGTCCAGAGTAACAGTCACACAGGTGCATTGTCCAGAGGCCTGTGGAGAGATGGAGCATGGGCAGTTCGAGGATGGACAGGGTGACAATGTGGGACAGTGGGATGACATCAGGTGGTATCCATTGCTGGCGGGGGTCTTGACATCCCACTCTGTCTTGCGAGATCTCAGGGCCCTCTTGCGGGGTGGTTCTTCTCCTGCAGGAGGTGGGGGTCTGGTGGGCTGCTGCTGTGCGGGGGCCTCCTGTCCACTAGCGCCGGCGGAGGTGGATGGCTGTTCTTGGTCCCGGCTAGTGGCAGGGGCCCTTGGGTGTTGTTCAGTGTCCGCCCTGCTGTTTACGAGGTCCTGCAGCAGCCCTACCATGGTAACCAGGGTGGTGTTGATGGCTCGGATGTCCTCCCTGTACCCCCGATAGTGTTCCTCCTGCAGCACCTGGATCTCCTGGAACCGGGCCAGTACCGTCGCCATCGTCTCCTGGGAGCGGTTGTATGCTCCCATGATGGTGGTGAGGACCTCGTGGAGAGTGGGTTCCCTGGGCCTCTCCTCCCCCCCCTGTCGCACAGCTGCCCGCCGAGTTGCCCTGTTTCCCTGGGCCTCTGCCCCCTGGCCGGTGTGCCCACTACCACTGCCCCCAGGTCCCTGTTGTTGTTGGGGTGGTGGGTTATCCTGGGTGCCCTGTAGTGGTAGACACACCGCAGATTGACGCGCCCTGGAGACAGAGGCATGGGCCCGCTGGGTGGGAGCTGTGCTGGTGTTCCCAGAGGGGTTAGGGTCTATAGTGGCCTGTGCCTGTGTGAGGGGAACCGACTGTCCAGAGGTCCCCGATGGTCCGGGCTGGTCATCGGTGTCCAGATCGACAGAGCTGCTGTCATCGCTGACGGCCTCTTGGGTGGGGGGTGTGGATAATTCTGGCCCCTCCGCCGCGGTGTGTTGACGGTCGGGTCCTGCAGGGGTATAGAGGTATGGTTATAGTTTCAATGTGTCGCATATGGGTGTATCTGTGGGTTCTCGTGTCCCCAAGTGCTGGCATTCGTGTGTGGGGGCTTTGGTGAGGGTGGCTTGTGGGGGGGATGTGTATATGCATTGGGCATGCTTTGGTGATGGGTGTCCATGCTTAGTGGACGCATGCAGGCCTAGGTTTTGGGATGAGTGGGTTGTGATGGTGAGACATTGGCGGGGAATAGGTGTAGTGGGGGTGGGGGTGAGGATGGTGTTGGGGGTGAGGATGGTGGTGGGGGTGAGGATGGTGGTGGGGGTGAGGGTGGGGGTGAGGATGGGGTTCGAGGATGGGGGTGAGGGTTGGGGTCTGATTTGGCATGCAGGTGGGGGGGAAGCAGTATTGAAGCTTCAACTTACCAGTATCCATTCCTCCGCCGACTCCTGCGAGGCCGTCAGGATGCAGGATGTTCAAGACTTCCTCCTCCCATGATGTGAATTGTGGGGGTTGAGGTGGGGGTCCTCCGCCAGTCTTCTGCACGGCGATGTTGTGCCTGGATACCATGGAACGCACCTTCCCCCGTAGGTCGTTCCATCGCTTCCTGATGTCTTCCCGATTTCTGGGGTGCTGTCCCACTGCGTTCACCCTGTCGACAATCCTCTGCCATAGCTCCGTCCTCCGGGCAATGCTGGTGTATTGTATCTGTGTGCCGAACAGCTGGGGCTCTACACGAACGATTTCCTCCACCATAACCCTGAGTTCTTCGTCTGTGAAGCGGGGTTGTCTTTGGGGTGCCATGGGGTGGTGTGTATGATGTGTGGGGTGGAGTATGTGTATTTAAGTGAGTTGAGTGTGGTGGTGTGTGTTGTTTTGTGTGTGGATAGTGTGTGGGTGATGGTGTTGAGTGGCTGTGGCTGTTATGTTTTGGATGCTGGTGTCTCGCTCTTGCCTTCTTTACGATTTTGTAAGCGTAGGGGTTTGTGGGTGATGTGGGTGGGTGTTTTATATTGTATTGTGTGTGTGGGAGTGGTGTGTGTATGTGTATCAGGTGTGTGGGATTCAAATCGTCCAATGTGGGTGAGTTTTGTTCGTTGGTGTGTATTCTGACCGCGCCGGTGTGTCCCGCCAATGGAATACCGCGTTTGAATGACCGCCGCGTGGATTCGTGGGTCGTAATGGGATGGGCGTATTTCTGTTGGCGTGGCGGTGGAGGTTTGGTCACCTCCACCTTTCCGCCGACCGCTGGTCTGGCGGTCTGTTGTGGCGGTCGGATTTTTGGAGGTTTGCCTTCTGCGGGTCAGAATGACCGTGGCGGGTTTCCGCGACCGCGGCGGGATTATGGAGGATTTCTGACCGGCGGTAGGCGCCTTTTACCGCCGAGGTCAGAATGACCACCTATGTCTGGTGCAGGCATAATGTGGCGCAAGGGCTTACAAAGTGGTGTAATGCAAGCATTGTGCCACGTTGCAAAAATGGTGCATCGGAAGTGCCTACTTAATGCCTCATTAGCGTGAAAAAAATGACGCTAATGTTGATCACGGATGCTCAACGGGCTTCTAAATGTGCACCTTAGTGTCTTTTTCCCACTATGAATACTTCTTTGTGACTTTTTATGAGTTAACCATGTTTTCCAAAAATCCAGAGACAGTAAGAAGTGGTTAGATATAAACCATATTTTTGAGTTCCAGGCAAGGTTGACTAAAACCCATAGTTTGTTTTACACAACTTTTATTGGTCTAATTGTGAAGTGTAATTACAGAACTAGGGGCCAGGTGTATCAAAGCTTTTTGCATTCCAAAACGGTGTGAATCGCAAAATTCCACCGTTTGCGAATGCAAAAATGCCTTTCAGAATGTATAAAAGGCATTCGCAGTGCAATTTTAAGGAATCGCTAAAATAGCGATTCCCTAAATAGATAATAGCAAATAGGAAATACCTATTTGCGATTAACAGTGCACAAGTATCATGCATTTCCCAAATGCGAATTTGGCATTTAGGAAATGCAATTACCACGAATTGAAGTTTGGTGGTAAGCATGTGCAATTTAAAAAAAATGCTTTAAAAATGCATTTTTAAAAATGACATGTAGCGCACACATGACCCTAGGGCATGTGTGCGCTTTGCATGTCCACAAATATTTTTTTGGGGTGCATCAAAGGGGGCTTCAGGTCCCCAGCACCCTGGGATTTCCATTACCTAATTTGCGAATTCCTAGCAGGAATTCGCAAATTCGGAAATGCAAAACCATTCACACCTATGGGCCTAAAGGCTCATAGTGATGAATGGAGTCCCATTCCCTAATTGTGATTCGCTAATAGCAACTGCAATTTTTAAGAATTCGCTATTACCGAATTGCAATTTTCATACATCTTATTTTGCATTTCTCAAATAGCGATTTCTTAAAATTCGCTATTTAAAAAATGCAAACCAGGAGCTTGATACATCTGGCCCAAAGTCTTGTACCAGCAACAAAAATTCAGCAGGATCTGCCATTGGAAACCTTTATATCACAACAAGGGTATGCCCTTCCATTTGAAGAAAAGATGAAGAATAGAAGAGGTACAGTTCAAGTCTGAGGTACCAGAGGAGGTCTGGTCCCTCAGGAGCAAGAGCCCTCATGCACCCAGAAGTGTGTCATGCTTCATCACAGGTTAACCTTGTTGTGATATTTAGCCTAGTTACAAGCATGTATGCTGGGCCTATAAGCCCTCTTGGTCCCTTCTTTTGTAGATGCTTGGAAACTTTTCACCCATAGCCTATTCTTCACAGTGCCTTTTTTAGTACAGGCCCCCTAACCTTCATATCTCCTCCACAGAACTGCAGAAAAACAGGGGATCACCGGCAGGTGAAAGCAGAAATATCTGCAACATTCACACTTTGGGAGTTTGTTTTTGGAAAAGTAAAAAGTTTGAAAAGCTTAGTGCCACGCCAGCAGTGCAGTCTAAATTTGGCAGGCGGAGTAAAGGCAGGCTGGTGGATGTAAAGTCCTATACTAACGTGATTACCTTTATTTTATGACATAACCTCCCTGATTTAAAAGAAATGCAAGAAGGATTTAGGAGAGACCTTGAAGGATGGATTATGGAAACAAAATGGTTAAATAGACACTAATGTTCTCGCAGTTTTGACGTTGCAACTAATGGAGCAGCACTTGATGTGGAGCTTCTTTGATGCATATGATTATATGCATAGGATTACTCACTTTGGGGCAGTTTGAATATTCAGATCCTCTGTGATAGGTAAGACTAAATTAAGACTCAGCAAAGAAAAGCTAAAAAACTAATATAATGTATATTTTGGAATCCAGTTATTTTATGACTAGAAAATGTTTGTGGTAAAAGCTCCACTAGTAGCGCTGGGAATTGTTAGGAGGTACAAGAGAGTGTCAGGTCCACATATAGAAGAGTGGTTACATGAGCTCATAGTTCATAAATAAATTATGTATAATAAAAGGAATGCATAATTCCCATAAGGCATGGGAGTAATTTCTTGATGAGGTATAGTATACATGTGCATGCTATGAGTTGTACAACAGCTGGTAGTGTTAGTTTGCCTATTCCCCTCTCCTAGAAGTTTTTCTATGTTTCTGTTATAATTATGGGTCTCTTGTGTTAAGTCCTGGATATAGGGTGTATGTACCATTGTTATTAGATTGAAATAAGGTTTGGGCTCGTGGTACAGTCTCAATGTACATAAATACCATCAAATGGTGCAATTATCAGTATATTTGTTATGGGTTTATTTTATTTCAAACACCAGTGGAAACATATGTCACAACAAAATCTACAATAGTCTGAAATTAGCACATAACCAGCTCCTTTGTCCAGACTATAACTAATTCAAAGGCAAAATATGTAAAATGCACTCTTGGAATTCCAGGCTTCATATGGTTACACTAATGCATGAGATATGGTGTGCACAACTGGTGTCTGAGTTATGAATTGTAACTGGTGAATTTTAGGGATTATTCAGTTTCAATTCAGAACCATACTCTAAGGGAATTTCAAGGTGTGTTTTAAACGTATGTTAAGTTGATTTGAGCATTATTTTATTTTTAGTGTTGTTTGTCAGTGAAACCTTACGTATTCGATGATATTCTACATCAAACTTCTATAAAAGCAAACCCTGCCCCCATGTACATGGCCAAAGACTGTGCACAGTGCTTGCTGGCCACTGGGCCTAGTCATAAGTTGAAACAAGTCCGTCTACATAATAATGCGAGCAGTTCTCAAAATAATAATTTTTTGATGGATTTCTTATTTTTTATTTTTTCATATTTGTGGGGGTTTTCTTTAGATGTTTTTCATTTTTTCTGAACACCGTGGTGGCAAACGGCCAGTTTAAAACAGTACATTTCTTTTTTTACTGATGCCGTTTTCTGTAGTGGTCTGATCTTTTCCCCAATTCTGCAATTTTGCCTGCTACACCACTTATTCATTTTATATTGCATGCCGGACATTGCAAATATGTTGAAGTGCTGGTTATTCTCCTTCTCAACCTGCTGCTTCCCTTTTCCAGGAACAGTTTCTGCTATTTCTGTATCCTAGCTTCCTGTGGATTGCATCTTTTTTGATGGTGGCCATGCAATTTTTCAAATTTTTTATCGTGCTTTGCCTTCAGGTGGCTTATAAGAGTTGAGGTATCAAGGGAGTACAGACATCTCTGTCCTGTGTTGAACTTCAGGTGAAAGTGCCTTCAAGGCCCTCTCCCAGCACTGATTGTTTTACTCTTCTATAAGATGAGAAAAACTCTCAGACTATAGCATCTTTGTGTTTTTTCTTGTTTCACCGTCTCCCTTGCAAGTTACCTTTTCATCCTGTTGAGGTGCAGAAACACTTGAAGGCACTGAAAGTCCCTCTTCAGCTCCAATTACCATGGCTGAAGTGTAACATGCCGCTGTGACTGTCAGCAGCTGGGTATTGGGGCTTTTGTTTTTCTCAAAATGTGGGTGCGACTCGTTTTGCTATGAAACTGACAATTTGTGATGTGATGGAAGGCTATGCAAACTTTTAACCAATGAGAACATCAGAATGCTTTTAGAATTGCTAGAAAGACTATGGGCTCTAGAACATGTTTGCGGAGTCTAGATGCTAAGGGCCAGATGTAGCAAAAATTTGCGAGTCGCAAATGGCCCGAATCGCAATTTGCGACCCCGCAAAATCGGAAATGGGATGCAAAAATCCCATTTCCGAATCGCAAATTGCGACGTGAGCCATTACCGACTCGCAAATTTTGCGACCCCATTGTGACACCCGCAAATAGGGAGACGCAATTTGCGAGTCGCAAACCATATGAAAAAGCCACTCACAAATTGCAACAAGTCGCAAAAAGCCCATTTTGCACACCCAAATTACCACTAACTCACAGCAGGTGGTACCCATAACCAAAGTATAAAAAGAGACCCAGAAGGCATCTGGGGTTACTCAAAATGGCTGAAATATATGTGATAGCAAGGAGGAGGAGAGTCCATGCCGCACAGCAGAGGAGGAGGAGGAGCCAGAGACAGGAGAGGATATACAGAACCAGGCAGACACTTTTCCAGCAAACTGAGGAGGAGATTTATGATAAATACAGACTAAGCAGTGCAGCAATATTAGAATTAATTGATCTACTCAATCCGCAGCTTCAATGCCAGACTGTGCGCGGCAGCGACATCCCCACACATGTGCAAGTGCTATGCTCACTGCACCTCTTGGCCTCAGGTAGCTATCAGGGGGTGATTGCAGTGGCAGGTGGGGTATCCCAAAGTGCACTCTCACGGTTCTTCAGATTTTCCTAGATGCCATACTCACACACATGTCCAGATACATAAACCTACCCAGGAATGAGGCAGAAATCAACTGCACCAATTTGGAATTCTACAGAATTGCCAACTTCCCACATGTAATAGGGTGTGTGGACGGGACACATATACAAATCTGCCCTCCTGCAAATCTGGAATATCTGTTCCGCAACCGGAAGTGTACCCACTCACTGAACATCCAGGTGGTATGTGACGCCCATTATGTCATCACTGACGTGGTAGCCAAATTTCCAGGGAGTACACATGACTCTTACATTTTCAGGCACAGTGGGATACACCAACGCCTAGGACGTGGGGCGTTTGGAGACGGATATCTATTAGGTATTGCTGCAGACACCCTGAAGCCATACACACAGGTCACTGTAGAAACCCTCCATGCCCTGCTAACATTGTACATTTTTGCCACACAGGTGACAGTGCATATGCGCAACGACCATGGATACTTACCCCGTACCTAACACCCAGCAATGAGAACGAGAGGCGATATAACAGTGCACATAGGAGGACCAGAAATGTCATAGAGAGGACCTTTGGACTGTTAAAGGCAAGATTCCGATGCCTCCACAGAAGTGGAGGTGCACTCCAGTATGCCCCAATAACAGCTTTCAAGATAGGCGCATGCGCTATCCTGCACAACATTGCCACCAGACGTGGGCTACATCTCACCCCTGAAGACCCAGATTCGGAGGATGACGACAGAGACAGAGACGGGACCACATTGCAAACCAATACTTTGGAAGGTACGTGGTAACTGTCACCACACACACTAATGTCACACACAAAGAGCCCAGTTGTGAGGTGGATCAAACAATACTTTTTAATAAGTGAACCTAATAACGAAATAACTGAACTATTGTTAAGGGGCTGTAAATGTCCACCCTCAATGAGGACACATTCACTCCATGTGCCTCATGT
Organism: Pleurodeles waltl; assembly: GCF_031143425.1. Lineage (NCBI taxonomy): Eukaryota > Metazoa > Chordata > Amphibia > Caudata > Salamandridae > Pleurodeles > Pleurodeles waltl. The sequence continues at coordinate 962,289,122 of NC_090439.1, forward strand.
GTCCTGCAGTGCTTGGGCCTAACACCACCTCCTGGTACGCCCAGCATGGCTTGTGCTAGGTGGGTCAGCAGACCCCTGACGTGCACTGCCACTCCGCAAGACACGTGTGTCTGTGGCAGATGCGCTGCTGATGGTGTACCCCTCCTCACTGTCTGAGGTGTCTCAGCCGTGCCCCTAGCCACCTGTCTGGCCTCCAGCATGTCCACAGCGTGGCTAATGCGGCCCAGTCCCGAGCCACATCCCCTGCAAAGTGGCCCACGTCCACCTGCAAGCTCACAGTACGTTGTGACAGCCCTGTGGTGTTCACTGCGAGACGGACGATGGATGCAGCCATGCGGTCCAATCTCTGTACCAGTTGGCGCTCACGGCGCCTTGCACTCTGTCTCTCTGACACCAGTTCCGTCACCAGTTGCCATATTGATAGTGCAAGGTCACTGACATTGTTATTCAAACGTGTGAACTGTATGTTCACTTCTGTCAGGCCATTTGTGAAATTGTGCTCCATCCTTTGCATTGCCCCAGAAATGATTCTCAACTGCCTTGTTTGCAGGCGCTGACAAGTTATGAGGGATGCCTCACCTGCAGATATGGATGCGTCACCTATATCCTCCTGGGACACTGCTTGGAAATGGAGTCTGTGTCTGCGACGCGGTGGTGCTTCAGGGTCTTGCTGTCTCACACTGTGGCTGGGACCAGGTGCTGGGTCTCTTTCCTCCATATCCACTTCTTCAGCTGGAGGGAACTGTGGTGGTGTGGTGCTGGGCCCTGATTTGGCTGCTGCAGCCTCCTTCCCTGCCTGTGGCCTGCTTTCTTCACCCTGGACGGTGAGGCCGGTGGGGGTGTTTTGTGGGAGACCTGTGGGACATAGGGAACACACTGTCAGTATCTAACATCTGTTGCATGCCTCCTAATAAACAGTTGCCTATAAGCTGACTACTGTACTACATTGCCCATAATGCACCATTCTGGGGGTTGCTAGTCTGGAATGGAGCTAGTTTGGTTGTGCATGCTGCTGTGTACTGGGTGGGTGGGGGTATAGCATTTATAGGTGTACATGCATGTTTCATGGTACTCACTTTTTGATGTCCCTGGCGCTGAAGTGTCCAGTACTCCCATTCCTGACACTGCCTCAGGCTCCAGGGTCTGTTCAACCAGTTCCTCCATGGCTGTGGGTGGTGGGATGGTGAATGGGCATCCTCCTGTGCCCCTCATCTCCCTGAGGCGCTCTGCCACCCTCTCATTTGTCCTGGAGCGCAGGTCATACCACCGTTTTTTGATTTCCTCTATGCTTCTGTGGCACACCCCTATGGCATTGACCCTCTCCTGGATGTCTTGCCAGATTCTCCTCTTTTCAGTGTCTGGGACACTCAGGGCAGCCTTTCCAAACAGCTGGTCATGGTGCTGGCAGCATTCCTCTGTCAGCACCTCAAGTTCCTTTTCAGAGAATTTCAATTTTCTCTTCCTGCCTGCACTGCCTGAGTCTTTCATTGTTGCTGCTGTTCCACCAGGTGGTTGCTCAGCAGTTAGAAAAGGGTGTGGTCCTCCCTCCTCCCAGGTGTATTTGATGTCTTCCAGGCTCTGATGTCATCAGCAAGAGCCAGGAAGTGTTTTTCAAACTGTTTTGCTGCACCTGCATGCAATTTGCGGCACAGTCGCAATTTGCGATACCCACTCGCAACTTGCGAGTTCGTTTTTAGCGAGGGCGCAAAAAGCGACCTCGCTAACAGCGGACTCGCAATCTGCTGTGCGACTTCATTTGCGAGTCGCAAAATGATGTGGCTTTTTTTTGTTGGATCCCATTTTGCGAGTCGGAATTTGCTTCCTACATCTGGCCCTAAATGTTTTAACTGCCAATTTTCATATAGATTCATGAAACAGTGTCAATGTATTAGCAAATAATTGTATTTTTAGCCTCAAGTTAACTTTTCCCTCTCCATAAGCAGAAAACGTGACATAACAACAGAAAATTAAACATATAAATGTCTGTAGAATTTTATGCAGTTATTACCGGCTGCCAAAAGATACCAGCAAATGGCCACTTTTTTGACAACCGGACTCTTTAATTTGTCTACCCCCCTCTGCTGTCAGGTCTACATGAAACTGGAAATCCCTGCACTGGGCTTACATTGACATACCAATAGAAAGCTAAGCATATCCATGTCTGATCAATTGTGTGTGGATCTGTCAAAATTTATTAGCAAATGGATCTTTTTTTGCGACTGTGATTAGAACAATTTTTGACATACCAGCACAAAACCTGAGACACCAATAGTAAGCTAAATATGTTAGGAGTCTGCCACGTTTTATGCAGGATCATGAACTGCAATTATACAGTAGGGGAGCCCAGTAATTCCTCAAGAGACTGGGTCAATGCCATTGAAAACAAGGATGCTCCTTCAAGAACCACTTCTCTGCCGAGATATTTTAATTTAAGATGTTGGATTCTTTTGTCACCAACCTAGATATATCCATCAAAATGAATTTGTCAAGAGCATCTATGTGTTTAATATGATTCATGAAAGGCCTCAAAGTTATTTGCAAATCAAACATTTTTGACCCCCTACTCCACCTATTACATTTGTCCCTTACTGCCATATCTCATTGACACTTGGCATCTCTGCACTAAGCTCGGCTTCCTTACAGACTGCAAATGTTAAGCACGTACATTCAACAGTGCAGACCTTATCAGCAAATAAACATTTTTTGATCCCCCTTTTTAACTCTGCGTCTTTTGATGGATTGCCATTGAACTCAATATATTAGGAGTAAGCTACACATGTTAAATGACTGCCAAAACTCATGCATAGCCATGATGCCACTCTAATGTTTTTGGCAAATCAAAGCTTTTTGACCCCGTACTTTAATTGTACCTCTAGGATGCAAATTTGCATTAAACCTAAGAATTCTGACTGGGCTTAACTTTTCATTCAGATGTGTTAAACACCTCCACATTTTTCTCTAAATGAATACACCCCCTGTAATTTTGCACCCCGACTGATGTGCATAATACTTGACATTCCAACAGACTATGAAATACTCTAAAGATTTGCCAACTTCAAGTCGATTGATAAAACTGTATCACAGTGTAGAAATAAACACTTTTTATCTCCGTTAGCTGAAAATTTGAAGGTACCAAGAGTACGCTAAATATGCTAAATGTTTGTCACATTTTGTGCAGATTCACTAAAGTAATAGGGAAATCAAAAAAACATATTTGCAACTCACACAATACTTCTAAATTCTCCAATAGTTTGAGGCCCATACCCTATATTTTGTAAAACTATTGAAAAAATCTACAACAAACCAAGGAAAGCACTCCTCTAAATAAAGCTCTGGTTTTATGTGAAGTTGAGTGGAATTCTATTCAGATATTTTTTTTCTGGAGCAAACAGCACCATTTCCTTTAAAGAGATAACATGGAAAATTGTTATTTTTTAATTCCTCTTTAATATCCAACTGTAAGAATGTGGATGAAAGATTTAAAGTGGGTGGGAGTCCACTACAAGGAATAAGGCTACAAACCTGTTAAGGTAAAACACCATTTCCGTAATTTAACCCTGGGCTTAACATCCTGGAGCTGTGGCACAGACCAGACAGGTCTAATTTAGAAAACTATATTAAGTATTTGGAAGTCACAAATTGGGAAAATTCACAATAACAGCACAATAAAAAATCCACAACCAATTTAGATAAACGAGAAAATTTCAATAAGTTTAATGAAAAACAAAACAACAAATATCTAGTAAGGGGAACCAGGCATGTAATTTTTAAATATATAAGGCAAAAAACAAAAGCTATATGTAAATTGCAGATCAGTACTCACAGTTTGTGGTTGAACGGGACTTAAGCATGATTTGAAGTCAACAGTGTTGAAGCTCAGGTAAAATACACCAAGTGGGTTTGTCGCAGTCAAAGAGTTTACCTTCTGATTTAGACTCTGAAATGGAAGTTGAAATCCTCCAGTGGGGTGAGTTTGCAAAATCCTCTCAAGGCCGTCTCGAAGTCAGATAGCTGCTGGTTGAGGTTCCACTGAAGCTGATAGTCTTGACAGGAAAAACTCTGAGATTTAAATTGGAGCTAATATTTATTGGGCCTTAGCTTGGTCAAGAAAGCTACCGTCAGACATTCTATGGAGCTAAAAATCGTACTGAGGAGCAAGTGTGAAGCTATATCCAATGAAGTAGCATGAACATCAGACATCTTTACCACAAGATCGCCCAAACTATGGAGGTCCCGGAAGTACCAACTTTTCAGAGTTTCTGAAGAAGCTCATCTTGGTCACTTCTAATGATACTTGGGCTTTAGGAACAATACCTAGGGAACCAGAACTTGCTCCCTCAGAGGCCAGGACCAGTCTAGATCCAGTTACTACTGGACAGCTGAGGAAAGTCTTCCTGTAGCTGAACTGCCCCTATCGCCAGAACTGAGGTCAGCCAACTGACCATTGGAGACCAATTCTTAGTCCTTTCTGAGCTTTGTTGGATTTACTAGCTAGTGGGTGGGGGGGGGTTGGACCCTCACCATGCAGTGCTAATTACCCCAGATACTACAGCACTCATGACATCTTTACTAACATCATTGATAATGTCACTCTAACATTTGCAACAAAATTATTGATGAGATAACTGTGCATTGCGGAAACACGAGTTATAGTTACCTTGGGGAATGAGTTACAGTTACTTGAACTCTAACTATAACAGGTGAATTTCTATGGTGTTGTCTGTTTAAAATGTGAGCAAGCCTAACAATAAGTTCATATATGTATACACATATACATTTCACTTAAAAAAACAAAGGTTTCAAGGATGTTGTAGTTGGCTCACATTTTAAATGTATCAAATGATAGAAATTCACCTGGTATAGTTAGAGTTATCTCAAGTAACCATAACTCATGCCGTAAGGTTACTATATCTCGCGCCCCCACCATGCACAGTTTACTGCAAATATTACATTAATATTATCAGTGATGTTATCAAAGATGTCACGAGTACCATCATTTTTGTGGTAATTAGCAGTGCATGATGAGGGCATGGGTTTAAAATGTGAGCCCAACTATAACATCCCTGTAACCACCTCCGTAACTACCCAATCCCATGCTGCGCACAGCCCTTTGGCCGTGTGCGGCAGGAGTTGGCAGCAGCCTGTCTCTCTGGGGTGTGAGAATAGGTGTGAGAGGGTGCATTTGGGGGTGAGAGTGGCTGTGAGAGTTTTGGTGTGAGAGTGGGTGCATCAGTGCCCTAGTGGGTACGTCAGTGAGAGGGTGTGTGAGTGTCTGAGTGGGTCTGTGAGTAGCTGCATGAGGGTCTGAGTAAGGCTGTGAATGGGTGCACAGGGGTCTGAGTGGGTCTGTGAGTGGAAGCGTGAATCTCTTGATTGGTCTGTGAGTGGGTGCCTTAAGGGTGGGAGAAAGAGACTGAAAAGAGAAATTGAAAGAGAGAGAAATAAAGTGAGAGGGAGAGATAGAGAGTTTTTTAGACATTGGGGAATGATGTACTTAGAATGGAATATTTCGGTACACATTGAAAAGAAAAATGTATTTGTCAACTAAAAACAGTGAGATCACGTTTTAGTATAAACCTTAAACTTTTAAAGTAATTACAGTAGGAAAGTGACTTCAGACACACCTGAACTAGAACCCTCAACTTTCAGAGTGAGCATCTCTGACCCTAACTATTATGCCACAGGTGACTTCTTCCTGTGGCATGTTTATTTTTTTAGAAGTCATTGCATGGAGAAACCATTACAAAGACACTCTCTTTTTGATCCCATTATGGGATGAAAGAGAGAGAGAGAGAGAGAGACAGGAGCACAAGGGTAGCCTCAAGGCCACCACGGTCCTAGCTAACTCCCCACATCCTGTGCTTTAAGTAGCAGCTTCCTGCATGTGGAAGCAATGTTTTCATCTGTCTTCCCCACACACATATTTGCGTGCAGAGAAACAGAGGAAAACTCATCTTTTTGCAAGGGAGAGCTGTTTGACAGATCTCTCTTGAAGAGAGTGGACTTGTTCACTTTTGCTTCATGGGAGCTGTCAGCTACTACAAAGAAAAAGTAAACTGCTATGTCTCAGGGATGGGCACCTTGGGGGGGTGGCGGTCCCCATGGCCATCTTTGGCTCCTCAAGGGAGGGCCGCATGGCCCACAGGGCCCATAACGGATCCCCTTTGTTGTTTTGTTAAAGCCCTGGGGGGATGGCGGTATGCTGGGCTACCGGGGGCGGGCCAGGTGGGAGAGCTAAACTTGATTAAGGCCCGGGGATATAGCAGTCTCCAGGGCTGTGGGGGCCCAAGCAACATTCCTGCACAGTTTATGTTTAGTGCCCCGGGGAGGTGGTGGTCCCTGGGTCAGTCGGGGGGCAGCTGCACTGCCCCCACATCATATTTGTTTTAAGCCCTGGGGAACTGGCAGTACCCAGGGAAGCGGAGGGCCATGCGCCCCCCACATAAAAAAAAAATGTAAGCCCTGGGGAGGTGGAGGTCCCCAGGCCTGCAGGGGGTCACGCAGCCCCCCGCACAGTTTGTGTTTAGTGCCCCAAGGAGGTGGTGGTCCCTAGGGAAGTGGGGGGCAGCAGGACCCTTTGCATTAAACTGGGAAGGCCCCCGGGACTTGGCCCACCCAGGGGCTTTTCAAAAACAAGTGAAAGGGTCCACACTTTGAGCCCACACTTGTTTTTGTTTTCCCACCGGATCTGCTGCGAATTGCAGCAAAAAAAAGTTTTTAATGGTTTTTAGTTATGTGGGTGTCTTTCTGGGACCCCATGACCAGAGCTAAAGGGTCAGGGTGTCCCTACCCCAACATGGCTGCCAACACTTCCTTGTTGAAGTTTGGCAGCCTTTCTGATCTCAGCACAAGATGGGGAGGATTTGCTGAGCCTTTGCATCTCTATATCTACAAATTTGGATTTTCTTTAACTTCTTTAAAACTACGTAACAGATTTACACCAAATCACAAAAACACACTTTCAGGACCAGACCCTAGCTTTTTGCTGAATTTGGTGTAATTCTGTCCAGTGGTTTATGCGATATCGCTGTTCAAAATCCCTATAAAAAAATGAATGCAGAAAAGGTATTTTGGGGCCTCCCCTTTTTGTCACCCCCGCTTGACTGATCACCCTAAAACTTTTCAGACAGCAGCTCACATGAGTGTCTAATGTTTTTGAAGAATGTTGTCAAGATGAATTAACTGACGAAGGTCCCACTAGGTAATATATATATATATGGGTGTGTGTGTGTGTGTGCGTGTGCGTGTGTAGATATTTTACATAACACCTTACACTCATTAGCAGGACAGAAGCTATAGAATAATTCCTCCAGGTGTAACTTAATTAGGGCTTGATTTAGATGTTGGCGGAAGTGACAGATATACTGCTGCCATATTATGATCCCCATAGGATAGAATGGGATTGTATTACGGCAGACTGGATATCCGTCATGTTTGTGACACAGTACTCCCCTGCTCCGACATCTAAATAAGTTCCTAAATACTTTCTGTGTCGTAAGCGTATGGCAAGCTTCTATAATCATTGCATTATGTCATCAGTGATGTCATTTGAAATGTCATGAGAGATGTAATATGTGAGATCATAAGCAGTATATGGTGGGTGCAAGTTATAGTTATCTCAGTAAACTATAATTAGTGAATTGAAGTGCTTTAAAAAAAAATTTAAATGGTATTTTTTAACTTACATTTGTGCCTAATTATAACCTCATGTTAACCTCTGTTTTTTTCAGTGAATTTCGAAAGGCTTTTTTTTTTCTACATAAAGTAATATATTATTACCAGACCGTACTATAATACCACTGAAACCTTTTTTTCAGTGAATTTCTAGGGTTTTTTAAATGTAAACTAAAATATTACCTAACTGTACCTAGTACGTCCTTGGAGATGTAAGGAGTCTTGAGTTCATGGAGGGAATGAGCTCTCAGTGATGAGCTACACAAAGAGCACATATTCTGTGTAGTAGTGGCTCGCCAAGCTTTTTGGACTTTGGTGTCTGAAGGTAGCGGGCTGTCCATGAAGAGTGACACAGAAAATGCAGGCTGTGCATAATAGGGGCTTGTCCACCTAAGGGGGCCTTGGTGCCTGGAGAGAGTTGTCTTTACGCACAGTCTGCATACTGATCTGATTGTAGACAGCGTGTCTTAGGTACTTGCCCACCTAATGAGGTTTGAATATTAGGTGGGATTGTTCTCAATGCAGAGTCTATGCACTGAGCATTGATTGTGGATAGTAGGGGTTGGCCCACCCAGTGGGGCTTGGATTTCTGGAGGAAGTGGGCTCTATGTACACTTTGTGCACTTATCATTCACTGTGCGTAATAGTGGTTGTCACCTAATGAGGCTTGAGTCTCTGAAGAGAGTGGGCTCTATGCACACTCTGCACACTGAGCACAGACTACATAGTGGGATCTTGCCCACCTAAAGGTGCTTGGGTCTTTGGAGGGAGTGAGCTCTACCCACAGTCTGCAAACTGAGCACTGACTGTGCATGGTAGGGGTTTGCCTAATTAATAGAGCTTGCATGTGTGCAGGAAGTGGACTCCATGCACAGACTGTGCACTAAGTACAGACTGTGAATACTAGGGGCTTGCCAACCCAATTAGAATTCTGTCTTTTGAGTGATTGGGCTCTATGCACAGACTGTGCACTGAGTGCTGAATGTGCTCAGTAGGGGCTTGCAACTTAATAGCAGCCTTGTACAGCTGGGCTCTGCAGCCAACCCCACGCAGGCAGTCAGCCAACCAGTCACGCCCTACAGCGCACACTCTTTGGCCCCCAACCCTCATTTTCTTTTTCAAATTATTCATGGATCTAGTGGGACCCCACAGGACTACAAGGAGCTGCCTTGGGTCCCACGGGACTCTCTCAGGGCTGCGATTAACCCATAATTCTTTTTTCATTTTGTGACCTTGAAAAGGCTCCCTGTAGGACTTCAAAACAACGGCTAAAGGGTCAGAGTGTCCCTACCCTGCCCCCTCCTAGATGCTTCTATAACTTTTTCAGACCTCAGGAACAATGGGCCAGATGTATCAAGGTTTTGTGCATTCCCAACGGTGCGAATGCCCGTTTGCGAATGCAAAAAGCCAGTTCAGAATGTAAGAAAGACATTCTGAACGCAATTTTAAGGAATCACTAAAATAGCAATTCCTTAAAATTGCGACCCTGTTTAGAGAGTCACAAATTGCGACTCTCCAAATAAGAAATCGCAAATATGGATTCCTTTTTTGCGAATTCTTTGCACATGTATGAAGCCATTCCTAAATGCGATTTGGGCATTTAGGAATCGCTATTTACCTCCAGGTTGAACCTGGTGGTAACCATGTGCAAAATTTAAAAATGCATTTAAAATGCATTTTTAAAATGTACATGTAAAGCACACATGCCCTTTTGGCATGTGTGCACCTTACATGTCCCCCCAAAAAAAGTGGGGTGCAGCAGAGGGGGCCTTAGGCCCCCAGCACCCTGGGGTTTTGCATCTCCAAAATTGCAATTTCTGGTTAAGAAATCGCAATTTTGGAAATGCAAAAAATTTGCAGATATGGGCCAACAGGCCCATAGGTGCGAATGGGGAGAGATTCTCTATTTCTGATTCGGTAATAGCATTTGCGATTTTTTAGAAATCGCTATTACCGAATCACAAAAATCATACATACCTTTTTGCATTTCTGAAATAGCGATTTCTTAAAAATCGCTATATGAGAATCGCAAATTGGTTGTATGATACGTCTGGCCCCAAGTCCCTAAGTTCTAAAATGGCAGCTTTGCAGCCACCAATCACATTGCATAGGCCGGTGGGTCTGACCAATCAGAATGCTCATTTTTACATTTTTCCCTAGGAGAGACTGCTGCAACAGATATCTCTACATTTTGAACATCAATTTCTTTAACAAGACTCTACGGAATTGCACACAAATCACACTTTCTGAGTCATGTTCTGTTTTTCTGTATTATTGCCTAATTTTCCCTCTGTAAATTGCATGGAGAAAATGCTTTTTGGGTCCCCCTCACCCTTTTCTAGGACCCCACTTGACGGATCACCCTGAAACTCTCTAATATCAACAGGATGAACATGTTTTTTAGGAAATTATCCTGATGATTTGTCAAACGGGGCCCAAAAATATATAAGGTTAAAAACACAACATGTAATGATTAAAATCAATTGCACCAAATTAAAGATTAATTTTTATCAAAGGTTTATAGTCTAAGGTAGGATAATATCAAAAACAAGTAAATAAGTAAAGGGGACATAAATAGAGAAAAATGTAAATAAAACACAGTTGATAAGAACAAAAATTGTGAAATGGAATTGTAGAGCTGACAGAGTAGGTCTGCATCAAAATGCAAAAATGACGCAGTAAAGGTTCACGCAGAAATCACATGGGAGAACATACTTTTTATTAAAACAAGCAATGCACTACGGGAGTTGTCCTCCAACGACCTCAATCACTTGACCATCTGTGTGAAACCAACCCATAAAACTCCTTGGCATTACAATATGGGTGCCATTTTGGAACAGTGCCAAGTACTATTAAGTAGATACTGTCCTGTAAGCTAGATTACACATACTGAGCCATCACAGAATAAAACGTATGTAACATTGCTATTCATCCATAATAACATATTTTTTTAATATTCATTTATTCATGTTCTTGTACATAATAATACATTTTCTTACTACATGATCTGTATGTTAACGTGGTACCAACTGATATACAAACATGTATTACCGCTTTGCAACAAAGTTGTGCTATCCTTTTGTGTTGCTATTATATGCCTCCATTCAGTTATGTATGAGTTCTCATATACATACAGTACACAATTACCACATTTCATATTGCATGCACCTAAGATCAACCATACATAAATTACCACATCAGCTTCCTCTAATCAAATCAATAGTGGTCAGTCAAATTTATTTGTAATAACTATGTATATATATGTGTGTGTGTGTGTGTCCCAACTTACACGTTGCTTGAGCCTGGAGTCCACTGAACGAGTGACGAGGTTCTTGTTCTTGTATGTTCTGCCTTAGCCCAGATAGGGGCGACTCTTTCTGGTAGCCACAGTGCTGCAGGCGATAAGAACGCCAAGGGCAGTCCGTGTCCTTCAGAAGTAGTGCCAGAGGGAAAAAACCCTAAAAAGGGGAAAAAACCTCAATAAGGAAAATCCTGGAATAAGAGCAAAAGATCAATACTTTTAGAATACAAGACCAAAAATTAACAGAAAAACACTGGAACAAAAAGCGGAACCAGTATCTGACGCAAGGGAGAAGGAGTGAAGACACCATCCAACAGGAAGTGCTGCAGCGCAAGGAGGAAAAGAATCACAGCCCTTAAATACCCATAGAACAGGAAACAACCGGCAGGAAGTGCAAGGACACCATAATGGATAGGGAACAATACATAGAAAGCAATGGACAAGGCACCATGGTGAGTAGGGAACCAAGGTATGCTGGGAAGAGAGGGGAATAATGGAAAAAAGGAACAACATAAAGGGGAGAAAAAACGAGGGTGACAGCAAAAGAAGGACACAATAGCAGGTGAGTGGGGGGAAATGCTATCTTTTAATGGAGGCGCGCCGCGCCAGAAAAAACGAGGCCCCATGCCCAATTTGGGGGCTCGAGTACTGCAGGAGAGGCTGGGGGCGCGACAGTGTGTGTGTGTGTTTTATATATATATATATACATATATATATATATATGTGATCAAGACCAGTAGGTCGAAACGAGTCAGTGGTGAAGGATGGTGACTTTATTTTGACTGCAATAAAGAAAAAAAGAGAAAGAATTTCCTCCTGGAGTGCGGTGGTAAAGTTGCTTGCAACTGTTTGTTTTTGGATTTATGAGGGGAAATGGTCCATTCCTCACACCTGCACCAACATGAAAGAGCGCGCCGTAAGAAGGACCAGTTTGATTGTTGATATATATATATATGTGTGTGTGTGTGTGTGTGTGTGTGTTTAAAACACAAATATTTATTTATATATTACACAGTGGCGCCACTGTGTAGTTATAGTTAGGTCTTGATTTTCAAGGGCGACCATTTTGTGTTTCGCTGATAACTTTGCCACTGTTAGACAAATCTGCATAAAACGTCCTAAAAACAAAGAGCATCTACCTCTGCTCCTACTTAATAAAGTTTTGTAGATTTTTATCCGGAAATTGAGCTTTTTCTGATTTGGTGTCAACCTCTTCATTCATTTTCAAGAAATGGCTGTTTAAAGAGGGTCTTCGTAGGGCATGAAGAGGTTAGAAGTCAAGTACATCTGGACTGTTGGTGTTGACATATGCTCTGATTGGCCAATTTAAAGGGCACTAGTCAATCTGATTGGCTGCCACAAAATTAACATGTTGTGGCAGCCATTACAGTACTCAGGGTCATGGTCCTCAGTGAAATGCATTGTAATGAAAGCTTGTTTCTTAGGGTCACAAAAAGAAACACATATGAAGGGTTACAACAGATTGTAGTCAAAATATAAATAATTGTTTGTGGTATGCTAATTTTATGGATTTTGTCAGTTTTCAGGGGACTGCACCCTGTGAAAAATGTTCACCTTCTGCTGGGATTTGAGGATCCATGATTGAGAAAAAACTTCTTTCTTTCATGATTTCCTCATAAAGGTTATAAAAGTGTGCTCCAGAAGCTAAATGAGATCAATGTTTCTATAAGTTCACATCATCTTGCTCAGCCATGTGAGAACAATATCTGATGTTCTGAGTAGCATGTACTTCCAAATGCAGCAACAGCCTGTTGGTTGGTTCCCTAGTGTTCTATTCAAGCTTCATTACAGTGTACTAATAAACCACTAGGGCAGTATGATACACTGTGCCCTGTGGGTGCAACGGGCCTGTGTGCCCACTTTGGTATTAGAGAGGGGGCTGCAGATGGTTGAGTGTCACCTTCTGAAATACTGATAGTGCTGGTGCAAATGTACCACCAGCAACATTATGAGAGGGTTTCCCCTCATTTTCATGGGGGCGCTGTCCTATGTACATGAGGGAATCACTTTGCCTCCGTGCCTTATGGACTTGGGCGCAGAGGCAAAAGTGGCACAATTTCAATGTACCTCCTAAACCCATCCTTCTGGTGAGGAAAATGGGGGCCCCATGAACACCCTAGACATCCCCTGCAGGCGGGTGCAGTCTTTCACTGCACCGGCCTGCAAGGCATCCGGTTCCCGCTGCAAAGTGCATGCAGCATGATGTCTGCACTGTGAAACACAGAGCCGCTTTTAAACAACCCCTCAGTATTTCACTTGACAGCGCTGTCCCAAGAGCAAGTTCACAGCTGCCCTTGGGGCAGTGCATTCTTTGTAATTGCTATACTGTCTCTGTTTGCGCTTGGCACAGCTTTTGAAAGGTATCCCATAGAACAAACAGGGTATGCTTAAGAAACCCTTAGAGCACTAATATTCTGTATTTATAACAAAAGTGTGGCACACCTGAAGCAATCCTGATGGAATCAAAGTGGAAAAACATAAAGTTTCTCCTTTAGAAATTATCGGAATGAGGGGGCTTATGGTGTCATATAAATTATGGTTACTGCTCTAGAAAGCTAACATGAGAGCCATGCACTTGGTCTTTGAACAAGGGAGGAAATGTCTGGAACGCTTTCAGCACTGGCTGCACCTACTGAGGTGAAACACTACAGACTACATTTCTCTGCTGATGAAGTGATGAACCGAGAAACACATGTGGAGAGATGAATGAAAATATAAGGCCCGGAATAATGAAAATTTCAAAATTATTCACTGTAAATTGCTGGCCTTGCCATATTCCCTAATACATAACATGTTGGGAGTGCACTTTCATGGAGGACCTTTGTTTGCATATATATATATATTTTCTTTTTTTCAAACATTTTGTCTGTATTTATCCATATTAATTTACATATATAAATATTTACTGAAAAAGAAATATATATTTATATATTATATATATATGTTTAACATTTTGTCTGTATTTATCCACATTTATTTACATATATATATATATATATATATATATATATATACATATAAAAATATATATATATATACATACATATATATGTATATTCACTGAAAAAAAACAAAGGTTACAGGGACATTATAGTGAGGAATTAGAATTTTAAAACAGCTTAGAAATTTACTGTAAAAAACAAAGCTTACAGGTATGCTATAGTTAGGTTCTGAACTACACGCCCAGCGGCCCAATCCATAGGCGTCTAACCCCATGCCACACACAGCCTTCGCCGGTGCATGGCAGGGTTGGCCTAGGTACCTAGGTTTCCTAATAAGGAAAAAAAAATTTAAAACAAAAAGCACTGGAATTCACCAGTTTTACATAACTAACCTAAGTATAACTTGCACTACCATGAATTTCATATGTCATTAGTGTTGAAATATGTGAGGTCCTAAGCAGTGCATCATAACGATGTAACTTTTACTTAGGTCAGTTACGCATACCTGGTGAATCTCCATTATTTCTTGCTTTTAAATGGTACATCGTACATTGTACCTGGCCTCTTTTGCAGTCGCAAACGGCGATTTTTCACATTTTGCAAACTCAAAATGGTGTCATACATCAGGCTCAGAATGTGGTTGCGAGAAAACAACGAGGCTTCTGTCCTCCTTGACTCATACTGCCACTCAGTGCCAGCTTTAGGGTGGTACAACTTGTGCGGCTGCACTGTGTGCTGACCTTGAGGGGGGCACTAATCTCAAGGGGGTGCTGTGTTCAACATTATTACTGTTTAAAACCACCTGCTAGAGTTCTATGTGCCTCCAGCTTTCATGTATCAATAAAAATGTCTAGAAAACATTTGTGATTAATGTTCCTATTAGAGAGAGAGAGATCAGAGTTTTGTCTGGTGGCAGTTTTGACTCTCCATAAAGTAGAGCAGAGGGTCAATATGCCTGCTGCAAAGAACAGATCTGCTGTATGTAGATAGCTGAGTGGATTAATAAAGCCAGCCTTTACTAGGGTGATAAAACAAATGAAATGTAAGTGAGAGAGGGGCTGTGATGAAATGAGTGACACTTTTGCTGGGTGATTGTGAGGATTTTAGAGGAGGACGTCATGAGAGGTGGCAAAAAAAGATTCTTGTACCTGCCGCCACCAGTGCTAAATTCGGCCCTGGTGCCACTGGCATGCAGCTTACCATAGCTGTGGAAGGACGGGGTGTTGCAGTTCTTTATTGCCTTTGTCTCCCCTTCTGCCTTGCCAAATAGAGACTATTTGTTTGCGCCCCAGTGAGGTGCAAAGGCTTGTTTACCCTTTCACAGCCCCACAGCTCTATCTGTTATTGTTTATCAGTTATTGAGTTGACGATATATGTGGCAGCAAATGTCAGACATAGATATCAGGTTCTGTGACAGGTGAGGTTGCACTGATTCAGTTAAAATCTGCGTCATCCGAGAGATTTGTTTTAAATTAGGACATTCTACCTTCTTTGGGCAGAATGGCTCAATAGTCCAAGATCCAGCCACAATGGGCTGTACTGGCAGTAATTAGCCTATTCCCTTCTAAATGGCCTTTGCCTTTGACTCGGACCAATAGTGCTGAACAGAATTTTGAATGGCCTGTATTGGCCAGTAATAATCCAATAATAGGACAGCTTTCAGCGCATGCATTTATTTGTTTTGCCTAGGTAATATATTTGAAGCTTCCACTCTGGAATCAATTATTTTCACCCAAAGCGTTTCCACAATCAAGATCAGGTCCGTATTTCCCTCATGACTCATTTTAGTTGCTATCAGTGAACTGTTATTAGTCAATTAAACAATTAAATAGATAAAGTTAGAACTAATACATATTTAATTTGATACCATATTTTCTGTTTTAAGATGTACATACATGCAAATTATAACTAGTAGTATGTACCAGAACCTTAATAGTAATCAAAGACTATTGAGTAAATTAGAAGATAAAAAGAAGTTGATTAACTGGCAGCTCAGTAACAAACCTCGCATGTGGCTCAAAAATCGTTAATTTACATCAAAGCAGTTGCATTCGTCTTCTGCAACAGAAATTGTGCATAATGTGCATGCTAACCGTGATATATGTGATGTGACGTATGTGATGTGCATAGATGTTGATTAGTATTTTAAATGCAGAGGAAGAGCAAGCCGGGGAAGATATTTGAGGCATTCTTATTAAACTATCTACCTCCAATTGCTTGTCTTTCCAGATACCTGTGCATTTGGAACTGCAACAAAAATTCAATTGGTCTCTGGTTCCCAAAGCAGTACAAAATTATTCCCTTCTGTCTAACTTGACTGGTACAAATACCAAATTGACAGAGATGCTGAAAACTGTCATGCTCTGTGGCAGAGCCGGGAGTGTGTGATGAACTAAATGGTTGCTTTGTTACATCTGGATGAGTCCCTCAAGAGCAGTGAGCGTGAGGCCCATCAGGCCAGCACTCAGGCATCACAATTGCAGAGAAAAGCATGTTGCTGGAGGGAACAAGCAATTATCTGTCTACAAGTTTTAAAAAGAGCAATGAGTTGATAACTCCAACTTTTCATCCAGTAAGTCATTTATTATCAGAACAGTGTTGCCCTCATGCGCACAAGACGTGTCGCCCAACTCATATCAAACTACTACTAACAAGCACTTCAAATTCCTGTAAAAACAAATATTTGTGCCAAAAAAGTGCTACTCGAACTCTTTTTAATATGCTATTAGGAAATAAATAGAAGGAGGGGAGAGCACTTCTAAATTACAGCATAGAACAATTGCATATAACATACACTTAACTAAAATAACATTATCGGTAGTGATAACGCGTCCCAACCTTGACAATTTAACTTACACGGGGACTTGCTTTAGGTCAATGAATCTTTTGACCACGTTTGGGGACTTCCCCGAACTAGATATCTGTTTAGCATTGCAATCAATAGATCAAGAGCTTCATCAATATTCACAATAACTCATCAATCAAACTAATCAATATCATGCAAGAAGAATCGAACACACCTCGACCTTGCGGTCATGAATAACCACACAAATCTAGTAAGAGTTAGGATATTTATTCCATATTAGTTACACTCTAATATCATGTTTATTAGTCTCAATATCAATAAGCACATCAAAACCACTACAATATGGCAACTTGAGTAAGACTTTATCAGAGCATAGATCGTGAACTTTAACACAAAGCACGATGTTAACATGAATCAACTTAAGCAGAGTATCATTGGCACGTTATTCAACAAAGCAAGAATTCAGTCATTTGTATATTTGCATCCAATATTTGTGAACTCCTTAATTAACCACGAATTAGCATCAGCATGTTGGGCTTCATGCAAAATAATTTAGCAACACAAATTTGGAAACCATCTATCTATGACCTCTATCAAAAGAGCAGTTGGTACCTAGAAAGAAAGGCAAACAGACAATTACAATTAATCATCAGATAGTTACCCATCCAAATGGGTCAGCATACAACGTCAGTCTTCATCCTCAGGACATCAGTCGATTCGCCATCAGCAAGGATAGAACAGCTAAGTCTCAGCAGGGCATAGCAAGAAGGAACTCTTCCCTCATAAGTATGAGAAGTAAGTATCGGGCAAGTAAGAAGGTGTGGATGGTTTAAAGAATCAAACAGCTAAAGTCTCTCAGAGTAGCAAGAATAATGGCAAGTAATGGCATCAAAGTGGCGAGGAAGAATGGCTAAGAAAGGCTTCAAAAGAATGGCTGATTTCTCCTTGTGTCACGCTGTTATGTCAAATTTGTCGAACAAGTCTTTAATTTCCCATTGGGCAATATTTGGTGCATCGTTATCTCAGTCCAATGATCCATCACACACCTTACTAGAATTTTCACCTAAGACAGTTCTCACGTAGTTTATTGGCTCCTGTGATTGACGTCTTCATCAGGTAGAGTGTCAGGTAAGATAAGTTACACTTGTTGCTCCAGTCAGTAGTTCCATTGTCTTCTCCTAGTCCAGGCGACCTTGCACCTGTCGAGAATTACACTGTTGCATTCGGCAAGAATGTCTCCTTGAGCAAGTCAGGTCCCATGAGAAAGAATTTACTATGGCTACACACATATGTCTAGCTTCTGGATTAGTACAGCTTTGTGTCCTTCAGGAAAGCAGCACATTGCACGTTAGAAAAACACAGTTTAATATGAGACCAGGCAGCTAGGCCCAGACCCTTGGTAGCCAAGGCCTAGTGATTAACTTAGCAAAACCTTAATACATAACTCTTAATGCTAATACAAAATAATACATTAGTACATTATTAATTAATTATTAGTCAGTTTCATTAATCATCGTATATATTGGTGGCCACTCCCCGTGGGCACATTTCAAACGCGTGCATTATTACTATTTTAACACATTTTCTATGTGGCTTCATTATACATTACTTTGCAAGCATTTCATGTCAATACTGATTATAAAAGTTACACTCAAACAATCCCTCCTCTGATGACTCTTGTCATCACACAAACCCTGCACCGTTTCACAATTTCATTTTTCAAAATTCCCTCATCTCAATTTCTTCCCTCGACTTTGCCTTTCCATATTTTGCTCTGAACATTTTCTCCCTTTTCTTTTCCTCCCTCCTCTTATTATTTTCCGCCATTTAAAATTGTATTCTTTTGCTAATTTTGCATGACAACCATAATCCAAATAAGCAAGCTAGAACAATCAATATTCCCTGTATTATCTTTGCCAATATCCCATGCCAAATATTACTAAACCAACCTCCCACTTTAGCAAGTCCCTTTCCAACCTTCTCCCAAACACCTTGTTCCTTCAGTTCCTTCAAATCTGTACTATCTCTTGTTAGGTTAGTAAGCATACTTCTAATCTCATTACTATTATCAGGTATGTAAGCACAACAATGTCGCTCATTAAGCATCTTACAAACTCTGCCATTTTTCGCTAAAAGAATGTCTAAAGCAAGCCTGTTTTGAGGGTCATGGCCCTCTCCGCAGCAAGTTCAATATCCATCAGGAGAATAGCCCCTGTGAAATTTGTCAACATGTTATCCACAATAGTAGACAACTTTCAAATCTTTATCGAATTCAAGATAACTCCCAAAGAAGGAATTATCGCTCTAAATATATCTCCCACTACACCAGCAGCAGTCTCTCTCTTTTGTCTAGTACGATGTAATTCAGACAATTTTGGAAACCTTTTCAAGTCCTCCAACTGATACATCTTTGGGAAAACTATCCCCAAATAACATGTCCCATACCATCCCTTTGGAAGACGGTAATAAGCATTAAGTCAACATATATAGTAGATCCCAGGAATTGCTGGATCCTGTCCATTTAACATGAACGTCCACTTACTCTGGAACAAAAACACATGCTTACATTCACTCGTTCCCACAAACACATTGTCATAATATGACTTTGGGCGCGTTATGCAAAGCTTACCTACGTGTAGTGCTTCTAAAGCTAATTTCCCCTGTTCCCTAACTGCACTATAACTCTCACTACTAATAAAAGATCGCTGCTGCAAGCCTTTCTCCAATTTCCCTTTCAAAGCCCTCCTTCTATCTTCCGTGTGATCTAGAAAGCTTTTCTCTGCAGGTGTAAGCAAACAGGTCAGGTTATTGCGGTGTGCATAAGATGTACTAATTGTTAATGTCCCTTCAAAGAACCCCTTAACTAATTTTATGCTATAGTATTTAGCTACACTATTAAAATCCTCTATGATAGGCACATAAGAAAACACAAGATCATGGTTTGAATAAAAGTACTGGATTTCCTCTTGGTTATAGAAACGTGTTAGTAACAGACTACAGCTTATCCCATAAGTTAAAGGCAAACTATGATAAGTAGCTCCCTCTTGCACTGAAACAGGAATCTACGTACACACATAACAGGCTTTCGCATCTATAGTATCAACATACTCACTCAGCAAGCGATAGAAAACATTAGTAGATAGTTCACCTTTTACGTTATTTCCCTCATGCAAATATTTTGTGTCCTGCTCAAACCTCTCCCAAGCTGTTAGTGTAGCGGGGGACTCAGGAATTGTAGCATTGTTAGTCTCACTCTTATCCACCAATGGCATTCCCACAATCAGAAATATGATGAATATTACACACACAACACCCAAAGCAACCCCCAAACATTTACAACGCCTACTTTCCCTACTATCATCTCTAGTGTTAGCCATGATCTGTAAAGAATCAGAAAGTGAAGTAATATTAGTTCAAACAACAACTAACAGAGGATGGTTGAAACTTATTATGATATTTCCTTTTCAGCAAAGCTAAGCAAAGTCTTTCTTTAGCCAGTATTTACAGCCTTTTCATTCACTCCCAGCATCCTTGTCACTTCAGGTTAGCAGCGTGTCAAAACCAGTTTCAAAGGTCAATTCAGGTCAACAGTGTCACATCCGGTAATTTATCAGTCTCTTTTCTCAGTTTTCTTTAATTCAATTTTCACATCAGCACAGTCTCTTCCTCTGGCTAGACTGAGGTACCAAAGTACTGACCTGGGACTTCTCGATCAAAACAGAATGCCAAGAACTCTTGTTGCCACTCAGCTGAGGTTGCACATGCCTATTCAGGACCTGCGTACCTTCTGTTCGCTATTCTCTTTCTTTTCAACTTGCGGTCTCCCTGCAACTCTCCTTCGCTCAGGTCTTCTTTCCTTGTTGTATCAGCCTCTTCCTCTATTGTATCTTCAACAACCACCTTTTCTTTTGTTACTTGCAAATCTGGCCACTTATCTCCTCTCAGCGTCTCTCAGGCCTTTGATCTTCCTTGTGACAGCTTGTTGCCCTCCTCTGACTCTATGGTGTTTTCTCTTGACAGGCCTGCAATTTGCTCAGGAGGAGTCTGGACACTCTGATTCTCTTCCGCCTCAAATCCTTCGCCTTCTGGGTCTGTCAGGGGCTCAACTTCAATACAGCATCTGTCTGCTTCTGGGAGGACCTCTCTCTGGGTCAGACCTCCTGGCACCTCAGTTGAGATAGGCTCACCGTCACCCCTCTGGGTCTTGTGTGTTATTGGAGTGACCAAGCCATCCTCAAAGGGCTCTCCTTCTGTCTCAGTTCCCCTTAGATTACTCTCCGGCCCTGAGACTTCCTTTTCTGCTGTTGTTACTTTCGATAATTAAATTTCCTCATCAGTTGGACACGTCACCTTTTTCGTGTGACTGGCATGGATCCAGTTTGGAATTCCCGCACTCTTCACAGCAGTAGTAGTCGTCAGTATTACTTGATATCGCCCCTTCTAATGTGGCTCCAAACACGACTTCCGCACGTGTTTCTTGACAACAACCCAGTGCCAGCTTTCAGGTTGTGACCTGGATCATTTATCTGTGGCAGTGTGGTGGCCTCCACCTGGTGAGAGAAAGAGCGGGCCACATCAGCCTTGCAGTAGTCCAACACCATATCATCCGTGATATTCACAAGAGCATTAGCAGGCACTGCGGGCAGTCTCATAGCTCGGCCCATGAGAATTTCATGAGGAGACAGTCCTGTTTACTTGTTGGGCATATTTCTCATTGACATTAGCACTAAGGGCAATGCATCAGGCCATTTCAAATTCATAGCTGCACACATCTTTGCCATTCTCGACTTCAGAGTACCATTCATCTGCTCCACTAATCCTGAGGCTTGAGGGCGGTAACTACAATGCAGCTTCTGCTCAATGTTCAATGCTGCACACAATAGCTTAACCACCTCGTTGTTGAAGTGACTTCCTCTATCTGATTCTAAAGATATCGGAAACCCAAAACGTGGTATCAATTCCCTAAGCAGCAGCTTCGCTACTGTGAGGCTGTCATTCCTACGTGTAGGGTATGCTTCAATCCAGTGACTATAGATTCACACAATCACTGACACGTACCTCAAAACTCCACACAAAGGCATCTCGATAAAATCCAATTGCATTCTGCTAAATGGACCTCCTGCTCTCCCAATGTGGCTCAAATTCACCACTGTCCCTTTCCCTGCATTCATCTGCTGACAGATGATGCACCTGTGACAAATCACTTCTGCAGCTTGTCTGAATTTCTGGTTAAACCAGTCAATTTTGAACAGCCTAATCATGGCATCTCTCCCAATATGTGCTTGCCCATGATAAAACCTTGCAAACTGTGACAAAAGACTGTTCGGCAAAACCATTTTCCCCTCATCTGAAACCCACAAGTCATCTGGTCTTTGTACACATTGCATCTTAAGCCAAGAATGCTTCTCATCTCTGCTAGCACGTCCCTGCAACAATTTCAACGTGTCAACCACCCTCAAAGCGTAACCTGTGCATGTCTCATTTTCTGTTTCAGGTAACAATTCCCTCTGATCTTTAAATGATATACAGTTCAATGCGCAAAACCTTGCGACTTGCTCTGCATATCCATTTTCCATTGAAACAAAGTCTTGTGATTTCACATGAGCGCTGCATTTTACCACGGCAATTTCATGAGGTAACTGAATCGCGTGCAACAACTCCTTAATTCTTTCACCATTTTTCATTGGCAAGCCAGAAGAGGTCAGGAAACCCCTCTGTGACCATAGCTGGCCAAAGTCATGGACAAATCCAAATCCGTACCTGCTGTCAGTATAGATAGTTACCTTCAATTCGGCAGCAGCATGGCATGCACTGGTAAAAGCAACCAATTCAGCCACTTGAGCAGAGTATACTCTTTCAAGCCAAGATGCTTCTAGGATACCAGTGATTGTACACATAGCGTATCCGGCTCTCAGCCATCCTACTGAGTCTCTCAAACATGAGCCATCAACAAAGATAATGTAGTCATTTTCTTCTAATTGGGTATCTTTAATGTCAGGTCTCGGTTTGGTGCACATTTCTGTTACCTCAAGACAATCATGTTCTACCTCATCAGCATACTCAACTTCTGTATTCTCATTTGGAAGCAAAGTTGCCGGGTTTAGCACTGTACATCTTTTTAACATAACATTTGGTGACCCCAATATAATTGTTTCATATTTCGTCAGTCTTGCATTTGTCATGTGCTGCGTTTTGGTACAGGTTAACAAAATCTCAACTGAGTGTGGGGCCATTACTGTTAAAGGATGTCCCATCTCTATGCCCTCGCATTGTGTAAGGCTTTGACCAACTGCTGGTACTGAACGCAGACAACCCGGTAAGGCTGCTGCAACTGGGTCTAAAGTAGCTGAAAAATTTGCTACAGGTCGGTTTGCACCTCCATGGACCTGTGTCAAGACAGACAAGAAACAAGCATCACATCCATGACAAAACAAGACAAAAGGCTTTGTGTAATTAGGCATACCTAAAGCTGGAGCTGTCGCGTCGCTGCGCGCAGCACGAGCTGAACATTCGGCTCGGGACTCGGCAAGCGGTCTGAAGACGCGCCGCGTCCCCAGCCTGCTATGCACATTTCGAGGCCCCAAATTGGGCATGGGGCCTCGTTCTTTTTTAGCGCGACACGCTTCCAGGTAGGTCTGACCTCCCCCACTCACCTGTTCTTATTTTCTTCTTCCTTTCCTGTTGTTTTGTTATGCCTCCTCTATGTCTTTTCCTTTTCCAATATTACCCCTCTCTTCCCAGCATTCCTTGTTCCCTACTCTCTATGGCTCCTAGTCCATTATGTTCTATGTATTTTTCCATATCTAAGATGGTGTCCTTGTACTTTCTGTTGGTCGCTTCCTGTTTGTTGGTATTTAAGGGCTGTGGTTCTTCCTCTCCTTGCGCTGCAACACATTCTGTTTGGATGGTGTCTTCGCTCCTGCTTCCTCGTATTCTATACTGGCTCTCTTCTGTTCCAATGTTTTTTCCTCTACTTTTGCTCCTGTATTTACTTACTCATTTTGTTCCTGTTTTAGGAACCTTTCCTTTTTGGAGGTTTTTCCCCTTTCAGGTTTTTTTTCACTCTGGCACTACTTCTGAGGGACACGGTCTGCTCTTGGCGTTTCCATTGCCTGCAGCACTGTGGCTACCAGAAAGAGTCGCCCCTACCTGGGCTAAGGCCGAACATTCAGGAACAAGATCCTCGCCACTCGTTCTGCGGACTCCAGCTTGAAGCAGCACGTAAGTCATAACAGGAGCCCTACACATACACTCCCTTAGCTCAGTGAATGCCTTAATTTCTATCTCGGACAAAGTTAGGACATCTGGCCCATCTTTAACCTCCTTAACAGTCAGCCTCACCAATGGTTTGGAGATGACTGAGAAATTCGGGATCCACTGACGACAGTAGCCCACCATTCCCAGAAACATCCTAACATCTCACCGTGTCGTTGGGGGATTCATCTGCAATAAGGTGGTCACTCTTTCCTTGGATATTTTCCTCGACCCCTTCTCAATTAGATGACCTAAGTATTTCACCTCTTTCTGACAGTATTGCAGCTTCTTTGGGGAAACTTTATGCCCATTCTTTCCCAAGTGGTTCAGTAAGGCAATAGTATCATACTTGCAGTCATCTCTCACTTTGGATGCAATCAACAAATCATCAATGTACTGCACTAGAGTCGATTGAAAAGGCAATTCCAATGACTCCAAATCTTTCTTCAATATCTGATTGAAGATGGAAGGTGATCGCGAAAACCCTTGGGGAATTCAACACCAACTGTAAACCTTGTCCAAGAATTTGAAACTGAAGAGAAATTGGCTGTCCTCATGAAGAAAAGAACGCTTGAGACAAATCTACAACTGTGAACCATTCTGCATCACATGGGACCTGAAACATTATTACAGCGGATTCGGCACCACTGGGCAACATTTCACCATTATGTCATTAATCTTTCTCAAGTCTTGGACAATTCGAACTTTCCCACAAGACTTTCTCAGTCCCATTATTGGTGAATTACATGGACTGCTCATCACCTCCTTAAAGACTCCTTGCTTCACAAAGTCCGCAATTATCTGCATTACCTGTATAAGGACATCTTGCGTCATATGATACTGCGGTACTTGGGGAAACACAGCATTAGGCTTCACGCTGACTTTGACTGGTTCCACTCCTTTTATCAGTCCCACTTCCTTTCCTGTCAAGTCCCACACTTTCTCTTTGACTTTGAAGCTTATCAAGGGGTACTCCTCATCTGTTGTCTCCATCTCAGGTTCTGAGATCTGTCCGTCATCCCCTTCATCGTCACTGTTTGTCTGCACCTCAATTCCCTCATTGGAACAGGTGATAGAACACCTTGGGGGTCATTACAACATCGGCGGTAAAAGCCGCTTCCCGCCGTGCAGAAGACCGCCAATACACCGCCGCGGGCGCGGAATTCCGCCACAGCTATTATGACCCACATCTCGGAAACCGCCGAAATTCAGACACCCACACAAGTCCGCCACACCAAAGGTCAGTGATAAACTGGCGGAAAAAAAACCTCCATTGTAACGCCAACAGAAACACGCCCATGCTATCACGACCCACGAATCCATGCATCGGTCTTTCAACCGCGGTATTCCATTGGCAGTACACACCGCCGCGCTCAAAATACACACACATCTTCAAAACACCGCCACATTGGACAATTCCAAATACACACACCTGATACACATACAAACACCACTCCCACACACCCAACACAATATAAACCACATACCCACATCACCCACAAACCCCTACGACCAAAACTTATAGACGAAGGCGACAGACAGAGAGCACAGCAATAGACAACCCCACCACACAGAGGCACACAACACCATCACCCATACAACATCCACACACAAAACACCCCACACCACCACACATCACCACACTCATCAACACATACACCATCCCACACATCACCTACACCACCCCATTTCACGCCAAAGACACCCCAGGTTTTCCGAGGAGGAGCTCAGGGTCATGGTGGAGGAAATAGTACGGGTAGAGCCACAGCTATTTGGATCACAGGTGCAGCACACCTCCATAGCCAGGAAGATGGAGCTATGGCGAAGAATCGTCGACAGGGTCAACGCTGTGGGACAGCATCCAAGAAATCGGGAGGACATCAGGAAGAAGTGGAACGACCTACGGGGGAAGGTGCATTCAGTGGTCTCCAGGCACAACATCGCAATTCAGCGGACTGGCGGCGGACCCCCACCTCCTCCCCCACAACTAACAACATGGGAGGAGCAGGTCTTGACCATCATGCATCCAGAGGGCCTCGGAGGAGTCGGTGGAGGAATGGACACTGGTAAGTCAAATCTTAACTATCATATCCCCCACCCTACCTGCATGCTATCACACCCCCCCCACCCTCGCCCCCTCCCCTCCCCTATCACTCCAACTCCTCACTAATGTACTAATAACACAAACCACACATCCCAACACCAAGCCCTGCAGGACACAACTAAGCATGGACACCCATCACTAAAGCATGCTCACTGCACATACCCATAACACCCCCCCAACCATCATCACACAAGCCCCCACACAGGAATGCTTGCACTGGGGTACACGCACACCCACCCATTGCACACCATGACACACACACATGCAATAATCATGCTCTTATACCCCTGCAGGACCACTACGTAACGTCACCAGACAGGAGGGTCCAGACATCTCCACCCTACCCACAGAAGAGGCCCACAGTGACGACAGCAGCTCTGGCCAACTGGATCCAGGTGACCAGCCCGGACCATCATTGGCCTCAGGACAGTCGGTTCCCCTCACACAGGCACAGCCCAACCTTCCACCCTCTGGTAACACCAGCACAGCACCCACCCAGCGGGCCCATACCTCCGTCCCCAGGACACGTCAATCAGCTGTGTGTCCACCACTACAGGGAACCCAGGATAACCCACCACCCCAACAACAGGGACCTGGGGGCAGTGGTAGTGGGCACACGGTCCAGGGGACAGAGGCACAGGAACACAGGGGAACTGGGAGGGCTGCTGTGCGACAGGGGGCGGACACGCCAAGGGAACCCACTCTCCACGAGGCCCTCTCCTCCATCCTGGGAGCATACCACCACTCCCAGGAGACGATGGCTATGGTCCTGGACAAGTTTCTGGAGACCCAGCGCATGCAGGACGAACAGTATTTGGGCTTCAGGGAGGAGCTCAGAACCATCAGCTCCGCCCTGGGCACCATCGTAGGGGTGCTGAAGGACATACAAAAGACCATGAGGGACACCATGGCGCTCCAAGGGGCACCTAACACTAGCCTGGACGATGAACTGCCCACCACCTCTGCCGGCGCTAGTGGACAGGATGCCCCACACCAGCGCCACAGGACCACCACACCAGCACCCCACCCCCTGCAGATGGAGAACCACCCTGCAAACAGTCCCTGAGATCCAGGAACAGGACAGAGCAAGATGGCAAGACCCCCGCCAGGAAATTAGACCACCCTGATTGTCATCCCATTGTCCCATTTTGTCACCCTGTCCATACTTAAACTGCCCCAACTCCACTTCCTACGCCCATATGGGCAGTGCACCTGCGAGACTAATAGACTGGACTCTGCCATGGACATTCCTCCACCATCACCCATCACCATTTTGCCACCCCCTCCAATAATTAGCACTTCAATAAACACCCTTGAACCACAAAACAATCTGGAGTCAGTCTGTGATTTTGAAAATGTGTATTAGCTATGACTGTGAAAAAATGCGTTTTCAAATGTAATGCCAACATATCTATGTCACACATCACAAGTCCATGAAGGATGCAAGCAGATGACACACGTTGGTAACCACACCTGTGAAACCGTAATGGAAATGTACAACTCAGTTACCAAATACTGCTTCAAATTGACAGACAGGATAGAGGTAGAAGTGTGAAAGTGAATGTAATAGTAAAAAAATTGTTCTCACCTGTGTGTCACTGGAAATATTGCTGTATGACTGACTCCCTGTTGTCTATGTCTTCTTCCTCAGCTTCCTCCTCATCACTGTCCACAGGCTCCACAGCAGCCACAACACCGTCATCTGGACCATCCTCCTGCAGAAAAGGCACCTGGCGTCGCAAAGCAAGATTGTGAAGCATCGAGCAGGCGATGATGATCTGTCACACCTTCCTTGGTGAGTAGAATAGGGAACCACCTGTCATATGGAGGCACCTGAACCTGCCCTTCAGGAGGCCGAAGGTGCGTTCGATCACCCTACTAGTCCACCCATGGGCCTCATTGTAGCGTTCCTCTGCACTGGTTCTGGGATTCCTCACTGGGGTCAATAGCCATGACAGGTTGGGGTAACCAGAGTCCCCTAATAGCCACACACGGTGCCTCTGGAGTTGACCCATCACATACGGGATGCTGCTATTCCACAGGATGTAGGCGTCATGCACAGAGCCAGGGAACATAGCATTTACCTGGGAGATGTACTGGTCTGCCAAACATACCATCTGTACATTCATGGAATGATAACTCTTCCGGTTCCTGTACACCTGTTCACTCCTCCGGGGGGGACCAGAGCTACATGGGTGCCATCAATAGCTCCTATGATGTTGGGGATATGTCCCAGGGCATAGAAGTCACCTTTAACTGTAGCCAAATCCTCCACCTGAGGGAAAACGATGTAGCTCCTCACGTGTTTCAGCAGGGCAGACTACACTCTGGACAACACGTTGGAAAACATAGGCTTGGACATCCCTGATGCCATGGCCACTGTTGTTTGAAATTATCCACTTGCAAGGAAATGGAGCACTGAGAGCACCTGCACTTCAGGGGGTATTCCTGTGGGATGGCGGATTGGTGAGATCAGGTCTGGCTCCCACTGGGTACACAGTTCCTGGATTGTGGCACGGTCAAACCTGTAGGTGATGATCAAATGTCGCTCCTCCATTGTCAACAGGTCCACCAGCGGTCGGTACACCGGAAGATTCCGCCATCTCCTCAAAAGTCCCAGCTGACGGTGCCTAAGAAGAACAACAGCGACCACAGAGTCAACAAATTCTCAGGTATGTACCCACAGCTACACAGTACACGACACCAAATACAAAACTCTTCCTGTATGTGTGTTGAGTGTAGGCCTAGGTATGTGTGATGCAGTAGTAAATAAAGCAATGTGGGCCCCTGAAATGGCGGCTGCCTGACCTCTAAACTGGGACAATGGGATGTGAGGTAACTGCGCTGGCGTTGTACACCGTCGCGGTAGGCGGTCGTAGACCGCGGCGCAATGCTGCATTGGTTCACATTGGACCCTATGGGTCCCAGGAGGCAATTATGAATTGCGCCGGCGGTGATGATACGCACCGCCACGGACGTGACCGCCATTTTCTATCAGTTCAATCACTTGATACCTGATCTTCGACAGGAGAGGACCTACACTGCAAGTGCTGCTGTGACCTCGGTCTGGAAGAGACAATGGCTGCTGCGTCTGGGGAAAGGGCCCCTCCTTCACTGCTCAGGAGTTGGAGAAGCTCGTGGATGGGGTCCTCCCCCAGTACACGCTACTCTACTGTCCTCCAGACCAACAGGTAAGTACACAGGGAGCACGTGGGATGGGCTATGCTGGGTGGAGAGGGCTGGATGTCAGTAGGAAGGGGGCAGAGTTCTGCGACCATGAAGGACTGTGAATGCATGTGCCACATGGCAAGGGTAGGGATGGGGGCCAGTCACTTCGACGGTGCAGTTGGTAATGACTTCTCTTCTTCCCCTGTACATGTCATGTAGGTCAGCGCCCACCAGAAGAAGGACATTTGGCGTGCCATCGCCAAGGCCGTCCGGACCCTGGGGGTCCACCAGAGACGGGGCACCCACTGCCGTAAAAGATGGGAGGACATTCGCCGCTGGAGCAAGAAGACGACTGAGGCTCAGCTGGGGATGGCCTCCCAACGTGGAGGGGTGCCCGTCGCACCATGACCCCCCTGATGTTCCGAATCCTGGCGGTGGCCTACCCTGAGTTGGATGGGCGCTTGAGGGCATCACAGCAGACACAAGGGGGTGAGTACACTCTCATTCTGCGGACTTAGCGCGCAGTGGAGGGGTCTGGGTGGGGGAGGATGGCTGTGGGTTTCCCTAGGCCAGGGCGAGTTCCGTAGGCTAGGCCCCTTCGTAAGGCATGGCCCTGTGGCCTCCCACCCCACCTCTGTAGAGTGCCAAGTACAGGTATGCATGCCCCTGTGTTATCTATGTGGACAGATGACACTTATAGCCATGTAGGCCACATCCCAGAAATTGCATCTGTAGAGGCCAAGAGCACGGCGTAGTGCAGGGGGCTGCTGTGTCTGTATTGTCTGCCAACGGTAGCGGTAAGCCATGCACCCAACCTGTCTTTCTTCTGTTTCCCCACCCCTTTTTGTGCTCTCTCTGTTCTTTTGTGCATCAGCATCATCAGGCAAAGGTACAGTGGCACTGGAGCACGAGGGAGCTGCATCCCACATGGCCACGGAGGGCCAAACCACGGACTCCGAATACACCAGTGGGACGGAGGGCGAGGGGAGCTTCACGACGGTCACCGGATCAGCAACCAGCAAAACGGACTCGTCCTCCGATGGGAGCTCCCTTGTGGTGGCGGCACCATCTGTGCCCCCCACTTCTACAGGTACAGCCGCCACCCCCCCTACCAGCACCGCCCTCCCAGCAGCCCCTCAGCCTTCGCTCCATGCCCGCTCACCCAGGAGGGTGGGCATCAACTTCGCCCCAGCACCTCAGGCCCTGCCCAGTCACCCCTGCTGCCCTCAGTGAGGAGGCCATTGACCTCCTCAGGTCACTCACTGTTGAGCAGTCTACCATTGTGAATGCCATCCAGGGTGTAGAAAGGGAGTTGCAACACAGTAATGCATTCCTGGAGGGCATTCATTCTGGTCAGGCTGCCATTCATCGAACCCTGCAATCTCTGGCCTCAGCAATGATGGCAGCCATTGTCCCTATGTCTAGCCTCCCCCTCCAACTTCCTCCACCCAGACCCAATCCCCTGTACCCCAGCCTATCCCAAGCACACCATCAGACCAGCATGCACACACCTCAAAACACAAAAGTGGCTCTGGCAAACATAGGCACCACACATCCCACAGGCACTCACACAAGCATCACCCACATTCAGACACAGCAACATCCACTGCCTCCACTGTGTCCCCTCCTCGCCGTCTCCCTCCACCCTCCAGGTGTCATCTACACTCTCACCTGCATGCACTACATCTACAGGCACTAGGACTCGCACCAGAACACCCAGCACCACACCCCGCTCACCTGCACTCACCACCCCCACTACCATTTACACGTCCCCTGTGTCCACTCCTAGTGTGTCTGTGACGCCCCCTCCCAAAGTACACAAACGCAGGCACACACACACCCAACATCCATCCACCTCACGACAGCCTCCAGTACCTGCACCTGCACCCAAATCACCTAAAGTTACACCTCCTACAACCACCTCCTCTTCCTCCACTCCCAGACCCCCTCCAGCTACCCATCCCAGTGTTCGTCAGAGACTCTTCCTGAGCAACGTTGACCTCTTTCCCACCACCCCCACCCCTCCAATTCATAGGCCCCGTAGTAGCACCTCAGGCAAAAAAAGTCCGGTACCAGTGGTGCGTGTTAAAGGTCTGTGGAGTGCACCGGCCACCAGGGCAGCCAGTGTGACACGGAGCCAAATCAATGCCAGTCCACCCCCTGTAAAGCACCTTAAGTTAGAAAGGGCCCGACGGGTGAGGGTGAAGACTCCTGCCGGCAAAACAGCTCACAAGGGTCCCGGGGGGAGTGCCGAGCCAGCTGTGACTCCTCCCAAGGTGGTGAAGAGGCAGAAGAGGTCTCCAAGGTCTGGTAAGAGCAGCACGGCGGAGAAGGCCGCCATCCTCCCCGCCGGCCGGGACGCCACCGCCAGCACTATCGTCACTGGTCCGGAGACCACCGCCAGAGTCAGTGCCCTGGAGGGCAGCAGTATCGTCACTGGTCCGGAGACCACTGCCAGAGTCAGTGCCCTGGAGGGCAGCTGTATCGCCACTGGTCCGGAGACCACCGCCAGAGTCAGTGCCCTGGAGGGCAGCAGTATCGTCACTGGTCCAGAGACCACCGCCAGAGTCAGTGCCCTGGAGGGCAGCAGTATCGTCACTGGTCCGGAGACCACCGCCAGCGTCAGTGCCCTGGAGGGCCCCGGCAGCCACAGCCCCGCTGGGCACTGAGGGACCGTCATGCCACACACCGCTGCACAG
Source organism: Pleurodeles waltl (assembly GCF_031143425.1). Classification (NCBI taxonomy): domain Eukaryota; kingdom Metazoa; phylum Chordata; class Amphibia; order Caudata; family Salamandridae; genus Pleurodeles; species Pleurodeles waltl. Next base: position 962,321,091 of record NC_090439.1, read on the forward strand.
GTCAGAGACAGCAAAGTCAAGCACGCTGAACAGGGCAAAGACCGCCATGGTGAAGACTGCTGAACAGGGCAAAGCACTGCTGAACTGGGCAAAGACCGCCATGGCAATGCACCGCTGAACAGGTCAGAGACAGCAAAGGCAAGCACCGCTGAACAGGGCAAAGACCGCCATGGTGAAGACTGCTGAACAGGACAAAGCACTGCTGAACAGGGCAAAGACCGCCATGGCAATGCACCGCTGAACAGGTCAGAGACAGCAAAGGCAAGCACCGCTGAACAGGGCAAAGACCACCATGGTGAAGACCGCTGAACAGGGCAAAGACCGCCATGGTGAAGACCGCTGAATAGGTCAGAGACAGCAAAGGCAAGCACCGCTGAACAGGGCAAAGACCGCCAAATCAAGCATTGTTAGCCCATGTGCAGCTGGGACAGTGACGGAACTGGGACCGTCACGGGGAGCGTGATGCACTCTAGGCACCAGTCCCCCTCCAGAACCAGTGGAGACCTGCATCCACTCCGTCTGTCCTGCACAGGATGAAGCACTCTGGGCACCAGTCCCCCTCCAGAACCAGTGGAGACCTGCATCCACTCCGTCTGTCCTGCACAGGATGAAGCACTCTGGGCACCAGTCCCCCTCCAGAACCAGTGGAGACCTGCATCCACTCCTTCTGTCCTGCACAGGATGAAGCACTCTGGGCACCAGTCCCCCTCCAGAACCAGTGGAGACTGTTATCCACTTGAGAGACTGTGGCTTTGCACTCCCCAGGATAAAGCAGTGGGTAAACCACCCACTGTAGAGACTTGTGAGACTGTGGCTTTGCACTCCCCAGGATAAAGCAGTGGGCAAACCACCCACTGTAGAGAATTGAGAGACTGTGGCTTTGCACTCCCCAGGATACATCAATGGGCATGGAGCCCCGTCGTGGATCTGGCGTGGTGCAGTCATCCGGCTGAGGTGCCACCCAATTCCCTTCCCCCTGAGGTGCCTGTTGTATTTCTATCTGATGCCCCTGCAGTGTTCTCTCCGTTTGTGGACAGGTATCTAATGTGGGCCTCACCCATGCATTGTGGGCCCAGTGGTCCACGGACATTGATATGTGCATACCTGCAGTACTAATCGTGATGTATGATTTTTAGAATGTATATATATATATCTGTATATCATTGGTTTCTGTATTTTGATACATTACAAAGTTTTAACTGAATTCCTTTTGTCTTTGCATTCATCCGGGGGGGTTGTGGGTTGTTACTGTGCTGTTTGGAGATGCATTGGTGTGTGTGCTGTAGTGGGTGAAGGTCGGGGTGGGGGTGGGGGTGTTGCATGTGTGTGTCCGTGACTTTTGCCTCCCCTATGTCGTAGGTGCAGTACTCACCATTGTGTTCGGCGCCTACGTTGCTGGTGTTCGTAGAGGAGCAAGAAGACAAGAGCAGGGAGTATTTGTAGTTCCAGCTCCATGGTGGCCTCCTTCCTCGTGGAGTGTGTGAGGTGAGCGTTTTCCCTTTGAAATGGCTGTTTCCGCCGTGTTTTTATCCATGGTGAATCCGCCCCAGAAAAGGTGGCGGATTGGCGGGTTGTGATACTGTGGGCGGTACATTGTCTTCCGCCTGTCTGTTGGCGGTGACCGCTGCGCTGCTTGTCTGTACCGCTGTGGCGGTCGGAGTGTTAAAGTGGCTGTCTATGTTGACGGGTTCCGCCACGGTCATAATTCCCTTTTTTTGTCCGCCGGCCTGTTTGCGGTATTACCGCAGCTTTAACACCGTCCGCCAGGGTTGTAATGGCCCCCCTTGCCTTGCACAGTAAGTCTCTTCCCAGTAGGGACACAGGACTTGAATCACAGACTACAAATCTGTGCAATCCCTGGAAGGTACAAATCGCAACCTGAACCGGATCTGTGATTGGGTTAGTCAGGAGCTGGTTTACCACTCCTACTACCTTTATTGTACGTCCCGAAAGAGGCAACTTCGGAACCTCTGCACTTCTGACTGTAGACCGTGTAGCTCCTGTGTCAACCAAGAATGAGACCTTGTGACCCATTACCTTCCCTTGCACATAGGGTCCTCTCTGATCTACTTCTAAGGACGCTGCAAGCCTGCACTCTTCACTGTCTTAGCTTTCATCCGACCATTCATAGTTTATTCCATTCTCACCACACAATGGGAATTGTTGCACTGCACTATTTTGACTCATTCCTTGACCTGTGACCTGTTGAGGAAGCATCACCTGTTGCTGTCCCACTGGTGCTAAGGGCAACTGCCTTTGCTGTCTAGGTACCAAAGGAACCTGCTGTTGCATTTGCTGTATCTGTACTGGTTGTACACGTGTCATCTGCACTTGTTGCATGGGTTGAAGACCCTGCATTTGAAGCATGTTATTCTGGATGTTCAGATTTGGACCCCTCATTCTTGGTCCTTTAACATTCTGGAATGCATTGGCATCATTGCTTTGTTGAACAACACCCTCTTGCACAACCAATTGGGCACTCCCGCTTTCAGTGTCCGACGCCTCCGCAAGCATGACAAGGTAACACCTTCTACATCCCTTGCACATCATCTTGGACCACTACAGTATTCAGATCTAGACCACGGTTCATAAAACCTCCTCGACCTCTGCCTCTCACTTGCGCCTGAAACATTCTGTTTCCTTGCGGCTGTTGCACCATCTGCTGTAAACCATTTCCCTGCATCCCTGCTTGTGCTGCCTTAATTTGCATCACTTTCTCCTTCAACTTTCTCTGTTTCAACTCAGTCTCATCACTACAGTATTTCGCATACTGCAACACCTCATCAATCGTCTTCGCTTGCCAACAGATCAAATGATTCTTAATCATCTGACTAATCTCAGGTCTCAATCCCTCAACGAACCTGAACACAAGGTGATTCATATCCTTCGCCTCTCTGACATCTGTGCCACTGTAGTGCTTGAACGCCTTCAACAACCTCTCATAGTAGGCATGTATCGACTCAATCTTTTGCCAATCAATATTTTGTGGCAAAGCTTTCTGTTTCAAAAACTCAGACACCTTATAGTAGTACCTCATCACCTTGGGAGACGGTGCTCCTGTGACTATCCCTTGCCGGTTCTGCGATTGGCCAATCCACACTCCTCTTACACTCAAGCCACAAGTCAGCTGGAACTATAATCTCAAACAGAGTATTCAGGTCTTCCCAAAGACACTTCGCAAGCTTCACAAACCTATCTTTCTGCTGGTACCACTCTATTGGCTTCTCCCTCAGCCTGGGAAAGTCATTTGTGAAAGACAAAATATCACCTTTAGACCACGGTACATGGACTAGAACCCCTCCAGCCGTTTCTCTCATTGGTAACATCTTTATTGTACCAGTATCCAGCACAGCTTTCACCTGCTGCTGTTCTGAGTGGTTGATTTTTCTTTTGTCTCTTTTCTTTGCCCATCTGCCTTCCCACTTTTCTATTGCCCCCAAACTTGTGCACTCTGCAATATTTCATTAAGGTGTGCCTACATCCCAGTCGACCTCATGTGATCAAAATCTTTAGGCTCGAAGTCTAACCTATAACTCTTTTTCAGATGTTTTGTGTTGTCTAGGTCTATGTCGTATTTATCTGCCAAGTTCGCTAACCTCTTGTGCACCTTGCTCACTTCCTTAGTTATTTTTGGGCACAGATACCTCAATTCTTCTTCAGTATATGATTCTAGCCTGTTCACTCCCATGCTTCCTTCAACTAGCTCAGCTGCTTCCATACCCAACCTCACAAAATTCAGGTACTCCTCTCTTTCAGACCGCTCTGCTGTCGCAGGAGTAGTCTGCGGTGAATTTAACATATATAACCATTTGTTCAATTTCTGTGCAGTTAAACCTTGCAACGCAATATTTCCAGCCTGCATCATTGGTGTTTGGGTCACATTCAAACTTGAGATCTGCGGAGTCAGCAGTCCCAAACCTGATTGTCTCATGGTATCTGGAGGAACCCCGATTGGACTGAAGTCTAACAGGGATCTAGATCTCTCTATTGTCTGTTCCACTGGAGTCATCCCTTGTGAGCTCCCTATGAACCCTCCTCTTGTCATCTCTTTGGTCATTACTCCCTGATCACATACGCTAGGCTTTGCCTGTCCATACAATGGTACTGGCGGACCAACTGTAATAGGTAAGGATATGGCGGCTAGCGTCTGCCTACTCCCCAAACCCTGTGGAGCATTAGCTCCCATATTCTGATTCATTATGGGTGCTGTGGCTTACTGCGGTCCAGTGACCGAAGTGCAATTTGGTATCAATTGTTGCTGTGCCTGAGGCAGTAAAAGTGGAGTTGGCTCTGTTTGTATGAGCTTTGGTCTCGTATATGCCGGATCTGACGGCACCATCAAACTCGTAGTGGTCTCTAATATTGGGACATCAGGGTAGAGCCTCTGAACCGGTGGCTGCTGTAAATGTGTATGCATCTCAGGAGCGGTAGACACACTGACACTAGTCTGTATTGGGGCTGGTGTTGCAACAGTGTTTACCTGTACCTGGTTTGTTGTTCCCTGGTTTTGCGTTGAATTTATAGGACCTGCACTAGTACTTGGTCTATTGTCATCTATGGCATATGGTGGTGGTCGATCATGTAACAACTGATTGAGGAACTCGTCATCATCCAAGTCATCTGCCTCTGCCCAAGACTTCTTAGTCTCCTTTTCTTTGCTAGAACCCTTGTCAGTCTTACAAGTGCCTTTCCCTCCTGGGTTCCACCTTCTTGAGTTATTGCTGGGAACATGCTAACTCCATCTATTATCTCCCTTCTCCACATCCTGTGCTCGCTATCCCACCTAGCCTCCGCTAGTGTCTTTTCTGCTTTCCTCATTCTCCTCTCAAACTTTTGTTGCTGATGTCGTATGGCCATCAGTTCCCAAATTGCCAATGCCTCAAACTGTGCTGGCCTCGGAGGTGGCTTTTGTTCATTTAACGCCTTCTGCAAATTCTCTAAAATCATTATATTGAATGTTCCGTGCTCCGGAAACGCTAAACACCAGTCTTTCTCTGTCATTTTGTGCCACTGCCTTAGCCAAAGACATGGCGCGACTCCCCTCTCTTCCATTACGGCATAAGCCGGTGTATCCTCCGGCAGTGTAGGCTCCCCTACACTCGTGGTAATGTACACATCTCCCCTCAAAGCACTCTTTAAAGTCTTGAAAAACTTAATTTTTGTGTCTTTTATTTTTCTAACAATCGAATCAGGAAGTGACTTTAATTCCCAGAACTCTCTTTGCCCACCTTCTCAACCAATTGCCTCTTACAGACGGCTGCCAATCCGTGCGCGATCCTTCTCACTAACCGACCTATCCCAGCGTGGCTCCAATGATGTCAGACTCACACACACTGTGGCTGACAAAGTCTTGCGGCTTGTCTTCCTCACTCTCGATCCACACAAAAACTAATGCGATATATTGCGAGCACTAACAAAAACTCAAATTTGCCGGTTTACTATAGGAAAGGGTAACACAATCGCTTCAGAACTTTACAGAGATTTCACTTTTAGCCTCATCCGCTACTCTCTCCTTCTCAGATCTCGCAAGCAAAATTTGACCCTCAAATTCTACTCTCGACTTGTCAATGGTTTGTCCTAGTGCACTTTAGAACTCCCCAAATCTCCATCGAAGTTTTCATGTACTCACTTTGACTCAAACTCGACTTGTCAACCACGCCCGATTTACCTATTGAACCACGCAAATTGCAACATAAACCATCAATATACTCAAGAGTCTTAGATCACGCAGGGTCCGTACATCACCAACAACCATGTGGAAATGTTTTTAGCACAAAGTGCCACACTAAAGTTCGCCGACTTCCCTTCTCTCATACTGAGGAGTACGCACACTCTTACTAAAAGATTACCTGGCCTAAAATTCTCACAAACCTCATAATTCACCTGCAGTATGCATAAGCTGTGCAAGCGCAAACCCTACGTCACTCACTCTATCACTAGAATACCGAGAACATACCCAACTCACTTCGGCAAGCTCTGAGATTCCGGGAAAGTTATTTGGAACTTAGGGGCACATCATCTCTCCAATTTGCATTATTTCAAAACAACTTTCAAGCAATAGTCCCTCGTCCTAGGGCTCCAAAGGGCCGTAACCGTCCTCTGTTACCAGAACTGATAACGCGTCCCAACATTGATAATTTAACTTACACGGGGACTCGTTTTACGTCAATGAATCTTTTGACCACGTTTGGGGACTTCCCAGAACGAGATATCTGTTTAGCATTGCAATCAATAGATCAAGAGCTTCATCAATATTCACAATAACTCATCAATCAAACTAATCAATATCATGCAAGAAGAATCGAACACACCTCGACCTTGCAGTCATGAATAACCACACAAATCTAGTAAGAGTTAGGATATTTATTCCCTATTAGTTACACTCTAATAGCATGTTTATTAGTCTCAATATCAATAAGCACATCAAAAACACTACAATTGAAAAATACTTTATCAGAGCATAGATCATGAACATTAACACAAAGCACGATGTTAACATGAATCAACTTTAGCAGAGTATCATTGGCACGTTATTCAACAAAGCAAGAATTCAGTCATTTGTCTATTTGCATCCGATATTTGTGAACTCCTCAAGTAACCACGAATCAGCATCAGCATGTTGGGCTTCATGCAAAGCAATTTAGCCACACAAATTTGGAAACCATCTATCTATGGCCTCTATCAAAAGAGCAGTTGGTACCTAGAAAGAAAGGCAAACAGACAATTACAATTAATCATCAGATAGTTACCCATCCAAATGGGTCAGCATACAACGTCAGTCTTCATCCTCAGGACATCATTCGATTCGCCATCAGCAAGGATAGAACAGCTAAGTCTCAGCAGGGCATAACAAGAAGGAACTCTTCCCTCATAAGGAGGAGAAGTAAGTATCGGGCAAGTAAGAAGGTGTGGATGGTTTAAAGAATCAAACAGCTAAAGTCTCTCAGAGTAGCAAGAATAATGGCAAGTAATGGCATCAAAGTGGCGAGGAAGAATGGCTAAGAATGGCTTTAAAAGAATGGCTGATTTCTCCTTGTGTCACGCCGTTATATCAAATTTGTCGAACAAGTCTCTAATTTCCCATTGGGCAATATTTGCTACATCGTTATCTCTGTCCAATGATCCATCACACACCTTACTAGAATTTTCACATAAGACAGTTCTCATGTAGTTTATTGGCTCCTGTAATTGACGTCTTCATCGGGTAGAGTGTCAGGTAAGAAAAGTTACACTTGTCGCTCCAGTCAGTAGTTCCATTTTCTTCTCCTAGTCCAGGCGACCTTGCACCTGTCGTGAATTACACTGTTGCATTCAGCAAGAATGTCTCCTTGAGCAAGTCGGGTCCCATGAGAAAGAATTTACTATGGCTACACACATATCTCTAGCTTCTGGAAAAGTACAGCTTTGTGTCCTTCAGGAAAGCAGCACATTGCATGTTAGGAAAACACAGTTTAATATGAGACCTGGCAGCTAGGCCCAGACCCTTGCTAACTAAGGCCTAGTAATTAACTTAGCAAAACCTTAATACATAACTCCTAATGCTAATACAAAATCATACATTAGTACATTATTAATTCATTATTAGTCAGTTGCATTAATCATCGTATACATTGGTGGCCACTCCCCATTGGCACATTTCAAACGTGTGCATTATTACTATTTTAACACATTTTCTATGCAGCTTCATTATACAATACTTTACAAGCATTTCATGTTAATACTGATTATAAAAGTTACACTCCAACAGTAGCTAACGGGTTCAACTATGCAATCCGACCCAGCCTATAGAATTGCACCCTGCCCAGTGTCTAAAGGTACCCTCCATTATTTCTAGTTCTTCTCTAGCTCATCAGAGTCTTTAAACAATAAGGTGAGTCCAAATGTCCTACTTCTGTTGTTTAACCTGCCAATGGGACCACCTCAGAAATCTTGTGTGTGGTCACTAGCAAAGCATTGAGTCCCAGTTAAATACAAGCCACTGTTCAAGTCGGAAATTAATAAGCACTGCGGCTATGAAGAATAAAACCCAGTATGATAGACATCACCAGGTAGTAATCAGGGTTTTACCTCTACATCTCCCTCCCAAGACACAGTACCTTAGTAATTAAGATCTGGCAGCCAGCAACAGGCTATGATACAATTCCTATAAATGAAAACAGGGAAAAAAAGGTAACACATCCTAAAGTAATGCACCAAAATTCCAAAAGCAAATCTTTAAAAGTCTGAGTTCATGACCATGACCATAAGGCCTTTGTCCAATATATGTGCAACCTTCATTTGATAATGCATTGAAATTTGGAGGGAGATTCACTATTCATCACCCTTCAAATGCACCACTTGCGGGTAGCCCTAGACTGTCCCTAGGATGTCACCATGCTCTAGCGTTGGCTCAATAGCAAAAGCTAACTCAACCGCTGATGCAAACTGAGCTGTGGATTAGTCACATTTGCCACAACCACCACTGTTATTAAGAGGGCTTTAAATCCTTGCAGCTTAAATGGACATGCTTACCATACAAATGAAAAGGCCCGTTAAATCTCCAAGCACATCCTCATTAACATTCATACATCGATCTAACAAGGGCAGCAAAACCACCCAAAGACAGGGACCTGATCAGTGGATGAAAATGGAAGGATGGCCTTCTGATGGTAGTTGAAGGTGGATAACTCCTTAATAAAGGAGGGCCCAGTGAATACAGGTGACCCCCTCAAAATCAGTGGATATAGACATTTATATGACACAGAAACTACCTGCTCACTCAATCTCCTGGTCACTACAATCACAGAAGACCAAAAAGCCTCTGCCCAGAGGGTTTTCAAAAGGTCTTCTGACAAAGGTTTAAACAGAGGGTGTTTTAGGACACTGAGGATGTAAACAAGATCTATAAGAGGCAGGATAGTCCTCCTTTGAGAACAGTATAAATCATAGTCATGCAGGATGTAATTATCGAGGACTACACCACAATGAGCCCAGAATTCACTCTAAGCTTTCTGAGCAACTGACTGAATCTAGGTGTACAAGCCATCCAGACGATTCTGAAAACCTTTCCATAGAATGACAGTGATATGTCAATGGATGCTCATATAGAGGGTCATTACCTGTGTGGTGGTCTATAGACCGTCACACCACTGGTGGTGGTCTGGACTGCTGCCAATGTGGCTGTCCGATGGCCACATTGCAAGCCTGGCAGTCGCACTGCCAGGAACTGCCACCTTCGCCGGGATCTTTGATCCAGGCGGTCTTTAGGCAGGTGAGATCGTGATCACAACCTAGTTTCTGCCAGCCTTTTCATGGAGGTAACACCGCCATGAAATGGCTGGCAGAGAACAGGTGCAGGGAGGCACATGGGGGCCTCTGCACTGCCCATGCACTTAGCATGGGCAGCGCATGGCTCCACTGCCCAGCACGTCGCAATGTTGCAGACAGTGAACATTGCAAGGGTGCTGGAGCACCCTGCAGGCTACAACATTGGGCCGGCTCAATTATGAGCAGGAGACAATACTGTAGCCTGTTTCCTACTAGGGAAACCCATAATAACTCCGGCAGGGAGGTTGCCTCCCTGTCAGGAGTTTGGAAGATAGAGTTTTCCATCCGCCAAACTTGCAATGACCCCCATAGTGCCAAGTTCAACCAGCAAGTGCTGATTTTTAAAAGGCACAGAAAAGGTGCAGTCTCAGTGAGTGTAAAATGCAGATTAACTAACATTGATTATAATGATGCTTTCATAGTAATGCAACCTAATAATTAAAAATGGAAAGTCTAGTGATGATCACAAACAATGACATTTATTTATAAAGCAAAAACATATTTTGGAAAATGTTCCCTATACTTTACAATGCGGACCCTGAGCGCGGTATCTCACTTTAGTATAGAGAAAATTAAAAAATGTACTTTACTAGAAAATAAATATTAAAAGTATTTGTATGTTAAACAATAATGTGAACTTGTTGTATATACTTATTTTAAAAGTAAATCAAAACAAAATAAAAAAATGCTACAACCCTAATAAATTTATTTTGAATTACAACTTTAATCAATGGAAACATTTTAAATGAAATTATTATTATTTTACTGATGTTAAAAGTAAACAATAAATTCCAACCTGCAGAAAAGAAAATACTATGGCCCTCATTACAACATTGGTGGTAAAAGCCGCTTACCGCCGTGCAGAAGACCACCAACACACCGCCGCGGCCGCGGAATTCCGCCACAGCTATTATGACCCACAGCACGGAATCCGCCAAAATTCAGACACCCACACAAGTCCGCCACACAAAAGGTCAGTGATAAACTGGCGAAAACAAAACCTTTACCGTCACGCCAACAAAAATACGCCCACACTATCACGACACACGAATCCACGTGGCGGTCTTTCAGCCGCGGTATTCCATTGGCGATACACACCGCCGCATTCAAAATACACACACATTGACAAAACACAACCACATTGGACAATTCAAAATACACACACCTGATACACATACACACACCACTCCCACACACCCATTACAATATAAAACACACACCCACATCACCCACAAACCCCTAGGACCACAATTACTGAGAGAAGGCCAGAGAGAGACACCACAAACAACTACCAAGCATCCACGGGCACACAATACCATCACCCACAGAACTTCCACGCACCTCACACAACACACCACTAAATATCACCCCACTTATCACTATACACACCGCCCCACACATCACCACCACCACCCCAGGGCACTGCAAAGACACCCCAGGTTCTCTGAGGAGGAGCTCAGGGTCACGGTGGAGGAAATCATCCGGGTAGAGCCACAGCTATTCGGATCACAGGTGCAGCACACCTCCGTAGCTAGGAAGATGGAGCTATGGCGAAGAATAGTGGACAGGTTTAACGCAGTGGGACAGCACCCAAGAAATAGGGATGACATCAGGAAGAGGGGGAACGACCTACGGGGGAAGGGCCCCTGACACTAGCATGGACGATGAACTGCCCACCATCTCCGCCGGCGCTAGTGGACAGGAGGCACCGCCACAGGACCACCACACCAACACCCATCCCCTGCAGAGGGAGAACCACCCCACAAACGGTCCCTGAGATCCAGGACAAAGACAGAGAATGATGCCAAGACCCCCGCTAAGAAATGAGACCACGCTGAATGTCAGCTTACTGTCCCACTTTGTCACCCTGTCCATCCTCAAACTGCCCCAGCTCCACTTCCTATGCCCATTTGGGCAATGCACCTGTGAGACTAATAGACTGGACTCTGCCCTGGACATTCCTCCACCATCACCCCTGACCATTTTACAACCCCCTCCAATATTGAGCACTTAAATAAACACCCTTGAAGCACAAAACAATCTGGAGTCAGTCTGTGATTTCGAAATAGTGTATTAGCAATTACAGTGGCAAAATGCTCTTTCAATCGTAATGTCAACATACCTATGTCACACAGCTGTAGTCCATGAGGAAACAAAGCAGATGTCACACTGTGGGACACACATCAGTGAAATCGTAAGGGAAAGTGACAACATAGTGACCATACAATGGGTGAAAACGACAGACAGTAGAGAGATAGTAGTGTTAAAGTACATGTAGTAGGCAGGTTTGTATTCTTACCTGTGTCTCACTGGAAATATTGCAGGATCACCGAGTTCCTGTTGTCTGTGTCCTCTTCTTCTGCTTCCTCGTCTTCACTGTCCACAGGCTCCACAGCTGCAACAACACTGTCATCTGGACCATCCTCCTGCAGAAAAGGCACATGTCGTCGCAAAGCTAAGTTGTGAAGCATACAGCAGGCCACGATGATCTGGCACACCTTCTTTGGTGAGTATAATAGGAATCCACCTGTCATATGGAGGCACCTGAACCTGGCCTTCAGGAGGCCGAAGGTCAGATCTATTATCCACCTAGTTCGCCCATGGGCCTCATTGTAGCGTTCCTCAGCCCTTGTCCTGGGATTCCTCACTGGGGTCAGTAGCCATGACAGGTTGGGATACCCAGAGTCACCTGCAAATGGCGAGAGACAACTGTTAGACACACACTAACCTGTAGGGATATCCCCAGACCCAGACAACCATTCCCACTAACTTGCTTCCAGGTGCTCACCTATTAGCCACACATTGTGCCTCTGGAGTTGACCCATCACATAAGGGATGCTGCTATTCCGCAGGATGTAGGCGTCATGCACTGAGCTAGGGAACTTGGCATTAACATGGGAGATGTACTGGTCTGCCAAACACACCATCTGCACATTCATGGAATGATAACTCTTCCGGTTTCTGTACACCTGTTCACTCCTGCGGGGGGGTACCAAAGCCACATGGGTCCCATCAATGGCACCTATGATGTTGGGGATATGTCCCAGGGCATAGAAGTCACCTTTCACTGTAGGCAAATCCTCCACTTGAGGGAAAACGATGTAGCTCTGCATGTGTTTCAGCAGGGCAGACAACACTTTGGACAATACGTTGGAACACATAGGCTGGGACATCCCTGATGCTATGGCCACTGTTGTTTGAAATGACCCACTTGCAAGGAAATGGAGTACTGACAGCACCTGCACTTGAGGGGGGATTCCTGTGGGATGGCGGATAGCTGACATCAGGTCTGGCTCCAGCTGGGCACACAGTTCCTGGATTGTGGCACGGTCAAGCCTGTAGGTGATGATCACATGTCTTTCCTCCATTGTCGACAGGTCCACCAGCGGTCTGTACACCGGAGGATGCCGCCATCTCCTCACATGTCCCAGCGGACGGTGCCTAGGAAGGACAACAGCGAGCACAGAGTCAAACAACTCAGAGGTATGCTTCCACAGCTTACACAGAACACGAATCATAATCCGAAAATTGGCCTGTATGTGTGTTGAGGCTAGGCCTAGGTATGTGTGACACAGTTAAAACTTAAGCCATGTAGGCCCCTGAAATGGTGGCTGCCTGACCTGTAAAGTGCGACAATGGAATGTGAGGTAACTGCGTTGGCGTTGTACACCGCCGCGGTAGGCGGTCGAAGACCGCGGCGCAATGCTGCATTGGTTAACAATGGACCCTATGGGTCCCAAGAGCCAATAACGATGTACGCCGGCGGTGATGGTACGCACCGCCGCGGACGTGACCGACATTTTCTATCTGTTCAATCACTCGATACCTAATCTTCAACAGGAGAGGAACTACACTGCAACCTCGGTCTGGATGAGACAATGGCTTGTGCGTCTGGGGAAAGGGCCCCTGCCTTCACATCGTAGGAGTTGGAGAAACTTGTGGATGGGGTCCTCACTCAGTACACGCTACTCTACGGTCCTCCAGACAAACAGGTAAATACACTGGGAGCATGCTGTATGGGCTATGCCAGTGTGGAGAGGGGTGGATGAAAGATGGGGGGGAGATTGAGGCGTGCATGAAACAACGGTGAGTGCATGTGCATCATGGCAAGGGTGGGGATGGGGGCCATTGACTGTGACGGTGCATTTGGTAATAACTTTTCTTTCCCCCCTGTAAAATTCATGTAGGTCAGCGCCCACAAGAAAAAAGATATTTGGCGTGCCATCGCCAAGGACGTCCGGACCCTGGGGGTCTACCACAGACGGAGCACCCACTGCCGTAAGAGATGGGAGGACATTCGCCGCTGGAGCAAGAAGACGGCGGAGGCCCAGCTGGGGATGGCCTCCCAACGTGGGAGGGGTGTCTTTCCCACCATGACACCTCTGATGTTCAGGATCCTGGCGGTGGCGTACCCGGATTTGGATGGGCGCTTGGGGGCATCACAGCAGTACACTCTCATTCTGCTGATTTTGCGCGCAGTGGATGTGTCTGGGTGGGGGAGGTGGGCTGTGGGTTTCCCTGGGCCAGGGTGAGTTTAGTAGGCAAGGTCCCCTTGTTCGGGCAGACCCTGTGGCACCCCACCCCACCTGTGTACAGTGCCAAGTACACCTAGTCAGGCTCCTGTGTCATCCATGTGTGCAGATGTCGTCCATAGCCTTGTAGGCCATGTCCCAGGGATTGAACAGTGGAGCCCAAGTGCGCGGCGTAGTGTAGGGGGCTTCTGTGTCTGTCGTGTCCGCCAACGGTAGTGGTAATGCATACACTCAACATGTCTTTCTTCTGTCACCCCCCCCCCTTTTGGTGTTCTCCCTGTTCTTGTGTGCATTATCATCATCAGGTGGTGGCGCAGTGCACCGGAGCAGGAGGAAGCTGCATCCCACATGGCCCTGGAGGGGGAGACAACAGACTCGGAGTTCACCAGTGGGACGGAGGGCGAGGGGAGCTCCACGGCAGGGACAGGAGCTGACACCAGTGACACGGACTCGTCCTCTGATGGGAGCTCCCTTGTGGTGGCGGCAACATCTGTGCCCCCCTCATCTACAGGTAGAGCCGCCATCCACTCTACCAGCACCGCCCTCCTAGCAGCCCCTCAGCGTTTGCCCCGTGCCCGCTCACCCAGGAGGGTGGGCATCACCTTCGCCCCTGGCACCTCAGCCCCTGCCCCAGTCACCCCTGCTGCCCTCAGTGAGGAGGCCATTGACCTCCTCAGGTCCCTCACTGTTGGGCAGTCTACCATTTTGAATGCCATCCAGGGTGTAGAAAGGCAGTTGCAACAAACAAATGCATTCCTGGAGGGCATTCATTCTGGTCAGGCGGCCCTTCAGCGAGCTTTTCAGACTCTGGCCTCAGCACTGATGGCAGCCATTGTCCCTGTGTCTAGCCTCCCCCTCCAACTTCCTCCACCCAGACCCAATCCCCTCTACCTCAGCCTATCCCAAGCACACCTTCAGACCAGCATGCACACACGTCAACAAACAAGGGAAGCTCAGGCAAACATAAGCACCACACATCCCACAGGCACTCACGCAAGCATCACACACATGCAGACACACCAACATCCACAGCCTCCACTCCCAGTCTCATCACACTCACACCTGCATGCACTACATCTACAGCCACTACTGCCATCACTAGCACACACACCACCACACCCCGCTCACGTGCAGTCACCACCCCACTGCCATTCACATGTCCCCTGTGTCCTCTCCCAGTGTGTCTGTGACGCCACCTCCCAAGGTACAGAAACGCAGGCACATACCCACCCAACAGTAATCCATCTCACGACAGCCTCCAGCGCATGCACCTTCACCCAAAAGTCAGCAAACATACACCTCCTACAACCACAACCTCTTCCTCCACTGCCAAACCCCCTCCAGCTACCCGTCCCAGTGTTTCCAAAAAACATTTCCTCTCCAACCTTGACCTCTTTCCCACACCTCCCCCACACCGTCCGTCTCCTAGGGCCCGACTCTCCAGGTCCCAACCTAACACCTCAGCCACAACATCTCCGGGACCAGTGGTGCCTGTAGTCACCGGAATCTGGAGTGCACCAGCCACCAGAGCAGCCAGTGTGGCACGGAGCTACAGAACGGACAGTCCCCCACCTGTGAAGCATCAAAAGTTGCCCAGTGCCCAGCGGGATAGGGGGAAGACTCCAGCCACCAAAGCCGCTCCCAGGGGTACAGGTGGGAGTGTGGAGTCAGCTGAGACACCTTCCAAGGTGGGGAAGGGCCACAAGAAAGTCAGCAGGTCTGGGAAGAGCAGTGCGGCGGAGAAGACCGCCATCATCCCCACTGCCCAGGAGGCCACTGGCATCATTCCCGCTGCCCAGGAGGCCACCCCCATCATTCCCGCTGCCCAGGAGGCCACCACCAGCACCTGCCCTGCTGCCCAAGAGGCCACCAGCCCCGCTGCCAGGGAGGCCACCGCCATCATCCTCGCTGCCCAGGAGGCCACGGCCAGCACCTGCCCTGCTGCCCAAGAGGCCACTCCACCAGCCCCGCTGGGCCAGACAGGACTGCCAGCACCAGCCCCGCTGGGCCAGAGAGGACCACCAGCCCCGCTGGGCCAGACACGACCGCCAGCACCCGCACCGCTGGGCCAGACACGACCGCCAGCACCAGCCCTGCTGGGTCAGACACGACGCCAGCACCAGGTCACCTCCGCCACAAGCACCGCTGAACAGGGCACTGCTGCAACAAGCACTGCTGAACAGGGCACTGACGCCACAAGCACCGCTGAACAGGGCACCGCCGCCACATGCACTGCTGGCCCATGAGCGCCAAGGGCACTGACGCTACTGAGTCCGTCACAAGCAGGATGAAGCACTCTGGGCACCAAGCCCCCTCCAGAAGCAGTGGAGAGATACATCCACTATCTCAGTCCTTGGCAGGATGAAGCACTCTGGGCACCAAGCCCCCTCCAGAACCAGTGGAGAGATACATCCACTACCTCAGTCCTTGGCAGGATGAAGCACTCTGAGCACAAGGCCCCCTCCAGAACCAGTGGAGAGATACATCCACTACCTCAGTCCTTGGCAGGATAAAGCACTCTGGGCACCAAGCCCCCTCCAGAACCAATGGAGAGGTACATCCACTACCTCAGTCCTTGGCAGGATGAAGCACTCTGGGCACAAGGCCCCCTCCAGAACCAGTGGAGAGATACATCCACTACCTCAGTCCTTGGCAGGATAAAGCACTCTGGGCACAAGGCCCCCTCCAGAACCAGTGGAGAGATACATCCACTACCTCAGTCCTTGGCAGGATGAAGCACTGTGGGCACCAAGCCCCCTCCAGAACCAGTGGAGACTGTCATCCACTTGAGAGACTGTGGCTTTGCACTCCCCAGGATTGAACAGTGGGAAACCCACCCACTGTAGAGACTTGAGAGACTGTGGCTTTGCACTCCCCAGGATGAAGCAGTGGGCAAACCACCCACTGTAGAGACTTGAGAGACTGTGGCTTTGCACTCCCCAGGATAAAGCAGTGGGCAAACCACCCACTGTAGAGACTTGAGAGACTGTGGCTTTGCACTCCCCAGGATTGAACAGTGGGCATGTGGCCCCCTCATGGATTTGGTGTCGTGCACTCAACCGGCTGAGGTGCCCCCGCTTCCCCCCCCTGGGGTGCCTGTTTTATTGCTATCTGATGCCGCTGCAGTGTTCTCTCCATCATGGTCGGAGATCTTGTGTGGGCCTCGCCCATACCGTGTGGGCCCAGTGTTCCACGGACTTCCATGAAGCACTACCTGGACTACTATTCTTGGTGTATATTTTGTTTATAGTGTAGATATGTATATTTTTGCGTACTGCATTTTAATATATTACAATGGTTACACTCATTTTCTTTGGTCTTTGCATTCTTCCGAGTGGGTGGGGGGGTGTAACTATAATGTATCATGGTGTATTAGTATGTGTGTGTTGTCGTGGGTGAGGGTGGGGCGAGGGGTGTTGCGTGTTGCGTGTGTGTCCCTGTTTTTTCCCTCCCCTGTGTCGTAGGTGCAGTACTCACCGTGGTCTTCGCCGCCGGCGTTTGTGCTCCTGTTAGAGGAGCATGAAGATAAGGGCTGGCAGGATCTTCAGCTCTGGTTCCATGGCGTACTGGTTCCTCGTGGGGTGTGTAGAGGTCAGAGTTTTCCCTTCGAAGTCCCGTTTCCGCCGTGGTTTTGTCCACGGTGAATCAGCACCGGAAAAGGTGGCGGATTGGTAGGTTGTGATACTGTGGGCGGTACTTTGTCCTCCGCCTGTCTGTTGGCGGTGACCGCCAAGCTGTTTGTTTGTACCACAGTGGTGGTCGGAGTGTTAAAGTGGCTGTCTTTGTTGGTGGTTTTCGCCACGGTCGTAATTCCAATTTTTTTACCGCCGGCCAGTTGGCAGTCTTACCGCCGATTTAACACCGTCCGCCAGGGTTGTAATGACCCCCTATGTTTTTTTAATTAACAAAAATGATAACACGCCCTTACACGCCTTCATAAATTGTCCCAAAACATCGAAAATGGGTATATAATAACAATTCATGGCATATTAATTTACAGTTAGACCAAATAGAAAGGACTGTTACCTCTTTTCACTTTTTCTAAAAGGGAGCTGGACTTTTCAGGGCCGAATCACATGTAAGAATTTGGTACAGGGTACTCCTGTAGTACTACAATTCATGTTCAAAAATGCTTTTGTAACTAGGCTTCCATTTCTTGAAGTTATTACATTTCTCTATGTGGCTTGTACTTGAAGCAGAATGCAGTCTCTATGACTATCGTAAGCCCACTGTGACCTTCCTTTTTCATATGCTCATATTCACCACCATTTTGAAAGTACATTCCTGTGTAGCAGTTACTACCAATCTATAACCTATGGTGCAGTCAACTGAACTGTTTCCATGCATGTAAACACTCTTTCTTATTCTTTCCTTGTGCCCACCACCTCCAAGGTTGTCATACACACACAATTTCTAATCAACAAGCAAGCACATCAGGCCTTTTCAAAGACATAGAATGGTAGTTCTCTTATGGCTTCCAACAGCAGTACGAGCTGAATCTCTGCCTTTGGAAAGTAAATGGTTTACCCACTTCTAGATGTGGCATGGAAACCGAGAGGTGGGAAATTAGGACTCCAGCTGATTGACAAGTTTTGATATCCCCCCCAAAAAGTGTGTTCTGTATCCCTATAGATTGCTGAAATGAGGCAAAATCTAGTTACATGTGCTATTATATTTAAAATTCCTATTGCTCCTTTTTTGATAGTTTTCCTTTTGTGTTTGCACACGCGAAATGAGAAATGGTGTGTGGTGTCCTAGTTATGTCCACTCATGTCTTCCCCAATCTTGTGTTTGCTTGGAATATTTTTGTGTACGTCTTGTGTGCATTCTGGATTTTGTGGCAGGACTGGAAGCTATCATTATGTATTAACTTCTTTCAAGGTGGCACATCACTGCAACGTTAAGATTACAAAGGAGCAGCTTCACAAATGACAAGAATATGTGAAAGAGTTCTCTCTTAGTGCTCTTTTACATACTTTTGCATGCCTTTGTGAATTGTCCCCAAAACATCTAAAATAGAAATACAATTGAATTATTCAAGGATTATTCATATGTAATCAGTACAAGCCGTAAAGGCAGTATTATTTTTGCACTTTTACAACTAGGGAGTTCAATGTTTTTTACCAAATCACAAAGGTGTGTAAGAGTAAGTAAGAGTACTCCTGTATTACTACATCCCATTCCCACAAATGATTTCATGTATCAGCCTCAAAACATCTACATACAAACTTCTAATATTACAGTGTTAATTTCCTTCATCTTTTACCTCCATCAACTGTCACCCTCTTTGGCTTGCCCAAGACCATCTTCTTTCCCTCAATATTTCCCTTTCTTTCATTGAACAGCTTGCCTCTGATAGATAAATTTTCTTTCTTGCTACCACCCATCTCCTGATAATAAAGAATAATAAAGAACATTTTAAATATCTGACTTTGTGAAAAGAATCACAACAGTTTTAAAATGCCATAATTTTATAGTCTGATAAAAATACAGTATGCGCCATTGCGCTACACATGGATTGTGGTCTAAACCTTGTTATATTCACACCAGACTCTTCAATGGCCTTCGACACTCCTTCTTCCCTCATTTAGTGATTGTATTAGATGTACTCTCTTGAAAGGTTTTCACATCTGAGATCCATAATTGTTGTCCCGTGGCTGGTCTGCATTCCACTATTTTTTCATCCTATTTATGTATACATTTCACAGCACACCAATTTGGAAGTTCATAAAGAAAACGAGAAAATATGGACATCAGATATACAGATGGACTGTTAGCTTCCCACTCAACTGTTTAAAAATCGAATACTTACTTTCTGCTAACTCTTTCACCATTCTAAAAATAATGGGTACATCAGACAAAGAACTGTACTTTGACTTAAGTGGTTATCCAATCCTAATACCCTTCATGATTTTGCAACCCAAGGAACCCAAGGAAGCAATGCCTTTTGTTCTAATATTCGTCACTGAATGTCCTGCTGAATTTGCTGATCTTTAGAAATGCATTGTCTTTCATGACAAATCTTGTTTATATAACCTGGTAAAACCATTTGCCAGGATTACAGCACTGTGCTGTGGAAAATTCAGAGCCAGATTTACACTTTTTGCCACAAAACTGCGCAAACGAAGCTTTGCGTCAAAACGTTTAGCGCTGGCTAGCACCATTTTTTAACGCCACCCGGGTGTCATATTTATACTATGACGCTGGTTGGCGCTAAAAACAGGTTAGAGTCAACATTTTTGTTGCAAGGCAAAATGATGTTAATGCCGGAAAAATTACTCTAACCTGTTTTATGACACGTAAACATGTCACAAAATGGAAATGCACATTTTAACCTCCATTAGCATCAAATAAAGATGCTAAGCAGGAAACAGTCCAAAGGAGAAGCAAAATGGATCCAGAAAGCCAGGAGAGATCCCACGGTGACCCTAGTCAACCAGGAACCAGCCAGGAGGACACACACAAGACCCAGGGGAGGGAGAAGAAAAAGAGAAAGTGTTGTTTAAGGGCGGAGGAGCGTGAAGTACTGGTGAGAGAGGTGACAGAGCATCAACATCAACTCTTTGTCACCTCAAAATTGACAATTGGCAGGAGAGAGGCAATCTAGCAGCAGATAGTACACAAGATTAACAGTGTGGCAGAGGTGAGGAGAACCGTAACTGAGTGCAAAAAACTCTGGCATGATTGCAAGGGAAGGACAAAGGAAAAAATGGCAAGGAACAAGAAGGCAGCACTGCAAACTAGAGGTGGTAGTCCACCACCACAAGAGGACCTGGACAAGATAGAGGAGATGGTTTCAGCAGTCATCCCGGAGGAACTGGTCACTGGAATCACAGGACAGGACAGCGCAGACTTCCAGGAACACCACAAATGCAGGGTAGGTTGCATGGGGGAAATTAATGCCAAATTGTCAAGTGCAAGAAGGGGGGGCACATAGGACACACACAAGGCATGTTAAAGGAGAGCAGAGGGACAATTGCACATGAAGCAAGTTGCACCATGCTGACGTAAACTACACATGTACCTATGCCTTGGTAGTGCCATGCACCACAACACATGCACAACCTGGACATATGTCAATCACCAGGGCTAAATACCTACATGTACATATGCAGCACATGGGATGGATGGCATGTCTAATGACTGTGCCTCTGGTTGTGTCATCACAACATATCTTGCATATAGTCAAATTAACCCTACCAACACAACCAAAACATCAGAGACTAGGAAGTCAGTCAATACCATTCCTGAGGTTTCGTCATGGTGGTGTCCTTCGCAGTAACACCTTGCAACTGCCTTGCCTCATTGCCCAAGCACATGTGTGCTGCATCTTACAGCACACAACTCATTGCAACCGTCACAACAGTACCCAGACATGTGCCGGTGGCACCACCACCCGCACATTAACAACACATCCACATAAGGCAGCTATCACTCCATCATGGAGTGAGAATGCCCCTTGGGTTCAGTGAAAAACAATCAGAGTAGATGCTAGGAGAATAACAGGATGGTCCTGTATCACTGGAAAAATGCCACACTACCCAGAACAACTAAACTGGTGTAGTGTGAATCACACATCTTGATGTTGACCAGAAATGTGCCACTACAAAAAATATGTACCACAGATAGCAAACTGTAGGTCACAACAGGTACAGTCTGAGCCCACAACTACTCTGACACAACCATGGGAGACAAATAGGACTGGGGAAATAACCACACACATACAACACATGGGGGCATATTTATACTCCGTTTGCGCCGAATTTGCGTCGTTTTTTTCGACGCAAATTCGACGCAAAACTAACTCCATATTTATACTTTGGCGTTAGACGCGTCTAACGCCAAAGTTCCTGGAATTAGCGTCATTTTTTTGCGTGAACACCTTCCTTGCGTTAATGATATGCAAGGTAGGCGTTCCCGTCTTAAAAAATGACTGCGATGCTATTGCGTCGTATTTATACTCCCGGGCAAAAATGACGCCCGGGAGTGGGCGGGTCTAAAAAACCGTATTTGCGCCGGATTTTAGCACCTGGGTCAGGGCAGGCGTTAAGGGACCTGTGGACTCAGAATGAGCCCAGAGGTGCCCTCCCCTGCCCCCAGGGACACCCCCTGCCACCCTTTCCCACCCCAGGAGGACACCCAAGGATGGAGGGACCCACCCCAGGGACATTAAGGTAAGTTCAGGTAAGTATTTTTTTTAATTTTTTTTTGTGGCATAGGGGGGCCTGATTTGTGCCCCCCTACATGCCACTATGCCCAATGACCATGCCCAGGGGACAGAAGTCCCCTGGGCATGGCCATTGGGCAAGGGGGCATGACTCCTGTCTTTGCTAAGACAGGAGTCATTTCAATGGGGGATGGGCGTCGTAAAAAAATGGCGCAAATCGGGTTAAGACGTTTTTTTTGCCTCAGCCTGACTTGCCCCATTTTTAGACGCCCAAACGCCATTTTTCCCTACGCCGGCGCTGCCTGGTGTACGTGTTTTTTTTTCACGCACACCAGGCAGCGCCGGTCGGCTAACGCCGGCTAACGCCATTCAATAAATACGGCGCCCGCATGGTGCTTCAGAATGGCGTTAGCCGGCGCTAATTTTTTTGGCGCAAAACTGCTTTAGCGCAGTTTTGCGTCAAAAAGTATAAATATGGCCCATGGTGTATTACTGTGAACATAATGGTGTATAATTCCACATTGATGGGTGGGGGATGGTGCATGGGCAAGTCTGGTGTTGGTAAGACTGCCAGTGCAGTGTACCCTTTACGGTCGGCAGTATGAGTCACACGCTGGGATGGCGGGTGGAAATCTGTCTGCTGATGATAGCTCTGTGGGGGACTTAGCACGACATTGTTGATGGATCAAATAGAGTCAGTGCCAGTCTTGGGGTGCATTGGGTGTGACAGGACACGCTGTTCTTAGCCCTGCAAATCACGCAATGAAAATGGCAGGTGCATGGGCTGGGCAGGGGCACACCACACCACATCACCACCAATATTTTGCATGGGGTTTCACCGCCATGCAAAGGCTGGTGGAAAAGTGGGAACATACCTGGAGGGTAGCATTGATCGTTATACTGGTCTGGTGCCACAAGACAGGTGGCTTTGCCAGTCTGTAAGCTGCTTGAAACCAGCCAGTGCCATGCCATTGACCATAGGGCTTTCCCCATTGACAACATGTGCCACTACCACCTGCACTGTTGGCGGTGGTCATATAGACAATGGCAGTCAGGTGTTCATAGGACTGCCACACTTGTAATGATGGACCAGTATGACTACCTGCAGAATCACCATTAAACCAGCTTGCGGCCCTGACCTAAGTTCAACTCCAGTTAACTGGCTATGTCCATAAAGTAATTTACCATCAGGCACTGTTATATACAAAATGATGTACATAGCAAAAAATGATAACCATGCTGGCCATCCCGGGGTTCACTCCTGAGCCTATGTCAATTTAGCTGCACTACCACTATGCTGCTTCATAGTACAAGGATGGCTGCACTGAGGGGGAGATCATAGTTGTGTAGGAAGGCGCACCTTCCAACACAGACAGAAGAGGAAATCTGCTAGGTCCATGTGTGCTGTGCAATGAAGCACACATTCACATACATCAACATGATGAGTTATCAAAGGAAACAACAGCACAGACTCTTGGCAATGTCATCCCTGGGGTGGTGCAAGATTTCAGTACCGCACGGGTGTATGTGAAACATGTAAGACTGGGACAGGAGCATATTGCCATATGTGTTGCTGTGGCTTGACCACTGCAACACCCATTGCAAGGCCCTACCATGCAAATGGATGTATGGGGAGGGTTGACAATAACAAGATGGTGTCAAGCCACAAAAAGGATATACATCACACCTAGTAGATATGACGCAGCCAATAGCGCCATCTGAGCTTCCCCTCATGTGACACTCAGGTGGGGCAAAGGGCTGACAGACTGCAACCATGATGTACAGGGACAATGTTTGGGAAGTAAGATGACAATGAGCCTCCAATAGCAAGTCAGTGATGTGACATGTCAACTGCCACAACACAGAAAGATTGATTTTACACCATCTTATTGCAGAGGATGATGGCTCTCCTGCTGATCTGCCTGTCCTTGAGAAGCCTGATGATCTGGATGACTAGCTGACAAACATCAACCAAGAGAATCTCCAAGAAGTCCTCGTATCCCTCCAGACACCACCTCCAGTCACAAGGAGGACAAATAATGTAGCAGCCATCCCAGATGCCCCACCCATCACCCCAATAGTACGACCTACCAGCACCAACACAGCTGAGGGCTCCGAGGACCCAGGGACCAGCTTTGAGAGGACAGTGGTAGGAGTCCAGCGGTAGCTGGCCTAGGAGGTGCGAGTGGGGATGGAGACTATGGGAGCCAGCCTCTAGGGCATGCACACGTGCCTCATTATGGCCAATGAACATACTGCAGCCAAACGAGGCATACACTCCCCACTTCATGGAGTCCAGCAGTGTCTGAGAGACATAGCTGCTGCCATGAGGGAGAAGCCACAGCAACTGCCCTCCCAAACTGCCAGCAGCATGATTGAGGACAAACTTAAATCCATGCACCTGGAAGTGTCCTCCCTCAGGAAAGACATGGCTCCCTACCACCGGGATGTTGCTGCTATCCTCAAAAATCAATGGCTCTTCCATGCCACAGGGATGCCATATGTTGTTCCACAGATGGCAGCTGCTGGGAATTGGGAGTCCACATCTCCAATCACTGAAGTGTGTGTGTGACCCCCTTTTCATCCCCACCACCACCATCAAGGACAGAGGAGACACTACATACATCGGAGGATGAAGATATGGAACAGATCATCTTCACTCATAAGAGCTTCCAGTAGCAGCAGCCCATGCCACATGGGCTGTGTTTTCCTTTGTCCTGTGCTTGAGATAATGCCAGTGTTAGCACAGTTGGATATGTGGACTCTTCGCTGACACACTGTTGACCTGTCTACTATGGACTATCATTGTCTCTCACTTAGCAATTGGCAATTCTTGTTCCTCCACACTTAACAACACTTCACCCAAGCATGTCCCTTGTCATGTCCCTCGACCCTGGAGACTTGTGTTGTGTCACAATTGTAGGGATTTCACAAATGGGGTCACTGACCTGAAGATTGTAAATAATGCACCACAACACTTGTAAATAAACACCTCCTACACAAAGAGCATTGTGTAATACTACGCGTATACTGACTAAATCTATACAAATATTTTTTTTGTATTTTTCTTTATTACATATATATATATTTTTTAACACATAGATACTCAAACATGACCCCACACCCACCCACCAATTAACACTTAATAAGTAAATAACCGACCCCCCAAATCCACTTATCCTAACTTGACTACGTACCTACACTAACCTAACAGTAACACCCTAAAACCAACAATAAAACATAACTTAAAATCAGAAGGGAGGGGACAGAACTTGGAGGTGGCAGTTCAGATGTGACTCAGAGCTTGGCCTTCTTCAGTTTTTTTTAATGAACTTTAGCCTCTTGGGGCCAGATTTATACTTTTTGATGCAAAACTGCACTAATGCAGTATTGCATAAAAGAATTTAATGCGGGCTAGCGCCATTTCTTAGCGCCACCCGTGTGTCAAATTTATCCTTTGGTGCATGGTGGCACTAAGAACAGGTTTGAGTCATTTTCTTTTACTCTAACCATTGCGCCATGTCGTAAAGCAAAATGACGTTAATGCAGGAAAAATGACTCTAATCCGGTTTGCGACACGGAAAACATTGCATACCGCGTATGCGCCATTTTTCACAGCAATAGCATCAAAAAGCAGCGTAACTGCAGCAAACAGTGCTAAGGAGCCCCAAAATGGATCCCAGAAGCCAGGAGAGATGCCAGGGAGACCTCAGTCTACCAGGAAGCAGCCAGGAGGACACAGACAAGACCCAGGGGAGAGACAAGAAGAAAAGGAAGTGTTGTTTCAGCACAGAGGAGCATGAAATACTGGTCAGAGAGGTGACGGAGCACCAGCATCAACTCTTCATCACGTCTAAACTGCCAATTGGCAGGAGAGAGGCAATTTGGCAACAAATTGTGGACAAGATTAACAGTGTGGCTGAGGTCAGGAGAACTGTCACCGAGTGTAAGAAACGCTGGCATGACTGCAAGCGCAGAACAAAGGAGAAAATGGCAAGGAACAGGGAGGCAGCATTGCAGACCAGAGGTGGGAGTCCAGCACCGCAGGAGGCCCTGGACGAGATGGAGGAGATGGTTGCAGCCGTCATCCCAGAG
This sequence comes from Pleurodeles waltl, assembly GCF_031143425.1. Lineage (NCBI taxonomy): Eukaryota > Metazoa > Chordata > Amphibia > Caudata > Salamandridae > Pleurodeles > Pleurodeles waltl. Next base: position 962,347,191 of record NC_090439.1, read on the forward strand.
AAGATTGTCACAGGAATCACAGGACAGCGCAAACTCCAGGAAACAACACATATGCAGACTAAATTGCACAGGGGACCAAAATGCCTAATTGTCAAGTGCAAGAAGGGGGAGGTACATACCTACTACACAATGCATATCAGCCATGGAAATCAGACAGTGGAAAAGGCAAAGGGACACGTCACGGGTGCATGGGCTGTGCAGGGGCATCCAGGGGCACAGCACAACACAACACCAACAACCTTTGCGTGGGGGTCCCCCGTCATGCCGAGGCTGCTAGAAATGCGAAAGAAGACCAGGAGGATAGGGTAGACCGTAGAATGTAAACTAGAGGACAATGCCCAGTCTCAGGCCATTGCCCCAAGAGGCATTTACCATTGACAACACTTGCCACTACTACCTGGGATGTGTGTGCTGGTCAATTAGGAAATGGCAGTTAGGTGCCCATGGCACAAACACATTCAAAATGAGGGTACAGGATGACTACGTGATCAATTCCCTTCAATTCCTATCCAAGTGCAACTCCTGTCAAATGCTCATGTCCATAGACTCAATAAACATCAGGCACTGTCACTTATATAATGAAGTACACAGCAGTAATCCCATACCCATGCTGCCCATTCCAGGGTCTACCCCGTGCCTGTGTTAGAATAGCTGCACTGCCACCTTGCAACATCTCAAGTGTCATAGTGCTAAGACAACAGCATTGAGGGGGAGGACATATGTGTGTAGCTAGTGAAACACACCTGCACAATCATAAAAGGAAATGGAACTATGCCAGGCCCATCAGTGCAAGGCAATGTAGCACACATATGCAAACATCAACATGAGAAACTACCAATGCTGACACTTGTATTGTGTCATGCCAATGCAATACATGGTATGGTGATAGGTCTCAGCACCATATAGGTGCATGTGAAAAAGATAGACTGAGTCAAGGCCATATTGTTATGAGTGGTGCATGTGGCTTCAGAACACCAACAAGCATTGTAAGGCCTCACCATGCTAATAGCAGAGGGAGGGTTGAGTAGGACAGGAAGGTGGCAAGAAACAATTTAGACAGAACATACACCTAGAGGATGTGACGCAGACAATTCCCCAAACTGCCCACACTACATGTGACATGAAGGTGGGGCATAGGCCTGAGAGAATGCAAATATTAATGACAGGAACAATGAACGGGAACCCAGATCACAATGTTCCACCAATAGGAAGTCAGTGACGTCACATTACAACTGCCACAACAAAGACACACTAATTGTAAAATATCTCATTGCAGAGGACGATGGCTGTCCTGTGGATCTGCCTGTCCTGGACTACCCTGATGACATGGATGACGAACTGACAACCATCAGCCAGGTAACCCGCAAAGATGTCCTGGGAACCCTCCAGACACAACCTCCAGTCGCAATGAGGAGCACACATGTAGCAGCCATCCCAGAGGACCCACCCACCACCTCAATAGTATGATCTGCCAGCTCCAACACATCTGAGGGCTCTGATGGCACTGGGACCACCTTTGAGAGGACAGTTGTGGGAGTACATCAGGAGCTGGTCAAGGAGGTGCAGGTGGGGATACAAAATATGGCAGCCAGCCTTGAGGGGATGCGCATGATGACATTCGCAGAACAGTCAGCAGCCATGTAAGTCCAACAATCACTACTGCAAGGACTCCAACAGTGTGTGAGGGACCTCACCACAGCAGTGAGGGAGTTGCCACAACACCTGGCCTCCCAAACATTTTGCTGCATGCATGACAACAATCAGGACTCCCTCAAGGCAGACATCGTTGCCTACGACAGGGATGTTGCTACCATACTCAATAACCAGCAGCTCCTCCGCGCTGCAGTTCTGCCCTTAATAGTTCCACAGTTAGCAGCTACCGGGAATTCAAAGTCTACTTCTCCAAACACTGAAGTGTGTGTTGCCCCCTCAAACCCACCTCCACCATCATCAAGGGCAGAGGAGATGACACACACATCAGAGGATGAAGACGTGGAACAGATCACCTTCACTTGTAGGAGAACCCGGTAGCACCAGCCCATGACACATGTGCACTGTTTTTCCTTTGTCCTGTCCTTGACAACATGCCAGTCTTGCTACAGTTGGTGACATGCACTCTTCTCTGACACACTGTTAACCTTACCACTATGGACTGTAATTGTCTCTCACTACCCAATTGGCAATTCATGTTCCTCTGCACTGAATGACACTCCAATGACATGTCCCTCAACATTGCACTTGTGTTGCGTCACAATAGAATGCTTCACACTATTGGACTCACAAACCTTGTCTATGTAAAGATTGCACTACAACACTTTAAAATAAACAGCACCTACACAACCACTTTGTCTCTGTGTAATGTGACACATCTACTGTGCTGGAGATTTGTGATGCATGTAACATGTCAATGGTCACAGAATGTCAATACAAGAGCGTAGAAATAATGTGGGCTTATATCTATGCACAAGGGTCTGGATTTTAAAACCACCTGTGCTGCTTGTGGCTCATTTCTGAAGTAAAAGCACCACTAACTCACAAAATATCATTGTACATTGTAAGTTTGTGCTGCTGTTGCGTTAAAAAATGAGTCAAATGCTGTGTAAAAATTGTATATGTCAGGCCCAAGGTATCTACAAGATTAAACTCAATGCTGGCCACATCCCCTACAAGACAATCATTGTGTATGTGACATTTGACTCTAAACATAAATGCCACAACCACAACATACAGCAGGAATGGCTGTGTAAGAGTGTTTGGACAATAATGTCACCTGGGAGTACAATTTAAAGCCATAGGCGTATACTTAATCTCATATGAAATTGGCACCACTCAGTTTATCTGGGTTCACATGAACATCAGGCTGCAGGCAGACGTCCCACAGTGCCCAAGATTCCAAAACAGGACCCAAATGAAGACAGCTTAAAAAGCACACCTACCTGTTGAATACATGGGAACCGTAGTCACCTTGAGTGGTGGGTACAATGGATGGCAGATGCATAGAGAAGTAGCTTTGTTGCCAATGTGACAGCTCAGTTTGAAGTGAGAATAAACATGTCAAGATTGGCCCTAACTACCCTATGCAAAACTTACTGACTACATGGAACTAAACACTCTAAACATTAACCCCCCACCCCCCTTATATGACGGGACACAGGTAGGATAACATTTACTAACCTAAACAGATACTAATTAATTTTAAACAAATATATATATATGTTTTTTTAGAATTTATTTTATTTTTTTATTTTATTTTTACTAATGATAGAATACATAAAACCCCCAACATCAACACCCACCCACAAACTAACATGTAATAACATAACTCACCCCACCCCCAACCTACTTATCCTACTTAAACTAATACCATACTCTAACCTATCACCAAACCCCCTAAACCCACTAATAAACAGTATGAGGAAAGAGGAGGGAGGCGTTGAAATTAAAGGTGAGGCAATGCAGGGCTTAGAGGTTTGTCCTCCTCAGAGTTTTCTGTATAGATTTGAGCCTCCAACTATTGCGAGCAACGTCACGCTGGAGACTGTCCATTCTCTTCAGGGCCTTCCACATGTCCATCTGTAGCTGCCTGAATGCGGCCATGTCCAATCCAGCTGCTGTGGTGGTCTGTGTCCCTGATGTTGTAGCAACTGCAGGTGCTGTGGTCGTGGTAGTGGAATTGACGGTGCAACAGGTGTTGTGGCTGTAGCTCCCAAGTTTGAGGGTGCAGTAGGTGTGCCTGAAATACTGGTGCCCACTGTGCCACTGTCTGCAGTCGGGGTGCTGGTGACACCTGTTGTGGCCAATGCCGGGCCCCCTTGGCTAAAAGCCCGTCATGCTCCAGTGGCTCTCTCCCGACGATAGCATCTTGTCATCATTCAAACCCAGACTCCACATTCAGGATATGCCTGTATCACACTGCCCGCCTCTGGAATGCTCTAATCTCTGCGGCATTCATGTTGGCAGCTGTAAAAAAGAGACATGTAAAGACAATGAGGCGGATACCCTCTAACCCTTATGGTCAGGGTATAAATTTGATCAAATGCAAGGTCAGTGCAAGAGGGAAGTGACCTAGACTTCCGCAGAATAAAACAAACTTAAAGAATTATCAGTGTACCATGAATGTAATACAAAAGAAAATGTATTACTTCATATATAACTTAGATTTGTATTAATCACAACGTTTTTCTGTAAATCTTGATTGAACATGTAATTCTGTGCACAAGAGAGTATTAAAATTGTTTACATGGTAGGTGCTCCTAAAACAGTGAAAGTGCTGAAGTGCAGGTAAGTGAAGGTGATATATACAGTCTGTGCAGGGTGTGGTGTTAAGAAAATTATGAACTTCAAGTGGCTCCTTCAATCCAGGATGCCCTGAAGATTCACAAAAATGTCTTTGTCTTTGTCTCATCCACTCTTTGGAGATGTGTTGACGTTTCGACCCCGTATTGCAGTAAGTCAAGGTGGGGTCATCATCAGGACAAGGATGAATGGATTGGAAGCACCTACAGGTAGTGTAAATAACTGTATTAAAAGGGGTCTGGTGAATCCGTATATACAATGTGATTAGTATACAGCCTGGAAAACTCACCTAATATTCCAGTGTACAGAACCAATCAGGTAATGAGGGACATCTTCATGTTGGGGAATAATTACATAACTCAGTGTTCCAGATAATCAAGAAGATTGATCTGTGTGAAAATAAATTATTGGGCTTACAAGGTCCGGAAAAGTCCCAAAGTCTAAAGATCTGCGCTTGTCTGTTGCCGCAGTGATCAGGAGCACCAGAGGTCGCTTTTATCTGGTGTTCGGAAGACTTCTAAAAGAGAGATGATTAACTGGTTAAGCCAGTGTCCCAAGTTAGCATAGGGTTTGGTGCTGGAAGTAGAGGTTAGTCGATCTACCAAAAAGACTTACCAAAAGGACTTACAATTGGTGGATCAATCTCGCTGTGTAGGGTAGTTAACTCATCCAGGGGCTGCAGAGGCCAAGGAGCGCCGTGATTTCAGGGGCTTAAATTATCTAAAATGCAAGAAGTATGCATGAGAGAAGGAAACCCCATCTGTTGCGAGGGGAGGGGGGGCTTGGTGAATCCTAACCCAGGTAACCACTTACTTGTGCATAGGACTGCCACCTCAGCAGCATGCGGTCGTAATTTCATCCGGTTAACCAAAAACCGGGTTGAGAACCTCTATGTGCGTCCGTGATTAGTCCGGGAAAGCAGCCGCACATAATGCGGACGTTCGGCTTAAAACGCTCTGCCTCCATATTGGAGTGAGCATACAGAGCTGTAGTTGGTTCAGGCACTAAACAATCACTGCAGAGAATCTACAGCCCTTGCTAACCCTTATGTGTGGGTGCGGAAGTCAGACCCAGAAGGGAGGGTTCCCTTTCTGGTCCGCTCTATCCGCCAAACATGTGGGAGGGCCGCGGGCCTGTAAATGTGTTGAGGAATAGCGTGCGAGTTCCAAGTATAATAATGGAACGCACGCGGGGCCGAGATTGTATTAAACTTCAATGCGGGTCGAGATGGAACCCCAATCCAATAAGAGCCAGAATGCCCAACTGAATAAATAGTTGGTGCAGGCACCTGATGTGTTCAGGTCGATGCAAGGGCTAGAGCAACGTCTTGTGGTGTGTCGTGGCAACCAGAAGGGTTGCGATGGTGATGAAGGCATATATAATATCACTAGGACATAATGTATATAGAAATTGGGCAAACCGTGCTATTCAGTTATCGGTAGATGCAGCTACAGGTGTTTGAGTTAGTGAACTATTGCATTCAAATACCCATTACCACAGGTGACCAGCAATTTCAAATGAAATGAAAATAAAAAATAAAAATAATAAAAATAAATATAATTATAAAGTATAAAAATGTGTTGAAAATACAACAGGAGGCACTCTATGTATACACAACCTAGGTATAAAAACATATATATATGTATATATATATATACAACCCCCACACGGGGGACAGTGTTGAGTAAGCCTTATGTCATGTGGTACAGGTTTATTCATAAGTATGTCATGATGGCCCCAGGGGATACATGCACATGTACAATACTGCAATACTGACTGTATATATGGAAGAACCCTGAACCCTCAAAGTAGTGATCTTCACAATAATTAGTCACATGTGAACAAAGAATTGAACTTAGTACAATGTATGTAGAGAGGGACGTGATCATGTACCAACCTGTGGCATTCCTGAGGTATCTTATATAGCAGAAACATAATGCGGTGTCTATCTAACATGTCAGATGTCTGCGTGTGGCTCATAAAGCAGAGTGCCGCCAGTCTTCTATGGTGTTGAGTCCCTCCCTGATGATATCACATTTCTCGATCCAGAACAGTTCCCGTTTCGATAGAATGCATCCATTATCTCCACCCCTTAGTCCCAAAGCAATTTGCTCGACTACTTGCCATTTGATCTCTTCACTTGTTTGGTGTGCTGCCTCGTAGTGTTCAGCAAGGGGTGTGCCGGGGTTTTTGCACTTTATCCTGCTCTTATGTTGAAGGATCCTGCACTTGACCTTTTGTGTGGTCTGTCCTATATACAGTAGCCCGCAAGGACACCAGGTGGCATAAATGACGTCCTGTGTATCACAATTGGTGAATTTTGGTATCGTGAGTGTGTAATTTTTGTTGCAAAACTCAGTGGTATTAAAGGTCATTTTGCATGCTGCGCAATTGCTACACTTGTAGTGTCCGATCACAGCTGGTAAGCCCCATAGTGTGTTTGCATTTTTCTTAGGTGCCTGTGGGAGGAGTGCGCACGTGGGGCAGTCTTTCAAATTCCTGCCTTTCTTATGTGAAAACAGTGGAGCCTCCTGTGTGTGTAAGTGTTCCTTAATAAGGGGCCAATATTGTAGGATTATCCTGCGGATGTGGTTACTGGCGGGGTTGTAAGTAGTAACACAAGCCAGCCTGTTGTTTTCTGTTTTGGCTTGTTTGGGTTCCAGGAGGGTCTCTCTATGGTTGAACCAAGCGCGCTTCCTAGCTCTTTTTACTAGTCTCTTAGGGTAACCCCTTTCTATCAGTCTGGTGCTCAAGAAATCGGATTCCTTGAAATAATCTATTTTATTCGTGCAATTTCTCCGGATTCTGAGGAATTGTCCAAACGGGAGGTTGTCTCTGAGACCTCTTGGGTGATGGCTCGAATAATGCAGAAGTGTGTTCCTGTTGGTGGGTTTGCGGTATAATGACACATATAGTTTGGCCTTTTCTACTCCTATTTTATGGTCCAGAAACTGGATACTTTTTTTGTTGGATTCAATGGTGAATTTGATGTCTCTGGATTGGCCGTTTAGCCATATGTGGAACTCTTTTAGTTGAGTAGCAGAGCCCTGCCAGATCATAAGCACGTCATCAATGTATCTAGACCATTGAAAAAGGGTTAGCTTGGCTGAAAATGTGTTGTGTTTTATAATCGGCCATGTAAAGATTCGCTAGATTCGGTGCAAATGTAGCACCCATAGCCACTCCCTTAGTCTGGTAATAGAATTTATTATCGAACATAAAGTAGTTTTTTCTCATGGCTATTTCCATCATAGCCACAAGAAACCACGTGGGTACTTGTGTCGGTTGGGTCTGTGAGTCCAGTATTTTCGTTAGGATAGTGAGTGCTTGGCCTTGGGGGATGTTAGTGTACAAAGATTGTATGTCCATGGTGACGAGGATCTCTGTCTCTCTGGAAAAATCAAGTCCCTCATATAACATGATGACATGCATGCTGTCTCTGGTGTATGCCTTAGTCAGGGGCACAAAAGGTTTTATAAAATAATCTAAGTACTGGCATAAGGGTTCTAATATAGACCCACAGCTGGAGACAATAGGTCTGCCTGGTGGATTTGTCAAACTTTTGTGTATTTTGGGCAAGGTATAGATCACAGGGATGCGTGGATCTTTTTTTGTTAAGGAATTGGTGTTCTTTTTTAGTGATGAACCCCAAATCCAATCCTCTGGTCGTTAGTTCTAATATTTCAATGCTCAGGGGGTTATTCTAACTTTGGAGGACTGTTAATCCGTCCCAAAAGTGACGGTAAAGTGACGGATATACCACCAGCCGTATTACGAGTTCCATAGGATATAATGGACTCGTAATACGGCTGGTGGTAAATCCGTCACTTTTCCGCCACTTTTGGGACGGATTAACACCTCCTCCAAAGTTAGAATAACCCCCTCAGTCTCTTGGTGGGATCGGTTGTGATCTCTTTATTGCAATCTCGGCCACTCAATTGTCTGAGTATTTCTTGTTTGTAGCTGTCAATGTCTTGTAACCCTATGCCGCCCTCTTTGTCGGCTGCCTTGATTACTAAGGGGGTGATTTTGACCGCGGCGGTCGGCGGTCGCCGCCCGCCAAGCGGTTCCTGCCAAAAGACCGCGGCGGTCATTCTGGCTTTCCCGCGGGGCCGGCGGGCGACCGCCAAAAGACCGCCAGCCGGCCCAGCGGGAAAGCCCCGTCAACAAGGAAGCCGGCTCAGAATTGAGCCGGCAAAGTTGAAGGGGTGCGACGGGTGCAGTGGCACCCGTCGCGATTTTCACTGTCTGCACAGCAGACAGTGAAAATCTTTGTGGGGCCCTCTTACGGGGGCCCCTGCAGTGCCCATGCCATGGGCATGGGCACTGCAGGGGCCCCCAGGGGCCCCTCGACACCCCATACTGCCATCCTGAACAGGATGGCGGTATGGGGTGTCAGAATCCCCATGGCGGATTCCCATGGGCAGCGGAAAGTCGGCGGTACACCGCCGGCTTTCCGCTTCTGCCCGCGGCTGTACCGCCGTGGTCAGAATGCCCGGCGGAGCACCGCCAGCCTGTTGGCGGTGCTACCGCCAACCTCCGCCCTGGTGGTATTTACCGCCAGGTTCAGAATGACCCCCTAAGTCTTGTTGTTCTTTAAGGCCTTTAAGGGCCCTGTTTTCCTCATATGTAAGGTTAAATTTAACATAGCTCCGTTCATTGCTCAGGGTTTCTATATCTTTGAGAACCATTTTTTCAAAGGTGAGGATTTCAACCGGCATAGAGGTTGAAGAAGGGGTAAAGGTAGAGGGGGGTCTAAAGTCCGTGGTAATTAGAGGGTTTTGCATGGGGTTATCTTTATAGAAATTGCTTAGACAGATGCGTCTAAAGAATCTCTGTAGCTCAATCTTGGTTTCAAAGAAGTCAGGTCGAATCGTGGGTACAAATGATAAACCCTTGCTGAGGACTGCGAGTTCATGGGGTGTCAATGGGTGGCATGACAGGTTAAAGATGGGAGCAATACTCGTAGATGTCATCGTGCCCCCTGTGTATATAGTTTCTAGTCTGTCAGTGTCGTGGGGAGGGGGTCGGGAAGAATCCGGTAGGAGATTAGTAGTGGGTCCAGCTAGCACGAGTATTGTTGTCGTCTGGTCTGGCGTTCCCGTGGGGTTCTTGGAAGTGGACATGCCCTCTGTTCCTTCCTCTGCTTTTCCCTCTTCTCCCTCTCTGCCTGTTCTCCTCTCCACGGCCCCTCCCTAAAAAAGGCTCTGTAGGTTGTTGTTGGAAGTGTGTCGAGCTAGTGCCTTGTTGTTTGCCATCTGAGCTGTCTGATGCTGATGTATCGGAGAAGGTGTAATATCTCCTGTAGCCAATCCTTTCTCTATTTATACATTTTCCTGTCTGGTCCTGTTTAAAGTAATCCTCGTCTAAATAAGGATATGTGTAGGTTTTATCATATTTAGCAATGTCCTTGGCTAGTTTGTCCAGTTTTTTCTTTTGGGTGATGTAAGTGAATTCCTTAGCTGTTTTTTCTAAGTCCTCTAGTGCTTGGTGGGCATTAGTCAGTGCTATGTCATCTAGTATCTCTCTTACCAAATCAGCAATTTCTTTCTCTAATTTATTTATATGCTCCAAAGCTGTTTCAATGCCTAACACCATCCAGTTTCTAGAACACTCATTGGCTACGAAGCTAAAATGTGTCCTATATTTTGGGTCTTCTATGAATATTGCTGGTTCATTCCTTACTTGTAAACCTACTGGTATGACATTAGAGTTCAAGTACTCCTTCATGAGATGCCCATGTAGCTGTGTCCTAGTACGTTTCTTTTCAATTCTTTCTAATTTAGTAATTTTCTCCTGTAGGCCATCTGCTACAATGATGGGTGCGGCTTCGATGAAAGAGGAACCGCTGACTAATCTATTTATGTAGTCTTCGGTGTAGGAAAGGGTATCCCTTTCTGTCATTCTAGTATGAAATACGGAAGTGGTCTGAACCCGAAGGTTTCAATAATGTTTACTTAATACCAAACGGGCCTTCGCAGTCAGCCGACTGCACTTTAGTATGTAAAGACAATGAGGCGGAGATAAGAGATACATTCTATCGACACGGGAACTGTTCTGGATCAAGAAATGTGGTACCATCAGAGAGGGACTCAACACCATAGAAGACTGGCGGCACTCTGCCTTATGAGCCACACGCAGACATCTGACATGTTAGATAGACGCCGCATTATGTTTCCGCTATATAAGATACCTCAGGAATGCCACAGGTTGGTACATGATCACAGCCCTCTCTACATACATTGTATTAAGTTAAATTCCTTGTTCACATGTGACTAATTATTGTGAAGATCACTACTTTGAAGGTTCATGTTTCTTCCATATATACAGTCAGTATTGCAGTACTGTACATGTGCATGTATCCCCTGGGGCCATCACAACATACTTATGAATAAACCTGTACCACATGACAGAAGGCTTACTCAACACTGTCCCCCGTGTGGGGGTTGTATATACATATGTTTTTATACATAGGTTGTGTATACATAGAGTGCCTCCTGTTGTATTTTCAACATATTTTATACTTTAGGATTATATTTTTATTTTTTATTTTTTTATTTTCATTTCATTTGAAATTGCTGGTCACCTGCGGTAATGGTATTTGAATGCAATAGTTCACTAACTCAAACACCTGTAGCTGCATCTACCGATAACTGAATAGAATGGTTTGCCCAATTTCTATATACATTATGTCCTTGTGATATTATTTATGCCTTCATCACCATCGCAACCCTTCTGGTTGCCACGACACACCATGAGATGTTGCTCTAGCCCTTGCATCGGCCTGAACACATCAGGTGCCTGCACCAACTATTCATTCAGTTGGGCATTCTGGCTCTTATTGGATTGGGGTTCCATCTCAACCCGCATTGAAGTTTAATACAATCTCGGCCCCGCTTGCGTTCCGTTATTATACTCGGAACACGCACGCTATTCCTCAACACATTTACAGGCCCGCAGCCCTCCCACATGTTTGGCGGATAGAGCGGACCAGAAAGGGAACCCTCCCTTCAGGGTCCGACTTCCGCATCCACACATACGGTTAGCAAGGGCCGTAGATTCTCTGCAGTGATTGATTAGTACCTGAACCAATCACAGTGCTGTATGCTCACTCCAATATGGAGGCAGAGCGTTTTAAGCCGAACGTCCGCATTATGTGCGGTGGCTTTCCTGGATTCATCACGGACGAACATAGAGATTTTCAACCCGGTTTTTGGTTAACCGGCTGAAATTACGACCGCATGCTGCTGAGGCGGCAGTCCTATGCACAAGTAAGTGGTTACCTGGGTTAGGATTCACCAAACCCCCCCCAAACAGATGGGGTTTCCTTCTCTCATGCATACTTCTTGCATTTTAGATAATTTAAGCCCCTGAAATTATGGCGCTCCTTGGCCTCTGCAGCCCCTGGATGAGTTAACTACCCTACACAGTGAGATTGATCCACCAATTGCAAGTCCTTTTGGTAAGTCTTTTTAGTAGATCGACTAACCTCTACTTCCAGCACCAAACCCTATGCTAACTTGGGACACTGGCTTAACCAGTTAATCATCTCTCTTTTAGAAGTCTTCCGAACACCAGATAATAACGACCTCTGGTGCTCCTGATCACTGCGGCAACAGACAAGCGCAGATCTTTAGACTTTGGGACTTTTCCTGACCCTGTAAGTCCAATAATTCATTTTCACACAGATCAATCTTCTTGATTATCTGGCACACTGAGTTATGTAACTATTCCCCAACAGGAAGATGTCCCTCATTACCTGATTGGTTCTGTACACTGGAATATTAGGTGAGTTTTCCAGGTTGTATACTATTCACATTGTATATATGGATTCACCAGACCCCTTCTAATACAGTGATTTACACTACCTGTAGGTGCTTCCAATCCAATCATCCTTGTCCTTATGATGACCCCACCTTGACTCACCGTAATACGGGGTTGAAACGTCGACACATCTCCAAAGAGTGGATGAGACAAAGACATTTTTGTGAAACTTCAGGGCATCCTGGATTGAAGGAGCCACTTGAAGTTCATAATTTTCTTAACACCACACTCTGCACTGACTGTATATATCACCTTCACTTATCTGCACTTCAGCACTTTCACTGTTTTAGGAGCACCTACCATGTAAACAATTGTAATACTTTCTTGAGAACAGAATGACATGTTCAATCGAGATTTACAGAAAAACGTTGTGATTAATATAAATCTAAGTTGTATATGAAGTAATAAATTTTCTTTTGTATTACATTCATGGTACACTGATAATTCTTTAAGTTTGTTATATTCTGCGGATGTCTAGGTCACTTCCCCCTTGCACTGACCTTACATTTATAAAAAAGAGACAGGCAGACATTAGTGTCATCATTGTGTGATGCCTGTACAGATGATAATCTCACACTCTCCCTCAAATTGCACATGCAGTCCAAATTACAGTACAGATGATAGATTGTCCCTGAGGAATGACATGGCAACACGGCCTACCCATCAGGTATTTAACAGCAGAGCACGACAAGGTGTGTACCAAATTAAATGATCTGTTCATTTATGTAGTGCAATGTGTGAAAATGCAAATGCAGCAATTACTGAACATGTGCAAAGCCAACTAATCCCTATTATCTGGATCAACTTCAAGGCACACAATATTTGTGATTTGTATATGGATATTATGCATTCGCTAATCATGGATTTAGTGGGTGGAACGCATATAAGGAGGCCTGCCAACTAGGAGTGAGGTATCCATTGGTCAATCACATCTCCATTTGTGGACACCATCAACATCAGATCTCACTGACACATTTCCTAAATCATCCACATTGATGCAAGCACACATCTGGCCTTGACCTGCATGCACGCCTAAAACATACCACTTAAGTGCCACGTAAATGGAGTACTACATTTGGAGCTTGATGTGGGGGGACAGTCACCCATACAGTCCTACATGTACATTACAATACAGGGATGCACAATTTAGTGTGGAAAAGTGATGCATCAATGTCTTGTGTAAATCAGGGTATGACTTGCTGACAATATTCTGACACTGGACCACTTCCAACTCAAATGTGGGCTACATGTGGCTACCAATCACCTTGTTCACCCGCTGCTGCCTATTGCACAGCACAAGACTCCCAAGATAGGACTCTCTGTCAGTGAATGTCTCACCCTCGAATGGAACACTATGTCAACCTCCAGTCAAGTCATATATCAGATCATGTGCCAGCACATCATACATTGCAATGAGTCCAACACACAAGAGTCAATCACACAACAGCTGCAATCACAACACAGGACAGACATTTTCACACTTACCGGATACATCTGGGTCCTCGAATCGAGCCACTTTCCCAATGGTATCGGGGGCCGGTCCACCTCTAAAACATGGAAGGGCGATATATATTCAATGTCTGATTACTGTACAAACGTGGGAACAACACATTACAGTGTGTGACATTTTATATGACAGAGCAGCACATCAGGCATGTAGACACCCCAACAGACAAACGTGCATTGACACTGTCACTCCAGTGAGTGATAGACACACATAGGCACACATGCACTGGCCCTAACAATCATGTGGTGCTAAACCTGACTACACTTTTGAGGCAAATCCATTTCAGATGGTACTCCATTTCATTATTTGTTATTGGCTGACAATTGCAATGGCACTACCCTGGTTCACTACAGTACAAGTGACTCAGGTATTGTGGCTTGTGCATCAAGGGACAATGAGTAACTGTGTGATGGACATGTGGGTCGATTTTTAGTCAGGAATTATCGTGCTTTCAGTGGTCCATAGCAGACGTGGCATTGTTGTATGTAGGTAACATATGCCCCATTGGCAGTGTCCCCTAAGCCGTATTTGCCCCCTATGACAACATGATGGCAGGGATTGTGTGTGTGTGTGTGTAATGAGGACAATGTAACGCTAAGCATGGATTGGCCACTTTGCTGTTCCAAAACTGTGAAATATGGTATGCTGACAGTGTCTTAGCTGATCATCATTGACAGAATGCATTGACACAGGTGTAGTCATTGCACCTGGAATGTGTCACTCAGGGCCATATGTACCTTTATCAGGTATTGTGATTCACACATTGCGAGACTTGACAACTAGCAATTAGCAAGTTGGATCATCAGAAGTAGAACCTTTGAAATGACTTTGTTTGCAAATAAAAAATTAAGTAGCAAATGACCTACCTCTTAAATCATGATGAGCTAGGTCTCATTTTGCAAACCCCTTGGGAATGGCAGCACTCACAGGGATGCTGGCCTGCTGAGCTCAGCAGACCACCATGTCTGTCACTGCTTTTATATTGAGATATAAATATTCATTGAAATGCAGCAATATTTCAGCAAGGGTAAACAGAAAGTATTTTAACAATCAATTTCATTAATAAAAGAGATTTTTGGAAGCAGTCAGTGGTCCGTTGCACACCTTCATGCTCAGAAAAAGTTTTTGACCATGCATTTGCAAAGAGGAAGGTATCCCATGGTGACCCCTCCCCTTTTGAAAATGGGTTAGCACCAAGTTGAAATGGATGGTAACTGCAATAGCTTAGTGCCAGCAATTGTGCCCAAGATTAAAAGAAATAGGCGCCTGCAACTGAGTGATAGGATTTGAACGCCTAATCCTAAATGCCACGAGAAAACCCTATTTTGTGATTGTGCAATCTGATAGCAGAATGGCAAATTTTGGTTGGTGCATTTAAATGAATATTTGTCCTGACATAAACACAAAAATTCAGTAAACTTAGCCATTAGTGAAAGTTATAAATAGCTTGGTACATCTGACCCTCGAACATGGCTCAACGAAACTCTGGACTGCATTGTTACCATGTATTAACATGTATAATACATCTCATTACTGGTACACTAGCAGTTTGTTCAATTTGCATTCCACATGGCCACAAACATTGCATGCAGCACGTCACAACATCTGCTACTGTCACTCAGGAGCATTCTACTGTACACATTTGTCAATGTGATACTCACCAACAGGGCCACCGATCACCACACCCAGGTTGCTCAGCAGGTCCTGTTCTTGGGCCACCAGGTCAGCCCAGGGATGCTTCAACTGGTGCTCGTTCCTGGAGGTGTTGAATATTCTTTTAAGGTGGAAGAGCACCTTCGCCCAACGCAGCCTTCTTGCCTCCGTGTGATACCCCTGTATCACTCGGCCCCCTGCCTCCAGAATCATACGGAGGAAGTGGCACACCAGCCACACAAATGCCCCAAGCTCCACCTCACCCATGTGCCCCAGCCTCGCCCTTCCCGACATGCTACAGTACAATATTTTTGACAATAAAATGAAAAAGAAAGGAAAAGAAAGTAGAAAAAATGAAACGTACAAACCCCAATGACAGACCCAAACTACCACAGCTAATTTTACCCACAAACAGACACCTACACAGGTACAAAATACAATAAAGATATACCAAAAGACAAAAGATAGGCCACACAAGAGACAATATACACAATCCACAAGAGAGCAAGACCAACACACAGACACACAGGCAAGAAAAATAACATACTGCAAAGTGAAAGTGAAAGTACACCCACTGTACCATGTCTGTAAACAGGATTTCCTATTACATCACTTCCTGTCCCCTTTGCACCCCGTTTTCCGTCTTGTGTGTAAATCTTTTGACGCTTACGTAGTTTGTGTGAATATTTTTTACGCATAAGCTACATAAGCGTAAAAATCCCACGCATTACTGGAAAACTACTATTTTTATGGATATCTGCATGTGTGGGTTGCGCTGGTGGAATTAACGCTGGGAACCCATTGATGTTTAGTGTGCGTTTGCATAATTGTTTGATGCATTTCCGTCAAAATTTCTGACTCACACTGTGTTTACATCATTTTTCATTCTTTAACATGCATGTAGCCTATATCTAGACAAAGATAGGATGGTATGGCCTGCAGTGTGTGTTCTAGTGTTTGACCACATGTGGTAGACCATGCAACTGCGGCCCACATTTCTACCATCTTTGTGCAGAATTAGCTTTTTTTACTGACACAAAAGCAGCGCAAAGTTAGATAATTAAAATGGAATTTGTAAGTTTGCACAGATTTTGCGGTCAATAAATAACGACAACGCTGCGCTACAAAAATATAAATCATGGCCTGTGTGTTTTGTGTGTGAATTGACTGTTACAACTATTTGTGTGCTTCTGTTGGAATGGCATGCAATACATTAGGCGCGATGTTCGTGTATGAATGTGTTACAAATGGGTATCAACATCAGATGCCAATCAATGAGGCACAACAGTCATGATATGTGTTTGGAATATGTGTCAACTCTTTAGCTGTTTGTAGTTTAACTTTGGGGACAATACATTTCCTGCGACAAACAATACACAGAAAAGATCGAGGATGGCAGATGAGGGCTATGTCAGATACGTTACCCCTCACATGTCATTAATTGTTGCCTACCACTTCATGGTCACTTGTGTGCATACTACCCATAAGTCAGGCATTTGAACATGTTTGGTAGGTACAGTGTTTGCGACACAGATCCTCAATTCCAATCATAAAATTGTCATGTACACATCAGTTTGACTAATGTAAATTATCTATGTTCATTTTGTAGCTGTGGTGGACCAGCAGCCCAGGCTGCATGTGTTCACATATTTTCAGAGGTGCATTGCACAAACGTGTCCAGTTCAAGTGTGTGGGCATGTGTACCCTGTGTCAGTATTGGGCTCCACGGTGTTGCAGTTTTGTCAGGTCTAGTCAGGAGTCTGTTGGGACAACCCTTGAGTTCACAGAGTATCTTGCAGATTTGTCCTAAAGCCAAAGATCCGCTAAAGGCATACAAGGGGATAGGGTAGCTATGGTACGGCAGATAAGACAGAAGGGTGAATACAGAGCAACCTTAGTGTGGGCAAATATGTAATGGATCAGTAATGGACAAACACGCAGGGCTCATCACTACGTTTGTACACAGGGTAGGGGTCTGAACTTCTCAGAAACAGGGAACATCAGTGCCTCTGTGCAGATTAATCTCACAGCTAGTCACCTCACAAGCCCCATCGAAAGGTAGCGGCAGAAGTGAATCTGTGTCTGGATCCTCAGGGCACAAACATGGATTGTCCTTACATACATAAGACCAGCCTTTGTTTGTTGGGCTGGAGGCACAGTAACAAATCCAGGAATACAGCCATAGCACACTGTCGCTGTTTGGCACTAATAAAGACATGCAAAACCAGACAGAGGATGGAGGCTGGATTAGCCCCCTGGAAAACATGTGCCAGTACAAATACAAAATTAAACAATTCTATACAGTTGAGAACTGATCGTACAATTACCAGACAAAATACCCCAAGAGGAAATGGAGGGCATGGGAACCAACTAGGAGGCAAATGCAGGCACAGGGAACAGGCTCTGGTTGACTCAAAGACTGGAACCGGTCTGGCTAACAGGAAGCAGGCTCTGTCAGGAACAAACATGAACAAGACTGAAAAACAGGGAGCAGAGTCTGACTGGAACAAGCAGGAACAACACTGTGGAAACAGAGAGCAGTTTCAGGGGGACTCAGAACTGTCACACAATCCAACAAGCGCTCCGGTACACAAATTAATTGTACTCCAATGCACGACGAGGAGCTTCAGGGAATGGCAGCTTCTAAGCAGTTCCAGGCAGCAGCAAGGCCAGGGCAGAGTCAAATGGCTGGGCTGCATGAGAGAGCTCACAGGTGTGTGCTTCTTCAGTCTCTTACAAGTCCTGGAGGAGAGAATCCAGTTGAAGGGGCGAACCGGACTTTTCTCCTGGGAAGCTATGGATGTAAGATTACAGGTCTTACCGACTACCAGGCAGTGCATCATGGGACCTGAAGCCCATGCAGGCTAATGTGGTTGTACTATGGCATGCCATATAGAAAAGAGAAGTAAACAGGAGTCAGAATGGGAGTCTGGGTGAGAGTTGATGATGATTCCCAGGATACAGATAGTCCATTTACAGCGCCCCCTAGAGAAGGGAGGGCAGAGACTTAAAATATGGCTGTTGCAGGACTTATTACCTGGGATGGAATACCCAGGGCATGTTTTGTGAGCATTGCTTGGAATACCTGGGACACTCGTGCTATCCATTTTCAGGATCACTGCACCACTCGTCACACAAGCTCCTCACAGGTGTGTGCATCTTCAGTCTCTTACAAGTTCTGGAGGAGTGAATCCAGAATGAGGGGCCAACCAGACTTTGCCCATGGGAAGCTATCGACAGAAGATTACAGGTCTTACCAACTACCAAGCAGTGCATTATGGGACCTGAGGTTCATGCAGGCTAATGTAGTTGTACTATGGCATGCCATGTAGAAAAGGGAAGTAAACAGGAGTCAGAACAGGAGTCTGGGTGAGTGTTGATGATTCCCAGGGTACAAATAGGGTTCCCGGTGCAGTCCCTGCCACATCACCATCAGTGTCTCTACCGCGCCAGCTACAACTCATGCCCGGCTGAGGGACGGACGGGAGTCACAGCAGCTGCTCTCAAGCAGTGAATGCGATGTGTTTATTTACCTTTTGATTGAAGATGGCATTGTTGTGTGTCATGTGCTACAGTAGACCATAAGGCAACATGGATGTCTGCCATAACTGTGGTCCTATGATTTTTCCCTTCCTATGTGAAGTAGAAAAGATGGTTTTCATATGAACTGTGTGTGATGTTTGCTGTACAATCATACGCATCAAATGTGATGTGGCATCAGAAGTAGTCAGATTTGTCTTTGTGACATGCTCCCTGAGGTAATACACAGATTCCTAAAGAACATGTGATGCATAAATAATTACCCAGAGCAGAATTCAGTGATAAAGTGTTTAATTCCATATCGTAACAATGTGTTTATAGTGACTATTGTTGAACAAAGTTTTAAACTATCTGCTGTCTGAGAGGCATTCCTGGAGCTGTGTTTTGGATGTTCCCCTTCATTTGCCATGGCACCATCCGCCTCCTCCTCCTACTCTTCAGGCAGTTCTTGTTGAGGTTCATATAGGGGGATGTTCCTCCTAACACAAATGTTGTGCAGGATGGCACAAGTCAATATGATCTTGCAGACCATTTCTGGGGAATATAGGAGGCTTCCTCCGGTGATGTCCTGGCACCTGAATCTGGACTTCAGGATGCAAAAGGTCTGTTCAACAATGGTGCGTGTCCTCCGATGTGCCTCATTATAGGCACGCTCCGTTGCTGTGCTTGGGTTGGGGAATGGGGTCATGCTCCATGGCTGGGTCCCGTAACCCTGATCAACTGAAAGAGAAAATAGGAGTAAGTATTTTGTTGTTGCTTGCACCAGGAAGGTCATGTAGCATGGCAGTTGATATCTTGTGTCGTCTGTGGCTCATATGTGTTTGTGGCATTGTGTGGGATCCTGGGCTTCTGTGAGGTTCTTTCTGCATTGGGTTGATTGACTTCAGAACTTATGTTTGGCTCATTGATCTGACATCTATGGTTTAGTTTCCAAATTGCAGTTCAGTGTGTATCTCCCATGCATTGTGTAGTGAGCAAGATGTTTTAGTGTGTGTTCACTGGAGGGGACATGATACTTCCACACACACAATAGATTCCAATGTGGTGGTAACATGGTTGCACTAAATGGCCTGGACATCCCATCCACATGGACACATGTAATTGCAGATGAAAACCCGAGGTGAGGCCCTTCGATTGTGCTTGGTGGCAATGCCCAACACATCTTTCCAAGTTGGCAGCACGGAGATGTTCAGTATTGACAATGCACAATTGTCCCATTTGTGACTTGGTTCTATGTAGACCTTTGTGGTTCCCTCTGCCAGTGGCTCATGTGCAACCATGCACCAACACTAATGAACTTGCTCCAGGTAAGCTGGCTAACTGGCTTGTGGAGGTGGATGTATGTGTGCTTGAAGGGCCATCTCCCTGTTGATCTGTTATTTAGATGGAGAATTGGCTCTTTCAGTATGTGCAGCAGTGTGCAGTTTGCATTAGTGTCACATCAATATGCGTTCATAGCACAGGCTACTGACTTATTGCTAGCTGGCAACGTCACCCCAGGAGTGATAGGTGATGTTGGTACTGCCTCAGTATTTCCATGTCACCTACATGTGAGTCAGCATCATCATGCTATGTGTCTCATGGTATTTGACCTGCAGCAACACACATTGCACACCCATTCCACAGTACCTATTGCTTGGGAGGGTGTGGGATTGACTATGTGGCCCTATGTAACATTAAATGGTTCACCTTCCAAGTTGTACTTCCAGTGCAGGCCATGTCATTGTCACTGTGTGGTTTGAAATGGGTACCTTGTAGCTCTAGAGTAGCATCTATTGTTATTGGCATCCGTCATTTGTCCATAGGTGTGTATTCCATTGGGTCAGGGTGTCAAACACCTGTGTCACACCTCAGTGTCGTCCTGGCCACCTGTCAATGTAGTGGTGTATGTACTGTGGGCCTGATTACAACTTTGGAGGAGGTGTTAATCCGTCCCAAAAGTGACGGTAAAGTGACGGATATACCACCAGCCGTATTACGAGTCCATAGGATATAATGGACTCGTAATACGGCTGGTGGTATATCCGTCACTTTACCGTCACTTTTGGGACGCATTAACACCTCCTCCAAAGTTGTAATCAGGCCCTGTGTGTCCTACAGGGTTGCTGTGCAGTCTGTATATTACTAGGTTTATGGACTTACCAACAAGAAGGCCATTGCCATATTGGTGCTGATTGATGATGCTGTGGCGGAAGATGAAGGAATCATGTACACTCCCAGGATACTTTGTCAAGATGTTGGTGAACAATCCCTGGTGGTCAACAATGGCCTGCACATTTATAGAGTGGGTGTGCTTTCTGTTGAAGTAGAGGTGCTCGGTTGCAGCAGGTGGTACAATCCGGACATGGATGCTGTCAATAGCACCAAGCACATGCGGGAAGCCATGTATTTGATAAAACCCCTGTTTGGTTTCCTGCTGCTTCTGCTGTGTGTTGGGAAAGCTGATGTTGTCGAGTGTGAGGGAGATGATGGCATCAAGGACCTTGGGAAGGAAGGCAGAGAATGAGGGCTGTGATACCCCAGCAACCAAGGCACCCGTAGTTTGGAATGAGCCACTTGCCAACATGTGCAGGACAGCCAGCAGCTTGGTCTCCGGTGGAATATTGTGTGATGTCTTCAGGCTGGCTGTTATCTGTGGCTCAATTTGGCGCACCACCTGCTGTATGACAGCCGAGGTTGTGGGAGTGGTGCCAGCTGTGCCCCCCTGCACTGCTGAGGAGGTAGGAGTTTGCAGTACCTTCTGCGCTACTGTGGGGACCCCTTGTAGGAATGCATGCCATTCCCCCATTGCCCTCTCAGCACAGTAGCAGTGAGCCATTTTTCAGAACCCAGATTCAACTGCCAGGATATGGCGGTACCTCACTTCCCTCTTTTGAAATGTGCGTAGCTCATCATTGCTCATATTGGCAGCTGTTAAATAGAGACAGGCAACCATCAATGTCAGCATTGTGTGGAGTCTGTACAGATTAGTAGCTTCCACTGCTACATCTAATTATACATGCACTCCAACTCACATTCCAGAAAGGACAATGGCCCTCACAAATGTAATGACAACGCTGCATTAGCATCATTTTATTGACACTAAAGTGATGCAAAACATGAAAATGAACCAAACATATGGAAGTGTGCATCACTTTTGAATTATAAAGAATAATGCAAAGGCAGCACAAACTTTACATAGATCAGGCACAAACTTCCTCATCATCTGTGGCTATTGATAGCCATACATCACCAGGAACTTGGACATGTTATTGGGAGGATGGGATGCTGTTGGTAATCATAAGGGGCCAGAGCTGATAGGTACACATGAAAGCCTGATCAATATGACTGTCACCTACTACACTGTGAGCATCACATCTACCTACAATTGTGATATTCCTCTGCCCCTGAGCCTAAGGGGGGCTGGCCATGCAATCCATCATCTCAACTGACCTGGTCATCCACCAAGGCATGCCCACACATACATGGAGTCAACTAGTGGACCATATGTCAGGAGGGCTGACAACTAGGAAGCTGATATCCATATGTCTATCACATCTACATTCATGTGTCCAGGTGTAGACACCCATCAATACCTGATCTGCCACTACTATTCCTTACACACCCATTTCCATGCCAGCACATGTTTGGCCTTGACCTGCATGCAAACCAATTACATTCCACATAAGTGTAACATACATTGAGTGCAAAAGAAGGAGCGCCATGCTTGGGGATAATTGCCAGCCCAGTCCTCCATCTTCATGACAATACAGGGATGCACCAAATTGGGTTCAATATGGTGCATCCCTGTGTTGTGAGAATGATGGATTGTGCCACTACCAATATTCTCACAAAGTTGCACTTTGTCATTCTTAGTCACATATGGCCCTATATGTGGCTTGTCATCACCTTGTGTACACAATGCTGGCCATGGTGCCCCATCAACCTCACAAGATGTGACCCTCTGGTGGTGCATGGGGATCTTTAAATGGGCCATAATGTCAGCATCCAGCCAACTTTGACATCTGATCATTGGACAGCTTCTCACATTTTGCATTGTATTCAACACACGACTTACTTACACCAAACCCTGGATTACTTCACAGGACACACATTATCACACTTACTGGATACATCTGGGTCCTTAAATCGCGCCACTTCGCCAATTGTGTAGGGGGCAGGTCCAACTGTAAGACATGAATGGAAAACCATGCTTACTGTCACATACAGTCACTGCGAGTGGACATCAAATTTCAGTGTGAACTAGTTGAGAGCAGTGAGTTAGTTATCATAGTGGAAAACAGTGCAACAGACACACCACTATGATCACACAATGACACATTCACTTAGGTGAGTAAGAGCCACACCTCTGAACACTAACACTGGGCCAGAGACTCATTTAGTGCTACACCCTGCAACACCCATATGTGGGCCATCTATAAAAGACACAACAGCATGGTATAAGGGGGAGTTGTGTAAAAAAACATGACACTACCCTGGAGCTTTGCATGATATATTACTCAGATACTCAAACTTGTCCTACAAGGCACCCAGAGGCACTTTGTGATAGACAATAGACATGCCGCTCAATTTTAAGTCTGCAATTATCATGCATTGATTAATCCATGACTGATGTGGCAAAGATGTTTAATGGTATCAAATGCCCCATATACATTGCCCCCTAAGGCGGGTGAGCCCCCTTTGCTATCCTAATGGCAGGGGCATGGGTCATGTGTGTGAAATTATGAAGTTGCGCTATACATGCATTGCCCAACTTTGTTGAGACAATCCAGGGAAAATATGATAGGCTGGCAGTGCCTTGGTGTTTCTTACATGACACTATGTTGAGGCACAGGTGTCGCCATGGCCTCTGAAATGTGTGCCCACGTGATGGTTGTGCAGGACTCACCAGACATCTGACCTGCATTGGTATCATGGTTGGACATGTGAATTCCAGACCTAGACTGGCGCAGATACACTTCATTCTGGTTGCATACAACCTGTCTGCAAGCACTGCATGTAGCACTCCAACTAATCTGCTACTGTCATTCAAGAGCAGTGAACAGTGAATAGCATGCCAATGGGAGACTCACCAACAGGTCCGTTGATCCCAATACCAAGGTGATCAAGCAGATCCTGCTCTCTGGCCACCAGATCTGTCCAGCGATGCTTGAGCTGGTGCTCATTCCTGCTGCTCCTGTACACTCTGTTCAGGTGGTTGAGCACCTTGCCCCACCGCAGCTGCCTGGCCTCAGTCCGGTATCCCTGAATGACCTGGACACCCATCTCTAGCATCAGAGGCAGGTAGTGGCATACCAGCCACACAAATCCACCTAGCTCATCCTCTGACATCCTGGTCAGCCACCCCCTACCAGACATGTTGTATACGGTCAAAGTTGACCCCAAATACCAAGAAAAAATAAAAATAAAAGCAAACTTAACCCCACTAACTAATCCCAACTATCCCAGATGCGTAACTACCCCAGACTGACACCCCACAGTACAAATACAAATGTAGACAAAAAATACACCAAATCACAACTACTGGGGCAGAATGCACACAATATAAGACAGGACACAACAGGAGGGACACCACAAACTTCAATACACAACCAAGACACAACCACCAGCTCCAAAACACAACCACACAGTCAGAAAGGCACAGACTGTAAAGAAAAAGTGAAACTACACCCACTGTACCATGCTTGTAGGCAGGATTTCCTATTACATCACTTCCTGTTCCCATGCGTCATGTTTTTCAGTTACGCGTGTATTTATTTGACGCATTTGACATTTGTGTAGTTTTGTTTAGGCGCACAACACGTGCATCATTTATATAGACGCATGATGGTAATGCATTGATTTCACTGAAAACAGCGTCGAGAGGAGTGCAAAGGTGGAATTCACGCTAAGGAACCATGGGCCAGATGTACGAAAGGATTTTACCCATTCTGTGTCTATGGGAAAAAGCTTTCGTACATATGGCCCCATGTGTCATTTACTTTGCGTTTGTAGATGTTTTAGATGCATTTGCGGCATATTTTTTGACTCAATTTCTGATTGCGTGTTGTTTTGCATTGTCCTTAGATGCACCCTAAATCAACATACATTTTACATGGGCTGTGCTGCAGTGTGGCACTTTGGGTATTGCCACATGTGATAGTCCAACATAGACCCCACACACACACAGCCACTATGTGACGCCTTTTCCAACTACTTCCTCCAAAAAATCCTGGACATCCACAACAGCTTCATATCACACACACCCACCACACATACCCCTCTCTCACCCAACTCAACCCCCACTCAAGACCCCCCACCACACTATCCACATGGACCCCTACCACACATGAAGAAACCGAAAAAACCATGAACTCCATCCACTCCAGTTCCCCCTCCGACCCCTGTCCACACCACATCTACAACAAAGCTAGCCCTACCATTGCCCCCATACTCTACAACATAATCAACTCCTCTTTCGACTCCACCACCTACCCAGACCCCTGGAAGCATGCGGAAATTACTGCTCTCCTAAAAAAAAAAAAAGCTGACCCGGAGATCCTCTCCAACTACCACCCCATCTCCCTCCTCCCGTTCCCCGCCAAGGTTGCAGAGAAATTGGTCAACACTCACCTATCCCACTTCCTCGAAGCAACCAACACCCTTGACCCCTCACAATCTGGGTTCCACAAGAACCACAGCACAGAAACCGCCCTCATTGCATGCACTGACGACATCAGGACCAAAGTCGACAAAGGCGAGACCGTCGCACTCATCCTCCTAGACCTCTCTGCAGCTTTTGACACCATCTTCCACCACACACTCCGCACATGCCTCCACAACATAGGAATTCGCCACAAAGCCTTAGACTGGCTCTCTTCCTTCCTCACCGACCGAACCCAGAGAGTTCGCCTCCCGCCCTTCCACTCCAACACTACCAAGATCACCTGCGGAGTCCCCCAAGGGTCCTCCCTCAGCCCCACACTCTTCAACATCTACATGATCCCCCTAGCCAACATTCTCAGAGCACACAGAATCACCATCCTCTCAAATGCAGATGACACCCAACTCATCCTCTCCCTCAAAGGCAACCCCACCACCGCCAAAACCAACCTACACGCCGCTCTCCTAGACACCGCCAATTGGATGACCACTAACCATCTCAAGCTCAACTCAAACAAAACCGAAGTCATCATCTTCGGCCCCAACAAAACCACATGGGACGACTCCTGGTGGCCCACTGCCCTAGGCCCCGCACCCACCCCCGCAAACCAACGCACGCAACCTTGGCATCATTCTCAACCCCTCCCTCTCCATGACACAGCAAATCAATGATCTAACCTCCTCCTGCTTCCACACACTCCGCACCCTGAAAAAGTCCTTCAAATGGATCTCCCCAGAAACCAGAAAGACAGTCACACAAGCACTCATCAGCAGCAGACTGGACTACAGCAACGCCCTCTACGCCGGCACCACACTCAAACTCAAACGCAAACTCCAAAATATCCAGAACACAGCCACGCACCTCATCCTTGGCCTCCCCCGACACGAACAAATCTCACCACATCTCAAATCCCTACACTGGCTCCCCATAGACAAGAGAATCACATTCAAGATCCTTATCCACGCACACAAATCCCTCCACAACACCGGCCCAACCTACCTCAATGAAAGAGTAAACATCCACGCTCCCACACCCAACCTCCGATCAGCCGACCTCGCCCTAGCCACAGTCCCCCGCATCCAGCACACCACCACAGGAGGCAGGTCCTTCTCCTACCTCGCCCCCAAAACCTGGAACGCCCCCCCATCGACCTTTGCAAAACCAAAGACCTACTGGTCTTCAGAAAGAACCTCAAGACTTGGCTGTTCGAACAGTGACCATTCCTGCCCCCCCCCCCCCAGCACCTTGAGACCCGCACGGTTGAGTAGCGCGCTCTACAAATTTCTTTGATTGATTGCTAGTCCATGCAACAATGTGATAAGGGTGTGATTGGTCTATTCCACCAATGTAGGTGTTACAGAGTCAACAGCATGCAAATTGTTGCACGTTGTGCATATATAGGCATGTGTGACAACTGTGTATCCACATCTGTTTGGCTTTCAGTTCAATGCAATAGTTCTGATTTGTGATTGTGAATTGTGTTTTTGTCTGTGATGTGTGATGTCGTCATACAGAGCATAATATTTAAAGCTACAGACACAGGTCAAGCATTGTTGATGATGGGTGAACCATTGCTACTTAGGAAATATTACCCAACAACTGTCTCCATATGTAGATTTGAGTTTATGGAGACTTGTGTGAAGCCTGCATATTTGTCTGACATGTGCACATCTTTGGTACATAGTGTGTATGACACATTCTGCCTACATTCCACCCAGAATACGTTTTGATCACAAAAGTTTGATTAAACTTGTTGCAATTACCAATGGTTGTTGGTTTTGTGTGGTGGACCTGCAGCCCTCGCTGCATATGGCTTCATCCATGCTGATGTGCATTCCACAGACATGTCTGTGCAATGTGTGAGGTCAGGTATACCCTGTGTCAGGATTGTGCCCCATGGCAGTGGCAGGACAGATTACCATGGATATTCTGCTCAGGCCCAACTTCTACCATTGGTTGTTATACCTGGGCAAATCATGATGACCATAGTTACTAATTATGTCCCCCCCCTTGTCACACATGTTCCATGCAGCCATTGCAACTCTCACACTGAGTTGTGACGGTGTTCAGTTCCAACATGACTTAATTTCAGTTTTTTTACATCCACTACCTCACGTGTGGGCCCCTTGCATACATTCTATTTCGACATGATGTAATAGTGTCTGATGACCTATTGACTAACAAGTTGGCAACATGGATGTACAAATGTAGTGGTCCATAGCTTGTGTCCTTCAGTTGTCACATAGCAGTGATGAGGCTGTTAGTGATGTATGTGATTGTGGCAGTACATTCTTACACATCACTTATGATGTCGCAACAGTACTTGTCAGATTCCCATTTGCAACATGATCCCTGACCTTTGACTCACATTCCTATGCTATGTGTAGTGGCGATTGAGGAGACCAATGCAGGATTGGTTGTATTAGTGAAGTGTTTATTTACAAAATTGACAAGGTGAAATCAGTGGTTCTTAAGAGTAAAAGTTGCCAACTATGTGCTGTCTCTGGCGTACCTCAGCAGCTGTGTTGTGCTGTTCTCCCTCCATGTCATCACCACCATCCTCCTCAGGTAGGTCATCTACCTGGTCAAACATTGGAACGTTCATTCGCACACATATGGAGTGCAGAATACCACAGCTCAGGATTATATTCCACCCAATTTAAGGGGAATATAGAAGGCTGCCTCCTGTGAGGGCCAGGCACCTGACTCTTGTTTTCTGTATGCCAAATGTCCTTTCCACGATATTGTGTGTCTTACCGTGTCCCTCATTGTATACGCGCTCTGCTGCTGTGCTTGGGTTTGCAAATGGGGTCATCATTCATGGCTGTATGCCACAACCCTGATCCCCTGCAAAACAGAAAAGGTGTAAGTTGTTGTTTAGGCTTGCGACAGGTTTGTCACGTAGCATTGCAGTTGTTATTTTGAGTTGGTTGTGACTCATTCGTGTTTGTGGTACGGTGTGAGTTCCTGGCCTTGTGCAAAGTTTTCTTAGTACTGTGTTGTTGAACATGACAATCATGGGTATTGGCTCAAGGACCTGGGACATATCTTTTGGAATCTTAACTGATGCTCAGTCTGTATGTACCATGTGTTATGTAGAGCACCTTTGTATGAGTGTGCTATAACTATGGGGGACATGGCATATCCTCACAACAAAATGGGGTCGGATGTGGTGACAACATGGTAGCCCTATAGAGCCTGGACATCCCAGCCTTTTTGGCATGTGTCTTTACAGATGAAGTCCAACACTTAGGGCCATTTTAATGGGTAAGTGAATGCACAACACAGATCCAACATTGGCAGCACTGTGCTGCAACATTTTGACTATGCAGGAATGCACCCTGTGTGACATGTTGCTTGGCAACCCTTTGCTGTCCCCTGCGCAGGTGCCTAATATGCAGCCGTGCACCAAGACTACCAACCTTGCACCAGGGTGTTTGGCTAACTGCCGTGTGGAGTTGCATGTATCTATACAGGAAGGGACACCTTCCTGTACATATACATCTTTGATGGACGCTTCGCTCTTTCTGTGTGTGTAGCAGTATGCAGCATGCAGAGGTGGCATATTCAAGTGAGGTCAAATCACAGTCTATTTCCTTATTGCAACCTGCAAACAGCACCCCTGGGGTGGTGTTTGATGTTGGTACAGCCTCAGATTTTAGGTGACACCTACATCTATGTCAGCATCGTAATGCTATGTATCTTGAGGTGACAGACATGCAGCTACACACATTGCAAGCCCCTTCCATGCTAAGTGCTGCGTGGGAGGGTGGCCAATTTCCAATGTGGCTTCATGTTACAAAAGAGTGGGTATCCGCAAACTTGTACATACAGTTCAGGCCATGACTATGGCACTGGGGGCTCTTACATAGACCCCTTAGTGATCCTAAGTGGCGGCTGATGCTTGTGCCAGCCATCAGGTGTCCAAAGGTGTGGATCCCATTGTTTCAGGACGATCAACATCACTACCAGTGTCTGTCCTATCTTCCAAAACATGAATCAGCATTTATTCTGTCCACACATGCACAGTGCAGGCTATGGGATGGAGCTCAGCTGCTTCGCAAATGTGTCCCTTAGCACAGTCTATGTAAGGTCAGTGATCTCCTAAATACTTCTACAGGGTCCCACTATGGCATCCATGAGCTGCACTGTCTAACAGTGACTCTGCCCCTTGGTGGGCCATTTAATGTATACGGTACAGACATGATGGTGTTGTGGGTCAGTAAGTGGTGCACGTGAGGTGGCACTACAGTAGGTGTGGTGCCACTTCTCACAAATCTGGCACATGGTATGTGATGGCCATTGATGTTATATTCCTATGTGTGCGACCCAGTACATCATGCAGATGTATATCCACACTACAGGTAAGTCAGGTATGTGTTGATGAGATGTTGTTGGTATTGGCATCAACTGTCTGGATTGATGTTTGTTCTGGCAGAGACTTGTGCGGCATGATTTGAGGGACCTGTGCCTATGTGTGACTTACGTTACATGAGCATGGTGTATGCCATTGGCATTGCTGAGCTATTCTTTATTTGTTGTACTGTGTGTGTGAAGTGTACATAGTAGACAACCTGTGGACACTTGTAGTGGTTTGTGTACATCTTCTGTTTGCATATAGTACATATCTGCACCTGTACTTCACGTGCTGCGCCTGCCAAGTTGTGGGTGTGTTACGTACATGTGGGTGTATGTGTTTGTGGTGTGCACTGATTGTGCTGTACTGTAGCATGGTGCATATGTGTTGTTACCTGCACATCTGTGTTACCCTGGCCATGAGTTTTTGGAGTGGTGTATGTCTTGTGTGTCCTACAGGGTTGGTGGGTTGTGTGTAAATTGCTGGGTTTGTTGACTTACCCACAAGTAGGCCATTTCCATATTGTCCATCCAAGAAGTGTTCTTGATCAGGCTGTGCCTGAATATGTAGGCGTCATGGACACTCCCAGGATACTTGGCCAAAATGTTTGTGAATAGTCCCCAGTGGTCCACTTTTGCTTGCACATTTATGGAATGCATGTGTTTTCGATTTCGTTATAATTGCTCTGTTGCTGCAAGTGGACATGGGTGCAGTCAATTGCACTGAACACATGTGGGAAGCCATCAAATTGGTAGAACCCTTGTTTTATCTCCTGCTGCATTTGCTGGGTGTTGGGGAAGCTGATGTGGCGGGGTGTCAGAGAGATAATTGCATCTAACACCTTTGGCAGGAAGACCGAGAATGACGGCTGTGACACACAAGCAATCAGGGCACTCATTGTTTGAAATGAGCCACTTGCCAGCATGTTCAGGACAGCTAGCAGCTTTGTCACAAGTGGTATATTATGTGGGGTCTTCAAGCTGGCTGTGGTCGGTGGCTCAATGTGGTGCAGCAGATGTAGTATGGCTTGCCAGTTGAGTCTGTATGTCCTTACAATGTCTTGTTCCCTAAGGCCAAGGAGGGTTGCCCTGTTTCAGAACATCCTCTCCTGCCTTCTGCGTTCCCTTTTTGGGCTCCGTTGTGGCGGTGGTGGTTGTAGTTGTTCTTGCTGTCCTCTGTGCCATCTCCCAAGCTGGAGCAGTTGCACTTCCATGTCATCCTGTGGGTTGGTATTGTTGCTTCTGTGTGTTTTCCTTAAGTAGTGATGTATGGGCCTCATTTTAACACCTGGTCTGACCCAGGCATTAAAATTTGAGTTAATGTCAGTTTTTTGGGTCCGCCTCCCACCTGTGAGTCATTTTTGCCCGGGTGGATACATATGGCACTACGGGCTTAAATTAAAGTCAATTTTTTTGAAGGGAACGCCTACCTTGTATCTTATTGACCCAAGGTGTTTTCATGCATCAAAAAATGACGTTAACTACAATATTTTGACGCTAGACGGGTCTAGCGTCAAAATATAAATATGGAGTTAAGTTTGATTTGAATTAGCGTAGAAAAATGACGCTAATTCAGAGCAAAGCAAGTTTAAATCTGGGCCTCAGTGTCTCGAAACACTAAGCACTTATAGCTTGTCTTAACTCGAATTTTAAATATTTCCTTCTTAAATCAACTGCACCTGGGAAAATGCATGTAGTGTTGTTGTGTAGCCATTTTAGTTATAGCTCCATGCACGCTAATTTAACACACTAGGCCGCTGTGCACTTTGACCTAGATATATTTTATTCGGCTTTGCGTTGTTATTTTTACAATAACCAGTTTTACGGTCTTGTTTTATTTTCTTCTATCTAACTGTTTTTGCTTAGCCCAACACTGTGTTCTCAAACAAGGCAGTCTTGATCACTTTGTGCTTCAGTCAAGGCTACAGTTTGGTACATTGCCGGTGAACGTGGTCGAAGTTTAGTCTCCAACATTCATAGAAAATACACAACCTTACGTAGGGACATTTTCTTAGAACATCAGCTATGTCATTATAAAAACACTTCCTTGTCCCATTGCACGTTAGAGGGAGATTCCAGCCAGGGAACCACAACTGTATGCTGATTGCTGAATGCTTCGCTGTAGATGCTAACGCACCCTACAGGCCTTTGCTCAGGTACGGGGGTTGATGTCCTCCTGGGGGAACCTGAAAAGCAGAATTAGAGCTTAACATGCTGTGCTCAGATTATGACTTAGATAGGAAATAGTTCATAGATTCTAGTGACAATATGATAGCGTTATTCTTATGCTTCACTCTCCTCATCACCATTGTAATATTGTCATGTTGTGTCATCCTGGTTATTGCAGCTCACGCTTTGCTATCTAAAATGCAGTTGTTTTATTAAACCAGTCTTTAAAACTCATACTGCTTCTTATAGTCATTTATATATGAAACTGAATTGTGAACGAGAAAACCGGATGCGACCTGAGTGACCACGACTTCCCTGAGAAGTATAAATATGTCATGCGCTCGCCTGCCCAATCATCTCTATCTCATGGTGGAGATGAGGCACTGCTAGTTAGCCGCAGCAAAACCCGGATTTAGAGTGACAGGTGTCACCTGCAGTGGGTCAGACTCAGTCTCCCACACCGTGGGCGATCTTGCTGCTCCAAATCCAGTAGTCTCATTAGAATAATGAGAGCCTACGCGACAGTGTACATTAAATGTTCTCTTCCCAAATTACACAGTCTACAATGAGGATCTGCTATTTTTGTCCCCTTGCAGTGGCGTGTGATAATCTCTTAAATTTAAGTGCCTGAGCCTAAATCTTAAAAATCTGTGCATATCCTTGTCTGTAACTGATCAGTAAACCAATTAGTGGATTTTTAATTTGCCATATCGGGTAGCTAATTCTTTATAAATTGCTAGCCACAATAATAAAAATGTATCACAAATAGATTAATAGCAGCATTTAAAATGCTTTATTCTCTATTCTAGCATGTCTGTCTCTCCAAGTATCTCCCAAACTATAGGCCTCATTAGGAGCTCAGTGGACGGTGAAAATGCCGAACTTCTGACTGGGAGGGTGCCGCCACACAGGCTACATCCACGCCCAACTCATCAAGGGCCAGATGTAGGTAGGTTAAAATTTGTGAGTCGGAAATAGCGTTTCAATGCGAATTGCTATTTCCGACTCGCAAAATGAAATCCAAGAAATAATTGCGATACCAATTTGGGAGTCGCATAGGTGTCTCACTGCAATTTGCAACCTCGCTAGAAGCGAGGTCGCAAATTGTGAGAAGGATGTCGCAAATTGCGACTGTCTTGAAAATTGCCTGCAGGTGCTGCACAACAGTTTGGAAACCCACTTCCTGGCTCTTGGTGATGACATCAGAACCAGGAAGTCATCAAATACACCTGGGAGGAGGGAGGACCACACCCTTTCCAAACTGCTGTGCCACACCCAGGAGAGAGGAGCTGCTGCTACAATGGAGGAGACAGGCAGTGCTGGAAGGAGAAGGAAGGTCAAATGTTCTGATAAAGAGCTGGAGGTGCTGACAGAGGAATGCTGCCTGCACCACGACCAACTGTTTGGGAAGGCAGCCATGAGTGTCCCAGACACTCAAAAGAAATTGATATGGCAGCAAATCCAGGAAAGGATAAATGCCATAGGGGTGAGCTACCGCACCCTGGAGGAAATCAGGAAATGCTGATGACCTGCGCTCTAGGACGAAGGAGAGGGTTGCGGAGCGGCTGAGAGAAATGAGGGGCGTTATAATAGTGCCCATCGGCGGACCAGAACTGTCATCGAGGGGGACATTTGGATTGTTAAAGGCAAGATTCAGGTGCCTCCACAAAAGTGGAGGTGCACTCCAGTATGCCCCAGAAACAGTATTCAAGATTGTCGTTGCCTGTTCAATCCGTTCAATAACGCCTCTCATTCTCATTGCAAGGTGTTAGGTACGGGGTAAGTATCCATGGTCTCAGGGCATATGCACTGTCACCTGTTTGACAAAAATAAGCAATGTTAGCAGGGCATGAATGGTTTCCTCAGTGACCAGTATGTAAGGCTTCAGGGTGTATTCAACAATACCTGATAGATATCCATCTCCAAACTCCCCACGTTCTAGGCGTTGGTGTATCCCACTGTGCCTGAATATGTATGAGTCATGTGTACTCCCTGGAAACTTAGCTACAATGTCAGTAATGACATTATGGGTGTCACATACCACCTGGAAGTTTAGTGAGTGGGTACATTTCCTATTGCAGAACACATATTACAGATATGCAGGAGGGAAGATTTGTATATGTGTCCCGTCCACACACCCTATAACATGGGGGAAGTTGGCAATTCTGTAGAAGTCCAACTTGGTGCTGTTCATTTCTGCCTCATTCTTGGGTAGGTATATATATCTGGACATGTGTGTGAGTATGGCATCTAGGAATGATCTGAAGAATCGTGAAAGTGAACTCTGGGATCCCCCACCTGCCACTGCAATCACCCCTGATAGCTACCCGATGCCAAGAGGTGCAGTGAGCATAGCACTTGCACATGTGTAGGGATGGCGCTGCCTTGCATTGTCTGTTGTTCAAGCTGGGGATTGAGTAGTTCAATTCATTCTAAAATTGCTGCACTGCTCAGTCTATATTTGTCATATATCTCCTCCTCAGTTTGTTGGAATAGTGTCTGCCTGGTTCGGTATATCCTCTCCTGTCTCTGCGTCCTCCTCTTCCTCTGCTGGGCGGCGTTGACTCTCCTCCTCCATGCTATCACATATAGTTCAGACATTTTGATTAACCCAGATGCCTTCTGAGTCTCCTTTTATACTTTGGTTCTGGTTACCACCTGCTCTGAATCAGTGGTAATCTGGATGTGCAAAATGGGCTTTTTGCGACTAGTTGCAATTTGTGACTGGCTTTTTCATATGGTTTGCGACTCGCAAATTGCGACTTCCTATGTGCAGGTTGCAAAATCAGGTCGCAAAATTTGTGAGTCGATAATGGCTTGCATCGCTATTTGCACTTCGGAAATTGGATTTTTGCATCCCATTTCGGATTTTGTGAAGTCGCAAATAGCGAATCGGGGCATTTGCGAATCGCAAATGTTTTCTACATCTGGCCCTAAGAGTTTCCCCCTAGGCTGGCAGGTGGAAACCTCATTTTCTGCCCACCAGCCTAGCAGATAACAGGCTGCAGCATTATCTCTGGCTCAAAATCGAGCCGGCTGGAATGCTCCAGCCAGCAGGGTGCACCCAGCACCTTTGCAATGTTCACTGTCTGCAAAGCTGCCTGTATAAATTGCTTGTATTTTTTACTCACATAAAGTGAGGATATAAAAATCTGTATCAGTTTTTAATTTCTGGGAGCCTTTGGCTTCTAATGGCAAGAATATTTTGTCCTATTCTTTTGGCACATGTTCTATTGTTACGTTTCTTGTAGTTTATCTATGTTCCAAAGCTAGGGCTAGATGTACGTAAACAGTGGTTTGTGATTCCCTAATAGCGAATCTTTGCGATCAGGAAATCGCAAACTGGGATGTAGTTGAAAGGTTAACTGCACTCCTGCAACAGTAGGATTGTTCTCTACATGCATTTACATTAGTGATCCATTAACACAATTGCATTTCTCTGCAACCTTCCCCAGCATTGGTGACCCACAGAATATCTTTTTGCTCTTTTTGCTTTTGCCACAGAATATCCAGAAATGCATTTTCAAATAGACCACTTAGCAATTGTAAGTAAATCATAGGTACCTCTATTGATGTATGTGAATTAATAGAAAAATTAAGAAACATTTCAGAAGAAGGATAATTTTAAGGAAAAATCCATAATTACATGAAACTTCGGTGGAGTTCAGAAACAGTGAGGGTTTTTTGGTTCAGGGACGACTAATCTTTAGGGGTGGTCAGGTGTATTTAGGAGTCAAGAATGCATGGAGTTCAGGCACAGAAAGTTTTTAGGGTTCAGCAATGGGTAGAGTTTAAAAGTGGTGAGGTTTTTTTTAAGGTATCACTAATGGGTGGATTTAACGGGTGGTCAGGGGTTTTAAGGGTTTGTGGATGAGTGGAGTTTAGGGATATGAGGTGTCTTTAGGGCTCAGGGATGGGTGGGGTGCAAGGGAATTTAGAGGTTTTAGGGATCATGGAAAGGTAGAGTTTAGGGCTGGCAAAGTTTTTTATGGTGCACTAATGAGTTGATGTTAAGGGTTGGAGAGTTTTTAGGGTAGGATTGGGTGGAATTTTGGTGGAATGGTTGGGTGGAGTGCAGATTTAGAAAGGGTTTTTTAGGGTTCAGGGATAGGTAGAGGTTATGTGTGGTCATGGGTTTTAGGAGTCATTAATAGGGGAGTTTTAAGGGATGTATAGAGCAGCATCTGGTAAGAGGGTTTGAGTAGTCAGAGATGGTTTGGGATTAGACATAAAAAGGGAGTTTTATGGTTCAGGAAGGGGTGGAGTTTGAGGCACTGAGCGGTTTTACAGTTCAGGGATGGCTGGAGTATAGTAGTAGAAAGTATTCAGGGATGGATGCAACCATGGTATTTACACCCTATAAAATAAGCATGCAAAAGCCAATTTTGATCATTGAGTTATTTTAAAATTGGTGTCTATGAAAGGATGAATGCCATTCATTCTGAGAATTTCCATTAAACAGTTTAGGTAAAATGGTTTCTCGGTAATGGTATTCATGATATTGTTTTTCTATGTCATCACATGGAACCTGTCGTAGTTCGGACTCTTGCTCTAGGCAAGACTGCTGATTCAAGGATGACAGTACTTATGTTTGTAGGCGACTATGCCTATCCTACAACAAGTCGCAACTGTGGTCCCAACCCTTCCGGCTCACTAGCAGTACCTCACCAATAACCCAAACAGTTAAAGGTGATTTGTGGCAGCCTTTATGCATGGACTCAGAAGTATGACATCTCAGGGCGTGTCGTGGTTAAATGGAGACTACCCCTTTCTCACAGATACGTTATGTCTCAACCAAACAAAGGCCATAACGAAGACACAGTAGCGTTTCAATATTTTGTATTTAATACAATCTGCGGTAAATCACATGAGCTGCAATGATTCGGATAATGAACAGTGCAAGAGATAAAATTGTAAAGACAAGAGTCATGATTATGAAGACCCCCACCATCTTGCAATAGCATGGAAAGACATAAAGGCGGTCATTCTGACCCTGGCAGTCAAAGACCGCCAGGGCGGAGGACCGCGGGAGCACCGCCGACAGGCCGGCGGTGCTCCAATGGGGATTCCGACCGCGGCGGTAAAGCCGCGGTCGGACCGGCAACACTGGCGGGCTCCCGCCAGTGTACCGCCGCCCCATTGAATCCTCCAAGGCGGCGCAGCTTGCTGCGCCGCCGAGGGGATTCCGACCCCCCCTACCGCCATCCAGATCCCGGCGGTCCGTCCGCCGGGATCCGGATGGCGGTAGGGGGGGTCGCGGGGCCCCTGGGGGCCCCTGCAGTGCCCATGCCACTGGCATGGGCATTGCAGGGGCCCCTGTAAGAGGGCCCCTAAATGTATTTCACTGTCTGCTGCGCAGACAGTGAAATACGCGACGGGTGCAACTGCACCCGTCGCACAGCTTCCACTCCGCCGGCTCGATTCCGAGCCGGCTTCATCGTGGAAGCCTCTTTCCCGCTGGGCTGGCGGGCGGCCTGAAGGCGACCGCCCGCCAGCCCAGCGGGAAAGTCAGAATTACCGCCGCGGTCTTTCGACCGCGGAACGGTAACCTGACGGCGGGACTTTGGCGGGCGGCCTCCGCCGCCCGCCAAGGTCAGAATGAGGGCCAAAGTGTACAATATGTCCTAGTACCCTATGATAATAGACCTAACCTTCTACCTAGAGGAAAGCTGGGTATGTTAAACCTAATCTGCCAATGCCATGTCCCTGGAAGGAACCCCCAACCCTTGTTACCTTGGAATGAGGTCTTGTGCTCAGACTCCAAAGGAACACGAAGTCTGGGTCAGTGTCAAGGCGACGTGCAGCATCGATAGCGGCGTTGGTATCTGGTCGCAATCCCTCTGATTATCTGTCTAAAGTGTGATGTATTTATACAGATCTACTTTTACCCCTGACGTGGGACAATAGATAACACAGCATGCTTGGGATGGTAATTCCTAATGTGAGCACCTACAGTTTGTTTGTCATTGTGGCATGAGTTGACGCTCTAGCGCAGTGGCACTGATAATATAAAGCTAAACACAATGGCCTAACTAAAATTAGGTAGCCATCATAGAAGAATTAATTAAATAAATGGTCTAAGACAGACGAAGCTAAGTAGGTTAAAAGTCACTAGGTGACGGGGCACGAGTCCGCAAGCCAAAAGGCTAAGCTAACTCCTGTTATCCCATTAAAACAAACTAGGATTCACTACACGGTCACTATAACCTCTTAGCTGTAGGGTCCATACTGCCTGCTTCCAGTCAGGGGAGGATTGTAGATTTTTTCCTCCAATGTCATTACATTAGCATCCGTGGAGTCTAGCTTAGCTTTGAAGGTAGACAGTTCAGCTTGTATAGATGTCAATTTGTTCATTGTTGCAGACAAGAGCACTTCCATTGTATGTATTGCACTTTTGATATATTTCTTTTCCTTCATAGGTGGCTCCATATTGATAGCTTGCTTCCCAGACATTCCTGCTGTCTGTGTTTGCCCTTTGTGCCAGACATCGCTCCTGAGAAATTTAGTTGCAACAACATATTCCCTTTCGACAATGGAGGAAGCAGGGTTGCCTGTGGATGGGTGACTCATGTGAGCTAGTTTGGG
This sequence comes from Pleurodeles waltl, assembly GCF_031143425.1. NCBI lineage: Eukaryota > Metazoa > Chordata > Amphibia > Caudata > Salamandridae > Pleurodeles > Pleurodeles waltl. The sequence continues at coordinate 962,385,764 of NC_090439.1, forward strand.
CTTTTGTCATCCCCTTAATCAATTTGGAATCTTCAATTCAGTGCCAGACAAGAATCCCTGAAAGGGATCATCTATACCCACGAGAAGGGGGGGACGGGTCACAGCAGCTGAGCTAGAGATCAAGCTATAACAGTTGCACAAGTTAGGAATAGGCTTAACCGTTCAGCCCAGTTCTGGATGCATAGAAAGATGATGGCTCCTGCAGTGCTCTTTGAGTTGACGACGATCCTCACAAGGAGTGGTCAACAGGACTAGAATATTTCTGCTGTGCATGTCGCTGCAGTGGGGTGCAGGGTCTGTGAAATAGCATAAGTGGAGGCACAAGAATATGGTGTGAGGGAGACAGCTATCCCCTGTGAGACAAAAGTTGTAGCACTAGCTCCCCCCAGTCGCTTTCCAAATGTACTTAGAGCTGTTTTCTGCCTCCTCTGCAATGGGCAGAGTTGAATGGCTTTGGGATCATCAGTACTCACCTCTCCAGGACCAAAATGGTTTTGTATTCAGCGTAATACATCACACAATATTCACCACCTATTTTACATACAGGACCAGGTCCGCCACCATCAACCTAATTCTGATTACCTTATACTAGACCTGGAAAAGGCTTTTGACACCCTGACCTGGTCATACTTATCTGAGGTCTTACACCATGTAGTAGTGGGACCCAAGCTCTTGCCATACACAAGGCTATTTTATGCTGACCCAAATGCCTCTGTTCGCCTAGGCTATCTCATCTCTGCTCCATTCCCTATTGGCTGGCACACAAGACAGGGATGCCCACTCTCCACCCTGGTATTCACACTTGCTACGGAGCCCCCAGTTCTACAGCTCCACGCAAGGGGGGAAGAGTGGGCCATACCACTAGCAGATGAAGTGCACGTGGTGACCCTCTACGTGGATGATCTGCTGTTAGATATCCGAGATATTACAGTGAACCTCACCCCGATCCAGCGCATTCTAGATGACTTCACCTCCAACACAAGGCCCCAAAACAACTGGGTGAAATCAGCGGTTTATCCATTATGATCAGGGCAATCACCACATGATCTGATTTTCAGTGATGTCCACCTTTACTGGTGCCCACAGGCAGTTCAATACCTGTGGGCCCACCTGTACCAGTTCTCTGCTGACCTCTTTGAAGCTAACTACTGCAGAGTTTTAATCGGGGTCTGATCCCAAATGCATTCCTGGCAGACCCTCACATAATGGCAAAAATGATTATCCTGCCATGCTTATTTTATTTGCAAACCTCACAATCGTACCGCCATGCTCCTTCTTTGTGGAGCGGGATACTCTCCTCATTGCACTTACCTGCGGCACCAGCCATCACTGCCTGCCCTTGCACAGTTGCAACTGCCAACTGATCAGAGAGGCCTGGGAGCTCCATCCTTCGAAGAATACTTTCTGGCTGCACAGCTCCAGTGGCTCTCTCGATGGTCCACTGGCTGCAGTCTGTGGGAGGCCATTACTACCTAGGGACCTATCCTGATACCGGTGTTGATGGCACTCTGTCTGAAAAAGCTGCAACTTCCTCATACTTGATCTTTGCAGGTGGCGCTAACTTGGGGGTGCATGGCCTGGCTACACTGGCTGTCCTGCACCACCCTGTTATACACCCAGTTATTGACCCTTGTCAGGTTGCCCAATCAGACTGCATCCTTTACAGCTGGAGTCCTGAGAGCATGAATGGACAACTCAGGCCACTCTGTAGCCAATCACTTCCACGGGGCGGTCTCTTTCCCTTTGCACATTTGGCAGGGGAAAGTGGCCTCCCAGCGGGGAGTTCCTTCTTCATGGATGAGTGGTCCGCACATATTAAATGCTTTGGGACATAACAAAAGGGGACCCCCCCACACACACCCGGTGCCACATTCCATCCTGTTGATGGGGCCTGGCTGTCACCTAATCATGTGGCTATATAGAGCACCACGTGAACTCATGCACACCCCGCTGTCCACACTCCGACATCAGTGGAAGGACAATTTCGGAAGGGTGCTTCGGGACAAAGAATGGTACATAGCACTCTGATTTCCCAGGCTTGTATTGCACATCTCCCAATTTAAAGACATACAGGGGGTGATTCTAACCCTGGCGGTCGGTGATAAAGCGGCGGCCAAGCCGCCAACAGGCCGGCGGTCCAAAAAATGGAATTCTGACCCTGGCGGGAACCGCCAACACAGCCCGCCACATTAACACTCCGACCGCCTCCGCGGTACAGACAAACAGTGCGGCGGTCACCGCCAACAGGCAGGCGGCAGACAATGTACCGCCCACAGTATCACAACTCACCAATCCGCCACCTTTTCCGGGGCGGGAGCCCCGCCGATAAAAACACGGCGGAAACAGACTACGGACGGGAAAACGCTCACCAAAACACACTCCACGAGTACGGAGGACAGCATGGAACCCGAATTAAACATCCTACCTGCACTCGTCTACCTGCTCATCTACCACGAGTACGAACTCCGGCGCAGACGACAACGGTGAGTACTGCACCTACGACACACGGGAGGGGGGAGGAGGAAAGGTTACGGGCACACACATATGCGACCCCCACCCCCTCAAACTATGTACACACCAATGCAGAGCAACAATGCACAGTGACACCACCCAAACCCCCCTGAAAAATGCAAAGACATAATTAAATTGTGAACCAAATTTTTATATAAAAAATAGACTCTGAGACGTATCGGCAACTATGCAAAATATCCATAACAAAATAATACTATACACACTGCCATGGCGAACCGAGGCAATTAGTCCGCTACATCCAAGTCAAATGGAACAGTCCGTGGGCTACAGTGTAGCGACATAAGGGCAAAGCCCACACAGGAGACCTGAGTCCTTTGGAGAGAACACTGCAGGGGCATCTGATGAAAATGCTACAGGCACCTCAGGGGGAAGGGAAGGGGGGGGCACCACAGCCACATGAGTCCACGATGCAAGATCCACGAAGGGGCCACCATGCCCACTGTGCCATCCTGGGGAGTGCAAAGCCACAGTCTCTCAAGTCTCTACAGTGGGTGGGTTGCCCACAGTACCATCCGGTGGAGTGCAAAGCCACAGTCTCTCAAGTCTCTACAGTGGGTGGATTGCCCACTGTACCATCCTGGGGAGTGCAAAGCCACAGTCTCACAAGTCTCTACAGTGGGTGGGTTGCCCACTCTGCCATCCTGGGGAGTGCAAAGCCACAGTCTCTCAAGTCTCTACAGTGGGTGGCTTGCCCACTGTACCATCCTGGGGAGTGCAAAGCCACAGTCTCTCAAGTCTCTACAGTGGGTGGCTTGCCCACTGTACCATCCTGGGGAGTGCAAAGCCACAGTCTCTCAAGTGGATAACAGTCTCCACTGGTCAAGGAGGAGGCATGGTGGGCACAGTGAACCATAAACAGTGCTTGAGATGAAGGGGCCCAGCGGAGCGGTGCTTGAGACGGCAGGGCCCAGCGGAGCGGTGCTTGAGAAGAAGGGGCCCAGCGGAGCGGTGCTTGAGACGGCGGGGCCCAGCAGAGCGGTGCTTGAGATGAAGGGGCCCAGCGGAGCGGTGCTTGAGATGAAGGGGCCCAGCGGAGCGGTGCTTGAGACGGCGGGGCCCAGCGGAGCGGTGCTTGAGACGGCGGGGCCCAGCGGAGCGGTGCTTGAGACGGCGGGGCCCAGCGGAGCGGTGCTTGAGACGGCGGGGCCCAGCGGAGCGGTGCTTGAGATGAAGGGGCCCAGCAGAGCGGTGCTTGAGACGGCGGGGCCCAGCGGAGTGGTGCTTGAGATGAAGGGGCCCAGCGGAGCGGTGCTTGAGAAGAAGGGGCCCAGCGGAGCGGTGCTTGAGACGGCGGGGCCCAGCGGAGCGGTGCTTGAGATGAAGGGGCCCAGCGGAGCGGTGCTTGAGATGAAGGGGCCCAGCGGAGCGGTGCTTGAGACGGCGGGGCCCAGCGGAGCGGTGCTTGAGACGGCGGGGCCCAGCGGAGCGGTGCTTGAGATGGCGGGGCCCAGCGGAGCGGTGCTTGAGATGAAGGGGCCCAGCGGAGCGGTGCTTGAGAAGAAGGGGCCCAGCGGAGCGGTGCTTGAGACGGTGGGGCCCAGCGGAGCGGTGCTTGAGATGAAGGGGCCCAGCGGAGCGGTGCTTGAGATGAAGGGGCCCAGCGGAGCGGTGCTTGAGACGGCGGGGCCCAGCGGAGCGGTGCTTGAGACGGCGGGGCCCAGCGGAGCGGTGCTTGAGACGGCGGGGCCCAGCAGAGCGGTGCTTGAGATGAAGGGGCCCAGCGGAGCGGTGCTCTTCTGCACGGCGGGCCCCTGTTCAGCGGTGCTCTTCTGCACGGCGGGACCCTGTTCAGCGGTGCTCTTCTCCACGGCGGGCCCCTGTTCAGCGGTGCTCTTCTCCACGGCGGGCCATGTTCAGCGGTGCCTATCTTCACGGCGGGCCCTGTTCAGCGGTGCTCTTCTGCACGGCGGGCCCCTGTTCAGCGGTGCTCTTCTCCACGGCGGGCCCCTGTTCAGCGGTGCTCTTCTCCACGGCGTGCCCCTGTTCAGCGGTGCTCTTCTCCACGGCGGGCCCTGTTCAGCGGTGCTCTTCTCCGCGGCGGGCCCCTGTTCAGCGGTGCTCTTCTCCACGGCGGGCCCTGTTCAGCGGTGCTCTTCTCCACGGCGGGCCCTGTTCAGCGGTGCTCTTCTGCACGGCGGGCCCCTGTTCAGCGGTGCTCTTCTCCACGGCGGGCCCCTGTTCAGCGGTGCTCTTCTCCACGGCAGGCCCTGTTCAGCGGTGCTCTTCTCCACGGCGGGCCCTGTTCAGCGGTGCACATCCAGTAGGTTCAAGGGAGCCAGACCTGGCCTGGACTCCGTGCTCAGACGCCCTCCGGCCGTGATGTTCCTGGGCCCTTCGGTGACGGGGTCCTGGGCCCTTTGGTGTCCTCCTTTCCAGCTGGGATGTGGCATGTGGGGCCCACCTGCTCCGCGCTCCTGCTGGCTGACGTCTCCGCCCTGCTGCCCTTACGCTCCTTAGATGGGGCTCTCGGGCCCCTGCCTCCCCTAGACGTTGTGGCTGGTGAAGTGGGCGAACTCTGCTCCTTGGGGGCAGCCGTGTCAGTCTTCGCACGGCGGCCCTTGTGTTTCCTGGTCCTCTTGCCGGGGGGGGGGCTGGATGTGTCCTTGCTGCTGATGGAGGTGTCACTGCTGGCAAAGGGTGGGCTCCAGAACCCATGCACAACAGTGACACCAGAAGTTGGGCTGCTGGTGGCTGTGGTGCTCTTGGGACTCTTTGCAGATGGAGGGGGTAGGTCATCGGAGGGGAAGAGGTCAAGATTAGCCAGGAAAAGTTTTTTAGGGCCAAGGTAAAAGGTAGGAGAAGTGGAGATGGAAGTGGAGGAAGAGGATGTGGTTGTAGGAGAGTCAGGTGTGCTGTCATTGGGTGAAGGTGCAGGTGCTGTAGGCTGTTGTGAGGTGGATGTCTGTTGGGTGGGTGTCTGCCTGCGTTTGTGTGTCTTGGAAGGGGTGGTGACAGACACAGTGGGAGAGGACACAGGGGACGTGTAAATGGCAGTGGGGGTGGGGACTGCACGCGTGCGGACTGTACAGGAGGGTGTGGTGGTGATGGAAGCACTGGCTGATGTTGGTGTGCATGCAGGTGTGAGTGGAGACGTCACAGGGAGGGAGGAGGGAGACGAGGAGGAGGGGGACACAGGGGTGGTAGTGACTGTTGGGATGTCTGCATCTGTGTGTTGCTTGGGTGAGTGTTTGTGGGATCTGTGGTGCTTGTGTCTGGATGAGCTGCCCTTGGGTGTTGAGGTGTGTGCAGGCTGGTCAGATGGTGTGGATGGGATAGGCTGAAGAACAGGAGACAGAGACAGGGTGGAGGGAGTCAGAAGAGGGAGGCTGGAAACAGGGACAATGGCTGCCGTCAGTGCTGAGGCCGGAGCATTGAACGATCGTTGATGGGCAGCCTGACCCGAATGAATGCCCTCCAGGTAGGCATTGCTCCGATGCACCTCCCTTTCTACCCCCTGGATGGCATTCAAAAGGGTAGTCTGCCCAACAATGAGTGTCCTGAGGAGATCAATGACCTCCTCACTGAGGGCAGCAGGGGTAACAGGGGCAGGGGCTGAGGTGCCTGGGGCGAAGGAGACGCCCGCCTTCCTGGGTGAGCGGGCACAGAGCGTAGGCTGTTGGGAGGGCGGGGCGGGGCTGGTGCGCTGGGCGGCGGCTGTACCTGTAGAGGCGGGGGCCCCGGATGTTGCCGCCACCGCTAGGGAGCTCCCTTCCGAGGACGTGTCGCTGTCGCTGCTCTCACCAGTGGTCCCCGTCGTGGTGCTCCCCTCGCCCTCCGGCTCACTTGGGCCCTCGGTGTCTGTTCCTGTGCCCACCGGGGCCTTGTGGCTTGCAGCTCCCTCGTGCTCCGATGCCAAATCTCCTCCGCCTGATGATGCTAATGCACACATGCACAAGAAGATGAAGAAACAGGGTGGGGGGAGAAAGAGAAGACCTGGTTGAGTGCATGCAATGTCAACACCGTTGGCGGAGAGGACAGACACAGGAGCCGCATGCACAAAGCCGCGCATTCGGGGCACACTACTCAGTACTTCTGACTCGGACAACAGGTCAGGAGACGAAAAGCGCGCACATGTGTGAGGCTGGACCATCAATAGCTGGACTTGTCACCCTACGGAGGTGGGGGCCGGGAGCACAGGGCCATGCCTAAGGGAGAGGAGGACACTACAGAAAGCGCCTTGGCCTAATGTCACCCCCAACCCTCCTCCCCCACCCAGACGCCTCCACTGCGCAGAAAGATAGCTGAATGTGCTGATACTCACCCCCTTGTGTCTGCTGTGATGCTCTCAAGCGCCCATCCAACTCCGGGTAGGCCACCGCCAGGATCCGGGACATCAGGGGGGTCAGGGTACGACTGGCACCCCTCCTAGGTTGGGAGGCCATCCCCAGCAGTGACTCGGCGGTCTTCCTGGTTCCGCGGCGGATGTCCTCCCACCTCTTGCGGCAGTGGGTGCCCCGTCTGACGTGGACCCCCAGGGCCCGGACTTCCTTAGCGATGGCACGCCAAATCCCGACTTTCTGATGGGCGCTGACCTATGTGACATGTACAGGGTGGGAAGGAAACAATCATCAACTTACTGTATGTTAGATGTGATTGGCCCCCCCTCCCCAACCTTGCAATATAGCACATGCTCTCATCTGTCGTGCGTTGCACTCCTCATTCGCCCCCCACCAACTTGCATCCACCCCACTCCACACAGGCTTCGCCCATTCCATGTGCACCCGGTGTACTCACCTGTTGGTCTGGAGGACCGTAGAGTAACGCATACTGGGGGAGTACCCCATCCACGAGCTTCTCCAACTCTTCAGACGTGAAGGCAGGGGCCCTTTCCCCAGTCGCAGCAGCCATTGTCACTTCCAGACCGAGTTCACAGCAGCACTTGCAGTATAGGTCCTCTCCTGTGGATGATCAGGTCTCGAGTGATTAAGCAGATAGAAAATGGCGGTCACGCCCGCGGCGGTGCGTACTGCGGCGGTGCGTACCGCGACCGCCGGCGCACATCGTCATTGGCTCCTGAAACCCATAGGCTTCAATGTTATCCAATGCGGCTCCGTATAGCGGTCTTCGACCGCCTACCGCCACGGTGTGCTCCGCCAGCGCAGTCACCTCACATCCCATTGTCCCACTTCACAGGTCAGGCAGCCGCCATTTCAAGGGCCCACATGGCATAATCTCTACTGTGACACACAGGCCTAGGCCTACCATTGCCACACATACACGCCTTTCAATACCTAGATAACCGTGTGCCATGCAAGCAGTGGTGAACGTACCAGTGATTATCTTGACTCTGTGCTCCATGTTGTCCTTCCTAGGCACCGTCCGCTGGGATTTGCGAGGAGAAGGAAGAATACATGCGTGTACCGACTGCTGGTGGACCTGTCGACAATGGAAGAACGCCACATCATACTACGATACCGACTTGACCGTGCCACCATCCATGAACTGTGTGCCCAGCTGGAGCCAGCCCTGATGTCCCACATCCGCCAACCCACAGGAATTCCCCCTCTGGTGCAGGTGCTGTCAGTCCTCCATTTTCTTGCAAGTGGCTCATTCCAGACAACAGTGGCCATGTCATCTGGAATGTCTCAGCCAATGTTTTCTAAGGTGTTGTCTAGAGTGTTGTCTGCCCTGACGAAACACATGCGGAGTTACATTATATTCCCAGAGGAGGTTGATTTGCCCACTGTGAAGGGTGATTTTTATGCCCTTGGACATATTCCCAACATAATTGGTGCCATTGATGGGACCCATGTAGCCTTAGTCCCCCCAAAAGACGATGAGCAGGTGTACAGAAACAGGAAGAGTTACCATTCGATGAACGTCCAGGTGGTCTGTTTGGCTGACCAGTACATCTCCCATGTGAATGCCATGTTCCCTGGGTCAGTGCATGACGCGTATGTGATGCGTAATAGCAGCATCCCTTTTGTGATGGAACAGCTACAGAGACAACGTGTGTGGCTAATAGGTGACTCTGGTTACCCCAACCTGCCTTGGCTATTGACCCCAGTGAGGAATCCTCGGACCAGGGCTGAGGAACGGTACAATGAGGCCCATGGGCGAACTAGGAGGGTCATTGAAAGAACCTTTGGCCTCCTGAAGGCCAGGTTTAGGTGTCTGCATATGACAGGGGGATCCCTGATGTACTCACCAAAGAAGGTGTGCCAGATCATCGTGGCCTGCTGTATGCTTCACAATCTGGCATTGCGACGTCAGGTGCCTTTCCTGCAGGAGGATGGTCCAGATGGTGGTGTTGAAGCAGCTGTAGAGCCTGTGGAGAGTGAAGAGGAGGAAGACTCAGAGGATGACCCAGACAACAGGGACAGAGTTATCCAACAGTATTTTCAGTAGCACACAGGTAAGAATCACACACGCCATTTTAATTTTCCTGACTGCCTCGTTTTTCTCAACTTTGTCTATGACCCCCCAGTTATTTGAAACTGATGTTTGATTCTCCCTTCCCTTTTCAGTGCTGTATGACCCACTGCGTGACTTCTGCTTGGTTAGCCCATGGACTAATGCTTATTGATCTCCGTATGTGTTCAGCACGAAGTTTACAGAACATAATTGATCGGTAATGTGTTTTACATTTGTAAATAATACAGCCTGACTCCAGCATGATTTCAGTGCATTGAGTGATTTATTTTTAGTGCTAGATAATGGTACATGATATAAACACGGTGATGGGTGGGGGTGGAGTAATGGCCATGGCAGAGTCCAGTTCTCAGTCTCACAGGTGCATTGTCCATATGCCTGTGGAAGGATGGAGCAGGGGCAGTTCAAGGTTGGACAGGGTGGCAATGTGGGACAGTGGGATGACTTCAGGGGGTATCTCATGCTGGAGGGGGTCTTGACATCCTACTCTGTCGATTTTTTTGATCTCAGGCTCCTCTTGCGGGGTGGTTGTTCTTCAGCAGGAGGTGGGGTTCTGGTGGCCTGTCGTTGTGTTGGGGCCTCCTGTCCACTAGCGCCGGCGGAGGTGGTAGGCTGTTCCTGGTCCGGGCTAGTGACAGGGGCCCTGTGTGGTGCCACATGGTCCCGCAACGTGTCTTCTATCCGGTGGAGGGCCTGGACTAGGCTCCCCATGGCGGTAGAGATGGTGGTGAGATGATTGTTGAACCCCATGTAGCGTTCCTCCTGCTGTGCCTGGATCTCCTGGAACCTGGCCAGTACCGTCGCCATCGTCTCTTGTGAGCGGTGGTAGGCTGCCATGATGGTGGTGAGGGCCTCTTGGAGAGTGGGTTCCCTGGGCCTCTCCTCCCCCCCCTGTCGCACAGCAGCCCTCCGAGTTGCCCTGTTTCCCCCGGACTCTGTCCCCTGGACGGTGTGCCCACTACCACTGCCCCCAGGTCCCTGTTGTTGTTGGGGTGGTGGGTTAGCCTGGGGGCCCTGTAGTGGCAGACACACCGCTGATTGACCTGTCCTAGAGACAGAGCCTGGGCCCGCTGGGTGGGAGCTGTGCTGTTGTTCCCAGAGGGGGTTGGGTCTGCTGTGGCCTGTGTGTGGGGAACCGACTGTCCAGAGGTCCCCGATGGTCCGGGCTGGTCGTCAGGTTCCAGGTCGACAGAGCTGCTGTCATCACTGGGTGCTTCTTCCGGGGGGGGGGATGGACATTTCTGGACCCTCCTGGCCGGTGTGTTGGCGTTCGGGTCCTGCATGGGGTAAGAGAGTATGGTTATTGTTTCTGTGTGTGCTATTGTGTGCGATTTATGGGTGCCCTTGTCCCCCAGTGCTATCATTCCCTTGGGGGAGGTGTTGTGGGGGTGTTGGAGGGGGGTATGTGCAGTGGTCATGCTTAGGTGATGGGTGTCCATAGTTTGTGGTGGCATGCAGGGGTTGGTGTTGGGTGGGTTGTGCTGGGGAGACATTCTCAGGGAGGATGTGTGATGGGGGGTTGGGGGTGAGGGTGGTGGTGGGGGTTGGCATGCTGGGGGGGGGGGTGAAGTAGTTGAGATTGTACTTACCAGAGTCCATTCCTCCGTGTACTCCAGCGAGGCCATCAGGATGCAGGATGTTTAGTACCTCTTGCTCCCATGCTGTGAATTCGGGTGGTGTGGGTGGGGGTCCCCCGCCAGTCTTCTGTACTGCGATGTTGTGTCGCGAGACCATCGAGCGCACCTTTCCCCGTAAGTCGTTCCAACGTTTGCGGATGTCCTCTCGATTTCTGGGATGCTGTCCCACCGCGTTGACCCTGTCCACGATCCGCTGCCATAGCTCCGCCTTCCTGGCTATAGTGGTGTGCTGCACCTGTGAGCCGAAGAGCTGGGGTTCGACTCTTATGATCTCCTCCACCATGACCCGGAGTTCTTGGTCCGAAAAGCGTGGGTGCCTTTGGGGTGCCATGGGGTGGTGTGGATGAGGTGTGGGGTGGTGTATATGGTGAAGAGTGTGTTGGTGTGTGGTGCTTTGTGCTTCTATGTGGTGTGTGTGATGGTGTAGTGTGCCTCTGTGTGATGTAGCTCTCTATTCTGTGATGTGTCTCTCTCTCCTTCGTCTATGATCTTCGGTCGTAGGGGTTTGTGGGTGACGTGGGTGTGTGTTTTATAGTTGGTTGGATGTGTGGGAGTGTTGTTTGTATGTGTGTCAGGTGTGTGTATTTCAAATTGTCCAATGTGGCAGTGCTTTGGAGCTGTGTGTTTATTTTGAGCGCGGCGGTGTGTACCGCCAATGGAATACCGTGGTTGAAAGACCGCCGCGTGGATTCGTGGGTCAGAATGGCATGGCCGTGTTTGTGTTGGCGTGGCGGTGGAGGTTTGGTCATCTCCAGTTTTCCGCGGCCCGCTGATGTGGCGGCCTTCCTTGGATGTCGGGATTTTGGCGGTTCCGCCATTGTGAGTCAGAATGACCGTGGCGGTTTACCGCGGCCGCGGCGGTAGAATGGCGGACTTCTGACCGGCAGTAAGGGCCTTTTACCACCGAGGTCAGAATGACCCCCACAGTTCTTTATCCTACACAGGGCATACCTTACTCCAATATGCTTCCACCATCTATTTCCAGATACTCCATCAGGCTGCCACCATTGCACTGCTCAAGAGGCAGATTTCATACACATATTCTGGTCCTGTCCACCCCTCCACAGCTACTGGCATTCTGTTCACTCCACGCTGTTACTGAACTTACAGACCTCAACTCATGGCAGGCCAGCTCCGTAGGCATCTTCAGGCACACTAAGCAACAGCAAGTGCAGGCCCGTTTCGCATCTTTAGCACTCCTCCTGGCAAAGGGCACCCTGACAATGCACTGGCACTCCCCCAAAGCTCTCCCCACATCAGCGTGGCACTGTATGCAAGTGGGGGTCAGCAGAGGGAGACACCCTCCGATATGAAGAGGTATACCGTCTATGTGAACGCTCAATCTCCCCCCACCAGACTACAATGCTTGCACACTTCCACCAGGGGACAATAAACGTTGTTCCTCCCTCTCAACCACAAGAACAAGCTTACCAGCACAGTTTGCCCCAGTAGACCACTGATAGGATGCTTACCCCGCTGTTCTCCATCACAGACTTGTATAACACTCCTGGTAACTGCTCATACTATTAGCTGCGCCTTTCTGTTGCCCTAATTTGCAACAGTGGTCACCCCCACCACCCTGCCACCCGAGTTCAAACTCTCCTCTCCCGATTCTGTTTACTGTGGGTTTCACTGAGAAAAACATCACCACTGCCTAACTTCAAGCATCGCGAAGACCTTGCGCAATCCTTCAAAGAACTGCTGTAATGCTTATTCATTGTACTCTGAACTCTTCTCAGGCTCCATTTGGGTTCTCTAGCTATGTTCAAGTACTACTTTTGTGTCCTCACTTTCTTTTTGTAATTGCAAATTGAAAATTCAATAAAAATATACATTTTTAAATCAGTGTTCACCTCTTCATCCACGTGTGAACATGGTAGTGAGGGTGGCTTGCCACATGCAGCAAGGAATGCAGCACCAGCAAACCCCCAGTCACACCCACCCACAATCCCCATGCAGTCAGAGGCCTCCTACGGGGGTATAAGCGAGAGTGAGAGGATTGTCTCTCCATTAGCGGTGCCACCAGGTAGCACATATGGTGGGAGGCAGCCTGCTGCTGTGGTCTGGGACTGCAGCACCACACTCCCAATGCTCCTGTTGAAAGACAGTCCACTATATAATTTAGCAGCAGTACGCGTCTCTGAAGCCCCACCCTGGGCCATCATACTCCAGCCTACGACTCACTCCTCCAGGCCCCGATCAGTGGATGTGTGGAAAGAACCATATAGTCCCCTCGGAGGCCTCCACGTGTCAGTAAGTTCCAGTCTCAATGCCCAGGAGCATCTTCCACAGTGATCTACAGTCTCCATAACAGATGCAAATATTAGTATAAGTGAGAGCATGGGTGAAACAATTTACAGGGTGGCAATCTTGCTCATTGCACCAGCTACGCCCCTCACCACTATAACATGAAGTAAATGTTACGGCCTGATTTATACTTCTTTAGAGCTGCACTTGCGTAATTCTTTTACGCAAAAGTGCCACAGACTCATAAAATATAATTGAATTGCAGCGCTAAAAAAGTACAAATCAGGCCCTTAGGCCCATATTTATACTTTTTGACACAAAACAGCGCCGGTGCAGTTTTGTGTCAAAAATATTACCGTCGGCTAACACCATTTCGGAGCGCCGTGCGGGTGTCAAATTTATACTTTGACGCACGGCGGGGCAAACCACAGGTGTAAGTCATTTTTTTTTACGCATACCTCAGTGTCACGTGGTAAAGGAAAACAACGTTAACGCGGCGAGATGACTGTGGGTCGATTTACGACACCGCAAACCGGATATGCAGCGTTTTTTGACGCAATAGCATCAAACTTTCCCGCAAACACGCCATTTCAGCAGAGGAGAGCCAAAATGGATCCCAGATGCCTGTACAGACCCCAGGAAGATGACAACAGACCAGGAACCAGCCAGGAGGACCAACACAAGAACCAGGACAGGGAGAAGAAGAAAACAAAGTGTCGCTTAAGTGCAGAGGAGCAGGAAATCCTGGTAAAAGAGGTGACGGAACACCAGCACCAACTGTTTGTCACCTCAAAGTTGCCAATCAGTAGGAGAGAGGCAATATGGCAACAAATTGTTGACAAGATTAGCAGTGTGGCAGAAGTACGCAGAACAGTTATCGAGTGCAAGAAATGCTGGCATGACTGAAAGCGCAGGACCAAGGAAAAGATGGCCAGGAACAGGAAGGCAGCACTGCAGACTGGAGGTGGGAGTCCAGCACACCAGGAGCCCCTGGACCACATGGAGGAGATGGTGGCAGCCGTCATCCCTGAGGAGATCGTCACAGGGATTCAAGGACAGGACAGAGCAGACTACCAGGAGACAACACACATCCTGTGCCTGGGTCTCAATGCAACATGTAACTGGTCACTGAAATACACCTGCACAGTCAGAGGAGGAAATAGGACACTGCTACGACTATCAGGGTAATCAAATGTCCACACATTCCCCAACATCAGCTGTACACATTACCAATGCTAACATCCATATCTTGCCATAACAATGCTATGCATAGGATACAATACATTTCAACTACATATGAGTGGATGTGAAAGATCAGAGACTGGGGCAGGACCAGATTGTTCAGTGTGCTGCTAGTGCAATCAGAGCACCCACAGCCAGTGAAAGGTCTCACCATGAGAATGGATGTAGACGGAGGGTTGAGTAGGACAAGAAGGTGGCAGTTCACTATTTGGCCTAAACCAACAGCTAGAAGAGATGATGCCGACAAGTCAAAAAACTTACCACAATACATGTGACGTGCAGGTGGGGCATAGGCCTGGGAGAATGCCCATCTGAAAGACTGGATCATTGAACAGGAACCAAGATCACAATGTGAAAATCATCACAAGGCAGGCATGTCACATCACAAATGCCACAACACAGATACACTAATTGTACCCTATTTCATTGCAGAGGACGCTGGATCTCCTGCGGATATGCCTGTCCAGGACTACCCTGATGACATGGATGACGAGCTGACAAATATCAGCCACCAGACCCTCCAAGGTGTCCTTGGAACCCTCCAGACCCCACCTTCAGTCACAAGGAGGAGCAGAGAATGAGCAGCCATCACAGAGGACCCACTCACAACCCCAATTGTAAGACCTGCCAGCTCCAATACAGCTGAGGACTCAGATGACACAGGCACCAGCTTTGAGAGAACTGTAGTCGGAGTACAGCGGGAGCTGGCCAATGAGGTGCGGATGGGGATGCAAACTATGGCAGCCAGCCTAGAGGGGGTGCATTTGTGCATGATGTCATCTGCAGAGCATGCAGCAGCCATGCAAGCACTAACATCCATCCTGCAAGGACTACAACAAACTGTAAAGGAATTGACCACTGCAGTAAGGGAGTTGCTACAACACCTCGCACCCCAAACCTTCCACTGCATGCACAAATGCAATCATGACCCCCTCAGGGCCGACCTGGCTGCCTACCATTGTGATGTGGCTGCTATTCTTAAGAACCAGCAGATCCTCCTTGCAGCAGTACTGCCCTTAAGACCCTCACAGGTAGCAGCGACTGGGATGTCGGACTCCAAGTCTTCAAACACTGAGGTGTGTGTTGCCCCTTCACAACCACCACCACCAGGGACAGAGGAGGCACCACACACATCAGAAGAAGAAGACATGGAACACAGCACCTTCACACGTAAAAGTACCCGGAAGCACTAGTCCCTGCCACATGGCCACCCATAACCAAGGTCCTGCGCTTTCTAACATGCCAGTCTTGCAACAACTGTACTCAATGACTGTTCTGCAAACCACTGTATATCTTGTCAGCCTGCCCTGTGATGGGCTGTCAGTTACTCATTGGCAAATCCTGTCCCTCTGCACTGTCTGACACATTACCCCAGCATGTCAAATGCATTTTCCAGTAGCACTTGTGTAGGTTCACAATGGAAGATGTCACTATAATGGACTCACAATCATGGACAATGTACATATAGCACTACAGCACTTTTCAATAAATATCACTTCCACAACCACTTTGTCTCTGTGTAATGTGACACATCAACAGTGCAGTAGATCACTGAATTTTGCCTTTTGTCAAATTACCTACCTTGTCAATACAACTGTCCTGAAATAATGTAGTCTGCTAACTATGCACAGTGGCCTGGATTGCACCATACTCTGCCCTTCCTGAGGGTAATATCTGATGAAAAGAGAAACCATACACCATAATGCTGTGTTGGACAGAATGATGCTGCCTCAAGGGATATCTACGCCATTAAGTAGTGGCAGCAAAATGTTGCCTCCATGCAATACTAACACATATAAGATTGCCAAACAAATGTAAGCAAACTGTCAACAAACTGCATGAATGAAGGTGTCTGAGTTTACATCCAAATAAGTAATCATGCTGAACAGTGTCACAAATGATCTATGTGAGTCATGATCACAATACTACAAGAGTGCATACTACCACTCACCTTATAAGGGTTTCCTTGAACATCACACTGCAGTCAGACATAACACAGTGTCCCCAATACCAAATCTGGAAGTACAGTATGTGACATGGAAAACATACTTATTGAAAAAAACACGTTGGTATCCATAGTAACTGTGATAGGTGGTTGCAATGAATGGTCAAATCTTTGCAAGGTAGCTTTGTGGTAGCTGCCAATGTTACAGCTAATTTGGGATTTGTTTGTAGCATAGGACACAAATGCAATACAAAAGAAATCCTCTACACTCATGCCAAAGCCCTGATCTACAAGTATTTCACATATACTGTAAAGGGTTTACTACATATTTATCAAACTGTAAAAACAGAAGAGAAAACTGGGGGAAAAGCCTTACCTACCCTAATTCTACCCTAACTACTCATTACCCACAACTGTCCCTAACTAAGCTAAGCTAAACTTACTTATCACATGTAACAAAACATTCTAAATATCAACCCCCCACCCCTCTTATGAGACGGGACACATGGAGGACAACAGATACTAACCTAAACACATACTATCCTATACTAAACAAATATATATTTTTTTGAAATTTTGTATTTTATTAATTTTTTTAACTTTTTTTCTTTTCAAAACACCGAAGAACCCCAACATTGCCCCTCACCCACCCACCCACACAATCGAAAAGAAACAGTATAAATAATCAGGACACCCCACCCATTAACACTAACTAAACTAACAGCCTATACTAACCTAACACTAAGCTCCCTAAACCCACAAAGTATAAGAATAAGGAAAGAGGAGGGAGGGGAGGGAATCATGTCCATCAAAATGTCTAGAGGTTGGCCTTCGGAGGGTCCGCTTAATGGACCGCACCTGCTGGTTGATATGGCGAACATCCTGCCGCAGGTGACTCATTTTTCTGAGGACACAGTCCATTTTACGCTGCATGTCCACAAAAGCAGCAGGGTCAATGGCAGCAGCTGGGGTGGTCTGTGTGCCAGCTGAGGAAGTGGGGGGCCGTGTAGGGTCAATGTCTGTGGGCTGCCTGGCAGGTGGTCCTGTGCTAGGGCCTGGAGCACTTGCAGATGTTGTTGCCACAACGGGCACAGCTGTTGGTGGTGCCACCTGGGTGGTAGTGGTGGTGGTGCTGGTGCTGGTGCTGGTGGTGGCTGTGGTGGGCCAAGGAGGGCCACCCTGTGGGAATGCTCTCCAGGCTCTGGAGGCCCGTTCATTTAGATATCTGCGGGCCATTCTTCGGTTCCCCCGACTCTACCTGCAGTATATGCTGGTACTGCATTGCCCGCCTTTGGAATTCCCACACCTGGATGGGTGTCATATTAGCAGCTGTGAAGACAAATGAAAAAAATTACATTAGGAACTGCATTGTGTGAAATGGCACAAGAAGTAAATCAGACAATACATCTACTGTACTTGTAACAGCTCATATCATCATACAGATCATTGAATGTCCCCGAGGAAGTACATGGCAGGCCAGCCTACAAAGGTCGTATCAAACATAGCACATCCACACCCTACAAAATGGGTAACAACTGCCATGATTTTGGCATCATAGTTCTGCCAGTTGTCAGCTAACAATCATGCAGCACATCCTCTGCCAATGCCAGGGCTACAAATGTCATTGTACGGGATGGAAATCTAGGGCCACATGATCTGCAAGTTGTAAATGGACTTGCTAGTATAGTACACGTGTGCTAAACATGAGTGTGTTTACTAGGTTCAGACAAAAGATTCACTGATTTACATGTCTGTGTACCAAACTTGTATCATCAGTCCTAGGTACACTATTCACAAACCCATGCCTATGTTTGAGGGTGGGGGGGGTGGAGAAACAACAAACAATTTCAAACAACATGGACACCCAGGAAGCTTATGAATGCAGGACATGTGTTTGGCTCAACACACACACCACAGGTAAGGTGTATCTACAAATAGGAGACAGCAAACCCTTGACCAATCCCAGCGCCACACATGTCTGGTAATGCAGACCTTTGTCCACATCATATACTTTCAGTAAGCCATGACATTCAACTAACACAGAGATGCAAGAACACCCCTGGCCATGATTTGCATGCACACCTAGGCCATTGCACTCAAGTGCCACATACTCGTAGCACTACATGTGGAGCTACATGCTGCTAGGAAGTTCAACCTACAGTTTAATCAGTACAATAGTGAATAGGGAAGCAGAAGTCTGTTGTTCAGTGTTTTGCAGCCCCATTCTGGGAGAATGTGTGTCTGACAGGCTGACTAAATCACATATTAGGTTCAGTGCAACTCTTGCTGATACAAGTGTTATCCACATGACTCATCCCCATTCACATTGCGGGGCCTACAGGCCTGATCTAGAATCCCTAAATAAGACAATAGGATAAGCATTGGCCAACTCTAAAATGGTGAGAAAATGAAATCCCACTAATGGAACAAGACAAATGATGGGCCAGCGCATCACAGCTTGCTATTTGTTCAACACACAGGAGTCCATCACACATCACCAGCAAACACAACACATAACAGACATATCAACACTTACTGGAGTTGTTGGGGTCCTTGAATGTAGTCACCTCGCCCACAATGTAGGGCGCGGGTTCACCTGTAAGGCATGGAAGGGAGAAATGTGCTCAAATTCTGTGCACTGTCCAACAATTCCAAAGACAAATACTATGTGTAAGATTACATAAGTAAGTAAAGCCACTCAGACATGATGATACTGCATCCGATATACCACGGCTAACAAGTACATACCATGGGTCTCCTGTGAAATTTACACACATATCTGCACACATGCAGTGGCCCTAACTATCATGTGTTGGCAACCATGCTCCTTCATTAGTGAACAGACATTATAATGGAGTGTATTCGTCTCATCATGTGTATCCAAGAGAGACACCCAAAGCCACTTTTCTTGAGGAGTGCATTACCATTACCATTCAACCAGCCATTGTGGCCATTACAAATTTATGACACACAGTTACAATGTACAGAGGGGCAGGGACAGTTATAAACCCTCATGTTGTTACAGTTTCTTCATTTGATGTGGCCCAGCTATGATGAGTTGCACCAACCATAGAGATATGAACCTGTGTGCATACCTTTGGCCGGCCATCCCTAAATGAAAGGTGGAACAACAAACACCAAATACCAGTCTAAGATGTTAGCTGAGGGCACCTTGCACGTTTTCCCTATGTCTCCAAATCCAGATCTGACATGTATCCGAAATGACGAAGGGCCACAATAATCCGTAACATATATAAAACTTCTGTGATCGCTTCCCTTACACACTAACCAGACACACATGAGACATATGTTTGGGCCACATTGCTATCATCTAATGACGTGAAGCCTGTACTCATTTTCAGCATCATGTAGTGTTTCGAAAGTCACTCTAGCTGTTGCGTCAACAAATGTTGGTAATGATTTTGAGAATCTATACCTCTCAGGCAAATGTGACCTATATAGACATATTTGGCTCCTGATTTCTGTTGCTGTTTGACACAAAGGCGGCACCAACTTACATTAAGCAAAAGTATTCAGTAAGTTTGCAGAGCACTTGCTTCCTGACAGCTAGCAATTGTCGTCCGTAACATACTCCATTAATGACCCTGTATGTTTCCAAAGCATTCCACACACTTAACAACATTGCCGGCAGATGTTGTACAAATCATCTGATGTCACTACAGAGCATTTAGTTGTGCACATTTACTTGATTTGTACTCACCGACAGGGCCACCAATCACAATTCCCAGGTGGTCCAGCAGATCTTGCTCCCTGGAGATGAGGTCATCCCAGCGGTGCTTCAGCTGAGATATGCGCGTTTCAAGTGATGCAGAACCTTTCCCCACCTGAGCCTCCGTGCCTCGGTGTGATACCCCTGTATCACCCGCCCACCTGCCTCAATCATAAGGGGGGAGGAAATGGCACACCAGCCATGTGAACCCCCAAGCTCCTCCTCACCCATCTTGCCAAGACGTGGCCTCCCCAACATCTTAGCACAAAAAAGGGTAATAGGGGATAAAGGAGAACAAAGGAGAATAGGGGGAAAGTAGACTTAGAAAAACTTAGACTAAACAACTAAAAGAGCCCAACTACCCCCAAACTATCACTTCCCACAACAGACTCCCGAAAACAACAAAGACAACACAATACTAGACAATAGTACACAATAAACACTCAGACAGGATACAACAACAATATTTTATTCACAAACTGACAAGGAATGGACCACACAGGAGACAAACTCACAATTTGACTAGACAAAACTCTGAACACAGCCACACAGTCTAGAAGAATCACAGACTGCAAAGTGAAAGTACCCCCACTGTACATAATTTGTAAACATGATATCCTATTACATCACTTCCTGCATAAAATGGCCGCCGTTTTTATCGTTATGCGTTAAAAAAATGATGCATACAGTCTGGGTGTCATTTTTTTCAACGCACAGGAGTAAAAATGAGGCCGCATGCATATATTTTGAAATAGTCTAACACTAAACCAATTTTCAAGGCATAATGTGTTGTTTTTCGGGCATAAGCGTCATTTTTTGTCGCATCTGCGTCAAAATTTCAGGGCATTAACTGGGTTTGGGTCATTTTACCATTTTAATGTAATGTTACATTTGTGACACAACTGAGATGCACCCATTTTGGTCTTGACGGTGAATGTGCACATGTGAGACATCATACTGCTTGGACCATGATCCGCTACTTCCTTAACATGATTTTAACTCTTGGCTGATGCACTAGATGGCTATATGTGTGGCCTCCATATATGTATTGCACAAATTAGGCAAGTTTGGCCTCAGGAGAGGATAGCAAGGTGACGCACATAAGTACAATACCTCAATGCCTATAGCTCAATGTGTGTGCATTGGCTACTAATGTAGTTGTTGACCCAGTGTGTGTGCATCACAAGATGCATTGTTGAAAATATGCTTGTATGAATGTGAAATCAATGTGTCCAAATCTTAGATGCAAGTCAGTGTGGAATTGAGAGAGGACATGTGTTAGTCATACATGTAGAAACATCTGTTGTGTGCACTTCCAAGATTTTGGGTAACGTAGACACCACAAATGGCAAAGCATGCACCGGATAGATGGCAGTCACTTGTTCATGTCAATGGTCCAAATGCTGCCCATCACATATCCAGGAAATTTGTAAACTGCTTCCTAGGCACTTGTTGGTGAACCCACCGTGAGTCAGGCACATGTACAGACTAAGTGGGTACTGTGTTATTGACACGGAAAGCCAAAGATGACCCACAACTGTAATTTCCCCCCCACAGTTGTGGTCATATGACTGAGCCACAACTCTCCTGTGGCAGTGGTGGACCAGCAGACGAGGCAGCACGTGGCCACATATTTCCAGTGATCAATTGCACAGAGGTGTCTAGTTCATGTGTGTGGTCCAATGTTGACCCTGTATATTTTTAGGGGTCTATGTTGTCACAGTTACGTCCAGGTCTCATCATGAGTCAGTGGCGGCTATTCCTGTATCTACTGAGTATCCTTCGGAGATCAATGGAAGTAAAGCCAATGAGGACATGAGAACCTACATGGGGATGGTCCCACCCTGTCACTGCAGACGTGTTATGAGTGAGATCATATCTCAGGAGTCATGTTCCGGCAGGTGTCATTACAACATTTGTACACAGGTTGGCCTGTAAAGTTCCCACTGCATCTGGGAACATCATAGCCTCTGTGTTGATTAATCTTGCAGCTATTCAGCATGCACAGGCCATCAATATGTTGTGAGCAATCTGATCCAGCGTGTAAATTGTCAGGGTCCTAACGTGTGGAAATTTCATTCCCATTATCAGAGGTTGCTGGTTCTGCTGGAGGCACCATACCCAATCCCTGCATACAGCCCTGGTACACTGTCACACTTTGTTGTTCATGCATACATGAGACCCAGACAAGGGATAGGCCATGATTTTGGTATTCCAAGACAATTTTACAATTATGGTACAATTAAAAAGCAGATTAATCTACACAATGTATTTGGGTATGCATTGAGGAAGCACTTGACAAAATACCCCCAGAGGAATATGAGGTTTGGGAAAGCAAGTGTGTACATATGTAGCCAAAAGGAACCTTTAGGGTAACGCACAGACAGGCGCCAGTCAGGCTGACAGGATGCAAGGTCAATCAGGATCCAGAAATTTCACAAGGTACATACTCAGTGGTCTGACTTACACTGGTCGGAGGAAGAACAAGACAGTTGACATGGGAAACGGTGTTTGTCCTATGTTTTGGAAGGTGACACATAAACCCAAGGGCTGTGTTACACAGCTTATAATCTAGCAATGCATAACAGTGTATTCAACAAAATGGCAACTTCTATGCTGTTCCAAGCATCTGCAAGGGTAGTGCATGTACAAATGGGTGGTCTGCATGGAGGTGCTCACAGGTGTGTGCTGCATCAGTTTCTCACAAGTCCTGTAGGTGAGATTTGAGTTCGAATGGCCAACAGGCGATAACAGGGCTTAGAAATTACAAGCCAGTGTATTAATTGACCTGACGTCCATGCAGTCAGATGTACTATGACAATGGCATACCATAGAGAAGGGTGATGCACACTGGAATACTATTGTTAGTCTGTGTGTGAAGAGGAAGGGAATATCTGGGTACACATATTACCATTCTAGGGACCTCTTCAGACATGTGGGGTAGACCAGGAGCATGGGTGTGTCAGGAGTTGGGAAATGGGTTGACATGTACATGGAATGTCATGTGCGCAATGCTTGTCATAGGTGTGGCACTTGTGCTGTCTATGTTCTGCTTATATGGAACTCTAGTCACAGATAGTCCTTGCAAAGATAGGTGCTGTACGACTTACTGCTGTCAAGGGTCTGGTCATACATTCCTGTTACCAATGCAATAGCACAGTGGTTCCCAACCTTTTGATTTCTGTGGACCCCCACTTTAACATTAATGGAACCCAGGGATCACCACTGAATCATCATGGGAAACCGGGGACCCCCGCCTGAGTCATTACTGGAAGCTGGGGACCTAATTTGTCAATATTTGGTAATATTTTTTAATTTTCTAGGCTCTCGCGGACCCCCTGAGAAGGTTTAGCGGACCCCCAGGGGTCCCCGGACCACAAGTTGGGAACCACTGCAATAGCACGTATGTATGCATGTATGAGGCATTTTTTGCCCTGATAGACTGATGGTGTCTTAGTTGTGTGCCATATGCTGCGATGAACCATATTGCTAACATGTATGTGTGAAATAGGTGTGGTCCTCTGCTATTGTCCTTCAAAGGTGAAATGTACAGGACGTATGTCATTTACAGTGTGCCTGTATGTGACTGTTGTGTAATACCTATCACAATTGCTTTGGAATGTTCTGTGTCCTGATCCGTATATATCAGCAATGCTCCATGAGGCTACACTGTTATTCTGATAGTTAGAGATAAAGGTGAGCAAAAATTATTAGCCAGACCATGATATGGTGATTATTATTGGTGTTTATTTACATATGTTGCCACAGTGGTGATGGTGAGTTGTTTTAAAATAAATTGTTCACAATATGTTGGCACCTGCGCAATCCAGCAGCTGTGTTTTGTTGTTCCCCCTTATGTTGCAGGCCAGCATCCTCCTCTTCCTCCTCTTCAGGCATTTGTGGCTCTGGTTCTAATAGGGGAATGTTCCTTCATATGCAAATGTAGTGCAGGGTGGCACGTGTTAAAATATTTCCGGTGAATATAGGAGGCTGCAACCAGTGATGTTGAGGCACCTGAATTTCCACTTGAGGATGCTGAAGGTCCTCTCCACTATGGTGCGTGTCCTCCTATGTGCCTCATTGTAGGCACGCTCTGCTGCAGTACTTGGGTTGCCAAATTGTGTCATAATCCATGGCTGGATCCCATACCCCTGATCAGCTGAAAAAAGAAAAAGATTGGGATCATGTTGATGTAGCTTTCCCCATTAATATCACTTTGCATGGTAGTAGTTGTCTTGTGTTGTCTGTGACTCTTTTGTGTTATTGTGTTGCTTCATAGCCTTCTAGGATGTACCATCTGCATTGGGTTGTTTCCTAGGCTGAACGAGTGTTTGCCTGCTGACCAGTTGTCAACAGTATGTTTTGGGATTTGCAGTACAGTGTGCACTCCCTAGCATTGTGAATTGTGATACAGGTGTCCCTGTGTCTTCACCGGGGGTGAGATGATAGTTCCATACACAGATTCAAATTGATAGTGGTGGTAACACGTTTGCATCTATGTACCCTGGGCATCCCATACCTTTAGACATATGCAATGGATTAATTTTAACATCAGTGAGACGCTTAAATTTTGCAAGGTGACAATTAACCAAACCTCTCCATCCGTTGTGATCATTGACGTATTGACATTAGACGGTACACTAATTTCAGATGTGTGACAGGTTCACTACAGACCTATCAAACATGGCTAGCGGTGTCACGACCTCAGTGTGTTCCTGTCCACATGTTGCTGTCGTGGTGTATGTGTTGTGTATCCTAGAGGGTTGCGATGCAGTGTGTATATAAGTAGGTACTTGTTGGTAAGTATAGAAACCTACCAACAAGTAGTCCATTGCCATAACGACCATGCCTGGAAGTGTTGATTGATGGTAGAGTGACGGAAGATGAATGAGTCATGGACGCTCCCAGGATACTTTGCCACAATGTTGGTGATCAATCCTTGGTGATCGACAATGGCCTGCACATTGATGGAGTGTCTGTGCTTCCTGTTGCGGTAGAGGTGTTCAGTTGCAGCAGGTGGCACAAGGCATACATGTGTGCAGTCAATGGCACCAAGGACATGAGGGAATCCATAAATGAGGTAAAACCCCTGTTTTGTCTCCTGCTGCTTCTGCTATGTGTTTGGAAAGCAGATGTGGCGGGGTGTGAGTCCAATGATGGCATCCAGTACTCTGGGCAAGAAGGTAGAGAATGATGGCTGCGATATTCCGGCAACCAGGGTGCCAGTGCTTTGAAAGGAGCCACTTGCCAACATGTGAAGTACAGCTAGCAGCTTCGTTTCTGTTGGGATGGTGCGGGTTGTCAGCAAGGTGGGTGACAACTGTGGCTCTATGTTGCGCAGCAGCTGCTGAATGGCCTGCCAGTTCAGCCTGTACCTCTGGATGATGTCATGTTCTCTGAGGCCATGAAGGGTTGTTCTGGTGCGGAATATCCTTTCCTGCCTTCTGCGCTGCCTTTAGGGTCCCTGCTGGTGTTGTGGTAGCTGCTATTGTTGTTGATGGGCTCTGTGTCTGCGTGCACGCTGGATGAGAAGCACCTCCATGTCTCCCTTTTGCTGCTCTGCTGTTGCTTCTGTGTGTTCTGATTAAATACAGGTGTGTTTGCCCCATTTTAACACCTGCCCTGACCCAGGTGTTAATTTTTGACACAAATCGGGCTGTGCGTCATTTTCCGACTCCACCTCCCGGCCGTGCGGGATTTTTGCCCGGAAGCATAAATACGACGCATGGCCGTTTATGTCTTTTTTGGGACGGGAACGCCGACATTGCATATGATTAACGCAAGGTGGTTTCCTGCATCCCAAAAATTACGCACACAGCGGAATTTTGTCTTCCGCGGACTCGGGCGTCAAAGTTTAAATATGGGGCAACGTTTGCGCCGATTGTGCATCAAAATTCTTGAAGCACATTCGGCGCAGACGGAGTATAAATATGCCCCTTAGTGTCTTGACCTTCTGGGCACACTGTATACTATTTTTGTATCAACCTATTGCACATGTGTATTAAAGAAGGCCCACATGTAAGCTTCCCTCACCCACTGCTTGGTATGAGAGATACGTTTAAGTGTCAGTCATCAGTCAGTTTCAGTTTTACTTATCCCAGCCTGCTCCTTTAAGAAATAATCCCCAGTTTTCCCTAAACAGCTAAACCTAGCTGGCATAAGGATTGCTATTGGCCACAAAACAATCCTGCCCTGTTTTAAGACATCATTTGGACAAGCAATGGCTTTCCATAAAAAATATAATAGGAGGCCACAGAAATTCAGGGGTGTTAAACTGAAGCAAGAATACATCAATAACTGCAACACAGATTTAACTTTAGATATTAGCAGTAGCACAGTTAATGCTACAAGAAAGGTGACTAATCAAGCAATATACCTGAGATAAGCAGATAGCTCACCAGATATACAGATCAAAATTGCAGACGTGAAAAATCACTTACGTGCAAAGTGCACACAATAAAAAAATGAAACATACTGATTTTGTTAATTACAAAGAACATCATCTATTCAGTGAGAAAAGAAACACTTATGTGTACGTTGTACATTTCTAGAGCGCACTGTATGTGCTCTGGAGCTCTCACTGTAAAAGAAAGACTGTCCAACAAAGTAAACTTCGACCAGCCGAGCACTGTCAGAATGTGGGGGGCACTTGGTGCACATGCCCAATGCAACTGATAAAAAAGATGTCCGAAAATGTAGAGAGCAGGATGGATCTTGAGGCGATGGTAGTACAGAATCAATGCCTAATGTGGGCCCAGGCGCGCGCACTGAATGAGAAAGACAATTATCTTACTCAGTATGGTATCTGCACGCAGGCATCACTGTCAGATATTGCCAGATTAATTTGGGCTAATGCCTTATGGTTCAGTTGGGCATCCAAAAAGCCAAAAAGAAATATCCTCTTTCTTTTTGGATAAAGTGTAAATCTGTAATGTTTACCCAAAGTGCAAACCAGTTTAAAGTGTGCCTAAGTGTAACCTTTGATTTCCATGAGGTACAAATATCTGTTTTATGCCCTTCCCTATCAATTTGTGAGTCATAAATTCATAATAAGAGTATTTTTACTCTATATGAGCTCATTCAATTTTGTCATATTTCTTTGAGCCAGCCTTAATAGAATTTATGCTTGAGCTCCTATACTGAGAGACTTAATTACCCTGCTGCACAGCTAGCATGTTCAGGCCTCCTAAAACAGCAGTACATTGTGGACCATTGTAACCTATGCTTTGCCACCTTTTAATGCCTGCTCTGAGCTGGCATTAAAAATGCTGCAAAAAATGGTGCAAAGAAATCTTTTATATTTCTTTGTGACATTTCTTCGGCCCTCCTATGGAGGAACCCCCCCCCCTTGCATACATTGTGCGTGGGGCAGGCATAATGTGGTGCAAGGGGTTACAAAGTAAATATGGTGCTGCAATTTTTGAAGCCTAACACCACATTAGCGTAATAAATTACACTTATTTGATGCTAGAGCTACTTAAAACTGGGTCCAAATGTTTGTCCTGTTTAGATTGTGCCTTCAGCAACACAGATAAGAGAACCCTGAGGCAGATTTATAAAGAGCTTGTGCTGCCGCAAATTCATGCAAAGTGACAGAAAGCGACACAAAGCCTTATAAGGGTATTTACTTTCCAGTGCAAAAGTTCATTTTTTGCGCTCAAAAAGTGCCCTTTTTGAGCGCAAATACATCTTTGTGCTGTTTTTGTTGCCCACCCTGCGTTAAGGAGGCAGAACATGGGCATTCAAGTGCCAACACCCATATTTTTGATGCAAAACGCCATCCATTAAAATTGTCAGACTACACTTTGTGTCAAAAATAATGCATCCTTGAAGCAAGTACAGAGCTAAAGAAATATATTTGTTTCTCCAAACAGTTCACAAATTGCATGTGTACCGCACTGAATACCACACTTCAAATTTAAAAACGGTTTAACATTTTTCAAGGCAAATGATTTTGAACTGGAAAGGTATACCTTCAAAAATAACCTATGCTGCGCATGATATAAAGACCTTTGCAACATTGTGAAGAGGTGTGTGCAGGCCAAATTTGGAAAGGGTGAAATCCCAAGGAGGATCACGCTGTTCTGAACATTATTGACAAAGTCAGTATTAGTCACTTCGTAACTGCATGTCTCTGATTTGCTACAGGGAGATCTAGGGGTATTGTTGTTTTAGAAGTGAGGGTCTACTGGCACATACATCATTAAAGGGGCCTCAGAAGAACAGGGTCTAGTCTGGGTTTAGGGGATTACTTGTCCACGGGTCCTGCTTCTAGAGCACGCATTACGTAGTTGGTAAGTCCCCTTTAGGAGATGTGCGACTGCTTTTTCCAGCTGACAAATCGTAAATATTTGTAATTTTGTGTGTGTTGTAGTTTGTGTACTAAAGTACTTTTTCTTTTTAATAGAAAATGTGTAGAATGGGCAATGATTTGTTGTGCATTGTTAGATTGCTGAAATCTGCCTTTCTAGCCCACCGCAAATCCCTGAGTTAGCCTGGGGCTGCACTACTTCACTACCCTGGGAGAGAAGTGCTAAAAGGCTAAAGGGGCTACTTGGTCTCCAGGTTCAGGGTGAGCAGTACTTTGTCCACAGGACACTAGAAGCAAAATACCCCAGTAGAGACAGCTGTGGGCCCAGTAACTGAAGGCCGTGACACCTCCTACCGGAATAGCTCGCGATAAGCTTGTGGGCATTCAGAAACGATTAAGTTTCCCTCCTGGTCAACGTATATAAATTTACATCGATAATGGGCTGAGATAAGTTTGTTTTCGGTGTGGGAAAGGTGAGGAGATATATAATAACATGAAGGGAAGTTTAAAAGTAATCGAAACCATTCAAATGATCTGATGTGTCTAAAATGAAGTACTGGTTCTATACAAAACTCGGATACATAAAATAAGTATGTCGGCTACCAGAGTTGGACATGCTGTTGCTCAGTCCCTCCTTTTATATTATGATTAACTTGTTTAACAGGGATTTTACGTTGTGTGTAAAAATATATATTTCTATGACTACTGCCGGTGTGCCACCATGGTCAGTTCTCCCGTCGGAGCTCTTGAATATTTAAGACATATGATGGACCTTCATCTGTTTGTTGTTCTGCAGTGAAATAAATACCAAAAACTCTTCAATTCGGTAGAGAATGAGGGTTATTTAAATGTTTTGCTTCCAAGATAGAGGATTTTGAAATTACATCATACATATGTCATCCTCCAAGGTATAAGAATAGCTGGTTCATTGATGGTGTAAGTATGATAAAGAATCATAAAACTTTAATTTTGTGTTGTTCAGAAAAAAATCCACCTACTCGCACATTTGGGCATATTTAGCCCATCAGACTTTTTCATAGTTCGTTTTGAAAGTGAGTGCCCACAGGAGGAATATTAGATTTTATGAGTACAGGAGGTACATGTCAGAGTAGACCCAAGTCAGAATGATCCAAATGCTGAGAAAGGTCTCGGACGGGAGATTGTATCTTAACTGAAAGGCTCGGCATTCCATCTTGAGAATAAACACTAAGGAGCCTATTATGAGATACGCAGAGAGGGCAGTGCCTCCAGCTGAGGGGGGGGGGGGGGTAGGGTGGCTGTTACAGTGATGGCTCTATAGGTAATTACAGTTTTTCTACTATCTCCGGACCCAGAATTACCTGAACTTCAACAACCAGGCTCAGTCAAGAGTGGCCAGGAGACACCAGGTGACTCACACATTACAAAAGGCCTGTCGGAGGTACAGACAGCTTCTGTGTCCACCTCCTACCCACTGCTCCTCCTGCAACATGGGGTGAGCAACAAGTGCTCTCCCAGCTCTCCTCTCAAATACTAGTCCTTGCAAAGCACCACGTGCCACAGTAAAGCTATTGCATCCCTGTATCACTTCCTCTAAGAATGGGGAAAACATACAGAAATGACCCATGATATTGCCAGGTCCGCCTGCTATTTTCCATTCTGAGGAGAATGGCATGTATTCCCCAAATTTAGTTGCGGGAATCCTGGATGGAATTCCACGTGCCGTCATAGCCCAGCACGAAAATACAGAGAACTCGTGAATAAGGGATAAAGGGTGCTATTGAGCAGCCTTATCTTCTGCCCTGACTGGGAGTAATTCTTAGGGCTAGTAGGTCTTAATTTGAGCCGGTGGTTTCCGGTGCGGGCACCAGCACTTATGTTTGATGGCCGACACTTATTTTTCTGCCTCAAGCATTTACTGCAAGCAGAAGACACATATGGGAAAGACGGGGAAAGAGAAAATAAAAAAACGTCACGAAGGGAGACGGCAGAAAGCTGTAAGAGTGAGATGAGTGTGCAGGGAGTGGATGTAAAATTATTAAAGAGGTCGAGAGGGCTTTAGGAGTACACAACCTCAGAGGAGAGCTTTGGGCACAGCACGTTTTTATTTACAAAGTAAGCACTGAGGGCTAGGCTTATTTTTGACTTTAATAGTGTGTGAAAGTACATTTTTGTCTTTCTGGTGATCTTATGGGTATTAATGTTTGTCTTTGTCATTGCCTCAGTGACACTGATGGACTTAAGAAAAGAATTATAAATTTCCCTCAGAAGATTGCTGGGTTGATCCAGGAGTGCTTTGTAATAAATGGCAGCGAAAGCCCCTGGCTATGCTTAATTAAAGGGTCTAGTTGGCAACCTTTATTGGGTGTTCCAGTTCAGCTTTCAATTCTTGCAAAAATGTGTGAAAGACAATCCTTTATAGATATCATTGCTGGAGACCATAAGCCTTTTTTCAGATATTAATCACAATAAATACATTTCCAGTTTATTACTATCATAAGTTTGTGAGTGATCTGATGAGTCCTAAAACTAATATAATTCCTAATCTGAATAATACATAGTTTATGTCAAGGTAGGTAGTCTGTTTGGATTTTAGAGTGCAATGTTTGTATCCATCCGATGTTATTCTCGGCTTTACCTGCTGTAAGTAATTTAAACTGGCCTTTCGATCATCTAAAAGCCGTAATCCTTCTGTAACCCAATGGTAAAATGTTAAAATTCCAAATAGGGCGATTTAGTGGTTGATTTTGGACCTCTCAGCCATGATGGTTGTGTATCTACTGGATGAGCCATCTATAGGTTTGCCTCTAGTAAGTTTATGTGATCTCCCATGCAGATTCCCTGCTGACCTCACTTGAATTACAGTATTATTTATGAAGTGTTCTTGAATGATATCTTAATGTTAGTTCTGAGAAGTAGATCAATGGGAAGAGCTGTATTTATCTCCCAGGGCTTGCCCACATGTGACCTATCTTTATTGAGAGTTTCAGAAGGACCAGTTGTTAATCAGAGAAAACCATGATACCTGTACGAACGTCCTCCATCTTGACTATGAAGGAAAGATCTTACAATCAAATAATCAAGGCCTTAGTACGATTTGTGGACATGGTAAAAAGCGTAATCATTGGTGTAGTCAAGTAGCTTCACCCATGACTGCTACAACATGATTCCTAAGTCATACAATCCCTGTAAAAAAGTCCTATTTGTAGTATGGGTCCCTTATCAGCTGGCTAACAAAGCTATTCAGAGTTGTGACCATCATTTAGGTGAAATCCCAACCCAATTTTTAGTGCCTCTCTATAACTAATGGCCTCATTTTGAGTTTGGCGGACGCAAAAGCCCATCCGCCAAACTCCCGAGAGGGTGGCTGCCGCCATAGTGGGCCCCTATGGACCTATCAAGTGGTTCCTGCTAGACTGCCACTCATCAGCCTAGCAGGCAACAGGCAGTAGCATTGTCTCTGGCTTGTAAATGCAGCAGGGCACCACAGGTAACACCATTTGACTGTATGTCCACAAGGAACACAAGAGTATTGTCATCTGCACCTGGACCATCAAACCCCCATAAATCTATCTTCATCTTTACAGGAAGGTTGGGAATACTGAGCATGGGGAAAGATTTTTTTTGTTTGTTGTTGTTGTTAAATCCTTCACCTCTCTTTGCCATTATCTTTTTGGTGATGTACTGGAAGCTTGCCATTGGCTTTCCACAAAATATAAATCAAAATATAAATCCAGCATGCTTAGTGGCAGCCTCCATGGCCTATTTATTAGCAGTAAACCCTGGCAAGTGTGTCCAGATTAAACTCCTCTCATGTTAATAAATTGATGAAGAACATGGTTGTTGATAATCTTGATCTGCTGTTCCTGCAGTGTTAATTGGGTGCTCCAAGAGCCACCCCTGAGACCATTTTTATGGAAGGTGAGGAGGATGGATGAATTCATTTCTGTTACCAGGTCACTTCTCCTTTGGTTGAGAGCAAACAATGCAGCATTTTATGGGAACAAGTGGCTTATTTTAGCTAAGCAGTCACCTCGTAAATTATATTTAGGTTTGTCTCTCTCTTTATGAAGGAGATGGGGATGGACGGATATTTACAAAAGGAAGTGGCAGGAGAAGCATAAGTGCATGTGGTCAGTCATAGTGTCCTATATAGGTACCTTATTGCATATTGTTGACATATGCCAGTAAATTCCATAGGGCTCCCAAGCATTTCAGCCGTAACCTTTACCACTGACCGATACCTTATTATGTATATATCTGATAACCAATTAATATTAACTACCTTCATATTATATTGAAATGCTTGTCTGATTTATATGAGCATGTTATGAAGCTATAGTATCTGTTTTTCTTTCCAAGAACTATGTTGTGTAGTAGGCCTGTCAACCCAATGAATAACAGAATATTCCACCAAAATAGTGTTTCAGAAATAATGATTGACATAAATATTGTGTCAATGTATTATTATATCAAGAAAACCACGAGAGAGAATATTGAAGATAAGATTATAATTTTTCTTAAATTAATATTTCTTTTTTTTAAATAAAGTTCTGCATAATAATGTACTTTCAATTATTTTGTGAGTTTTATTTGTTTTTATTTTATACAATATTATTTTAATGTTAAGTATGTGTAATTATTTTTTGGTGTAGTTTCTTTGATTTGATAAACTAAAGATTTTACTATTTTATTTTATTTTATTTCATTGACTGTTTTTGAGGTTGATGGAGAATAGGTTGGGAAATATTTTTTATTGATTTGATTAATAAGTTTGAAATTATTAATATGATTATTAATTATATACATTTATTATTATTTAGTGTACTTTTTCATTGAAAGGCAATTATGTTTTGACTGTTGGTTGGTTCTTTATATAATTGATTTTAATTATTTATTGGCTTTCAATGATTTGGATATTTATTATTGTTAATATTTAGGTAATCATTGCAAAGTTGCAAGCACTTGTGTACCCTATCGGGTGATTAACCACGCTCTATAAATACTGATTGATTGATAGTGAATTTTTTAGAAATAATGTGTATTGTTATTTTTCCGGTGTTATTTTACATTGTTTATCTGGGGATTGTGATTATAGTTTAAGAGAGTGGGAAGTGCTTTAAATTTAGTTTATATTTTTAGTTAAAAAATGTTTTAATATAATTGCATTTATAATCTTTTGTGTTAGTTTAGTGTTTTTATTTATTAATTCTTTATATAAATTATACAACATTGAAAATATTTTCCACATATTTATGGAAATACATGGTATGTTTATAAATATAGCAGAATACATCTGAACCCTCCAAAGTCCATCACTTTTCCTACTGTTGCATAGGTTGAAGTGGAAATAGTACATCTGATCCCCCATCACTCTGCCCCGAAAAATGTAGCACATTCAGTACTATTGATCAGGTTATAGTAGGAATAGTAAATCTGCCATCTCCAAAGTCCACACTTGCCTTACTGTTACTTACGTTAAAATTGAAATAGTAAATCTGTCCCCTCTAAACTCTGACACTTTCCCTACTGTTGGTCAGGGTTAAGTGGGAGTACCCCTCCAAATCAAATTATTTATGTTTTTATTGCAATTGTTTTAACATATATTTTGTGATTTAATTTTAAAGGTTTGTTTTGTTTAGATTGTTTTTGTAGTATTTTTTGGAGTAGTATTTTTATTGTAATATTGTTATTGCATTTTTAAGTATTTTTTTATGTCAAGAATGTGCAATTAAAATTCATTATTTGGATTTTGTAACTCATTATTTATGTTAAATTCATACTTTTATTTATTTAAATGTTACTTTTTAATTTTATTTAAATATTTTTATTTTATGTTGGTAAGCTATATCATTTGATATACTTTTTTATATTATAGTTATACATTTTAAAATGTAATATGTATGTGATATTTTTTTAATTTAGTATATTGGTTAATACTGAAAATTCCATATACTTACCACTTACATGTTTTATGTCAATATTGTGGCCTTCTGTTTTTGTAGTCGATATGTTTGACTTACAATGTTTGTAAAGCTAATGTATGTGTTCTCAATATATTTTTGTTGTTAATATTTTTGGCTTTAATATTCTGTCGTTCACCCGACTATCAGTTGCTGTGGTTGGCCTATGCACGGGTAATTCTTATAACTATTTCACAAGCTTGCCTGTTCCACAGTGTCATGTTCCTATGCAAAGTTACCTAACAACTAGCAATTTTCCTTTCACAAGTTTTTTCTTTAAGCCATGTGTTAGCTAGAGAGCATGGAGAAAGGACTTCCTTCTACAGGGAGGGCATTCTAAAGGATTTAGTTGCTGATAGGAATGGAGCACATGGATGTCTGCTGTAATGCTTTGGCACTGACCTGTTTTTATTTCTTCCCAAGGTTGTGCAATCCGGTAAGAGCAAGATACGATCCCAGAAGTTGATTCTCAAAGCCACCTAAACACTGGAACAGCCTGAATCCCGGCAGAAGATTCAAACCTGATGAAGTGGATAAAATAGGAGAAATTGTCCTCTGCTCAGCTATTATCCTTCTTAGTGTAGATACTTCACTCTGGAAAGTAAAACAAAAGTAAAGTGTATATGTAGAGGGTACTTATGATACAGTCTAAAGAATAACCCAATTTTCTTCTCCTAAATTCAGTTGATCAAAAACATCTCTCTTTCCCACTTAAGACTTTAGTAATAGGGAAAACAATTTATATGTTTTTGATCCCTAGAGAATACCATTACATGATGAATCTGGGAAATGCTGTAACATAAATTATTACCTTTGGTGGAACCCTCCTACTATCTATTTAACCTCATAGGGTGGACTTTACACCGCACAAAGGATCCTCGAAATTATGTCATTATTCTCTAAAATACTTACAACAGAAAGCTGTTTCTGAGAATGAGAATAAGAATAATTTTAAAAAGTCTACAAATGTCCGCAAAAAGCTGAAAAAGAACTATCTTGCGAAAAGAGCACTTTATATTTACAGTTATATTTTGCAC
Organism: Pleurodeles waltl; assembly: GCF_031143425.1. Lineage (NCBI taxonomy): Eukaryota > Metazoa > Chordata > Amphibia > Caudata > Salamandridae > Pleurodeles > Pleurodeles waltl. The sequence goes on from NC_090439.1 coordinate 962,420,759, forward strand.
CTTGGCAGTTATTGCCAACAGTCATTTGGTGATAATAGCTTTACATTTCTTTTAAAGGTCCACCAGAATTCTACTGTGGAGCTGTGATGCTGGCGCAATCATGAAATGAGTACCAGGACTCCATGTAAGGCAGGAAGGAAGCAGCTATGAGTAAGATAAACAGATACCAGGAAAACAAGCAAGCACCTAGGCCCCAGGTTATGCAGAACTGAGTGGTGGCTGGTGTGCAAACAAGAGTTTAGCAAATAGGGATCAGCATGGTAAGTATCTACAGGTACGTTTCTGTGACAGCAGCAAATGCTAGCCTCCGGTTGTGGCTTTTATTCTTGCTGTGTCCCAAACAACTTGACCGCGAGGTACACGGGACTTCCTTGTGGGCGTAGTCTTCGACACATGGGGCACCGTCGAAAAGACCAGAACATATCCTGTGCGATGGCACCCATTTGCAGTCATGGCTGCATCAGTGCACTCGCATTGGATCCATGCCATCAGCAGACATCTGTCACACAAGTCTGAGTAACCAACAAGGTAGAATGGAAAGATTCTGCATTTATCTCCATGGGTGATGGGATATCTATCTAGTGAGGCTATCTAGTGAGGCTAGTGAGGTGATATACACAATGTTTGGTGTTTTTGTAATATTGACATTGTTAGTATTCATCAAGTCTTAATTCTAATACATATATTCTACACCAAGATAGAGTATAGAGTTTGGTAGGAGCATTGAGGGCAACTGAGAAGATGCCAATTTCCCTTCTAAATGTCTGACTGGTCTGTTGCTTCTCTGTACTTTCTTATTGATTGAATATAGCTCATATACGTTGTAAAGAAATGGCTCCCTGTTGCAGTTACCCCCCACTTTTTGCCTGATACTGATGCTGACTTGACTGAGAAGTGTGCTGGGACCCTGCTAACCAGGCCCCAGCACCAGTGTTCTTTCACCTAAAATGTACCATTGTTTCCACAATTGGCACAACCCTGGCACCTAGGTAAGTCCCTTGTAACTGGTACCCCTGGTACCAAGGGCCCTGATGCCAGGGAAGGTCTCTAAGGGCTGCAGCATGTCTTATGCCACCCTAGGGACCCCTCACTCAGCACAGACACTCTGCTTGCCAGCTTGTGTGTGCTGGTGGGGAGAAAATGACTAAGTCGACATGGCACTCCCCTCAGGGTGCCATGCCAACCGCCCACTGCCTGTGGCATAGGTAAGTCACCCCTCTAGTAGGCCTTACAGCCCTAAGGCAGGGTGCCCTATACCACAGGTGAGGGCATATGTGCATGAGCACTATGCCCCTACAGTGTCTAAGCAAAACCTTAGACATTGTAAGTGCAGGGTAGCCATAAGAGTATATGGGCTGGGAGTCTGTCAAAAACGAACTCCACAGTTCCATAATGGCTACACTGAATACTGGGAAGTTTAGTATCAAACTTCTCAGAATAATAAACCCACACGGATGCCAGTGTTGGATTTATTAAAAAATGCACACAGAGGGCATCTTAGAGATACCCCCTGTATTTTACCCAATTGTTCAGTGCAGGACTGACTGGTCTGTGCCAGCCTGCTGCTGAGAGACGAGTGTCTGACCTCATGCGGTGAGAGCCTTTGTGCTCTCTGAGGACAGAAACAAAGCCTGCTCTGGGTGGAGGTGCTTCACACCTCCCCCCTGCAGGAACTGTAACACCTAGCAGTGAGCTTCAAAGGCTCCAGCTTAGTGTTACAATGCCCCAGGGCACTCCAGCTAGTGGAGATGCCCGCCTCCTGGACCCAGCCCCCACTTTTGGCGGCAAGTCCAGGAGAGATAATGAGAAAAACAAGGAGGAGTCACTGGCCAGTCAGGACAGCCCCTAAGGTGTCCTGAGCTGAGGTGACTCTGACTTTTAGAAATCCTCCATCTTGTAGAAGGAAGATTCCCCCAATAGGGATAGGAATGTGACCCCCTACCCTTGAGAGGAGGCACAAAGAGGGTGTACCCACCCTCAGGGCTAGTAGCCATTGGCTACTAACCCCCCAGACCTAAACACGCCCTTAAATTTAGTATTTAAGGGCTTCCCTGAACCTAAGAATTTAGATTCCTGCAACAACAAGAAGAAGGACTGCCTAGCTGAAAACCCCTGCAGAGGAAGACCAGAAGACAACAACTGCCTTGGCTCCAGAAACTCACCGGCCTGTCTCCTGCCTTCCAAAGAACTCTGCTCCAGCAACGCCTTCCAAAGGGACCAGCGACCTCTGAATCCTCTGAGGACTGCCCTGCTTCGACGACGACAAGAAACTCCAGAGGACAGCGGACCTGCTCCAAAAAGACTGAAACTTTATCCAAAGGAGCAGCTTTAAAGAACCCTGCAATCTCCCCGCAAGAAGCGTGAGACTTGCAACACTGCACCCGGCGACCCCGACTCGGCTGGTCGAGAACCAACACCTCAGGGAGGACCCCGGACTACTCTACGACTGTGAGTACCAAAACCTGTCCCCCTGAGCCCCCACAGCGCCGCCTGCAGAGGAAATCCCGAGGCTTCCCCTGACCGCGACTCTCTGAAACCTAAGTCCCGACGCCTGGAAAAGACCCTGCACCCGCAGCCCCCAGGACCTGAAGGACCGGACTTTCACTGCAGAAGTGACCCCCAGGAGTCCCTCTCCCTTGCCCAAGTGGAGGTTTCCCCGAGGAAGCCCCCCCTTGCCTGCCTGCAGCGCTGAAGAGATCCCTTGATCTCTCATTGACTTCCATTGCGAACCCGACGCTTGTTCTAACACTGCACCCGGCCGCCCCGCGCCGCTGAGGGTGAAATTTCTGTGTGGGCTTGTGTCCCCCCCGGTGCCCTACAAAACCCCCCTGGTCTGCCCTCCGAAGACGCGGGTACTTACCTGCTGGCAGACTGGAACCGGGGCACCCCCTTCTCTCCATTGAAGCCTATGCGTTTTGGGCACCACTTTGAACTCTGCACCTGACCGGCCCTGAGCTGCTGGTGTGGTAACTTTGGGGTTGCTCTGAACCCCCAACGGTGGGCTACCTTGGACCAAGAACTGAACCCTGTAAGTGTCCTACTTACCTGGTAAAACTAACAAAAACTTACCTCCCCCAGGAACTGTGAAAATTGCACTGTGTCCACTTTTAAAATAGCTATTTGTGAATAACTTGAAAAGTATACATGCAATTGAAATAATTCAAAGTTCCTAATGTACTTACCTGCAATACCTTTCAAACAAGATATTACATGTTAAATTTGAACCTGTGGTTCTTAAAATAAACTAAGAAAATATATTTTTCTATAACAAAACCTATTGGCTGGATTTGTCTCTGAGTGTGTGTACCTCATTTATTGTCTATGTGTATGTACAACAAATGCTTAACACTACTCCTTGGATAAGCCTACTGCTCGACCACACAACCACAAAATAGAGCATTAGTATTATCTCTGTTTGCCACTATCTTACCTCTAAGGGGAACCCTTGGACTCTGTGCATGCTATTCCTTACTTTGAAATAGCACATACAGAGCCAACTTCCTACATTGGTGGATCAGCGGTGGGGTACAAGACGTTGCATTTGCTGGACTACTCAGCCAATACCTGATCACACGACAAATTCCAAAATTGTCGTTAGAAATTGATTTTTGCAATTTGAAAAGTTTTCTAAATTCTTTAAAGTCCTGCTAGGGCCTTGTGTTAGTCCCTGTTAGCATTTCTTTTAGAGTTTAAAAGTTTGTTAAAAGTTTGAATTAGATTCTAGAACTAGTTTTAGATTCTTAAAAAGTATTCCAACTTTTAGAAGCATAGGCCCTCATTCTGACCTTGGCGGTCGGCGGAGAGGCGGCGGTCGGACCGCGAACAGACCGGCGGTATTAAAAATGGCATTCTGACCGCGGCGGTCACCGCCGCGACCGACCGCCACTTCCCCACTCCGACAGCCACGGCGGTCATGACCGAGGGGCTGGAGTCTGCGCACTCCGGTCCGGCGGTCGACCCAAGACCGCCAACGGTATCATGACCCTGCTTACCGCCGCGGTTTCTGGCGTTCGGGAACCGCCATGCGAACCATGGCGGTAGGCACTATCGGGGCCAGGGAATTCCTTCCCTGGCACTGATAGGGGTCTCCCCCACCCCCCACTGCCCCCCCGAGTCCACCCCCCTGCCACCCCCCAGAGGTGGTACGAACCCCCTCCCCACCCCACCCCGACATGCACATACACGCACCCCGACATGCACACACCCCCAACATGCACATATACACACCCCCTACACACACACATACACAACGGGGACACATACCCGCACACATACATGCCGACATGCGCACCCGCCGAACTACACACATTGCCCATAGGCACAGCAGCACTCCCCGCCCGCATGCACGCACTCACACACCCCCTCTACACACTCACACGCACACCCCCATGCACGCACACATCACACAACACCCCCCCACCCCCTCCCCTCACGGACGATCAACTTACCTTGTGCGTTGGTCCTCCGGGAGGTGACAGGAGCCATGGGGAGGTGACCGCCAACAGAAGACCGCCAACAGAAGACCGCCACACAGAAATGTGGGTCGTAATTCTGTGAGCGGTGTTCTGCTGGCGTGGCGGTGGAGGTTGACCAGTCTCCACTTTCCCGCCGACCGCCAGTGTGGCTGCTGGCGGTTTTCCGGCGGAACGCTCCCAGCGGTCAGAATGCGCACAGCGGCATACCGCCGCGGTCGGCGGTCTTCACCGCGGCGGTAACTCGGCGGTCTCGCGAAAAGACCACCAAGGTCAGAATGAGGGCCATAATGTCTAGTGCAGAGATGAATGTGGTGGAACTCGACACCACACCTTACCTCCATCTTAAGATGAGGGAGCTAAGGTCACTCTGTAAAATAAAGAAAATAGTAATGGGCCCCAGACCTTCCAAACTACAGCTCCAGGAGCTGTTGGCAGAGTTTGAAAAGGCCAACCCCTCTGAGGATGGCAACACAGAGGATGAAGATAGTGACTTGGAGGAAAATTCCCCCCTACCAGTCCTATTTAGGGAGAACAGGGCCTCTCAAGCCCTGACTCCACAAATAATAGTCAGAGATGCTGGTTCCCTCACAGGAGGGTCCAGCCTCTCTGAAATCACTGAGGATAACCCCAGTGAAGAGGACATCCAGTTAGCCAGGATGGCCAAAAGATTGGCTTTGGAAAAACAGATCCTAGCCATAGAAAGGGAAAGACAAGAGATGGGCCTAGGACCCATCAATGGTGGCAGCAACATAACTAGGGTCAGAGATTCTCCTGACATGTTGAAAATCCCCAAAGGGATTGTAACTAAATATGAAGATGGTGATGACATCACCAAATGGTTCACAGCTTTTGAGAGGGCTTGTGAAACCAGAAAAGTGAACAAATCTCACTGGGGTGCTCTCCTTTGGGAAATATTCACAGGAAAGTGTAGGGATAGACTCCTCACACTCTCTAAAAAAGATGCAGAATCTTATGACCTCATGAAGGGTACCCTGATTGAGGGCTTTGGATTCTCCACTGAGGAGTATAGAATTAGATTCAGGGGGGCTCAAAAATCCTCGAGCCAGACCTGGGTTGATTATGTTGACTACTCAGTGAAAACACTGGATGGTTGGGTAACTGGAAATGAAGTGTATGACTATGTGGGGCTTTATAATTTGTTTATGAAAGAACACATTTTAAGTAACTGCTTCAATGAAAAGTTGCATCAGTATCTGGTAGACCTAGGTCCAATTTCTCCCCAAGAATTGGGAAAGAAGGCAGACCACTGGGTCAAGACTAGGGTAACCAAAACTTCCACTGGGGGTGACCAAAAGAAAGGGGTTACAAAGCCTCCCCAGGAGAAAGTGGGTGACACTAGAAACAAAGAAAAAGAGTCCCCTGTAGGCCCCCAAAAACCAGACCAGGTGGGTGGGCCCAGAGACACAACCCAAAACAAAGGTGGGTACCAGGGTAAGAGCTGGGATGCCACTAAGGCATGGTGCCATAACTGTAAACAGACAGGGCACCACACCAAGGACACTTCTTGTCCCAAAAACAAACCCCCTAGCAAAATTCCAGGGGTGACCAGTGTAGCCATTGGGGATGACTCCTCAGATGAGGAGGTCTTCATAGCCTTCAACTGGAAAAAGGGCCCAACAGGTGAGTTGGAGATTCCAGAGGGAAGTAGACACTTCCACCACCTACTGGTGAATGGAATCCCAGCCACTGCCCTGAGAGACACTTGTGCCAGTCACACTATTGTGCATGACAGGCTGGTGTTCTCAAACCAGTACATCCCAGGTGAGACTGCCAGAGTAAGAGTTAGCCCAGACAGGGTCACTTGTAGGCCAGTAGCTTTTGTGCCCATAGAAGTGGGTGGGACTTTTAGCTGGAGAAGGGTGGTAGTCAGTACAGACCTCCCCCTTGATTGTCTCCTTGGAAATGACTACCCAGAGGTTAGTCAGAGCCCAAGAGAGGAACTGGTCCAGTGCCAGTCCTCTCCCAAGGATTCTGGAGTTCCTGCCTCTGCAGTAAATGCAAGTAGGCCCCAGAAGAAAAAGAAAAGAAAACAGTGTAGGAAGGGTGGACAACCTTTAGCCAAGGTTCCAGCAAGCCAGGGAGATTCTGCTCCAGTAGGGGAGAACTCCAAAAATGGCACTGTTAAAGTCCAACCTGACCCACAAGAAGTCCTGGCTAGTCAGGCAACTGTTAAGCCTGAGTGGGTAGCTCCTCAGCTAACAGAAGAAAGAGTGGAAGAAGGGTGTTTACTACAAGATGTGGTAACCCCCCACTCTAATACAGCAGACAGGCACCCTGAACCCAAAGAAGCCTGCAATTTAGCCCCCTCCCTTGTAGGTGAAGAGCTAAAGGTGTGGTTCTGGGCACTGACAGCTGTCAGTGGCCTCTGCTGGGTGTTAGCCTTTATGGCTGCACTATCCTTGGCTTGGTGGTCTGACCCCATGCCAAATAGCAAGTTAGGCCCTCTGACCCTGTTGGTCATGGTGGGGTTACTCCAGCTCTGGGTAACCTCTTTGGGTAAGCTAGGGGTGACCCTGGCTAAAATAAGATTAGCAGAGGTGGATACCTCTAACCCCAAAATAGAGAGAATGGGTGGAGACATAAAAAGTACAGACAAGAGGCAATTCAGACTAGGTCCTATCACTGTGGAAGTGGGTCAGTTCCCCAGAGGGAATGACCTAAACAGGAGGATGTAAGGCAGAGTAGGCCCTGCAACAAACCAGCCTATTTCCTCTACTCTTCCTCGCCTGACAGACTAGGAAGACTCTCCCAGCTTTGGCTGAGTCTCCTGGCCTGTGGGCTGGGGGGGGGCTTGTGTAAAGAAATGGCTCCCTGTTGCAGTTACCCCCCACTTTTTGCCTGATACTGATGCTGACTTGACTGAGAAGTGTGCTGGGACCCTGCTAACCAGGCCCCAGCACCAGTGTTCTTTCACCTAAAATGTACCATTGTTTCCACAATTGGCACAACCCTGGCACCTAGGTAAGTCCCTTGTAACTGGTACCCCTGGTACCAAGGGCCCTGATGCCAGGGAAGGTCTCTAAGGGCTGCAGCATGTCTTATGCCACCCTAGGGACCCCTCACTCAGCACAGACACTCTGCTTGCCAGCTTGTGTGTGCTGGTGGGGAGAAAATGACTAAGTCGACATGGCACTCCCCTCAGGGTGCCATGCCAACCGCCCACTGCCTGTGGCATAGGTAAGTCACCCCTCTAGTAGGCCTTACAGCTCTAAGGCAGGGTGCCCTATACCACAGGTGAGGGCATATGTGCATGAGCACTATGCCCCTACAGTGTCTAAGCAAAACCTTAGACATTGTAAGTGCAGGGTAGCCATAAGAGTATATGGGCTGGGAGTCTGTCAAAAACGAACTCCACAGTTCCATAATGGCTACACTGAATACTGGGAAGTTTAGTATCAAACTTCTCAGAATAATAAACCCACACGGATGCCAGTGTTGGATTTATTAAAAAATGCACACAGAGGGCATCTTAGAGATACCCCCTGTATTTTACCCAATTGTTCAGTGCAGGACTGACTGGTCTGTGCCAGCCTGCTGCTGAGAGACGAGTGTCTGACCTCATGCGGTGAGAGCCTTTGTGCTCTCTGAGGACAGAAACAAAGCCTGCTCTGGGTGGAGGTGCTTCACACCTCCCCCCTGCAGGAACTGTAACACCTAGCAGTGAGCTTCAAAGGCTCCAGCTTAGTGTTACAATGCCCCAGGGCACTCCAGCTAGTGGAGATGCCCGCCTCCTGGACCCAGCCCCCACTTTTGGCGGCAAGTCCAGGAGAGATAATGAGAAAAACAAGGAGTCATTGGCCAGTCAGGACAGCCCCTAAGGTTTCCTGAGCTGAGGTGACTCTGACTTTTAGAAATCCTCCATCTTGTAGAAGGAGGATTCCCCCAATAGGGATAGGAATGTGACCCCCTACCCTTGGGAGGAGGCACAAAGAGGGTGTACCCACCCTCAGGGCTAGTAGCCATTGGCTACTAACCCCCAGACCTAAACACGCCCTTAAATTTAGTACTTAAGGGCTTCCCTGAACCTAAGAATTTAGATTCCTGCAACAACAAGAAGAAGGACTGCCTAGCTGAAAACCCCTGCAGAGGAAGACCAGAAGACAACAACTGCCTTGGCTCCAGAAACTCACCGGCCTGTCTCCTGCCTTCCAAAGAACTCTGCTCCAGCGACGCCTTCCAAAGGGACCAGCGACCTCTGAATCCTCTGAGGACTGCCCTGCTTCGACGACGACAAGAAACTCCTGAGGACAGCGGACCTGCTCCAAAAAGACTGCAACTTTATCCAAAGGAGCAGCTTTAAAGAACCCTGCAATCTCCCCGCAAGAAGCGTGAGACTTGCAACACTGCACCCGGCGACCCCGACTCGGCTGGTGGAGAACCAACACCTCAGGGAGGACCCACGGACTACTCTACGACTGTGAGTACCAAAACCTGTCCCCCCTGAGCCCCCACAGCGCGCCTGCAGAGGGAATCCCGAGGCTTCCCCTGACCGCGACTCTCTGAAACCTAAGTCCCCACACCTGGAAAAGACCCTGCACCCGCAGCCCCCAGGACCTGAAGGACCGGACTTTCACTGCAGAAGTGACCCCCAGGAGTCCCTCTCCCTTGCCCAAGTGGAGGTTTCCCCGAGGAAGCCCCCCCTTGCCTGCCTGCAGCGCTGAAGAGATCCCTTGATCTCTCATTGACTTCCATTGCGAACCCGACGCTTGTTCTAACACTGCACCCGGCCGCCCCCGCGCCGCTGAGGGTGAAATTTCTGTGTGGGCTTGTGTCCCCCCCGGTGCCCTACAAAACCCCCCTGGTCTGCCCTCCGAAGACGCGGGTACTTACCTGCTGGCAGACTGGAACCGGGGCACCCCCTTCTCTCCATTGAAGCCTATGCGTTTTGGGCACCACTTTGAACTCTGCACCTGACCGGCCCTGAGCTGCTGGTGTGGTAACTTTGGGGTTGCTCTGAACCCCCAACGGTGGGCTACCTTGGACCAAGAACTGAACCCTGTAAGTGTCCTACTTACCTGGTAAAACTAACAAAAACTTACCTCTCCAGGAACTGTGAAAATTGCACTGTGTCCACTTTTAAAATAGCTATTTGTGAATAACTTGAAAAGTATACATGCAATTGAAATAATTCAAAGTTCCTAATGTACTTACCTGCAATACCTTTCAAACAAGATATTACATGTTAAATTTGAACCTGTGGTTCTTAAAATAAACTAAGAAAAGATATTTTTCTATAACAAAACCTGTTGGCTGGATTTGTCTCTAAGTGTGTGTACCTCATTTATTGTCTATGTGTATGTACAACAAATGCTTAACACTACTCCTTGGATAAGCCTACTTCTCGACCACACTACCACAAAATAGAGCATTAGTATTATCTCTTTTTGCCACTATCTTACCTCTAAGGGGAACCCTTGGACTCTGTGCATGCTATTCCTTACTTTGAAATAGCACATACAGAGCCAACTTCCTACATACGTGTTTTGAGAAATCTGTCCATTATCCTTGCTCTGCAGAGTCACAGGCTACAGCCACAACTCTTGGCAACTATAGGAATTCTACTCTGTGCACTCAATAAATATTGAGATATATGACATTGTGACACCCAAAAGGCTGGAACAATAGATGGTACCTCAGCTTAATCTGCAGCATCAACAGAACAGAGTTGATCCAGAACATGTTCTGCCTGACTGACCTAGACTACACAAAATACAAGCCCCAAGAAGCCAGGTCATTCAGCAGGGTTGGTGACCATAACCCATCATGTCATTGTTTATCTCACAAACAGAAAGAGTTTCCTGTGGTCATCCCAACAATTTCATCCTTACCTAAATGAAAAGCAAAGCCACGGCAGTACCTACCTGGCCAGTGCGTGTCCAAAGATGTCTTGAGAAGCGTGTACAATGCTACCAGACTCAAAGAGCTCCCCAAGGCTATCTCCCCTAATGTCAATGTAGTGTGACCTGTGGCAACAGAATCTATTCTGATAGATTGCCAGTTGGTTATCTTGCAATTGCCCTCCTGAAATTCTGCCAAAGGGAAAGTAAGCAGGCATTTCAGGCTTAAAACAGTGTACACAGTGTCTACGATCAGGGCAACATGGGCTCCAGAGGCTTATTGAGGTGCAGAAGCATTGATGTGATAAGCCACTAACACGGATATGTGAAGCAAAGAGCTAGAAGCTCATGTAAAATATTGCTATCATCTGCTTGCATTGTCTTTTCTCCCCCGACCCCCACTTTCTGCCCCACACTGCATATGCTTTTTTAGTTCGGACCTCTGAATAATAAAGGCAGGCTTCTGAATACTTTAATGCTGTGTATGTGGACATTTTGTGGAATTCACCCAAACGCAGCAGTGGCTGCCACAAATCTCAAGAGGAGGGGCAGGTGGGGGAGGGGAATACAAAATAATTTTAAAAAAACTTACCTCTTCCTGTCACCATCATCTGCTGCCTCAAACCTCTTCTACTGTCAAGAACATGCTCCCCAGCAATCTTGGGGCTGCTTTCATGCTAAAGCTAGCATGAAAGCAGAATCAGGATTGGTCTGAGCAGCTTGGACTGCCGCTCCGACACAACCCTGGAGCCTGTGCAGTTGCTCCAGTCCGGCTGTTCAACAAAGCCGGGCTGGAGAAACCTAAGTGTGAATGTGTGTTTGGCTGGTCTGAGATGGCCAGCCAAACACATATGCACACTTAGGTGCATTCTCTCCTCCTGCACCCTCCCACCTCCTATGGCACACCCCACCCCTCCCTTTGCATGCTGTTGGCTGAGCCTGCAGCTGAAAGATAAATGATAAGCAAATACTCTTTATCTTTCATCTCCTGGCATAGCCAGGGGGGACGCTCCTTTGCCATTGCGAAGAAGTCACCCCTACCCAAAAGTGTGGAATTGTATAGTGAAAATACGTTTGTAAATCAGTGTGCCGTCTTCACACTAAAATTTTACTCTTCTTAAAAGAAAAAGAGAGTATCAATAAATACAGAAACAGCATCAGTGGTAAAGATGATCCAGACATGCAATTTAAAATGTATCTACGTTTTTGCAGCTATTGCTCTATATATTTGTTGCACTTAGGGAGCTACAACATACAATTGTGATAGGAACATGTTAGTATTTAATGCTTTTACCAGCAGTTTATTTGCAAGGCTTAGAATATATGAAGATGTATTATATGTAGAACCATGATTCAGATTACAAGAATAATTAAGGATAAGCTGTTAATAAATTATTCAGCAAAATAAATGCAATAACACATACATTCTGTGATTATTATCTGAAACATATGTATGTAAAACTAAACTTTAGTGTATGGTGTCAAATTATGTACATAAAAATTACAAGTTGATGTCAAATATAACCGTGGAGTCAGTTTGAAGGAGCTTGTACTAAAACTGTAGACGAATACTCATCAGTTATGTTCCAGACATCTTGACAGTGCCAATTTTTCAGAAAAAAGTGTGACAGTAACAGACATTTTTTACATGAAATATTTTTTTAGGAACATGATTTCATGACACTAAGCTTAAAATACTGCAGGCTGATTTATGCTCTTGGGATAACATTCATTACATAAATTTACCATGGGTTCTGAAATAAATTAAGTATAAATTGTAATTTATTTCTTAAGTCAGTCATGTTTGGCATATTAATGTATCACTACACAGATATGCATAATTTCCATGAAAGGATATTATTGTATACATATTGACTCCAAGTGGTACGGCTAAAATTCTCTCTCACACTCTTGCTCTCTCTCTCTCACACACTCTCTCGCTCTCTCTATATATATATATATACTCTCTCTCTCTCTCTCTCTCTCTATATATATATATATATATATATATATATATATACATATATATTTATATATAGACATCGGCAAGGATGGCACTTGCCCAATCATATGCTTAAAGATTTTGTTGTACAAATGGAAAAAGACTTTGGGCCTCATTTGAGCTTGGTGGATGGAAAAATCAGTCTGCCAAACACTCAACAGGGTGCCCACCGCCTATGCGGTGACCTACCAGCCAGAGTCATTACGGGTTTCTTGCTAGGTCGGCGGGCGGAAACCTGAGTTACCGCCCACCGGCCTAGCGGGAACAGGCTACAGCCTTGTTTCTGGTTTCTGATACACAGTGAACATTGCGACGGTGCTGGGCAGGGGGCCCTGCACTGCCCATGGGAAGTGCTTGAGCAGTGCAGCTGCCCATGCCAAGTGCATGGGCATTTCAGGGGGTCCCCTGTGGCCCACTGCACCTTTTATCCACCAGCCTTTTCATGGCAGTGTTACAGCCATTAAAAGGCTGGTGGAGAACGATGTCGTAATCCGCAGGGCAGTGCTGCATGAAGCACTACCCTGGCAGATTAGGATCTCCGCCAGACTGCTGAGATCCAAGATCCTGGCAGAGCTTACTGTTCCCTAGTGGTCGGACCACCAGGGTTGTTACGTGGTTGTCGGACCACTGCATAGGCGACAGTCCAGACTGCCACTGCAAGTGTGGAGGTCATAAGACTCCTATTGATGCCCATAGTCATTTTCTAGCTCGGCGTGGATGGCACTGTGCCAATCCTATGCTTAAATCTTTGCTAGAAAAACAGACATTTGAGGTGAGCAAATCTAGAGTGTCCCTGGTGTTTCAGGGTGCTCCTTACTGGAGCTGCTCTCCATCTAAACTTGAGAACTACCCAGAGTTCTCTCTTCTGATTTGCATAATTTATGCATCACTCTAACCCTGAAAGGGTGTTGTTTTTACTTATACTGGTTGCTCCCTTGTGTCTGGACAAAGCTAATCCTTTTTGGAGCTGTAATGACATCGAAACACGTGTCAGGGGTTGCTTTTGCTCATTCCAGGTTGGTTTGGATGGTATTTTACCAGTCCAAAGCTCCAATACTGTGCCTGAAGTGTTGAAAGGTTTTTGTCATTTTATAACTCAGCAAGGATGGTACTGGGCCAATCCTATGTTTAAAGATTTTACTATACAAATGGCAAAAGACTTTGGACCTCATTACGAGTTTGTCAGTCTTTTGGAAAGACTACTGCAGTGGCCGCCACCATGTTGGCAGTAATCCGACCACAGTATTAAGAGTCACACTGTGAAATCCACCAAAAAATAGACACATTTCTGAACCCGCAAGGATACTGGAGGATGGATGAGCGGTGGTCCCACCACCAGCACCGCCAGCCTGACAAAAATCCTCCCATTAGATTACGATCCACAAAACACGACAGCGGTTCTGCCATGAAAGCAAACCATTGGCAGTGCAAACTGTGGTGGTCTCAACTCACTTCAGTCAGAACACCACACCACATTGGATAGTTAGAATACCCCACACCTGATACACATCCACACACCTACTCGCTGCACTATTTAACACATTCCTATACAACCCAAAAGCCTTTGCAATCAAAACGCTGCACACAGCCACAGACAACCAAAATCCCAGAAAGTTTAAATTTGCAAGAATAGGCACCCATTAACACTTCACTATGCACACATTACACACCTACACAACATATAAAACACATATATTAGCACCACACACAAACCACAACACCCATCACCCACTCACATCACACACCTACACCACACCATTTACCTAACTCTGCAACTTTTCACTTTGAACATAACCACACCGTCTTCCCAACCACTACCATGTCCCCACAAAACCACCCACGTTTCACTGATGAGGAATTGAGTGGATGAAATTGTCAGGGTAGAGCCACACCTGTTCGGAGCACAGGTCTAATAAACATCTATTGCCAGGAAAATTGAGTTGTGGCAAAGATAGTCAACAGGGTGAATTCTGTAGGGGAAGACATAAGGAAGAGGTGGAATGACCTCAGGGGAAAGGTCCATTTCATGGCATCCAGGCACCAGCTCACGGTACTGAAGACTGGCTGTGGGCACCCACCTGCTCCCCCTATTTACACATCTTGGGAAGAGAAGGTCCTGGACATCCAGCATCCTGAGGGCCTGACAGGAACACCTGGGGGGTGGACTGGTAAGAATCCACAACATTCACATCACCCGATTGTCTAGTCCTGCATGCTCTTTCACTACTTAGACCCACCCCAATTAACACATTACCAACTAAACTATGTCCTAATCACCTAATACCTAATACCACTCTCTGGCATGCCACATGTCCACTACACTCACCTGCCATCACAGCCCTTGTAAAAGGCATGTGAAGTACTTGCTAATTATAGCAGTCCTTCTCCCAGATTGCAATATTCCAACAATTTCAAAACCTGGACACTGCACCAAATATTACATGTCATGCATATATCTACATCATCTTGATTGTTCTAGTGTGGAACAGTGCATGTCAATGACAGCAATGCAATGGATCACTCACACTAGCATCCCAAGCAATACACAGATATAGCTGAGTGCCCAGTTAAAATGGCCACAGATTAAAGATACCAAGCTAGAAATATGCTCACCAGGTTTGGAAATTCAGATGGCTGAGAGGATGCACATGCAGTACATACAGAAACAGATCAATGTCCACTGCTTACACACATACTATGTTCCTACAAAGACACCAATGTGCATTGTACAACTCGTATTTGTGCCATCTGTCGTGGCAGGCAGTTCACTAGGTAAGAGAGGTGAACAGCCATGTCAATAATCATACAATATCAGATGGCATCAACAGTACAAACAGTTCCAACCTAGTCTAACACCTCTATACATGGAGTACGGAATTCAAGTCACAGAGTTGTATTTTGTACTAAGTTATTCTGTGCAGCAGCTGTCAATGTAATTGCTCGGGATCATGTTAAGGCACTGTCTGCATCTCACACAACTACAACAATACCCCCAATTTAACATGAACTCCATGTTTTACTCCTTCACAGGTAACCTTGCCATTGTCACCATGGAGAGGATACCAGAGACTGCCACTACCCCTCTGGATGAAGGTCCCAGTTAGGACAATACCCCTGGATGTCTGGACACTGATAACGAACATGGCCCATCTGGGACACCTAGTCAGTCAGCAACTGTCATCCTCACCCAGCTTACATCAACTCCTCCCAGCCCTGTTGCATCTACATCACAGGTAACCATTCATCCCCAAACCTGTGTCCCAAGGACTATTTTATCCATTGTGTGCCCCACACTGCAGGTACCTGAGTCTCACATTGCCACCCCTGACAACGATGGACCTGCCACCACGGGGAGTGGGCACACTGTGCCAGGGGCCCAGGCACGTGGGGGTGGGGGGTGTGGAAAGGATGCTGTGGGCAAGAGGATGGGGTCTCAAAGGGACAATACTGGCCAGGAAACCATCTCCCAAGTCTTGGGAGCCTACCAAAGTTCCCAAGGCATGATGGGCCAAGTTATCACCATGTTGGGAGAAATCCAAAACCTGCAGAGGGACAACCACCAGGAAGTCATGCAGCAGTGGCGGGCATAAAATGCCACTTGTCTTCCATTGCAGGGGTGCTTCCACCAGCAAGGAAACATCAGACCCTTCTATATCTGTGGCTGCTAGTGGAATGGAGGTCCTGCCAGGGGAAGGACAAGCCTCAGACACCCCACCCTGTGTAGCTGAAGAACACCCTCTCCCCCGCAAACCTGGACGTTCACCCAGACTTCCAGCCAGCAGGAGCAGATGCCAAGACCAACCCAATGCCAGGAAATAAACCTCTCCTGACTTGTACCCCTTGTGTGCCACAGATACACCCTGTTGGCTGTTTTGTAACCAATCTCCTATGGTGCAAGGGCACTGGACTTGTGTATCTTCATGGTGTAGCAGCTCCCCTCATAATTCCAGACACCATAACGGAACCCATCACTGTTTATTTGGTGTGTTTTATACATTAATAGTCACATGTTGTTTTTATTTCCATAATAAATCACACTTAAACATAGGTCCATATCTATGCATGCCACCTCTAGTCAGAATATGTCCCTCTGTAATGTACACCCATTGTTATGGACATCAAACATGGACTCCATCAGCAGGAGACTCAATACAATAGGATTGTAACAGGACAGATTCCAAAAAAGCTGAAAACTACAATTACACATTGGTAGATATGTAAACAGCACATAGAGCATGACTGAGAGTAGCATCATGATATTTGCTAAGCTGTCACACAATGCTAAACCATATTATATAGACGTTAGGGTCATGTTAGTCTACCAACAAGGCAGGAGACACACAGATTGGTACTTTGTATCACCTGGTAAAGCCTTATCACGTACCCACACATCATAGCTTCCAAATATTCATATGCCATGGTACAGGCAGAGATCAGTACTGATGTCCCCAGTCCTGGAACCTTACATTTACATTGGTCATATACCTGTGGGCTTGTCATTCACCTATGTCAGTCCACAGTGACATGCACATTGGTTTGCAAAGTTGGGACACACTGACAGCTATGTTCAAGGTAGATTACATAAACAGAAACCATTGTGATGGGAGAGGCGATGGTCCTATATTTACACATTTGCCAAACACATATCCAGACACAATTGACACCATTTGACAACCTCCTGAACCCTACAGGTGAATTTAAATGGGAAAACACTTTTCCACCCCAGTGTCCTGACAGTCTAACAATGTTCGTTACACTCCACATAATCAAGACTAATAGTACCTGGTTTCAGCCATGTTCACTTCTCATATCTGTCTGCAATTCCCATCTGCTTCTCACACTGTCATTTGCCAAGGATGATGTAGGAAACACGATCTAGGCAAATCTGTGATTGAAAGGAAAAAGGTATAGGACATAACAGAATACACTCCTCAAATCAGAGAAGTCATGTCCACAATTGTGACATTGCATCTGCTATAATAATACATGATACAGTAGACCACTCTGGCCTGTACACAATACAAACTTTCAGTCTGCATGTACAACTCACTCATAGGCATGGGAGCTATCTACAACCCCACAGATGATACAAGAAAGGAGATGACATGCTACCCATGTACTTCAGGTTACAAAATAATATCACATTACGTCAACTTCACATACGTATTGGTCAGTTGAAATACTGATTGATGAGATCTGCCCTAGAGTCTCTTGCTTCATCTTCCTCTGGCTCTTCATCTTTTTACAATCTACATTTCCACACACAGGTTCTGCTGGTTCCCCCTCATCTGGTATAAATGGTATCTGTCGTCTCAGCGCAAGATTGTGGAGCATGCAGCAGGCAACTATTATTTGACATACCTTGTTGGGTGAGTATAGGAGGGCTCCTCCTGACATGTCCAAGCACCAAAATCTTGCCTTCAGGAGCCCAAATGTCTACTCAATGACATGTCTTGTCCTCCCGTAGGTTTCACTGTAGCAGACGTCCCCTGGTGTAGTTTGGTACCTCACTGGTGTCAACAACCAAGCACAGTTTGGATTGCCAGAGTCTCCTGTGAACAATTTGGTAGAACAACACAAACATATACAAGGGACATGCAACATTGTGATGGCAGGAGACATACATTGCAAACACACATTTCAATTGTAACTTACCAACCAGCCAGGCCCTCGCTGTGTGGAGTCATGTCATCAGCAGTGAGAAATAGCTGTTCTGCATGATGAAGACATCATGGACTGATCCTGGATACTTAGAAATGACTTGTGAAATGTACTGGTCTGCCAGATACACCACTTGAACTTTTATGAAGTGGTAGTTTTTCCTTTTCCTTTACACCTGTTCATTGGCACTGAGGGGAACCAAGGCTACATGGGTGCCATCTATGTGGTTCCAACCACATGTGGAATGTGTTCCATTGCATAAAACTGTGCCTTCACATAAGCCAAATTTGCACGTTGGGGAAACCTGATGTAGCTGTCCAGGTGTTTCAACAAAGCACACAGTACATTCTTTAAAACTAGACTGAACATAGGCTGAGGCATCCCTGCAGTTAGGGTGACTGTATTCTGAAAGGACCCAGTGGCCAGGAAGTGTAGCACTGATATGACTTGAACAATGGGAGGTATGCTATAGGGATTGCAAATGGCAGGCATCAGATCTGGCTCCAACTGATCACAAAGATCCATGATAGTAGGACGATTCAGCAAACACGCCTGGATACAATATCTCTCCTCCATGGTGTGCAGGTCTACAAGTGGACGGTACACTGGTGCTTGTCTTCTTCTCCTCATGGCAGGGTAACTGTGAAAATATTTAAACATAGTATGTGACAGGTAGCATGCACACATCATATAAAGTTAAACAACTCACACATACCTGCTGTTGAGGTTGGTTACAACCTCTGACATCTACAGTACAGCACTTAGCTATGCATCCAATGACACCCTCCTTGGTGCACATTCCCTCAACTAGCTATTGAACTACACATACATATTCATTTGTTACTGAATATTTTTGTAAGTCCCATTGACTTGACATGTCTTGCACATATTGTTGCACATTATCTTCATTTTCAAAGCTCATAGGAACCTAAGAGTAGGTGTACATTGCTATCACCACATGTCCTCCAGTTGCACAGCATTTACTGCACAGATGCACAAATAGACAACTAAACATGGAGGCAGTACTTACAGATATACGGCACAATATGGGTTAAAGTTTATTACGCAGATTTTATAAATCTTCCATACATGAAATGTGCTTAAAATGGCAGCCGTCTGACCTACTGTACTGAACATGTGGAAGTGACCTATATCCATCGGCGGAAGTCGTCATGGTGGTAGGTGGTCACAACCACAGTGGAAATTGCCATTGCAAGACATTTCTGCCTTTGGCGTACTTGGGCCAATGGGGATGTCCAACGGCAGTGAGGGCCATGTATGTGGTGGGCGTGACCGCCATCTTCTGCAAGATTGCCCACTTGACTCCTGACATTGCTGCCTGCAAAACCTCCACTATCTAAGCTGCTGTGTACTGCCTCTGGGAGCTATCATGCCATGTCCTGCAGGTGCCCCAGCCTTCACCCCTGAAGAGCTGGATAGGCTCATGGAGGAGGTCCTACCCCTGTATGAACAGCTATATGGTGCACCAAAGGAGCAGGTGAGTCCACTGCAAAACCAATGTGTGATAGGTGTGGTGTTTGATGGTGTACCTGATATGTAAAGTAGTGGAGGTGTTAATGCATGTAGATGCTAATTTGTAAATGAGTGTAAGCTGAGAAGATGGGAATGTTTGCCTACTTGCTATCACTGTCCACTACTATTGGTATGGTGAATGTGGACATTACTTTTTCCTTTTGTTTGTGTCATCCATGCAGGTCAACACCCATAAGAAGAAGGGAATTTGGTGTGCCATTTCCAAGCAAGTGCAGACCCTGGGTGTCCACCGCCAGCAGAGGACCCACTGTAGGAAGTGGTGGGAGGACCTGAGACGCTGGGCCTGGAAGACCACAGAAGCCCAGCTGGGGATGTCCATCCAATGAGGGAGGGGGGGCTGTCGGACCTTGACCCCCCTAATGGCCCGCATTTTGGTGGTGGCCTACCCTGAGGTTGATGAACGTTTGAGGGCAGCATAGTAGCCACAAGGGGGTAAGTACTGACTGAACCAATGTACATGCCTCTGCAATTTCAGTGTATGATGTATAAGTATCTCATCTGTGACAATGTGGTAAGTCATACAGGTAAATTGTTTCCTAGGTAGACATAGTATTACAGTAGGCAGCATAGAAACACAGATGTGGCAACAGTATTGTGTATAGGGACATGTTCATAACCTGTGTCAATCAAATGGTATGACTGCATGTGTAGATGCAGATGAGAATTGTCAAAAGTGCAATTCTACTCAGCCATACGAATGTGTAACCCACTGTTTCATTGTTAGAAATGGGGTTTCTGGTTGGCTAGGGAATGCACCTAAGCCAAGCAGAACCAACCCACCCTAGTCAGGGCACGGGAGTTACACATCCAAGATAACCCCTGCTCACCCCCTTGGTAGCTTGGCACGGGCAGTCAGGCCTATCCCAGAGGCAATGTGTTAAGCGTTTGCACAACACACACAACAGACGTGATGCACTATCCCCACAAAAAAAGGAAACACAACACCAAGTTATATGAAAATATACTGTATTGTACGCAACACAATTATTAGACCAAACATCACACCAGTTGTATCCTGCTACCTTAGCAGTTGACAGAACATCACACATTAGTTACTCTCCAAACTAGCAGTAGTCACATATAACACATAGGTTACTCAGTATTCTGCAACATAAGCACTAGTCAGGAAACATGTTATTACACTAAAACACTTGTCATAAGATTATCATAAACGCCCTTATTATGAACATTATAAAACGTATGGCAAGTCATAAAAACATATTAGCATGTTATGCCCATAAAAGGAACATTTTCACACATATATGAGAACATCATCAAACAGGTAGGCAACATATAAATCAACAACAAGCCTCTAAAAAGAACTTATGATGTACATATTGTCTCTTGGTAGTACCTGGTTTTCTGAGGAGACACCTACAGTGCCAAAGAACGAAGAATGGGCACCTGGCGCTCCTCTGTGCAACGTGGGGGCCTCCCTAGAACTCCTGGATAGAGGGGGGCAGAACACACACCCTCTGCACTACCGACGGTCCCCCCTGGGCCTCCACCAGCCCTCACGAGGGGGGCCAAGGTCAGCAATTACTTTTGGTAAAGGAGGGGGTGCCACACCCCCCCTCCGTTTTAAGGAAGGGCCTCTCCTGGGGCCCACGAATCACTGGGGGCTCCCTGGGCCTCCAGGGCTCTTCCACATGGGGGTGCACAACAAAGGGCTCAGAAATCCAACAAGGAGGGTTCAGTGACAACCGGGGTCCCCTGGTACAGTAGGGACCCTCACCTCTGGTCCGTACTGCTGATCAAGCGAGCCGGCAGGGGAGTGCAGCGTGGGGCGAGATGGGCGGCTCCAGCCAGCCCTGTCTTGCTCTTAGAGTTGGAGACCGTGCGTCCTGGGTCTCCACATGCCGTGGGAGCTGCATAACTCAAGACCCCAATTGGCCTTGGGCGAAGGGCTCTGGCAGGGAGATCCTCCTGTCCTCCTTCTGTACCTCTTCGGTGAGGTGCAGCACTCGATCCAGGCTGCGGCGGTGATCCTCAGGAGATGGTGCCTGCCCCAGCCCTGGGGGCACTAATTACAGCGGCCCCATTCCCCGAGGGTACCACCACATCGGGCTTCCCTTCTCCTTCTGTTCCTTGTGCTCCGGGGGCACACCGGGCAGCGCGTTTCAATGTGCTTGTTGTTCTGCTCACACTTGGGTTGCGGTGGTGAATAGTAATGGTAAAAGCGCTCGCCGGGGGAAAAATCTCTCAAGGCGCTTAACGCCACTTTAACAGAGCGCTCTCCCCAGGCACTTGTGCAGGGCAAAGGACAAATGCTCTCCAGGCGCTTGAGGACCAGAGGCAGGACACCAGCAGCACTCCTCATGCTAAAAATGGATGCAGGGGTCAGGGGCCACAGCACCCCCCCTCTGGGAGACAATGTCCTGGAAGAAGGCCCAGAGGTGAAGGGGCCCAGCAACAGGCCAGCACACAGAGGATGCAAGCAGGTGGCCAGCCCTTTCATTAACCAAGCAGGTCACAGGTCAGCACAGCAGCAGTAGTCCATGGCGGTTCCTGGTGAATCCTTCCAGCCTTTGGTGTCCAGTTCCAAGATGATTCCAATAGTCTCCAAGAATGTCCAAATTGTGGGTAAAATTCCCCTGTACTTATACTCAGTTTACAGTGTCTGAGGGGGTTCCAACCAGTTCCACCTGGTTCTGGGAGTGCCCCTTTTTTCCTCCAGCTCAGGCTCCAAACATCAGTGGGGGGGTAAACGACCCTATTGTGCGAGGCCAGGGCACAGCCTTTACAAATGCAGGTGTGCCCCACCTCTCCCTTCTCTCAGCCCAGGAAGCCTATATAATATGTAGATGCACCTCTGTGACACCTCTACCCTCTTCCCTCCCTATGTGCAGGCTGTCTCAAAAGTATGCACAAATCCCCAACTGTCAGTCTGCCCAGACGTGGATTGGAGTCAAGCTGCAAAAAACACTAGAGTCATAAGCACAGAGGAATGCGCACTTTCTAGAAGTGGCATTTTTGTAATAGTAATAAAAAATACACCTACACCAGTAAGCAGCATTTCTTATCACAACCATACCAAACATGCCTACACTACCCCTCATAAATCAGACAATACCCCTTACACATAAGGCAGGGCATTTCTAATGCAATCCTATGAGAAGGCAGCACTCACAGCAGTGAGACACCAAGTTAGGCTGTTTGTCACTACCAGGACAGGCCACGCAACCGGGCACATGTCCTGCCTTTTACATACATGGCACCCTGCCCATAAGGGCTAGCTGGGGCGTACCTTAGGGGTGATTTACATGTAGTAAAAGGGGAGTTCACGGCCTGGCAAGTACATTTAGATGCCAGGTCTCTGTGGCAGAAAACTGCGCACACAGGCCCTGAGCTAGCAGGCCTGAAATACTTCAGTGGGTGGTGCAAGCAGCGCTGCAGGCCCACGAGTAGCATTTAATTTACAGGCCCTGGGTATAGGGACATTACAAGGGACTTATAGGTAAATTGAATATGCCAATTAGGAATAAGTCGATCATAACATATTACAAAGGAGAGCACATGCACTTCAGCACTGTTTACCAGTGAAAAATTGCTCAGAGTCATAAAGTCAGCCAACAAAGGTCAGAAAAATAAGGAGGCAAAAGGTAAAACAAGTCTGAGGAATGACCCTGTAAAAGGGCCAGGTCCAACAGTCATCCTACCCACCTTGACCCAGGTCAATTTACCCAGTTGATCAGTTGTATAGCTCTTTGGTCTCTGACCAGTCCTATTCCACTGGATGTCACTCTATGGGCAACTTTGGGTCTGACAGATGAGTAACAGGGCCAAGTAATCCTGTGTCCTGAAATAGTTGAAAACTTCATGTGAGGCTGTCATCTACAAGCTTTTAGGTATGTCAAACTCTGTACACTCCCTATGAGGTCTGAGTAGGCATCCCCATTGTGAGGAGAGATTTATATATTGGGAAAGGTGACTTTTGATCAGGGTGTACATCTTACATAGTGGAAATCATGTTGGTAATAAAACATTGACAATTCAAGACATAACATTGACATGTGTACTAATACCTTTTACTCTAATGTATATGGTTTTGAGAAGGTCAGTGGCTAGTTTGCTGATCCCTAAACCAAATGTATATTGTCCACGCTACATAGGGCAATATCAGACCTATATGAGTGCAACAAAAACTATTTCCTGCCCACATCATGTGAGAATTAATGCTTTGTGCCTACAGTAATGTTGAAACCTCTTCCTTGCTAGATGTACCTTTGCTAATCTGTGGCTGTTTGGATAGTTTTAGTAATGGATCTGCTCATTTCTGCCTGAGTTAATGGTGTAGCAGGTGTTCCATTTGACATACACATGTTGGTGTTATGGGATACGTTGTCATTCATTTTGCTTTACTCTAGATGTATTAGTCATTCAGGGTTACCTCAGTAATTAGTTGTGTAAGTGTTAGTTCTGGACTAAGGTAAAAGGAATCACTTGTCTGGACAGTTGTTAGTGATGTAGGTGTTTAGATGTCAAGTGGAGGTTTCTAATCAGCATGTTAGGTGAAATGCTTTGAGCCCTTCATGCACATTGTTTGGTGTCCATTGTATTGGTGGTGTTACTATGCTCCCTGTGGTTGTCTGTGGATGTATCCTGTGTGCTAAGTAGGCTCCTATTGCAGGACATAGAATTGGTGTCTATGTGTCAATGAGTTAGATACGTGGCTCCAGATAATCTTAATTAATCTTTTCATAGAATTTAGATAGATGTTTCAATGACATTCTATGTGATCTTGTAAGGCACACTGTTTGGGTATGCCATATGTAGTGTCTTCATCTGAGGTGTTTGACATTGTGTGAATTGTTTATAGAAATGTAAGTTAGGCATGTGTTTTTGAAAACAACATGCTGTGTTGTATTTGAAGTGAGATGAGTTTACTTTCATGTAACATGACTACTGGTGATGGACTGGGCAGGTGTACAGAGGGTGAGGCATGATATTCTGTTGTCAGCAAAATACATTTACTTAACATGATTTGTTGATGGACAATGATGATCTGTATAGAAAGAGATTTTAGATGTAGCCAATTCATCATGTTCATGATGCTTTTGTGTTACTGGTGGATTGATGGGATTATGATGTAGTGGTCAGATGGTTGGCTTATGTTGTGGGTTAGACTGTGGCCATATGGGAATGTTGGAAGTATCTAGTTGTGACATGATGTAGACTCTGAATGGTTCTGGGGCTTTGTTAGGCTTTTCATCCTTGGCATGGTCTCACTTAACTTTTTGCCTCTGTTTCCCAGGTTGTTGATGTGTGCTAGACTCTGTTTTTGCTCTTTTTGTTACTCTGGGCACTTTACTACTGCTAACCAGCGCTAAAGTGCAAGTGCTCCTATACAAAATGTGTATGTAATTGGCTTATTCATGATTGGCATATTTGATGTACTAGTAAGTCCCTAGTAAAGTGCACTAGAGGTGCCCAGGGCCTGTAGATCAAATGTTACTAGTGAGCCTTCAGCACTGAGTGTGCCACACACAAACGTAGCTCTGGAATAATGTCTCAGACCTGCAGGTGCAGAGTCTGTGTGTGCAGTTTTAGCTGTAAATTCAACTTGGCAAGTGTACCCACTTGCCAGTCCTAAACCTTTCCTTTCCTTACATGTAAGGTACCCCAAGGTAGGCCCTAGGTAGCCCTATTGGCAGGGTGCAGTGTATGGTTAAGGTAGGACATATAGTAATGTGTTTTATATGTCCTGACAGTGAAATACTGCTAATTTCGTTTTTCACTGTTGCAAGGCCTGCCTCTCTCATAGGTTAACATGGGGGCTACCTTTAAATATGATTAAAGTATAGATTCCCTTTGGGAGCGGATAGACATGTGGAGTTTGGGGTCTCTGAGCTCAAAATTTAAAAATACATCTTTTAGTAAAGTTGATTTTAAGATTGTGTGTTTTAAAATGCCACTTTTAGAAAGTGAGCATTTTCTTGCTTATACCATTTCTGTGACTCTGCCTGTTTATGGATTCCCTGCCTGGGTTAGTTTGACAGTTGGGCTGGTTGTACCAAACACTAGACAATGACACAAAGGGAGCTAGGGTGTAGTCATCATTTCCTAATGAGCCATCTGTGCTAGGAGGGAAGGGAGGAGTGGTCACTCACAACTGAAAGGGCTGTGCCTGCCCTCACACAATGCAGTCTCCAACCCCCTGGTAAGTGTCTGGTGCCTGGGCTGGGTAAGGCAGGATTTCACAATCAAAAGAGACTTTGCTTTGAAGTAGGCCTACTTCAAAGAGGAAAATGGGTATAAGAAGGGCACACAAAACCACAGACTTTAGAACACTTCTGGAAACCAAGAGGAACCTCTGCCTGGAGAAGAGCTGAAGAGCTGAGGAAGAAGAGCTGCCCTGCATGTGACTGTGCTATCCTGCAGTTGCTGCTTCTGCCAGAGTAAGAGGGCAAAGACTGGACTCTGTGTGCCTTCCATCTTGTGAAGATCTCCAAAGGCTTGATTTAGAGCTTGCCTCCAGTTGTTTGAAGTCTCAGGGACAGCAAAGACTTCTCTCTGCTAGCACCTGGAGTCTCTAGAGATACTCCTACTCTGCCAAGTGGTGGCTATCCAGTTCCTGGGACCCTGAAAGGAGAAGCTGACAGCCTAAGAGGAAGAAATCCATGCACAGAACGCGTGCGGGGAAAAGATCGACACAACTCCGATCTGCGGCTGACAAATTGGCGCGCCACCGGCTTCGTGGCTGAAAATCGTCGCTCACCTGCAATGCAATCGGAAGATCGATGCCCGGAGCTGGGGAAACAACATGGAGCATCGCTAATGGAGACTTGTGAGATCGCATCCTATGCTGCGTGGTTTTCAGACCATCGTGCGGCTGAATTTCTGATGCAAACACCGCTTGGCATGTAAAAACAACGCAAGGCCTGCCCAGACCCGAGAGTGCTGACCGGATCCTGCAGAGAGAAGAAATAACGCACGCTGACCCGACTAGAGGAGAAACGACTCAAGGTCTCGCTTGTGAGTGAATTAGACGTATCGCAAGCCCTTTTTGATGCACACTCGCCCGTGCGGGGTTATTTTTGATGCACCCAAGGTACTTTTTCACACTAACAGCGTTAGTGTATGTTTAAAACTACATGAAGACTCTTTTTGGTTTTTAATTGATAACTTGACTTGTGTATTGTAGAGTTTTGTCGTTTTTGTCTTGTTTTGTTTAGATAAATATTTTCTATTTTTCTAAACCTGTATTATGTAATTTTGTAGTGTTTTCATTAAGTTACTGTGGCCCATATTCATACTTTTTTAGCGACGCATTTGCGTCATTTTGTGACGCAAAAATGGCGCAAACTTGCAAAATGCAATTGTATTTTGTAAGTTGCCGCAGTTTTTGCATCAAAAAGCGATGCAAATGCGGCACTAAAAAAGTATAAATATGGGCATGTGTGTTGGTACAAATACTTTACACCTAGAACTCTGAAGTTAAGCCTACTGCTCATGCCAAGCTACCAAGGGGGTAAGGAGGGGTTAGCTAGGGGTGATTCCCTTTTACCCTGACTAGAGTGAGGATCCTTGCTTGTACAGGGGGTAACCTGACTGCCAACCAAAACCCCCATTTCTAACAAGCTTTATTTAACTTAGATGTGTTATTACTGTTTTGTATGTAATGTATATGCATGTTAAGAATGTGATGAGCCTCTTTTTCTCTCTGTTTCTGTGCATCAGCATCGGCAGTGAAGGGGACAGGTCACAGCTGAGTGGAGAAGCTGCTGGCCATCAGACTCAGAGTACTGAGACCACTGACACTGAGGGACCCAGTGGCCCAGAGGGCAAGGGCAGTGCCACTAAAGAGACTCCATATCTTCATCATCGGAATCCTCCTCCAGTGGTGGCAGATCCATCTGGGACCACCCAATCACCATCTCAGTCCACCACCCCCCTTAGTGCTACTGCCCTCCCTTTAGGTCCCCACCCAGTTGGCCGTGTCTGCTCACCCAAGAAGGTGAAAGTCTCTCCTGCCACAGGCCCCTCTGCGCCTGCCCCTGTCAGCCCTGCTGCCCTCAGTGAGGAGGCTATTGACCTCCTGAGGTCCGATCTCTGTGGGTCAGTCAACCACTGTGAATGCCATACAGGTGTTGGAGTGAAGCTTTTATAATCAAAATTAACATGAAATGTTTGCAAATTAATGTGTAATGATGCTGCATAGAAAATGTATTCATGCGCTTTTAACATGTGTGTGAAATGTGCCCACGGGGAGTGGCCACCAATGTATACGATGATTAATGAAATTGACTAATAATGAATTATTATTGTACTAATGTTGGATTTTGTATTAGCATTTAGAGTAGTATGTTAAGGTTTTGCTGAATTAATCATTAGGCCTTAGTTAGCATGAGTCGGGCCTAGCTGCAAGGTTTCAAATTAAATGTGTTTTTTTGACGTGCAATGTGCTGACTTGCTGAAGGACATGTAGCCGTACTTTTCCAGAAGCTAGAAGATGTGTGTAACCATAGTAAATTCTTTCTCATGAGACCTGACTTGCTCAAGGAGACATTCTTGCTGAATGCAACAGTGTAGACTTGCAACAGGTACATGGTCGCCTGAACTGGTATAGACAATGGAACTACTGACTGAGACCACGAGAATAAAAGTTTGTACCTGACACTCTACCCATTGGAGACGTAAATTACAGGAGCCAATAAACTACGTGAGAACTGTTCTAAAGTGACAATCCTAATGAGGTGATGAGCCGATTATTGGAGGGAGATAATGATGCACCAAAAGTTACCCAATTGGAAATCAGGGGACGGTACAACAAGATTGATATAACCCCGTGTCAGAAGGAGAAATCAGCCATTACGTGCCATTCTTTCCTATCATCTATCCACTTCGTCACTCTGTCCTAAAGACTTTGGGCCATATTTATACTTTTTGACGCACAACTGCGCCAACGCAGTTGAGCGTCAAAAATTTTAACGCCGGCTAACGCCATTCCAAAGCGCCATGTAGGCGCCTTATTTATTGAATGACGTTAGCCGGCGCAGCTGACTGGTGTGCGTCAAAAAAAATGACCCACACCAGGCAGCGCCGGCGTAGGGGAAAATGGAGCTTGGGCGTCCAAAAATGGGGCAAGTCAGGTCTGAGGCAAAATATTGGCCTCAACCCGATTTGCGCCATTTTTATTGACTCCCAACCCCCATTGAAATGACTCCTGTCTTAGCACAGACAGGAGTCATGCCCCCTTGCCCAATGGCCATGCCCAGGGGACTTATGTCCCCTGGGCATGGTCAATGGGCATAGTGGCATGTAGGGGGGCACAAATCAGGCCCCCTTATGCCACACAAAAAAAATATATATATACTTACCTGAACTTACCTTAAGTTCCCTGGGATGGGTCCCTCCATCCTTGGGCATCCTCCTGGGGTGGGCAAGGGTGGCAGGGGGTGTCTCTGGGGGCATGGGAGGGCACCTCTGGGCTCCTTCCGAGCTCACAGGTCCCTTAACGCCTGCCCTGACCAGGTGTTAAAAAATGACGCAAAAGCGGCTGGACGTCATTTTTTAAGGCCCGCCCACTCCTGTGCGTCATTTTTGCACGGGAGTTTAAATAAGGCGCACATGCCTTAGAGTCATTTTTTAGAAGGGAACGCCTACCTTGCATATCATTAACGCAAGGTAGGTGTCCACGCTAAAAAATGACGCAAACTCTAAGATCTTTGGCGCTAGACGGGTCTAACGCCAAAGTATAAATATGGAGTTAGCTTTGTGTCGGATTTGCGTAAAAAAAACGACGCAAATCCGGCGCAAACAGAGTATAAATATGCCCCTTTGTTGTTTGATTCTTCAAGCCATCCTTATCTTTGTCCTACCCGATTCATACTTATCCTCCTTATGAGGGAAGTGTCCCTTAGTACCTAATTTGCTGAACTTTGCTGTGTTTCCTGGCTGATGGCGAACCAACTGATGTCCTGAGGACGAAGACTGACTCTGAATGCTGACCCATTACAGAGGGTAACTATACAATGATGAAATTGTGATTTTGTTTGTTTGCCTTTTCTTTCTAGGTACCAACTGCTTCTTTTGATAGAGACCATAGATAGATGTTTTCTAAATTTGTGTTGCTAAATTGTTTTGCATGAAGCCCAACATGCTAATGCTGATTCAAGGTTAGTTAAGGGGTTCACTAGACAGACGCATATAGACAAATGACTGAATCTATGCTTTGTTGAATAATGCGCTAATGATACTCTGCTAAGATTAAATCCATGTTAACGTCGTCCTTTGTTCAAATGTTTATAATCTTTGCTTTGATGAAATCTTATTCGAGTTGCGATATTGTGACATTGTTAATGTGTTTTATGGTATTGAGACTAATAAACTTGCTAGTAGAAGTGTAAACAATAGGGAATAAATATCATAACATTTTACTAAATTATGTGTGGTTATTCATGGCTACAAGGTCATGGTGTGTATTAATTCTTATTAATGTCACTAACTAATGCGATTGATTTGCTATTTTGAATATTGATGAGGTTAATGATCTGTTGATTTAGATATCGATTAGTTATCTCGCCTTAAGGTGTCTCAAATCAGGGTCAAAAGATTAATTGGCCTAAAACGAGTCCCAGATTAATTAAATTATCTAAGATGGGACGCGTTACCACAGGGACTTGCAACTCAGATCCAATGCTTTCCTAGAGGGTGCACTGTCTGGCCTACAGAGATCCTTTCAGGCTCTGGCGTCCACACTGATAACAGCCACTCCACCTTCCTCTTCCCATCTCAAAAATGCCTCTTGCCCAACCCAGCCAAAGCACACAGACAGACAAGCATGCATCTGCCTCAACATCCAAGGGTAGCTCAGACAAACACAAGCACCATAAGAGACACCACTGACATGCACACAAGCAACATACACCTGCATACACATCACCCTGCCCATACACCTTCACCACCCCCAGCATCACTGACAGCACACCTGGCACACCTGCAGACACCACACCAATAGTCATAGATCCAACCACTATACCTATCTTTCCGACAGACACCACCCCAGCAGACGCTCAGACATCTACCCCAGTCACCACATTCTCAGACACCACAACCACACGCAGGACGTCCTCCAGACCTGTAGTCACCACCCGAACAAACACTCATCCACCTGCAACGGCATCTTCCAGCACCTCCACCCCCTCCTCCCAAGACACATAGACACCCACGTTCACCCACCTAACAGACACCCACAAGCATGCACCCAAGACATCCACACCAGCACCTCAGACAACCATTCTCTCTCCCTCCACACCCAAACCTTTTTGCTATGACTGTCTCCCTGTGTCTAAGAAAGCTTTCCTTTCGGATTTGTCCTTTTCCCTACTCCTTTCCCACCCCGTGATACCCCTAAACATTCAGGCCCGTATTTATACTCCGTTTGCGCCGAATTAGCGTCGTTTTTTTCGACACAAATTCGGCGCAAAACGAACGCCATATTTATACTTTGGCGTTAGACGCGTCTAGCGCCAAAGTATGGGCAAATAGCGTAATTTTTTTGCGTGAACGCCTTCCTTGCGTTAATGAGATGCAAGGAAGGCGTTCCCGTCTAAAAAAATGACGGCGACGCAAATGCGTCGTATTTATACTCCCGGGCAAAAATCACGCCCGGGAGGTGGCGGGTCAAAAAACCCCGCATTTGCGCCACTATTTAACGCCTGGGTCAGGGTAGGCGTTAAGGGGCCTGTGGGCTCAAAATGAGCCCACAGGTGCCCTCCCCTGCCCCCAGGGACCCCCCCTGCCACCCCTGCCCACCCCAGGAGGACACCCAAGGATGGAGGGACCCACCCCAGGGACATTCAGGTAAGTTCAGGTAAGTATAATTTTTTATTTTTTAAAAAAAAAATTGGGTGGCATAGGGGGGGCTTATTTGTGCCCCCCTACATGCCACTATGCCCAATGACCATGCCCAGGGGACAGAAGTCCCCTGGGCATGGCCATTGGGCAAGGGGGCATGACTCCTGTCTTTACTAAAACAGGAGTCATTTAAATGGCGTCTGGGCGTCGAAAATAATGGCGCAAATCGGGTTGAGGCGATTTTTTTGCCTCAACCTGACTTGCCCCATTTTAAGACACCCTAACGCCATTTTCCCCCTACGCCGGCGCTGCCTGGTCTACGTGTTTTTTTTCCACGCACACCAGGCAGCGCCGGTCTGCTAGCGCCGGCTAACGCCATTCCATAAATACGGCGCCCGCATGGCGCTTCAGAATGGCGTTAGACGGCGCAAAATTTTTTGACGCTAAACTGCGTTAGCGCAGTTTAGCGTCAAAAAGTATAAATATGGGCCTCAGTGTCCCTGCCCAAGTCCGGACCTTCTACCTCCAAGACTTCCCCTGCCCCTCACAAGTTCTCATGCCCCTGCCAAGAAGTCTACCCCTCCATCTAAAACCCAACCCTCTGCTAAATCTAAGTCCAAATCCAACCCCCCCAAGTCTGATCCTAAATGCCTCCCTCCAAAATCCAAACAACCCCCGCCACCCTGATAACCCTTGAGGTACCTGCCTGCCCCATTGATGCCACTTCCTGTGGAGGTTACATGGCAGTCAGGAGTTAAGTTAGGGGAACACATCTGTGCACTGTGTGCATACCACATGTCCACATTATGGACTGGTCTATGACCTTTGTTTTTCATATATTTTTGCCTTACAATAATTACTTGAACCAACCAGTGGGTTGTTTCCTGGTTATATATTTGTCATGCATTTCTTTCCCAAGTATGGAATTGTTCCTGCCTGACAGTAGTTGTGTGTCTGTATGTGTGTGTTGGGCTTGAGCAATGTGTGTTGTTTGGGCACTATGGCCCTCATTACAACCCTGGCAGCTGGTGGTAAAGCGGCAGTAAACCGCCAACAGGCCGGCGGTCATTTTTTTTAATTATGACCATGGCGGAAACCGCCAACATAGACAGCCACTTTAACAGTCCGACCGCCACGGCGGTAGAAACAAACAGCATGGCGGTCACCACCAACAGACGGGTGAAAGACAATGTACCGCCCACACTATTATGACAGGCCAATCCGCCACCTTTTCCGGGGAGGATTCAATGTGAAAAAAAACACGGCGGAAACAGGACTTGGAAGGGAAAACACTCACCTCTACACACCCCACAAGGAACCAGGACGCCATGGAGCCTGAACTCCAAATCCTCCCTGCGATAGTCTTCCTGCTCCTCTGACACACACATGCAACACCCCCACCCCCACCCTCACCCACAACAACATACAAACAAATACACGCTGCAACATTACATTTACACTCCCCCACCCCCCGGAAGAACGCAATGACAAAAGGAAATGATTGTAACCATTGTAATCAAGAATAATCCATTAGTCAAAAATGTATATACACTATAAGGAATTATGTACAACAAGAATTCAAGTCCAGGTACTGCACTTATATAGTCCGTGGACCACGGGGCCCAAAATGCATGGGCGAGGCCCACACTCGATACCCGATCGAAACTGAGAGAACACTGCAGGGGCATCAGATGCCGAAATAAAACAGGCACCTCAGGGGGAAGGGAAGGGGGGGCACCTCAGCCGGATGAGTGCACGAAGCCAGCTCCACAAGGGGTCTCCATGCCCATTGATGTATCCTGGGGAGTGCAAAGCCACAGGGGGGTCATTCTGACCCTGGCGGTAAAATCCGCCAGGGCCAACGACCGCGGGAGCACCGCCAACAGGCTGGCGGTGCTTCCATGGGCATTCTGACCGCGGTGGTACAGCCGCGGTCAGAAACGGAAAACCGGCGGTGTACCGCCGGTTTCCCGGTGCCCTGGGGAATCCTCCAGCAAGCTGCGCCGCCATGGGGATTCCGACCCCCATACCGCCGTCCTGTTCCTGGCGGTTTTAGCCGCCGGGAACAGAATGGCGGTATGGGGTGTCATGGGGCCCCTGGGGGCCCCTGCAGTGCCCATGCCAATGGCATGGGCACTGCAGGGGCCCCCGTAACAGGGCCCCACAAAGACACTGAAAATCGCGACGGGTGCACCCCTTCCATTCGGAGCCGGCATCCTCATGGAAGGGTGTTTCCCGCTGGGCTGGCGGGCGGCCTTCTGGCGGTCGCCCGCCAGCCCAGCGGGAAACCCAGAATAGCCGCGGCGGTCTTTTGACCGCGCAGCGGTATTCTGGCGGTCACCGCCAGGACGGCGGCTTCCGCCGCCGGCCCGGGTCAGAATGACCCCCACAGTCTCTCAAGTCTCTCCAGTGGGTGGTTTGCCCACTGCTTTATCCTGGGGAGTGCAAAGCCACAGTCTCTCAAGTCTCTCCAGTGGGTGGGTTGCCCACTGCTTTATCCTGGGGAGTGCAAAGCCACAGTCTCTCAAGTCTCTCCAGTGGGTGGTTTTCCCAATGCTTTATCGTGGGGAGTACAAAGCTACAGTCTCTCAAGTGGATAACAGTCTCCACTGGTTCTGGAGGGGGGCTTTGTGCCCAGAGTGCTTCATCCTGCCAAGGACTGTGGAAGTGGATGTCTTTCTCCACCGGTTCTGGAGGAGGCTTTGTGCCCAGAGTGCTTCATCCTGCCAAGGACAGAGGTAGTGGATGTCTTTCTCCACTGGTTCTGGAGGGGGCTTTGTGCCCAGAGTGCTACATCCTGCCAAGGACTGAGGTAGTGGATGTGACACGCCACTGACGGTGGTGCAACATGCAAGCTGCCCATGCCCCTGGAACTGACCACCAGCCTCGTACGAATGACCACTGGGGATGGCAGCCATGTCTGCGGTGGTGCCACTGGCTCAGGATGTCGCGGGGCGCTGGCGGTGCTGGCAGCGGGGTCAGTAGCGGCCGTGCTTGCGGCGGTCATCGTGGCAGCAGTGCTGGTGGCGGCCTCACTGACTGCAGTGCAGGTGGCTGGCTCACTGACTGCTGTGCTGGTGGTGGTGTCTGTAGCGGCGGTGCTGGTGGCAGGCTCACTGACCGCGGTGCTGGCAGCGGTGTCAGTAGCGGCGGTGCTGGTGGTGGGCTCACTGACTGCGGTGCTGCTGAAGGGTACAGTGTCTGCGGTGCTGGTGAAGGGCTCAGTATCTGGGGTGCTGGTGGCGGTGTCCATGGCGGCAGTGCATGTGGCGGTGCCGGTGGCGGACTTGTCCGCCGTGCAGGTGGCGGCGACGTTGACTTGCCTTTCATTTTCAGGCCCTTCCCCACCTTGGATGGTGGCACAGCTGTCTTGCCACTTCAAACAATTGTCTTGCCTGAGCCCTTGGTGGCAGGTGTTTTGGCCTTCTTCCTCAGGATGTGGGCAACATTTTCTGTTTTGGAGGTGGGGGAATGTCCTTGGCCTTGCTCCTTGGGACACTGGCAGCCCTGTTGCTTGGCACACTCCAGAATCCGGCTATTGCTGGCACCACTGTGCCCGGTGATGTTGTGGCTGAGGTGCTGGGTTGGGACATGGAAAGGTGGGCCCTAGGGGACGGACGGGGTGGGGGAGGTGTAGGGAAGAGGTCAAGATTTGATAGGAAAAGCTTTTTAGACACACTGGGACAGGTAGATGGAGGGGGTTTGGGAGTGGAGGAAGAGGTAGTGGTTGTAGGAGGTGTTCGTTTGCTGACTTTGGGTGAAGGTGCAAGGGTTTAAGGCTGTTGTGAGGTGGATGGCTGTTGGGTAGGTGTGTGACTGTGTTTGTGTACTTTGGGACGAGGCTCAGAGACACACTGGGAGAGGACACAGGGGATGTGTGAATGGTAGTGGGGTGGTGAGTTCACGTGAGCGGTGTGTGGTGATGGGCGTGCTGGTGATGGAGGTAGTGGCTGAAGATGTAGTGCATGCGGGTATGAGTGGAGACGTGACAGGGAGGGAGGAGGGAGACGTGGAGGAGGAGGACATAGTGGAGGCAGCGGATGTTGGTATGTGTGCATGGATATGATGCTTGTGTGAGTGCCTGTGGGATGTATGTTTGCCAGAGCCACCCTTGTGTGTTGAGGTGTGTGCATGCTGGTCTGATGGTGTGCTTGGGATAGGCTGAGGTTCTGGGGATTGGGTCTGGGTGGAGGAAGTTGGAGGGGGGAGGTTGGACACAGGGACCATGGCTGTCATCAGTGCAGAGGCCAGAGCCTGAAAAGCTTGCTGTTGAGCTGCCTTGCCAGAATGAATGCCCTCCAGGTATGCATTTGTCTGTTGCAACTGCCTCTCTACACCCTGGATGGCATTCAGAATGGTAGACTGCCCAACAGTGAGGGATCTCAGAAGGTCAATGGCCTCCTCATTGAGGGCAGCAGGGCTGACTGGGGCAGGGCCTGAGGTGCCTGGGGCGAAGGAGATGCCCACCCTCCTGGGTGAGCGGCCACGGGACACATGCTGAGGGGCTGCTGGGAGGGCGGTGCTGGTAGGGGGGGGTGGCGGCTGTACCTGTAGATGCAGTGGGCACAGAGGGGCCTGCAACCGCAAGGGAGCTCCCATCAGAGGAGTAGTCGGTGTTGCTGGTCTCTGCTCCTGTCCCCGCTGTGGAGCTCCCCTCACCCTCCGTCCCACTGGTGACTTCAGACTCCGTTGTCTCGCCCTCCTGGGCCATGTGGGATGCAGCTCCCTCCTGCTCCGGGGGTACAGCTCCTCCGCCTGATGATGCTAATGCACACAAGAACAGGGAGACCACAAAAAGGGGGGGGAGAAAGAAGAAAAACATGTTCAGTGCATGCAATACCGATACCGTTGGCGGACACTACAGACACAGCAGCCCTCTGCACTACGTCATGCACTTAGAGTTCCCTAATTAATTACAGGGACATGGGGTACATGGCCTATGCCCGATTGCTGCACACATGGAAGTCACAGGAGCCTGACAAGGTGTGGATGGCTCTTACCACTGGTAGGGTTGGGGTGCCACTTAGCCTGCCTCACAAAGGGTCCTTGCCTACAAAGCTCGTCCTAGCCTAGGGGAACCCACTGTCCACCTCCCCCAGCCAGACACCTCCAATGCGCGCAGAGTCAGATGGATGTGACTGTACTCACCCCATTGTGGCTGCTGTGATGTCCTCAAGCGCCCATCCAACTCCGGATACGCCACCGCCAGGATCCGGAACATCAGGGGGGTCATGGTGCGATGGGCACCACTCCCAAGTTGGGAGGCCATCCCCAGCTGGGCCTCCGCCGTCTTCTTGCTCCAGCGGCGAATGTCCTCCCATCTTTTATGGCAGTGGGTGCTCTGTCTGTGGTGGACCCCCAGGGTCTGGACGTCCTTGGCTATGGCACCCCAAATATCCTTCTTCTGGTGGGCGCTGACCTACAGGAATAGTACAGGGGAAAAGGAAAAACTTTAACCGTCCGGACCGTCACAGTCATCGTCCCACGTTCCCACCATAGCCCTGACGCACATACACTCACCGTCTGATCATGCAAGCCTCATCCCCCCGTATATATTCCATCCACACCACTCCAAACAGGCATTGCCCACACAGCATGCTCACAGTGTACTCACCTGTTTGTCTGGAGGACCGTAGAGTAGCGTGTACTGGGGGAGGATCCCATCCACTAGTTTATCCAACTCCTCCGATGTGAAGGCAGGGTCCCTTTCCCCAGACACATGAGCCATCGTAGCTTCCATACTGAGGTCACAGCAGCACTTGCAGTGTATGTCAAGTGAGTGAACAGACAGAAAATGGCGGTCACGTCCGCGGCGGTGCGTACCGTCACCACCGGCGTACATCGTCATTGGCTCCGGGGACCATAAGGGCCCAATGTTAACCAATGCAGGATTGCGCTGCGGTCTTCGACCGCCTACCACGACGGTGTACAACGCCAGCGCAGTTACCTCATATCCCCTTGTCCCACATTACAGGTCAGGCAGCCGCCATTTCAGGGGGCCACCTGGCATTACTTTTAAATGCGTCACACATATCTAGGCCTTGCATACACACAAAGACAGGCACATAGCGGATTGACAAAGGTGTGCAATAAAAATGTTTTTTTACTACCTCGGTGTTGGCTGACTCTGTGCTCGCTGTTCTCATCCATAGGGCACGTCCGCTGGGGCAGGTGAGGAGATGGCGGCATCCTCAGGTGTACAGACCACTGGTGAACCTGTTGACAATGGAAGAGAGACATGTAATCCAGTAACTGTGTGCCCAGTTGTAGCCAGACCTGAGGTCAGCTATCCGCCATCCCACAGGAATCCCCCCTCTAGCGCAGGTCCTGTCAGTACTCCATTTCCTGGCAAGTGGGTCTTTTCAAACAACAGTGGCCATTGCATCAGGGATGTCCCAGCCTATGTTCTCAAACGTGTTGTCCAGAGTGTTGTCTGCCCTGCTGAAACACATGCACAGCTACATCGTGTTCCCTCAGGTGGAGGATTTGCCTACAGTGAAAGGTGACTTCTATGCCCTGGGACATATCCCCAACTTCATAGGTGCCATTGATGGGACACATGTGGCATTGGTCCCCCCCGCAGGAGTGAACAGGTGTACAGAAACCGAAAGAGCTACTATTCGATGAATGTGCAGATGGTGTGTTTGGCCGACCAGTACATCTCCCATGTGAACGCCAAGTTTCCTGGCTCAGTGCATGACGCTTACATTCTGAAGAATAGCAGCATCCCTTATTTGATGGGGCAAGTCCAGAGGCACTGTGGGGGTGATTCTCACCCTGGCGGGTGGCGGAGGCCGCCCGCCAGAGTTCCCCCCTCCAAAATACCGCTCCGCGGCCGCAAGACCGCTGAGGGTATTTTGGGTTTTGCACTGGGCTGGCGGGCGACCGCCAAAAGGCCGCCCGCCAGCCCAGTGCAAAACGGCCTTCCCACTAGGACGCCGGCTCAGAATTGAGCCGGCGGAGTGGGAAGGTGCGACGGGTGCAGTGGCACCCGTCGAGTATTTCAGTGTCTGCATAGCAGACACTGAAATACAAAGTGGGGCCCTCTTACGGGGGCCCCTGCAGTGCCCATGCCATTGGCATGGGCACTGCAGGGGCCCCCAGGGGCCCCGCGGCACCCCCTACCGCCATCCTGTTCCTGGCGGGAGACCCGCCAGGAACAGGAACAGGAGACCGCCGTTTTTCCGCATCTGACCGCGGCCGAACCGCCGCGGTCAGAATGCCCTGCGGGGCACCGCCGGCCTGTCGGCGGTGCTCCCGCCGACCCTGGCCCCCGCAGTCTCTGACCGCCGGGGTCAGAATGACCCCCTGTGTGTGGCTAATAGGTGAAGACAAGGACCCTATACCTTGTGAATAGTTGTCTGGGGTTGTCCCTAAGGGTTAGTGTGTGTCTAACAGTTGTCCCTCGACATTTGCAGGTGACTCTGGGTACCCCAACCTGTCATGGCTACTGACCCCAGTGAGAAATCCCAGGACAAGGGCAGAGGAATGCTACAGCGAGGCACATGGGCGAACTAGGAGAGTGATAGAAAGGACCTTCGGCCTCCTGAAGGCCAGGTTCCGGTGCCTCCATATGACATGTGGTTCTCTGTACTACTCACCAAAGAAGGTGTGTCAGATCATCGTGGCCTGCTGTATACTGCACAACTTGGCTTTGCAATGACAGGTGCTTTTTTCTGCAGGAGGATGGTCCAGAAGGAGGTCTTGTGGCAGCTGTGGAGCCTGTGGACAGTGAAGAAGAGGAGGCAGAAGAAGAGGATATCGACAACAGAAACAACGCGATCCAGCAATACTTCCAGTGAGACACAGGTAAGAAGACATCACTGCCTCCTACATCTGATAAAATTGTTAGACCTATTACATGTCTGTCACTTTCACCCAGTGTATGGACCCTGACCTGTCACTTTGCCTTTCCATTTCATAGATGTGGGTCCCACTGTATGACCTCTGCTATATTACCTCATGGACTAGAGGTGTGTGACATAGGTATGTTGACAATATAATGGACATTGCTATTTTCCTCAGTTATTGCAAATACACATTTGTGAAAGCACAGACTGACTCCAGCTTGTTTTGTGATTTAAGGGTGTTTATTTAAGTGCAAAATAGTGGAGGGGGTTGTAAAATGGTCAGGGGTGATGGTGGAGGAATGTCCATGGCAGAGTCCATGTTATTTGTCTCACCGGTGCATTGTCCAAAGGGGCATAGGAAGTGAAGCTAGGGCAGTTTAAGGATGGACAGGGTGACAAAGTGGGACAGAAGGATGACATTCAGGGTGGTCTCATTTCTTGGCGGGGGTCTTGGCATTGTTCTCAGTCTTTGTCCTGGATCTCAGGGACCATTTGTGGGGTGGTTCTCCATCTGCAGGGGGTGGGGTGCTGGTGTCATGGTCCTGTGGCGGTCCCTCCTGTCCACTACCGCCGGCAGAGGTGTTGGGCAGTTCATCATCCAGGCTAGTGTCAGGGTCCCCTTGTTGTGCCACAGTGTCCCTCCTGGTGTTCACAAGGTCCTTGAGCACCCCTAAAATGGTGACCAGGGTGGTGTTGATGGACTTGAGTTCCTCCCTGAACCCCAAATACTGTTCCTCCTGCAGCCGCTGGGTCTCCTGAAACTTGGCCAGTACCGTTGCCATTGTCTCCTGGGAACAATGGTACGCTCCCATGATGTTGGAGAGGGCCTCGTGGAGAGTGGGTTCCCTGGGCCTGTCCTCCCCCTGTCGCACAGCAGACCTCCCAGTTCCCCGGTTTTCCTGTGCCTCTGTCCCCTGAACCGTGTGCCCACTGCCACTGCCCCCGGGTCCCTGCTGTTCTTGGGTTTGTGGGTTTGCCTAGGTTCCCTGTAGTGGTGGACACACTGCTGCTTGACGTGTCCTGGGGACAGAGGTATGGGCCCGCTGGGTGGGTGCTGTGCTGGTGTTTCCTGAGGGGAGAGGCTCTGTGGTGCCTTGTGACAGTGGCAGGGGAACCGACTGTCCCGAGGTCCCAGATGGGCCGGGCTGGTCATCTAGATCCAGTTGGACAGAGCTGCTGTCATCACTGTGGGCCTCTTCTGTGGGGGGTGGACAAGTCTGGAACCTCCTGTCCGGTGACGTTGGGTAGGGGTCCTGCAGTGGTGTAAAGGCATGATTATTGCATCTGTGTGTGCCATTGTGTGCAATGGGTAGGTGACCCTGTACCCCAGTCTCACATTCTTGTGTAGGACCTTGTGTGATAATTGTTTTGGGGTCTGTGTGGGTATCTGTAGTGGACATGCTTTGGTGATGGGTGTCCATGCTTTGGTGCTGCATGCAGGGCTTGGTATTGGGATGGGTGGTTTGTGATAGTGGGACATATGTGAGTTGTTGGAGTGATGGGGGTGAGGGTAAGGGTGGGGGTATGTGATTGCATGCAGGTAGGGTGGGGGATATGGTAGGTAAGATTTGACTTACCAAAGTCCATTCCCCCAGCTACTCCTGCGAGGCCCTCAGGATGCAGTATAGCCAAGACCTGCTCCTCCCATGTTGTTAGTTGTGGGGGAGGAGGTGGGGGTCCGCCGCCATTCCTCTGAACTGCAATCTGGTGTCTTGAGACCACGGAACGCACCTTCCCCTGTAGGTCATTCCACCTCTTCCTGATGTCATCCTGTGTTCTTGGATGCTGTTCCTCTGCATTGACCCTGTCCACGATTCTGCGCCATAGCTCCATCTTCCTAGCTATGGAGGTGTGCTGCACCTGTGATCCGAACAGCTGTGGCTCTACCCGGATGATTTCCTCCACCATGACCCTGAGCTCCTCCTCAGAAAACCTGGGGTGTCTTTGCGGTGCCATGGGGTGTTGTTGGTGATGTGTGAGGTGGTGTGTGTTGTGATGTGTGAGGGGATGTGTTTGTGTGTGTTGTGTAGGGTGCGTGGATGTTGTGTGAGTGATGGTGTTGAGTGCCTGTGGATGCTAGTTTGTTGATGGTGGTGTCTCTCTGGCCTTCTCTCACAATTCTGGTCGTAAGGGTTTGTGGGTGATGTGGGTGTGTGTTTTATAGTGTATTGGGTGTGTGGGAGTGGTGTGTGCATGTGTTTCAGGTGTGTGTATTTGGAATTGTCCAATGTGGTTGTGTTTTGTAAATGTGTGTGTATTTTGAGCGTGGCGGTGTGTACCACCAATGGAACACCGCAGTTGAAAGACCGCCGCGTGGATTCGTAGGTCGTGATAGTGAGGGCGTATTCCTGTTGGTGTGACGGTGGAGGTTTTGTTATCGCCAGTTTATCACTGACCTTTGGTGAGGTGGACTTGTGTGGGTTTCTGGATTTTGGCGGATTCCGAGTTGCCGCAGTGGTGTGTTGGCGGTCTTCTGCACGGCGGTAAGAGGCATTTACTGCCAATTCTGTAATGAGGGCCTATGTGAAGTGGTGTTCAGTGATTTTGTCCGAAAATGGTCGGGTATGTGTTGTGTCATGGACATGTGCGTGTTGAAAGGATTAGTTGTGCTGGTATTGTGTGTTGTTGGTGTTGAGATGTGATGTGTTTTTTGGTGTGTTGAGTGGCTTTGTGTGCATTGACTGTGTTTGTGTTATGTGCATCAAATGTTGGACACGGAGTTCTTTGTAGGTCAATTGGTAGGTGGTATGATTGTGTATTTGCATGTGTGTTTCGCCTGTTGGTGTTACTTTGTGAAGTCGGTGTGATGTGTTATTGGGTAGTGTCTCATCTGTGTCCCTGCCAAGTGATTGTAGATGTGAGGATGTGTTGTTTTTGTGACTTGTTGTGGTGTTTGGTAGTAGTGTGTGAATGTGGGCCTGTGCTGTGTTTCCATGCGTACCTGTGTGTGTTTGTAACATGTGTGCTTGTCTGTGTGTGTGTTTGTGTGTGGTGGCTGTGGCGTGTTTGCTGTCTAAATGCAAGTGTGTTTGTGGCTGTCTGTCAGTGTGCGTGTTAGTGTGCTGTTACGTAAGTGTCAGCCTCGCACCTCCTTCCAGAATGTCTGTTGTGTGTGTACAAAAATACAACAATAACAGGTAAGAGGCTGTACTTATGGTTGCTGTCGTCATCATTGTCTCAGATTCCAAAGTCATTGGGCAAGCAGGAGCAGCAGGAATACGTGTAGTTCTGGTTCGATGGCAACTCCAGGCAAGTACGGCTTCCTGAAGGTGAGTGTCTCCTTTTATGCAGTTGGTTTCCGCCTGGGTTTCCGTGGTGGTGCAACCAAGGCGGAAAGCTTGGAGGTCGGCAACCTCGCCAGTCTGAAGATGGCTACCATCATCCGTGGTGGCCAGACCTCAGTGGAGGTGCCAGCGGTGCCTTGGCTGTATTCTGTTGTGAATACTGCCATGGTCATAATATGGTGGTCTTCTCCATCAGCCTATTGGCGGTGCGACTGCCAACATGGCAGTCCTGGTACCGCCAAACTCATAATGAGGCCCTTTGTCATTTTCTAACTCAGCGTGGATGCACTGTGCCAAACCTATGCTTAAATGTTTTGCTAGAAAA
Organism: Pleurodeles waltl; assembly: GCF_031143425.1. NCBI lineage: Eukaryota > Metazoa > Chordata > Amphibia > Caudata > Salamandridae > Pleurodeles > Pleurodeles waltl. The sequence goes on from NC_090439.1 coordinate 962,463,567, forward strand.
ACAGACATTTGAGGTGAGCAAATCTAGAGTGTCACTAGTGTTGCAGGGTGCTCTTTACTGGAACTGCTCTCCACCTAAACTTGGGAACTACCAAGAGTTCTTTCTTCTGTTTTGAATAATTTATGTATCATTCTAACCCTGAAAGGATGTTATTTATATATATATATATATATATATATATATATATATATATATATAGCATATTGGTGGTCGCCACCAGTTTGTAATAGTTAGGGCAAAGTTTCCATAGACAGGGCATTTTTTGTTTTGCCAATAACCTTGGCACTGTTTGATGAATCTTGCTTAAACTTTGGTCAGTTCAGCTGCTGTCTTGAAAGTTTCAGTGTGAACCATCAAGTGGAGTCTAAGAAAAAGGAGTCCAAAAACATGTTTTTCCTATTCATTTATAGTTAGGCTCACAGTTTAAATGTAGAAAACCATAAAAATTTACCTGCTATAGATAGCGTTATCTCAAGTAACTATAACTCATGCCTTATGGTAACTATAACTTGTGCCCTTGCCATGCACTGCTAATGACCCCAAAAATTACATCACTCGTGACATTTTTGACAAAAAAACTGTGCATAGCGGGGCACGAGTTATAATTACTTGAGATAACTCTAACTATGACAGGTGAATTTCTAAAATGATGCTAATGCGGGGCAAGGAGGTGCTAGGGGCTCTTAAATGCCCCAAAGCATTTTAATATTTGTTTGGATGAGGCGGGGCAATCTAAAAATCAAGAGGGCATTTGTGGAGATGTCTTAAAATATAAAAAAGGGGTTAACAGACAAACTTGTGACGGGAAGTGTAAGGCACCAAGACTAGTTTAATAATATACATACTATAGCACACAAGAATAGAAATCGACCACAGATGACTGAATGTTGGTGTGTTGATAAGTCAGTGCTGGCTGTCAGGAACAAAGTGATTAAGGAGAGGACCTGGGTGCATTAATTGAGGCTAGTAAACTAAGGCATAAAAACTGATTTTAGATGAGTGATAAATAAATCACTATTATTATTATTATTATTATTATCATTATTAGATTTTTGTAGAGTGCAGAGCTTCCAAAAGGGTGTCCTGGCACTAGCAGATTTGTAACCACTGATCAGAAGGAACATTTCAGAATGCAAGTGTAGACAGCCATGTTTTGAGGCTGCATTTGATAGAACCTTTGTCTTTGGTAGCCCTCAGATCCAAAGTAAGAGCATTCCAGCTTGAGGCAGCCAAAAGTGAAAAAGAACACCTGCCCTTTTTCTTTCTTTTATTTTTTACTACCACTGCCAACAAAGCATCAGAGGACCAGAGAGTTCTATTAAGAAGATAATGTGAAACTCTATTAGCCAGGTAACTAGGGCCAGACTGATAAAAAGCTCTGTGCGCTACAACTAGACTCTTGAAGTGGACATGCTCACAGATTGGCAACCAATGTAACTCCTTTAGGTGCAGAAGAATATGAATGTGATTACGGAGCCCAAGCAGCAACCAAGCCACTGTGTTCTGCACCAATTGGAGTCTCTTAAATTAGTATGCTGGGAGACCTGAGTATAATGCATTGGTATAATCCTAGAGTGAAGTAATGAGAACACAAATTACTGTCTTCTGGCAGAATAATAGAAGCAAAAATAGAAATGTTTTTAAGGAACAGAGAAGTCCAAAGAAGGTTATCACTACACTGTCCACTTGGTAGCAAAAAGATAAGTTATTATCAAATTTTACTCTCAGGTTACATACAACCAAGCAAGGAGTAGGCAACAAAGGAGCCAGGCTGGGCCAAATATAAATAACCTCTCCACGTGTGGGGGGGGGGCAAAAAGGAGTATTTCAGTTATGCTGGTGTTACATTGAAGATTGCTAACACAGATCTACTGAAAAACTGCTGAGGGACAAGCAGTAAATCTATTCTGCATATTAGGAGTGTTGCCATCCCGAGTAGGGAGGATCTGTGTGTGGTCAGGTTACAACTCCACTTACACCACATAAGATTACACCAGGGCTGCCTAAGGAGTCATATACACATTGAACAGCAAAGGTCTCAATGTAGATCCCTGGGGAACTTCATACCTCAAAAGTTTGTGTTCAGAAGCAAAAGGTGGCACCTAAGCCAACTGACTTCTGTCAGAAAGTAAAGACTCAAACGATGCCAAGGCAGACCCCAATCCCAATATTGCTTAGCCTTTGTAAGAGAATGGGGTGAGAAACAGTATCAAATGTCTCTGATAATCTAACAGGAGAGTCACTTGCTTCCCTTGATCCACAAAGTTTATTGCTGTATGAGAATTCCACCAGCAGGGTTTCAGTGTTGTGTCCAGGGCGGAAGCCCGATTCGAATGGATGCAGCAAACGGTTAGAGTCCAAATACCTGGACAATTGAGCATTAATCTGCTTCTCTAAAATTTTAGGGAAAGCTGGTAGAAAGGAGATAGGCTGATAGTTGGCCAAGATGGACTTGTCAGCTTAAGGTTTTTTCAGCAGTGGAATAAGCTTAGCTGGGGACAATAGATTGGCAAAGAGAATCATTGAGCAAGGAGTTAGAAATAGAATTAATCACCATGTAGTAGACCACTGTCATTTGAGGAGATCATTTGGAGAGCCAGATTTACAAGATTTTAAAGCTTTCACACAGTCCCCCAGAGAAATAGTAGCAAAAGCAGTCAAAGAACAGGACAAGTTGGAAGGAGCTGAAAAAGGCTTGTTCCTCTCTCATCGCAGTTAACTGAATTGCCAGATCATGAAGTAATGAAGGCATCAACAATGCCCTTAATCTAATTATAAAACAAAACAGAAAGTTGAGTGCAAAATTTAGGAGAGGCCCCCAAAGGCTGAAATAAGGTGCTCAGGTTAGAAAATGTTTTCCGAATTTTAAAATACCGCTAGGTTTATTTCTTGACATAGAGATTTCACTAGCAAAAACAACAAGCTTTGGCCCTATTGATTTCTTGATGCTAACCATTTTGTTCCTTTTTATAAAGTTCCTTATCCACCAGTATATGGAACTATCTCCAAGAACTTTTAAGTCTTTCACATTGTTGTCATCTAATCTTAAATTCGTCATTAAGCCAAGGAGCAGAAAGGCGTCTTAGAAGGCCAGACCCCATATTCATTGGAGCCAGATTGTCGGCCATCTGTCTTAACCAGGTATCAGTGGCCAGTGCATCCACCTCTATTGATCCATGCATTTTCAAGTAGAAGTAATTTCTGTATTGCTGGTCTTTGCTCAACTACGATTAAACTAAGGGAGGGATTGTTCTTCTCCCTTTAAACCCCTGGTCAAGGGTCCATCTAAAATATATCATAGCATGATAAGTCCACGTATTATACTTCACGTCCCTTACATTAACCTGACAGCTAGAGAAAATGGTGCCCAAAATGTGACCTGCAGACCAAGTGGGCTGTTTAACAAACTGCAACAAATTCCAAGCAGATTGTTTATCAAGAAAAAGGTGTGAGTGTTGATCATTGATATTATCTAGATAGATATTCAGATCACCCAGATCACAAATCATCCCTATTTCAGGAGTGCAGAAGCATTTGGGTGAGACATAATTGCTTCATCTCAAGACTGAATTGAGCGCATTAGTAATATTTATGCAAGGCAAGTTCAGGTGCCTACAGAAGTTCAGGTACCCACAGAAGTTAATGAAGATCAAAATGAGAGGAAATCTGAGGTTCATGTCAACTATGTCAGGCCTCTGGTTTTCACATTGAAAGAAGTCAGACAAGATATCCTTGTCAGTCGCAGCAAGTAAGCGTTCAGCACAGGTGGGATTCCAGTTGACCTTTTTAAGGACAGCTTGGATCTATGGCCCCCTTTCTGTCAAATGTATTATGCTCGGTATGCATACAGGGAGGTTAGACACCTGGTCCTTGTCAAATATTGTCCAGATCTTTTTAAAAGGGAACTAGAGGGGATCACAGATATTATTACCCAATATCATTGTTGGACTTCCTGCTTTAAGTGAGAAGGAGAGTTTTGTTATCCTTCTAGAATCCTGGACAGAGGAACATAAGATCCTCATAGAAATCCACTAATTATGCCATAGGAGTTTAGGCACTGTGGAACAGTGCCTGAACCTCTGTCTAATAAATAGTGTACAGGCAAAAAGGGAGGGATTTATGGATCTGTCCACCGTGTTTGATTGCTTTAATCATAGCAAACTCTGGAGCTTGATGCTGGATTTACATGTGAAATATGTGATTGTTAACCTGTTGAGAGCGACCTACAAGGCCACCACTGCAAAAGTGAAATATGGGAGAAATAGTTAGGGTATGAAGGCATTTAATGTTAATAGGCAGTTAGGCATAGCTGTGTGTTGCCACACTTTTTTACATTATATATCAGCAGAGTAGAAAGGGTACTGATGGATAAATGTAAACATTTGTCACATATTTTCCATTGCCTTCCGATACACAAATGATGAAACCTAATGGCACAAAAGTCAATGCGATCGGGCAGCAGAAATGCCCACTAGACACCAGGGAGTTTTTTTCCTTTGTTATTGAATAAGGGGATCTGCCCCTTGGGCAAGGCCATTCCCCAGGGGGGCACAATAATTTTAGGCATTTTCTGCCCACCCTGGGGGCAGATCAGCCTATTATAATTAGGCCGATCTGTCCCCGGGGGGGCAGAAACCCCTAAACACAAGGGATTTTGTTTTGTCAGTTTCACACAAGGGGAGTGACCCCTTAGGTAAGGGTCGCTCCTCTGGGCGGGAAATTTGTTGTAATTAGGCCGATCTGCGAAACCAGGGATTTTGTTTATGTTTATTTTATTTTTGATAAATGGGGAGCCACCCCTTAGGCATGAGTCGCTCCACTGGGGAGCAAATTGTGTTAAGGCCAATTTTGCCCCCTTGGGGGCAGATCGGCCTATTTTTATTAGGCCAATCTGCCCCCAAGGGGGGCAGAAACCACTAGACACCATGGATGTTTCATTTTTTTTGTGTCAATTTCACACAAGGGGAGCGACCCCTTAGGCAAGGGTAATGTATTTTAGGCCATTATTTTTACTAGGCCGATCTGCCCCCAAGGGCCTGGGACTTTTTATGCAGCAATTTCCTGCAAGGGGAGCAACCACTTAGGCAACGGTCGCTTCCCTGGGGGGCAAACTTATTTAAGGACATTTCTGCTCCCCTTGGGGGCAGGTCGACCTATTTCTATTAGGCCAATCTGCCCCCGGGGGGCAGAAACCACTTAGGCACCAGGGATTGGTGTGTTTGTATGTGTGTTTTGATTGTGGGGGCAGCCCCTTGGGCAAGGGTCGCTCCCCATGATGGCACAGTACTGTTGCCTATTTTTGGAAGGCACATCTGTCCCCAAGGGGGGCAGAAAGACCACCAGAGACAAGGGAAGATTTTTTTTTCAAAATAAGAGGGTGGGGGTATGGCCATACTCCCACCCCAAATAAATGGGGCCAAAGTTGTTCTGCAGATGTGGCAATTACCCCCGATCCACACCCCGGGCGGGAGGCAGAAAGTCTACTAGATGCCAGGGAATAAAAAAAAAAAAATTGTGGAGTGATGGCTACCACCCAGTATGGGCCTGGTTATCCCCTACACCAACTGAAGGGGGTAACAGTCTTTCAGCTCTCCCCCACACACTAAAACATCTTATCTCACAGCAACCAAGAAGACATTTGATTATTTTGGGGTTTGGTTTTACATTTGGGCCAACAGAGCTTAGCTAACTCTCAAAATCGTCCCACTTGGAATGGTGAGGGCTGCACTTTTTGGACTTTGGGACGCTGGATGTACAAAACTCCACAAGACCTAGACACAACTGAAAACTAAACATCTGGGTGATTCCAGGGTAGTGTGCTTCACATACACCCGCACCATTTTCTTACCCACAATCCCCTGCAAACCTCCAACTTTGCTGGAAATCACACATTTTTCCTATATTTTTGTGATGGAACCTTCCGGAATCTGCAGGAATCCACAAAATTCCTACCACTCAGCATAGTCTCATCTATACCGATAAAAATTCTGCCGCACTTGTGAGACTACAAATGTTTTTTTTTTTTCAAACAGCCCATCTGGATCCGCTTTGGTTCCCCCTCAATTTCGAAATGTTTTTGGCTCTTCCATGTCACAGGCACTTGGCCCACCTACACAAGTGAGGTATCATTTTTACCAGGAGACTGAGGCGAACGTTCGGTGGTAGGAAGTCTGTCCCGGTGTGGTAATCCCACACAGAGATGTGGAAAAAATGTGATTTGTTTGCTAAATTTGAGGTTTGCTGAGGATTCTGGGTAAGAAAACATTGGGGTATCCACACAAGTCACACCTCCCTGGATTCCCTCGGGTATCTAGTTTTCAGAAATGTTTAGGTTTGTATGTTTCCCTATATGGCTGCTGAGCCCAGGACCACTGCCGCAAAGTTTAGCATTTGATAATTTTGATGTGTCCACATAGGGGGTGATTCTAACCCTGGCGGTCGGTGATAAAGCGGCGGCCAACCCGCCAACAGGCCGGCGGTCGAAAAAATTGAATTCTGACCCTGGCGGGAACCGCCAACACAGGCCGCCACATTAACACTCCGACCGCCACGGCGGGACCGACAAACAGCGCGGCGGTCACCGCCAACAGACAGGCGGCAGACAATGTACCGCCCACACTATCATGACCGGCCAATCCGCCACCTTTTCCGGGGCGGGAGCACCGCCGATAAAAACACGGCGGAAACAGACTACGAACGGGAAAACGCGCACCTCTACACACTCCACGAGGAAGGAGGACAGCATGGAACCCGAATTAAACATCCTACCTGCTCTCGTCTACCTGCTCATCTACCACGAGTACGAACTCCGGCACAGACAACAACGGTGAGTACTGCACCTACGACACAGGGGAGGGGGGAGGACGAAAGGTTACGTGCACACACATAAGCGATACACCCACCCCCCCAAACCATGTACACACCAATGCAGAGCAACAAGTCACAGTGAAACCACCCAAACCCCCGTAAAAAAAGCAAGGACATAATTAAATTGTGACTCGAAATTTATGGGAAATAAAAACCACTGATAAGTCACGGTCAAATAGCAATAACAAATCAAAAATACCAATTCAATATCCAGTGCATACGATAAACCGAGGCAATAAGTCCTGCACATCTAACGAGATTCCAAGTGTCCGTGGGCCAAAGTGTATCAACACAAGGGCAAAGCCCACACAGGAGACCTGAGTCCTTTGGAGAGAACACTGCAGGGGCATCTGATGAAAAAAACACAGGCACCTCAGGGGGAAGGGAAGGGGGGGGGCACCACAGCCACATGAGTCCACGACGCCAGATCCACGAAGGGGCCACCATGCCCACTGTGCCATCCTGGGGAGTGCAAAGCCACAGTCTCTCAAGTCTCTACAGTGGGTGGCTTGGCCACTCGGCCATCCTGGGGAGTGCAAAGCCACAGTCTCTCAAGTCTCTACAGTGGGTGGCTTGGCCACTCGGCCATCCTGGGGAGTGCAAAGCCACAGTCTCTCAAGTCTCTACAGTGGGTGGCTTGCCCACTCGGCCATCCTGGGGAGTGCAAAGCCACAGTCTCTCAAGTCTCTACAGTAGGTGGCTTGCCCACTTGGCCATCCTGGGGATTGCAAAGCCACAGTCCATCAGGTGGATAACAGTCTCCACCGGTCAAGGAGGAGGCATGGTGGGCACAGTGAACCGTGAACAGTAGCTCGAGACAGATCCGGCACTGTCATTGTGCCAGTGGTGCTTGAGACGGCGGGGCCCAGCGGAGCGGTGCATGAGACGGCGGGGCCCAGCGGAGCGGTGCTTGAGACGGCGGGGCCCAGCGGAGCGGTGCTTGAGATGAAGGGCCCAGCGGAGCGGTGCTTGAGACGGCGGGGCCCAGCGGAGCGGTGCTTGAGATGAAGGGCCCAGCGGAGCGGTGCTTGAGATGAAGGGCCCAGCGGAGCGGTGCTTGTGACGGCGGGGCCCAGCGGAGCGGTGCTTGAGACGGCGGGGCCCAGCGGAGCGGTGCTTGAGATGAAGGGCCCAGCGGAGCGGTGCTTGTGACGGCGGGGCCCAGCGGAGCAGTGCTTGAGACGGCAGGGCCCAGCGGAGCGGTGCTCGAGACGGCGGGGCCCAGCGGAGCGGTGCTTGAGATGAAGGGCCCAGCGGAGCGGTGCTTGAGATGAAGGGCCCAGTGGAGCGGTGCTTGAGACGGCGGGGCCCAGCGGAGCGGTGCTTGAGATGAAGGGCCCAGCGGAGCGGTGCTTGTGACGGCGGGGCCCAGCGGAGCGGTGCTTGAGACGGCAGGGCCCAGCGGAGCGGTGCTTGAGACGGCGGGGCCCAGTGGAGCGGTGCTTGAGACGGCGGGGCCCAGCGGAGCGGTGCTTGAGATGAAGGGCCGAGCGGAGCGGTGCTTGTGACGGCGGGGCCCAGCGGAGCGGTGCTTGAGACGGCGGGGCCCAGCGGAGCGGTGCTTGAGATGAAGGGCCCAGCGGAGCGGTGCTTGAGACGGCGGGGCCCAGCGGAGCGGTGCTTGAGATGAAGGGCCCAGCGGAGCGGTGCTTGAGACGGCGGGGCCCAGCGGAGCGGTGCTTGAGAGGAAGGGCCCAGCGGAGCGGTGCTTGTGACGGCGGGGCCCAGCGGAGCGGTGCTTGAGACGGCGGGGCCCAGCGGAGCGGTGCTTGAGATGAAGGGCCCAGCGGAGCGGTGCTTGAGACGGCGGGGCCCAGCGGAGCGGTGCTTGAGACGGCGGGGCCCAGCGGAGCGGTGCTTGAGACGGCGGGGCCCAGCGGAGCGGTGCTCTTCTGCACGGTGGGGGCCTGTTCAGCGGTGCTCCTCTCCACGGTGGGGCCCTGTTCAGCGGTGCTCTTCTGCACGGCGGGGCCCTGTTCAGTGGTGCTCTTCTCCACGGCGGGGCCCTGTTCAGTGGTGCTGTTCTCCACGGCGGGGCCCTGTTCAGCGGTGCTCTTCTCCACGGCGGGGCCCTGTTCAGCGGTGCTCGTCCAGTAGATCAAGGGAGCCAGACCTGGCCTGGACTCCCTGCTCAGTCGCCCTCTGACCGTGCTGTTGCTGGACCCTTCGGTGACGGAGTCCTGGGCCCTTTGGTGTCCTTCCTAACACCCGGGATGGGGCTTGTGGGCCCCTCCTGCTCCGCGCTCCTGCTGGCTGACTTTTCCGCCCTGCTGCCCTTTCGCTCCTTAGATGGGGCTCTCGGGCCCTTGCCTCCCCTAGATGTTGTGGCTGGTGAAGTGGGCGAACTTTGCTCCTTGGGGGCAGCCGTGTCAGTCCTCTCACGGCGGCCCTTTAGCTTCCTGGTCTTCTTGCCTGGTGGGGGGCTGGCTGTCCCCTTGCTGCTGATTGAAGTGTCACTGCTGGCAAAGGGTGGGCTCCAGAACCCATGCACCACAGTGACACTCGAAGCTGGGCTGTTGGTGGCTGAGGTGCTCTTGGGACTCTTTGCAGATGGAGGGGGTGGGTCAGTGGAGGGAAAGAGGTCAAGATTAGCAAGGAAAACTTTCTTAGGACCAAGGTAAAAGGTAGGAGAAGTGGTGATGGAAGTGGAGGAAGAGGATGTGGTTGTAGGAGAGTCAGGCGTGCTGTCTTTGGGTGCAGGTGCTTGTGCTGGAGGCTGTCATGAGGTGGATGGCTGTTGGGTGGGTGTCTGCCTGCGTTTGTGTGTCTTGGAAGAGGGGGTGACAGACACAGTGGGAGTGGACACAGGGGACGTGTAAATGGTAGTGGGGTGGTGACTGCACGTGTGCGGACTGGACTGGAGGGTGTGCTGGTGATGTAAGCACTGGCTGATGGTGGTGTGCATGCAGGTGTGAGTGTAGACGTCACAGGGAGGGAGGAGGGAGACGAGGAGGAGGGGGACACAGAGGTGGTAGTGACTGTTGGAATGTCTGCATCTGGGTGTTGCTTGCGTGAATGCTTGTGGGTTCTGTGGTGCTTGTGTCTGGATGAGCTGCCCTTGGGTGTTGAGGTGTGTGCAGGCTGGTCTGATGGTGTGGATGGGATAGGCTGAGGAACAGGAGACAGAGACAGGCTGGAGGCAGTCAGAAGAGGGAGGCTGGAAACAGGGACAATGGCTGCCGTCAGTGCTGAGGCCAGAGCATTGAACGATTGTTGATGGGCAGCTTGACCCGAATGAATGCCCTCCAGGTAGGCATTGCTCTGATGCACCTCCCTTTCTACCCCCTGGATGGCATTCAAAAGGGTAGTCTGCCCAACAATGATGGTCCGCAGGAGGTCAATGACCTCCTCACTGAGGGCAGCAGGGGTAACAGGGGCAGGGGCTGAGGTGCCTGGGGCGAAGGAGACGCCCGCCTTCCTGGGCGAGCGGGCACGGAGCGTAGGCTGAGGGGCTGCTGGGAGGGCGGGGCTGGTGCGCTGGGTGGCGCCTGTACCTGTAGAGGCGGGGGGCCCGGATGTTGCCGCCACCGCTAGGGAGCTCCCATCCGAGGACGTGTCGCTGTCGCTGGTGTCACCACCGGTCCCCGTTGTGGTGCTCCCCTCGCCCTCCAGATCACTGGTGCCCTCGGTGTCTGTTCCTGGTCCCACCGGGGCCTTGTGACTTGCAGCTCCCTCGTGCTCCGATGCCAATTCTCCTCCGCCTGATGATGCTAATGCACAGATGCACAAGAAGATGAAGAAGAAGGGTGGGGGGAGAAAAACGAAGACCAGGTTGTCAACACCGTTGGCGGAGAGGACAGACACAGGAGCCTCATGCACTAAGCCGCGCATTCGGGGTACACTACTCAGTACTTCTGACTAGGACAACAGGTCTAGAAACGACAAAGGCGCACATGTGTGATGCTGGACCATCGATAGCTGTACTTGTCACCCTACAGAGGTGGGGGCCGGGAGCACAGAGCCATGCCTAAAGGAGAGGACTACACTACAGAAAGCGCCCTGGCCTAATGTCACCCCCAACCCTCCTCCCCCACCCAGACGCCTCCACTGCGCAGAGAGATAGCAGAATGTGCTGATACTCACCCCCTTGTGTCTGTTGTGATGTCCTCAAGCGCCCATCCAAATCAGGGTAGGCCACCGCCAGGATCCGGGACATCAGGGGGGTCAGGGTACGACTGGCACCCCTCCTAGGTTGGGAGGCCATCCCCAGCAGTGACTCGGCGGTCTTCCTGGTCCCGCGGCGGATGTCCTCCCACCTCTTGCGGCAGTGGGTGCCCCGTCTGACGTGGACCCCCAGGGCCCAGACTTCCTTTGCGATGGCACGCCAAATGTCCACTTTCTGATGGGCGCTGACCTATTTGACATGTACAGGGTGGGAAGGAAAAATCATCATTTTTCTGCATGTTAGATGCGATTGGCCCCCGCTCCCCAACCTTGCCATATGGCACATGCTCTCATCTGTCGTGCGTTGCACTCCTCATTCGCCCCCCACCCCACCAACTTAGCATCCACCCCACTCCACACAGGCATAGCCCATTCAATGTGCACCCAGTGTACTTACCTGTTGGTCTGGAGGACCGTAGAGTAACGCATACTGAGGGAGGACCCCATCCACAAGTTTCTCCAACTCCTCAGACGTGAAGGCAGGGGCCCTTTCCCCAGTCGCAGCAGCCATTGTCACTTCCAGACCGAGGTCACAGCAGCACTTGCAGTATAGGTCCTCTCCTGTGGATGATCAGGTCTCGAGTGATTAAGCAGATAGAAAATGGCGGTCACGCCCACGGCGGTGCGTACCGCGGCGGTGCGTACGGCGACCGCCGGCGCACCTCGTCATTGGCTCCTGAAACCCATAGGCCTCAATGTTAGCCAATGCGGCTTCGTATAGCAGTCTTCGACCGCCTACCGCCATGGTGTGCCACGCCAGCGCATTGACCTCACATCCCATTGTCCCACTTCACAGGTCAGGCAGCCGCCATTTCAAGGGCCCACATGGCATTATTTGTACTGCGTCACACAGGCCTAGGCCTTGCATTGCCACACATACACGCCTTTCAATACATAGATAATCGTGTGCTATGCATGCAGTGGTGAACGTACCTGTGATATGCTTGACTCTGTGCGCCATGTTGTCCTTCCTAGGCACCGTCCGCTGGGACTTGCGAGGAGAAGGATGAATCCTTGCGTGTACCGACCGCTGGTGGACCTGTCGACAATGGAAGAACGCCACATCATACTACGATACCAACTTGACCGAGCCACTATACATGAACTGTGTGCCCAGCTGGAGCCAGCCCTGATGTCCCCCATCCGCCAACCCACAGGAATTCCCCCTCTAGTGCAGGTTCTGTCAGTCCTCCATTTTTTGGCAAGTGGCTCATTCCAGACAACAGTGGCCATGTCATCTGGAATGTCTCAGCCTATGTTTTCAAAAATCTTGTCTAGAGTGTTGTCTGCCCTGACGAAACACATGCGGCGCTACATTGTATTCCCTGAGGAGGTTGATTTGGCCACTGTGAAGGGTGATTTCTATGCCCTTGGACATATCCCCAACATAATTGGTGCCATTGATGGGACCCATGTGGCTTTAGTACCCCCAAAAGACGATGAGCAGGTGTACAGAAACAGGAAAAGTTACCATTCGATGAACGTCCAGGTGGTCTGTTTGGCTGACCAGTACATCTCCCATGTGAATGCCATGTTCCCTGGGTCAGTGCATGACGCGTATGTGATGCGAAATAGCAGCATCCCTTATGTGATGGAACAGCTACAGAGACAACGTGTGTGGCTAATTGGTGACTCTGGTTACCCCAACCTGCCTTGGCTATTGACCCCAGTGAGGAATCCCCGGACCAGGGCAGAGGAACGGTACAATGAGGCCCATGGGCGAACTAGGAGGATCATTGAAAGAACCTTTGGCCTCCTGAAGGCCAGGTTTAGGTGCCTGCATATGACAGGGGGATCCCTGATGTACTCACCAAAGAAGGTGTGCCAGATCATCGTGGCCTGCTGTATGCTTCACAATCTGGCATTGCGACGTCAGGTGCCCTTCCTGCAGGAGGATGGTCCAGATGGTGGTGTTGAAGCAGCTGTGGAGCCTGCGGAGAGTGAAGAGGAGGAAGACGAAGAGGACGACCCAGACAACAGGGACAGAGTTATCCAACAGTATTTTCAGTAGCACACAGGTAGGAATCACCCACGCCATTTAACATTTACTGAATGCCCCCTGCATCTTTACTTTGTGTATTTCCCCCCAGTTCTTTTAAACTGAAGTTTGCTTTTCCCTTCCCTTTTCAGTGCTGTATGACCCACTGCGTGACTTCTGCTTGGTTAGCCCATGGACTAATGCTTATTGACATCGGTATGTTGTCCACACATAAATTACAGAACATTATTGATAAGTAATGTGTTATACATTTGTAAATAATACAGGCTGACTCCAGAATGATTTCTGTGCAATGAGTGATTTATTTTTAGTGCTATATATTGGTACATGATATTAAACGGTGATGGGTGAGGGTGGAGTTATGTCCATGGCAGAGTCCAGTTCTCGGTCGCACAGGTGCATTGTTCATATGCCTGTGGAAGGATGGAGCAGGGGCAGTTCAAGGTTGGACAGGGTGACACTGTGGGACAGTGGAATGACATCCGGGGGGATATTAGGCTGGCGGGGGTCTTGGCATCCTACTCTGTCTTCCTTTGAGATCTCAGGTTCCTCTTGCGGGGTGGTTGTTCTTCAGCAGGAGGTGGGGTTCTGGTGGCCCGTCGTTCTGTGGGGCCTCCTGACCACTAGCGCCGGCGGAGGTGGTAGGCTGTTCCTGGCTAGTGACAGGGGCCCTTTGCGGTGCCACATGGTCCCGCAATGTGGTTTCTATCCGGTTGAGGGCCTGGACTATGGTCCCCATAGCGGTAGCGATGTTCCGGAGTTCATTGCTGAACCCCATGTACCGTTCCTCCTGCTGTGCCTGGATCTCGGTGAACCTGGCCAGTACAGTCGCCATCATCTCCTGGGAGTGATGGTATCCTCCCATGATGGTGGTGAGGGCCTCTTGGAGAGTCGGTTCCCTGGGCCTGTCCTCCCCCCCCTGTCGCACAGCAGCCCTCCCAGTTGCCCTGTTTCCCCGGGCCTCTGTCCCCTGGACGGTGTGCCCACTACCACTGCCCCCAGGTCCCTGTTGTTGTTGGGATGTTGGGTCAGCCTGGGTGCCCTGTAGTGGCGGACACACCGCTGATTGACGCGTCCGCGAGACAGAGGCATGGGCCCGCTGGGTGGGAGCTGTGCTGGTGTTCCCAGAGGGGTTTGGGTCTGCTGTGGCCTGTGTCTGTGTGTGGGGAACCAACTGTCCAGAGGTCCCCGATGGTCCGGGCTGGTCGTCAGGTTCTAGGTCGACAGAGCTGCTGTCCTCGCTGGGGGCCTGTTCTGGGGGTGGGATGGACAAATCTGGACCCTCCGTGGCGGTGTGTTGGCATTCGCGCCCTGCAGGGGTAAAGGAGTATGGTTATTGTTTCTGTGTGTGCCATGGCGTGCATTTTGAGTGACCTTGTCCCCCAGTGCTGGCATTCCCTTGTGGGAGGTGTTGTGAGGGTTTGGGGGGGGGGGTGTAGGGGTATGTGCAATGGTCATGCTTTGGTGGTGGCTGTCTATGGTTTGTGTTGGCATTCAGGGGTTGGTGTTGTTTAGGGTGGGTTGTGCTGGTGAGACATTGGCAGGGAGGTTGTGTGCTGGGGGGTTGAGATTGGGGGTGAGGGGGGGGTGGCATGCTGGTGGTTGGGGGGGGTGAAGTAGTTGAGATTCGACTTACCAGAGTCCATTCCTCCGTGTACTCCAGCGAGGCCATCAGGATGCAGGATGTTTACCACCTCTTGCTCCCATGCTGTGAATTGGGGTGGAGTGGGTGGGGGTCCGCCGCCAGTCTTCTGCACAGCGATGTTGTGCCTGGAGATCATCGAGCGCACCTTCCCCCGTAGGTCGTTCCATCGCTTTCTGATATCTTCCCGATTTCTGGGATGCTGTCCCACAGCGTTGACCCTGTCTACGATCCTTTGCCATAGCTCAGTCTTCCTTGCTATGGTGGTGTGCTGCACCTGTGTGCCGAAGAGCTGGGGCTCAACCCTCATGATTTCCTCCACCATGACCCGGAGTTCTTGGTCCGAAAACCTTGGGTGTCTTTGGGGTGCCATAGGATGGTGTGGATGAGGTGTGGGGTGGTGTTTGTGGTGATGTGCGTGGTGATATGTGGTGATGTGTGCGTAGATGTGGTGTGGGTGATGAAGTTGGGTTCCTGTGTGTGTTGGGGTTTTCTATTGCTGTGCTCGCTCTCTCTATCTCTATCTCTCTCGCTCTCGCCTTCGCTCCGATTTCCAACTAGTGGGGGTTTGTGGGTGATGTGGGTGTGTGTTTTATAGTTGATTGGATGTGTGGGTGTGTTGTTTGTATGTGTCTCAGGTGTGCGTATTTCAAAATGTCCAATGTGGCAGTGTTTTGGAGCTGTGTGTGTATTTTGACCGCGGCGGTGTGTACCGCCAATGGAATACCGCGGTTGAAAGACCGCCGCGTGGATTTGTGGGTCAGAATGGCATGGGCGTGTTTGTGTTGGCGTGACGGTGGAGGTTTGGTCATCTCCAGTTGTCCGCGGCCCGCTGATGTGGCGGCCTTCCTTGGATGTCGGATTTTTGGCGGTTTCACAGTTGGTGGTCAGAATGACCGTGGCGGTTTACCGCGGCCGCGGCGGTAGAATGGCAGACTTCTGACCGGCGGTAAGGGCCTTTTACCACCGAGGTCAGAATGACCCCCATAGTGTTTTGGGGCATTTCCTTTTGCGGGCACTAGGCCTACCCACATAAGTGAGGTATCATTTTTTTCAGGAGACTTAGAGGAACGCTGGGTGGAAGGAAATTTGTGGCTCCTCTCAGATTCCAGAACTTTCTGTCACCGAAATTTGAAGAAAAAGTGGTTCTTGGCCAAATTTTGAGGTTTGCAAAGGATTCTGGGTAACTGAACCTGGTGAGAGCCCCACAAGTCACCCCATCTTGGATTCCCTTAGGTGTCTAGTTTAAAAAAATGCACAGCTTTGGTAGGTTTAGGTGCTGGCTGAGCTAGAGGCCAAAATCCACAGCTAGGCACTTTGGAAAACAACAGGTCTGTTTTCTTTGGGAAATTGTGATGTGTCCACCTTGTGTTTTGGGGCATTTCCTGTCATGGGTGGTAGGCCTACCCACACAAGTGAGGTACCATTTGTATTGGGAGACTTGGGAAAATGCTTGGTGGAAGGAAATTTGTGGTTCCTCTCCGATTGCAGAACTTTCTGTCACCAAAATGTGACAAAAAAGTGTTTTTTGGCCAACTTTTGAGGTTTGCAATGGATTCTGGGTAACATAACCTGTAGAGAGCCCCACAAGTCACCCCATCTTGGATTCCCCCAGGTGTCTAGTATTAAAAAATGTGCAGGTTTGGTAGGTTTCCCTAGGTTCCGGCTGAGCTAGAGGCTAAAATCCACAGCTAGGCACTTTGCAAAAAACAGTTATGTTTTCTTTGGGAGGATGTGATGTATGTCTTCGTTGTGTTTTGGGGAATTTCCTGTCACGGGCGCTAGGCCTACCCACACAAGTGGGGTACCATTTTTATTGGGAGACTTGGGGGAACGCTGGGTCGAAGGAAATTTGTGGCTCCTTTCAGATTACTGAACTTTCTGTCACCAAAATGTGAGGATAAAGTGTTTTCTTGGCCAAATTTTGAGGTTTGCAAAGGATTCTGGGTAACAGACCCTGGTGAGAGCCCCACAAGTTACCCCATCTTGGATTCACCTAGGTGTCTAGTTTAAAAAAATGCACAGGTTTGGTAGGTTTTCCTAGGTGCCAACTGAGCTAGAGGCCAAAATCCACAGCTAGACACATTCCAAAAAATACGTCAGTTTTCTTTGGGAAAATGTGATGTGTAGATGTTGCGTTTCCTGTCGAGGCCTAACCACACAAGTGAGGTACCATTTTTATCGGGAGACTTGGGGGATCGCAGAATAGTACAACAAGTGTTATTGCCCCTTCTGTTTCTCTACATTTTTTCCTTCCAAAAGTAAGACAGTGTGTAAAAAAGACGTCTATTGGAGAAATGCCTTGTAATTCAAATGCTAGTATGGGGACCTCAGAGATCCGAGATGTGCAAATAACCACTGCTTTTCAACACATTATCTTCTACCCATTTTGGAAATACAAAGGTTTTCTTGATACCTATTTTTCACTCTTTATATTTCACCAAATGAATTGCTGTATACCTGGTATAGAATGAAAACACATTACAAGGTGCAGCTCATTTATTAGCTCTGGGTACCTAGGGTTCTTGATGAACATACAAGCCCTATATATCCCCACAACCAGAACAGTCCAGTAGACGTAACGGTATATTGCTTTCAGAAATCTGACATAGCAGTAAAAAGCTACAGAGTAAAACGTGAAGAAAAATGGCTGTTTTTTTACCTCAATTTCAATATTTCTTTTATTTCAGCTGTTATTTTCTGTAGGAAAACCTTGTAGGATCTACACAAATGACCCCTTGATGAATTCAGAATTTTGTCACCTTTTCAGAAATGTTTAGCCTTCCAGGATCCAGCATTGGTTTCAAACCTATTTCAGTAACTACCTGGAAGGAGGCTAACAGCACAAAAAATAGTAAAAATGGGGTATGTCCCAGTAAAATGCTAAAATTGTGTTGAAAAATGTGGTATTCTGATTCAAGTCTGCCTGTTCCTGAAAGCTGGGAAGCTGGTGATGTTAGCACTGCAAACTCTTTGTTGATGCAATTTTCAGGAAAAATAACCACAAGCTTTCTTCTGCAGCCCTTCTTTCCCATTTTGTGTAAAAAAAAAAAAAATGTTGCTGTATTTTGGCAAATGTCTTGGTCTCCTTCAGGGGAACCCACAAACTCTGGGTACCTCTAGAATCCCTAGGATGTTGGAAAAAAAGGACACAAATTTGGCATGGGTAGCTTATGTGGAGAAAAGGTTATGAGGGCCTAAGAGCAAACTACTCCAAATAGCCAAAAAAGGCCTGGCACCTGAGGGGGAAAGACCTGGCAGCGAAGTGGTTAAAGTGGGAGCATGTAGACATGTAGGGGTTGATTTAAGAGCCTCTATCACCTGCTTGCACCACATTAGCATAATTTTATTTACGCTAAAGTGGGCCAACGAAATCAAAATCACTGCAACAAATTTACAAAGTGGGGCAATGCATGCATTGCGCCACCTTGTGACCCTTTGTGCTACATTATGCCTGCGCCAGGCATTAAATATGCAAAGGGAGCATTCACCCATTAGGGGGACTGAAAAAATTATGCAAAGAAATCAAATTTTTTCGGAAGCATTTAACGCCTGCTCAGAGCAGACGTTAAAAGCAGGGACACAATTGTTTTCAATGGGCCTCAACGTGCTTTGCAGGGTTACCATCAACATTTTTGACACTAGCCCTGCAAAGCAAACTAGCTTAAAAACTTTTGACGCTAGTTTCCCTAACTACCACCATGGTGCACCATATCTTATAGGGTGGCATTAGGGGGGCACTAAGGGGTGCTAAGGGGTGCAAGAAAAGTGGCACTGCACCCAGTGCAGCGCCACTTTTCTTAAATAAGCCCCATACTGTTTACACTCATAAAATACAACTTAAATACTCTTTTATGGTGAAGTTGTATTCTAGTTCACAATTCTGAAAATGCCACTTTTAGAAAATTGGCATTTTCTTGTCCCAACCATTCCTGATTTCTGCCAGTGTCCTGGGTCACATGACTGGGAATGGCTCTGCTACTGGGGTGTGTGTATTGCTTCCAGACAGTAACACAAAGGGTACTTAGGAGTGGACAAGTTGGGACATCCTGGCAGGATGACTGGGAGGGGCTGTAAACAGACTCACTTACACTTCAAAGGGCTTTGTCAACTACACACAAAAAGGAACCTGACACCTGATTACCCTGTCTTTTGTCAACCAGAGAGTTTGGAGCCTTGACAGGGGAAGACCTTCTCAGAACCAGATATAGCTGTAGGGCAGGGAGTCTCGAACACACGAATGCAGCCACAAGGTACAAATATCGGACCTCCAGAGCCACTCTTCAGAACACTTCTAGTGCTGTGGAAGTTAAAGAAGAAATTCTGCCTGATTCCAAAGGTCTGCCATGCTGCTGAAGGACTACCTTGCTGTCGGAGAAGGAAAATCAGACCTCCTAGCCTTCATCCCAGACTACCCAGAGTGACTCGAAGGGCAGTTGGCTGACCTCCTGTGTGAGCTACAGAAGCACTACCTGCTTCAAATCTCTCCATGCAACTGCCCTGCTGACATGCTGCAGTGGCGCTGCCTCAGTATGCTGCTAGCCTCTGGCTGAGTGAGTCCTGATCCTAAGAGGTTGTCCCGGTTCTTGGACCCTTGGTTGGCATCACAATATATCCTTTCAGATTATCTATGGGTTCCATCCACTCTGTCCTAACTCGATCCAGGACATCGCATCGCAGCCCCTTGCATCCTCTGATCAACAGCTTCATTGGAACCAACACAGCACGAAGCAACTCACCTTGAGACGCAGCCTTCACAGCATCTGATTGGAGTCCATGCAGCGCAACACAATTCAATGCAGGAGCTTGCATAGCAGCCCTCACAACTCCTCATGGGATCCAACACAGCACAATACAACTCCATGCAGGACTTTGCATCACAGCACGCTGTAGCTCCTGATAGCAACCAATGCTGAGTCACGCAAAGCCTCCAACCAACAACATAATGTACAACTCTCAGCAGGACTAACCTGGTCTCTGTATAGTGCCTGCACTCCATTGGTAGTCAGCCTGAGCTTGTGACCTTGTCCCGGTCCGGTGCAACAAGATAATCACAGTTGGAGCTTTTTGCTTTTAGCACTCAATTTACTAAAAACATTTTCAATATCTCCGGTTGTACTGATTGGATTTTTGTTGTTCTGGTATAATCTTATTTATTAGAGTACTCAATATTTCAAGATTCATCTGGGATTTACTTGTGTTGTGTTTTCACTGTTACTGGTCTTGTGCTGCATAAATACTTTACACATTGCCATTAAATTAGGCCTGACTGCTTTGTGCCAAGCTACTACAGGGTTATGCACCAATTAAACTAGTAACTTTTTGTGATTAACCATGACAAGGATTGCAGCTATTGGCCAAGTGGGGCCATCTCAACTAATAACCCAATTCTATGCACTTACTATCCCGGCAGTCTTTTAAATACAATGGTTTTAAATGTGAGATATCTAGGAAAGTTATGGCTTATTGAAGTGAAACATAGTGCAGTAATTAGTCATGAAAATTAGGAATTCCTTTCCTTTTTAATATAGGTTCATGTTTTTTGTCTAGTTCCATTTTCACGTGGATGTTTTTGTGATATTTTATTCTATTGATGTACTTCCATTATTTCCATGTTAGAAAATCAGATAAAGTTTTATTGAATTGAATTGTCACCATTGAGGACATCAATTATATTATCATCCAATTAATGTAAGGGTTTGCTGCATGATTTCATACTGAAAGGTATTCAGTGAGGTACATCTAGACCAAATTTTCTATATCCTTTATAGTGCTAAAGTTTGTAAACCTTTGCAACATACATAACAAAGCATATTGTTGAAATTACCCATATTTAGTAGATATTCTGTTATTTTTCCTTTACTGCTATTGAGGTACGTAAGTAATGTAGTCTCTCTATAGACATTGATGCAATCAGAAATTTGTTAAGAGTAAACTTCTGTGCAGGCAGATGATGAACCGAAAGGCCCCTTCCAAGACAGAATGGCTAGAGTCAGTAGCTTACGTATCTAAATGGACGTACCCCGTCCCAGAGCAGACAAGGCAGGGTTCATATGGTCCCCCTGGTTAGAGTGGTTGGAGAGAAGGGTGTGTTAGAATAAGATAAAACTGTCCGATGAGTAAAGCCGTTTGGGGTTGAGATGTGAAGCTAATCTTATCATCCCTTCCTGGGTCTGGTGCTTTTTCTTAATAACCATGATTTTCCCTGAGTCAGGAACATCATTCGATTAGGGAAAGGTCGCGGGGATCAGCATGAAAGCTCCAAAGGTAAATGAGGACACAAAAAAAAAGTAAACCTACGTGTGTAAAATACTCACAAGTGTAAATCATCTTTGTGAATTGCCCCAGGAATATTTCTGTAGACATCAATACGATGTAAAAATGTATTACACCTTAAATCCTGTTCAAAAGAGTGTTTGATGATTATTTACCTGAATAAAATGTATCTATTAAATACTTAATATGAAGTATAACTTTATGTTAACTGTTTCACATCCTTGCATTTAGTCACCAAGAAGAAAAGTACAACCACTTGTCTATACATCTTGCTTTGAAAAGTAAAGATGTTGCATGTAAGGCACCATCCTACTTTTTCTAGAATCATTTCATTGTGCTTAAGATGTTGTATAGGGCGTCTGCTCAAATAATATCTGGTGGATGTCATTGCTTCTTCTGTTGCATTAACTAAGACTCTGACTTAGCTCTGCAAGGTTTGTTTTCATACCCACTGTTGACAGGAGTGAACTTAGTTCAATGAAGCCACAATTGAATATGAAAGACAGGTAATTGTACCCTGCAGAATCCCACCCAATACATAGTTGAAGTGGCGCCAATGCTTCTGGGTTGTCCAACAGTCCCTTAACAGAGATCCTGGGATGCTGTGGTAATTTGAAAAACTATTTTAGTGTTTACAACATTACACTTAAAACCTACACTAAGAAAGAGACACTTTAATTAAAAAGCAAGTTATGTCAACAGTCGCATTTTGTTGCTTAGTACATCTGAAATAACTTCACAGAATATCATTAAAACAGCACACATCCATGATGCAAACAAGAAGAATAAAATGAACATTCCTACCATAGTTAAAATATCAGTTAACAACCTAACACCCTAAAACCTACTTCTATGTGCTACACAAGGACAGCCTGGAGTAGTATAATTTGGATATGGAGTTTGTTAGGGAGATTCAACACACTGCATACCTGTTTACAGCAAGATGCTGTAGTCATCAGGAGTGTTCCCTGTGAAAGGCAAACCTTGCGTCAGCTCCTCTCCTCCCAAACTTGGCTCAGAATCAGCATAAAGTGTGATGCAGCACTATCTCTGGCAATCAAGAGTTCTCTGGCAGCCTCTTGCTCAGTAACCTGGGGTGAAAGGCTTCTCCTGACAAGTGGTCAAGTGGCAGTTCTTTTATACTGTATCTCATCTGAGATGGGAATTTTTGACATAACTTCAGGAATGTCAGACATAAGATGTTAGCCTTAGACGCATTCTTAAAAACAAATAAGGTAAAAACACATCAATTCAGAGTACGCTTTTTGGTTGTTCTTCTTGTTTGACCTTATATTGTAGATAACAAGGCACTACTCCCACACTGATGTCACGTGAGGTGCTCTTATCGATGACATTATCTAAGTGACTTGACAACATATATATATATATATATATATATATATATATATATATATATATATATATATATATATATATATATATATATATATGGTACTGTTGTCATTTGATCTGTTCATGGACTCACTACAGTTATACCTCATTTCATAGCACTCTAGAAATCCCAATGTCCTTACCTTGCTTTGTTGTACATTGCACATTTTGGGCCAGATGTATGAAAGCATTTTGCATTCGCAAACAGTGCGAATGCCCGTTTGCGAATGCAAAATGCCATTTCAGAATGTATGAAATACATTCTGAATGCAATTTTAAGGATTAGCTAAAATAGCGATTCCTTAAAATTGCGAATCGCAAATAAGGATTCTTTATTTGCGATTCCTTAGCACACGTATGAAGCAATTCCTAAATGTGATTTTGGCATTTAGGAATCGCTAATTACCACCAAGTTGAACTTGGTGGTAACCATGTGCAAAATTTAAAAATGCATTTAAAATGCATTTTTAAATTGTACATGTAAAGCACACATGCCCTTTTGGCATGTGTGCATCTTACATGTCCCCCCAAAAAAAATTGGGGTGCAGCAGAGGGGGCCTTAGGCCCCCAGCACCCTGGGGTTTTTCATTTCCAAAATTGCGATTTCTGGTTCAGAAATCGCAATTTTGGAAATGCAAAAAATTCACAGATATGGGCCAACAGGCCCAAAGGTGCGAATGGGGACAGATTCTCTATTTGCGATTCGGTAATAGCATTTGCGATTTTTAAGAAATCGCTATTACCGAATCGCAAAAATCATACATACCTTTTTGCATTTCTGAAATAGCTAAATCGGTTGTATGATACATCTGGCCCTTTGTCTTTTCTGTCTGTACATTCTCTGACTGCTCAGTGGGCACAACACGAGCCAGGTGCTGTTTTCTGTCCACTCAGCAATCGTTTCCAGGCTCCTAAAGACATAACATAGAAGCTTTTCACTGTATCAAACTAACATTATAAGTTAGGTCCTGTAGTGAGTATTTTTAGAGAGGAGGATTCTAGCAGAGCTGACACATCTGGAGCACAAATGCCCTCCAGGGCATGCAACCTGTGTAAACTGGGTTTACCTTTTCCTCTGAGGACCACTTGACTATGCAAACAGAGGTATGAGGTTCACCAGGCCCATAGATTATAAATAATAATAATAATAATAATCCTTCCTACACATACAATTACAGGGTAGGCTCAGGCCACTAGATCTGCATTATGCTGGCACCATTTGTGTTATATCATTTTTTAACTGCTATTCTGATTTTAATAATTATTGCCAGTATAGTAATCACATCTAATTTGTTTCATAATAGACTATGTTAGTTCCAATAAATATGCTGTGTACTTTCATTGTGTCTTTTTTACTGTTGCTATAGATATGTATGACTGAGATAATGCATGAAAAGGACTGACCTGTTTTCTACTGTTCCCAGAGTGTCATTCTTCTGGGGTTACCACAATTACTTGTCACTCTGTAAGGTTAGGAGGGCATAAGGCACTGTGAGATAGTCAAGTATTTTGGTATGACACTACTGATTTGACAGAAGTGGCCAGCTCCTGCATTCTGATGTTCTGTTGTCCCACAGTTCTGCAAAAGCAGACTCCCTGCGACACTGTCTATTCAGTAGATTTAAAATCCTGTGCATGTTTCTAGCTGAATGCCAACTTGTTTCAATCCTCATCTGAGTATGTCAACATAATCTGGTTCACATGCAGAATATAAGTAATCATGAAGAAAACCAGTCAATATGTGCTTGTTGTCATTAGCTCGCACATTAGATGGAGCAGCAAGCAGTTGCACTTAAAATGTACTCAGTGATGGTGAGAGTACATAATTTGGAGGCTCATATAACATCAGTGACTCAAGCCATCCCTCAGGCAACTCATCAAAGAGTGACATTGTTGAAATTGATACATCATAATTAGCATCCTGCAGTAGGGATAGATGCATTGTTCTTCATCGTCAATGGTGTGATTGCAAAAGTTGCAGGAGAATGTCAACATCTAGGAAAGCCACTGGGAGTTGCTTTAGATGTAGATCCAAGATGATTTCAGTTAATGTACCAGAACACAGGTTTCACTTGTGTAGCGTCTATTTTGGAAGAAGGCAGCATCCACTTTTTCTAAGTAAAAAAACCGAGCATGTCCCAAACAGATTGCTAGAGTTTCTCTGCACCCCTGTTAAGCTGGATACACATATTACATGTTGTTGATTTCCTTGTCTGACCAGATAAAATATGACAATACCACAGCCGATAAGCAGTCAAATGGTTGGAAATCCTCCAAAAATACTGGAGAATAAAGAGTGAAAATAATGATGGTATCAATCTGAAAGCGGATTTAAATCCAGTCACCAGACCGGATCCAATGTTCTTAAAAAGATGCACAATTCCACTTGCAATCAATAATCAATTGTGAATCAAGTGAAAGTCCTTAGCATTTGTAGCTGTCTGCGGGTGGCAGGTTTCCATCGCAGTCAAAGGGACTTTCTTTTGTAATAACATAGCAACCAGTATGCTAATCTTATATCAATATTAGAGCAAGGGACATTTTTTATCACACGTTGCGGCAGTAAGTACAAGGTTCTTCCACAGCACTATATTGTTTTTAAAACTGTAATAAAAAATATGCACAGGATTCAACATGTAACACCTAACATTGGCTAACATTAAATAAGAGCCAATGTACAGTAGTTTATGGTGCTTGGGGGTGGATGAAGTGATATTAACTGATAAAAGACAAATTCTTTAATATTGTTTTTAATTGGTTATAAAAGACATTCGAGCCTGATACAAAGTCGACTTAACTCAGGCATCAAAGCACTACATATTCCATGCAAGGACATTGTATTTCACAGAAGAGGGTGACCTAAAGGATTTCTGCAGCTGGAGGTACTAATAAACACAAGGTCATCTTCATTTTCACATAAGAAAAGGGAAACATCCTCAAATGGAACAGATATGAATTGTGCATTCAAGCCCAAAGATTTATATTTTTTGACAGTCATGAAAATGCAAAGTTGTAATGGGTAAAGAATTAATGCTTTGTATTAGCCATGTAACAGATGGATTGTAACTAATTGAAAATTATGCTTCTTCTTTATATTGGTACTCAACAAAGTGTGAGTAGATTCTTTTTTAAGCATTGATTCCTGGGTTTGTGTCAAGTTACAAGATTCGAAAATAATCTTCCCATTCAGAAGTTGCCAAGGCACAAAACCTGATCTAAGTGTTTGTAAGTCCAATCTTAGGTATATAATAGCTCTTGATTGAGCATGACCATGTTGTAATAGACCTAAATCCCCTTTTAACCCCTTGTGGGCCACAGACGTAATGGTTACGTCCATGGCTGCTCCTCTCAGGCACCATGGATGTAACCATTATGTCCAATTACCGGCCCTTGGGGGAAGCGCTGGCGCTCACCCCGAGGGCCGCCCCCCCAACCCCACCAGGTCAGGGCTGGAAGAGGAATCATCCCACTTGGAATGGTGAGGGCTGCACTTTTTTTTACTTTGTGATGCTGCCATGTAGAAAAATCCACAAGACCCAGACACATCAGAAAACTAAACATCTGGTTGATTCCAGGGTGGTGTGCTTCACATGCACCCCGCACCATTTTCTTACCCACAATGCCCTGCAAACCTCCAACTTTTCTGGAAAGCACACATTTTTCCCACATTTTTGTGATGGAACCTTCCATAATCTGCAGGAATCCACAAAATTCGTACCTCCCAACATTGTCTCACCTATACCGATAAAGATTCTGCTGCACTTGTCAGCCTAAAAATGTTTTTTTCTCAAACTGCCCTTTTGGACCCGCTTTGGTTCCCCCTCAATTTCGACATGTTTTTGGCTCTTCCTTGTCACAGGCATTTGGCCCACCTACACAAGTGAGGTATCATTTTCACCAGGAGACTGAGGGGAACGTTGGGTGGTAGGAAATGTGTCCCGGTGCAGTGATACCACACAGAAATGTGGGATTTTTTTTTTTTTTAGCTAAATTTGAGGTTTGCTGAGGATTCTGGATAAGAAATCATTGGGGGATCCACGCAAGTCACACCTCCCTGGACTCCCTCAGGTGTCTAGTTTTCAGAAATGTCTGGGTTTGGTAGGTTTCCCTAGGTGCCTCCTGAGCCCAGGACGAAAAACGCAGGTGTCCCCCCCCAAAACAAACAGGTAGTTTTGTATTTGATAATTTTTATGCCCAGATAGTGTTTTGGGGCATTTCCTTTCGCGAGCACTAGGCCTAACCACACAAGTGAGGTACCATTTTCCACGGGAGACTTGGGGAAACGCTGAGTACAAGGACATTTGTCACTCCTCTCAGATTCCAGAACTTTCTGTCACCGAAATTAGAGGAAAATGTGTTTTTTTTGGCCAACTTTTGAGGTTTGCAAAGGATTCTGGATAACAGAACCTGGTGGGAGCCCCACAACTCACCCCATCTTGGATTCCCCTAGGTGTCTAGTTTTAAAAAATGTGCAGGTTTGGTAGGTTTCCCTAGGTGCGGGCTGAGCTAGAGGCCAAAATCTACAGCTAGGCACTTTGCAAAAAACATGTCAGATTTCAATGTAAAAATGTGATGTGTCCATGTTGTGTTTCCTATCGCTAGCATTAGGCCTACCCATGCAAGTGAGGTATCACTTTTATTGGGAGACTTGGGGGAACACAGAATAGCAAAACAAGTGTTATTACCCCTTGTCTTTTGCTACATTTTTTCCTTCCAAATGTAAGACGGTGTGTAAAAAAGACGTCTATTTGAGAAATGCCTTGTAATTCACATGCTAATATGGGCACCCCGGAATACAGAGATTTGCAAATAACCACTGCTTTTCATCACCTTATTGGAAATACAAAGGTTTTCTTGATTTTCACTTTTTATATTTCAGCAAATGAATTGCTCCATGCCCGGTATAAAATGAAAACCCATTGCAAGGTGCAGCTCATTTATTGGCTCTGGGTACCTAGGTTTCTTGATAAACCTACAAGCGCTATATATCCCTGCAACCAGAAAAGTCTAGCAGACGTAACGGTATATTGCTTTAAAAAATCTGACATAGCCGGGAAAAGTTACAGAGTAAAACTTGGAGAGAAATGGCTGTTTTTTTCCCCCTCAATTTCAATTGTTTTTATTTCAGCTGTTATTTTCTGTAGGAAACACTTGTAGGATCTACACAAATTACCCCTTGCTGAATTCAGAATTCTATCTACTTTTCAGAAGTGTTTAGCTTTCTGGGATTTTTCTGGGATTTTCACTGTATTTTGACTAATTTCTTGGTATCCTTCAGGGGAACCCACAAAGTCTGGGTACCTCTAGAACCCCTAGGTTTTTGGAAAAAAAAGGATGCAAATTTGGCGTGGGTAGCTTATGTGGACAAAAGGTTATGAGGGCCTAAGAGCAAACTGCCCCAAATAGCCAAAAAAAGTCTTGGCACCTGACGGGGAAAAGGTCTGGCTGCGAAGGGGTTAAAAGATCTAAGGCTAAAGACATGATGTTGTTTAGTAAGTACAATCTTTCAGAAAGGTTGTGCAGGCCGTTGTCAATAATTAAAAAAAAATTAATTGCAGGTTTTCTTGATCTATCTTTCTAACTCTTTCAGCAGCTTCCTTTTCTGAGTACTTATTCTATTCATTATTAATGGCAAATGTTTCTGTCACTATGTATTGTTTATTTGTAGTGGGAGCATGGTCTCAGAAGGAATGTTTTCTCTGATTGAGGATAAATGTTCCTTCACAGCCAAAAGACTGGAATGTGCTAATTGAGGTTGGCACAGTTTGCCCACAATGCATGTGCTAACTACTCCAGGGGTCTGTGTGTAATATTGCCAGATCAGGGCAGTCAGGGGTGTTGGAAAGAAAATGACGCATGCAGGTATTGGAATCATAGGCCATAAAGCTCAACCTTCAAACTGGAACTGAGAAGAATTCTAGGTTCCTTTTTGCTTCATATCAGTTATTTCAATTGGAGTGGTGGGTAGTTTTAAACCAGCAGCA
The DNA here is from genome assembly GCF_031143425.1 of Pleurodeles waltl. Classification (NCBI taxonomy): domain Eukaryota; kingdom Metazoa; phylum Chordata; class Amphibia; order Caudata; family Salamandridae; genus Pleurodeles; species Pleurodeles waltl. Next base: position 962,491,891 of record NC_090439.1, read on the forward strand.
CAAGGTGATTGGGTCTGGGTTGGGGGGTTGGGATGCAGGATTTGTTTCACCGAGGATGTGGATGACATGACAAAATTCGGACAGGCCAGAGAGGAAGGACACTATGGAGGCTCTAAGCGCCAGTGAAGGCTTGATGCTGAAGCTTCTCTCCTGGAATGTGAATGGCCTGGGGGACAAACTCAAGTGAGGGGTGGTGAGAAAGGACCTACTCCGACATGACCCAGATATAATCCTGCTAAAAGAAACTCACCTGCTAGGCAATAATTGCAGGTTTCTGGGTAGAGGCAGATATAAAGTGTTGGCACATGCAGGATTCACAAAAGAATCCGGGGGGTAGGCATCCTGATTTGCAGCTCTTTACCACTGGAGGTCGTCTGTGCCTGGGAGGATACACACCTCTGTCATGCTGCGATCCATTGCTGCTGCTATGAGAAGGATATGGTCATTGGATCATGGGGGAACATTTATACCCCATTTGCGCCAAATTTGTGTAATTTTGTTTTACACAAATTCTGTGCAAAACTAACTCCATATTTATATTTTAACATTAGACCCGTCTAACGTTAAAATATTGGAGATTGCACCATTTTTTAGATGTGTGAACCTACCTTGCATCAATGATATGTAAGGTAGGCATTCCCATCTAAAAAATGGTGCTAACCCCATAGCCCCATATTTATTCCCCATGCTAAAATGACGGATGGGTCGGAGGAGAGGTTAAATAATGGTGCAAAGCTTGCTTTGCACCATTATTTAACACCTGAGTCAGACCAGGCGTTAAGAGACCTGTGGACCCATTTCCATTGTTAACGACCATGGAATGAGTCCACACGTGCCCTCCTCAAACCACAGGAACACCGCCACCCACACCAGAGGGACACCGGAGGATGGGGACCCCATCCCAGGTAAGTAGGATAAGTATAGGTAGGTATTTTATTTTAATTAAAGTACCATCGAGGCCTAACTTGGGTCCCCTGCATGGCACAGGGTACAATGGCCATGCCCAGGGGACACTGGTCCCTTGTGCTGGCCATTGGGGTGGTGAGCATGACTCCTGTCTTTTCTAAGACAGGAGTCAAGTGGTATAAATGGTTTTGTGTCAGAAAATGATGCTAGGCTGGTTTAGAGTAATCTTTTTTTATTCTAACCAGCCTAACATCATTTTTTAGTGCAAATCCCCTTCTCACATACCGCCACCCTTTGCACCGGCTAGCGCCATTCCATAAATATGGCAGCAGGCTGGTGCTCAGGAATGGTGCAAGCCGGTGCTAAACTGTTTGGTGCAAAACTGCATTAATGCAGGTTTGCACCAAAAAGTATAAATATGCCCCATGGTACTTCCCCTAGGCTCTATAATCTAGGGGCCTGGAGCATATGGGGACCAGGCTCACAAGCTCCTCAGATGCATTGAACATCACTGGGGGAGGAGTGGGCTCCATCTGACATTGCAAGGGGACATAGACAGGGTAACTAAATCAGGTGACCTTTAGAGACCGAACACAAGACTGGCTACTTTTGTGGAAGCTATGGACTTGGTTGGCTTATGGCAGGTGACAAACCCTGATACACACCAATACCCATATGCAGTGAAGTCAATGAGAGCTATGTCCCGACTGGACTACGTTTTAGTGCCCACATGTCAGAGGACTAGGTACCCTGGTACCGCCTTCCTCCCCTGAGGCATTTCAGACCATTCGTCACTGCTCATCAAGGTTCACATGGGTGTCCCGAACTGGATGGGAACATGGAGACTTGATGCATGGGAACTGAAGGATAGAGAGACAAAAACAATGATGCCTACAGCAACAGCCAGCTAATTTACAAAAAATTAAGGTATTATCTGATCAGCCACTGACCTATGGGAAGCATATAAAGTGGTCCTGAGGGGTCAGTTGCACACAGGGTGGGCCTGAGAAGGGATAAGGAGGTGACAGCTGGAAACTACAGGAATAGTTGTTTCAGCTGGAGGCTGATTATGTGGCCACCCTCGGTGGAGACCGGACGCATAAGATTGTGGATGTCAGGCAGGAATACAATGCACTTGTGCGTCAGTAGGAGAGAGGCCAATTTTGGGCCATTCAGGGTCTGATATATGAGGTTGGCAATGAGGTTGTCAAGATCCTAGCATGGCTGTCAAAAGAGGAGGAGGGGCAATGTCGGATCAGCGGGATTAGGACAGAAGTGATGGCTCGGCAGGAAACACCCCTGGCTGTTGCACAGGAGTTTGCAGAATATCAGGATCAGCTCTACCAAAGCCGGGCCACCCTTGACCGAGGGGACCTAAAGGATTTTATGGGTGATCCCTTGACTCCCACCTGGTTCAATGCTGGCAAGGGTCTCCTCAATGCTGCCCATGTTTAACAGAGCTAGGGAAACGGGCACCCTGCCACCTTATCTTCAAGAAGCCATGAATGTCTTGATTCAGAAAGCGGAAAAGGTGGCTGACGATTGTTCCTCACACACACCAGTCTCCCTGATCAATACAGAGACTAACATTCTGGACAAGAATTTTGCAAATCATCTAATACAAATGATCGACTCCCTTGTTGCTCCACATCAGTCTAGTTTTATGCCATATAGAGCTACGATGCATAATCTGAGGTGGTTACTGGGTTGCTTGGCAGGGAGCAGGCGCCTGCAGGAGCATTGGGTCCTCTTGACCTTAGATGCTGAGAAGAGCTTTGATTCCCTAGAATGGCCGTACATGATGGCTGTCCTCCGGAAGATGGGTTTGAGCCAGTATTTTCTGCCCTGGATCAGCCTGCTATATTCAGACCCATTGGTGTGGGACTGAGTGAATGCGGTAATATCCATTTGATTTGGCCTGCCCTGGGGTACCAGGCTGGGCTGCTCTCTCTTCCAGATAGTATTTGCTGTGTCCCTCGAACAGTTGGCATAATCGATCATGGGCAACACACAAATCAGGGGCCTTCAATGGGACTCGGGCTGGGAGGACATTGTCTCCCTATACACCACAACGTTCTCATTTATCTGGCGGCCCCCCAACCTTCAATACAGAGAATCTTGGATATTTGAACAATTTTTGGCTGCTACGCAGGGTTCCGGAACAACTGGTATACGTTAGACACCTTTCCACTGGGGACAGATGCCCCAGCAATGCTGGGGAACTGCCCATTTCATTGGACAATCCAGGGTTTCCAATATCTGGGCATTTTGGTAACACCAAATGTAGCCCTATATATGCAGGAGAACCTGGACAGGGTTTTGGAGGTCTATCAAAAGGATGTAGAGAGATGGAGAAAGCTGCTGCTTTCAGTTCTGGGTCTATAAGATGATATACTTACCCTAATTCCTATTCATCCCGCAGAATACTCCCATCCAGCCCCAGACACATTTTTCTGCAAGGTGAATAAAACTATGAGAGTGTTGCTCTGGGATGGCCGAATACCCAGAATGGCCCTCTCAACACTGACTAGAAGCCAAACAGATGGGACCATTGCACTCCTGAATCTCTGGCTCTAATGTTGGGCTTCACAGTTGTTGACAGTCATCAACTGGGTTTTCTTGTCCCAACAGGAACCTTCCCTGTGGGCAGATCGCACCATCATGGCCCCAGAGGTATACCTCTGAAGATTTTATGAAGGGCTAACAGTTCCCCCTCTCCTTATTCCGATGGAGAAAGTAGTCTGCATTTGGAGGAGGGCGACAGGTGCATTGGAGTGGCAGGGCAGGGTGACATTGCGGACTCTGCTCTGGGACTTGGATCTCCACCAGGGTCAAAGGAACATAGAGGGTCCTCGAAAATGGGTTCTGCTGGGGGTTTCCCAGTTGGGGGATGTCTGGAGGGACAATGCAGTAATCCTGTCTGATGAACTGCAATCTTAATGCAAGTTGTCAGGTAGTCAGTTTTTGAGATACCAACAGATGTGTTTTTTGCTCAGCAAAAGTGAAGCACTGCAGACCACGGTAGAGGAGGTATTCCCCTTCAAATGTAGAATCTTGGGTCCTCCCCTGACAAAACATGCTGTGCCCTGAATGTACTCCACACTGCTGAACAACAGTCTTCCTCCCATAGACCACTTGAAAGAAAGGTGGGAGGGAGATCTGGGAGTACTGGAGTATGACGTGTGAATCAGGCATGCGTACATCCCAGAGAAGTTGCGATCCGGGCAGGATTCTTCCTGATACAACTGAAAAATCTGCATAGGACCTACTATACCAGAACCAAGCTGTTTAACCCCTTCGCTGCCAGGCCTTTTCCCCCTCCTGTGCCAGGCCTTTTTTTGCCTATTTGGGGCAGTTCGCGCTTAGGCCCTCATAACTTTTTGTCCACATAAGCTAACGAAGCCAAATTTGCGTCCTTTTTTTCCAACATCCTAGGGATTCTAGAGGTACCCAGACTTTGTGGGTTCTCCTGAAGGAGGCCAAGAAATTGGCCAAAATACAGTGAAAATTTCATTTTTTTCAAAAAAATTGGAAAAAGTGGCTGCAGAAGAAGGCTTGTGGTTTTTCCCCTGAAAATGGCATCAACAAAGGGTTTGCGGTGCTAAACTCAGCAGCTTCCCAGCTTTCAGGAACAGGCAGACTTGAATCAGAAAACCCAATTTTTCAATACAATTTTGGCATTTTACTGGGGCATACCCCATTTGTGCAATTTTTTGTGCTTTCAGCCTCCTTCCAGTCAGTGACAGGAATGCTCATGAAATCAATGCTGGATCCCAGAAACCTAAACATTTCTGAAAAGTAGACAAAATTCTTAATTTAGCAAGGGGTCATTTGTGTAGATCCTACAAGGGTTTCCTACAGAAAATAACAGCTGAAAAAGAAAAATATTGAAATTGAGGTGAAAAAACCATCAATTTTTCTCTACGTTTTACTCTGTAACTTTTCCCTGCAATGTCAGATTATCGAAAGCAATATACCGTTACGTCTGCTGGACTCCTCTGGTTGCGGGGATATATAGGGTTTGTAGGTTCATCAAGAACCCGAGGAACCCAGAGCCAATAAATGAGCTGCACCCTGCAGTGCGTTTTCATTCTATACCGGGTATACAGCAATTCATTTGCTGAAATATAAGAAGTAAAAAATTGCTATCAAGAAAACCTTTGCATTTCCAAAAAGGGCACAAGATAAGGTGTTGAGGAGCAGTGGTTATTTGCACATCTCTGAATTCCGGGGTGACCATAGTAGCACGTGAATTACAGGGAATTTCTCAAATAGATGTCTTTTTTACACACACTCCTATATTTGGAAGGAAAAAATGTAGAGAAAGACAAGGGGCAATAGTACTTGTTTTGCTAATCTATGTTCCCCCAAGTCTCCCGATAAAAATGGTACCTCACTTGTGTGGGTAGGCCTAGCACCCGCGACAGGATATGCCCCAAAACACAACGTGGACACATCACAGAAAACAGAGCTGTTTTTAGCAAAGTGACTACCTGTAGATTTTGGCCTCTAGCTCAGCCGCCACCTAGGGAAACCTACCAAACCTGTGCATTTCTGAAAACTAGAGACCTAGGGGAATCCAAGGAGGGGTGACTTGTGTGGCTCGGACCAGGTTCTGTTACCCAGAATCCTTTGCAAACCTCAAAATTTGGCTAAAAAAACACATGTTCCTCACATTTCTGTGGCAGAAAGTTCTGGAATCTGAGAGGAGCCACAAATTTCCTTCCACCCAGCGTTCCCCCACGTCTCCCGATAAAAATGATACCTCACTTGTGTGGGTAGGCCTAGCGCCCGCGACAGGATATGCCCCAAAACACAACGTGGACATATCACAGAAAACAGAGCTGTTTTTAGCAAAGTGACTACCTGTAGATTTTGGCCTCTAGCTCAGCCGCCACGTAGGGAAACCTACCAAACCTGTGCATTTCTGAAAACTAGAGACCTAGGGGAATCCAAGGAGGGGTGACTTGCGGGGCTCGGACCAGGTTCTGTTACCCAGAATCCTTTGCAAACCTCAAAATTTGGCTAAAAAAACACATGTTCCTCACATTTCTGTGGCAGAAAGTTCTGGAATCTGAGAGGAGCCACAAATTTCCATCCACCCAGCGTTCCCCCACGTCTCCCGATAAAAATGATACCTCACTTGTGTGGGTAGGCCTAGCGCCCGCGACAGGATATGCCCCAAAACACAACGTGGACATATCACAGAAAACAGAGCTGTTTTTATCAAAGTGACTACCTGTAGATTTTGGCCTCTAGCTCAGCCGCCACCTAGGGAAACCTACCAAACCTGTGCATTTCTGAAAACTAGAGACCTAGGGGAATCCAAGGAGGGGTGACTTGCAGGGCTCGGACCAGGTTCTGTTACCCAGAATCCTTTGCAAACCTCAAAATTTGGCTTAAAAAAACACATGTTCCTCACATTTCTGTGGCAGAAAGTTCTGGAATCTGAGAGGAGCCACAAATTTCCTTCCACCCAGCGTTCCCCCACGTCTCCCGATAAAAATGATACCTCACTTGTGTGGGTAGGCCTAGCGCCCGCGACAGGATATGCCCCAAAACACAACGTGGACATATCACAGAAAACAGAGCTGTTTTTAGCAAAGTGACTACCTGTAGATTTTGGCCTCTAGCTCAGCCGCCACCTAGGGAAACCTACCAAACCTGTGCATTTCTGAAAACTAGAGACCTAGGGGAATCCAAGGAGGGGTGACTTGCGGGGCTCGGACCAGGTTCTGTTACCCAGAATCCTTTGCAAACCTCAAAATTTGGCTAAAAAAACACATGTTCCTCACATTTCTGTGGCAGAAAGTTCTGGAATCTGAGAGGAGCCACAAATTTCCTTCCACCCAGCGTTCCCCCACGTCTCCCGATAAAAATGATACCTCACTTGTGTGGGTAGGCCTAGCGCCCGCGACAGGATATGCCCCAAAACACAACGTGGACATATCACAGAAAACAGAGCTGTTTTTAGCAAAGTGACTACCTGTAGATTTTGGCCTCTAGCTCAGCCGCCACCTAGGGAAACCTACCAAACCTGTGCATTTCTGAAAACTAGAGACCTAGGGGAATCCAAGGAGGGGTGACTTGTGTGGCTCGGACCAGGTTCTGTTACCCAGAATCCTTTGCAAACCTCAAAATTTGGCTAAAAAAACACATGTTCCTCACATTTCTGTGGCAGAAAGTTCTGGAATCTGAGAGGAGCCACAAATTTCCTTCCACCCAGCGTTCCCCCACGTCTCCCGATAAAAATGATACCTCACTTGTGTGGGTAGGCCTAGCACCCGCGACAGGATATGCCCCAAAACACAACGTGGACACATCACAGAAAACAGAGCTGTTTTTAGCAAAGTGACTACCTGTAGATTTTGGCCTCTAGCTCAGCCGCCACCTAGGGAAACCTACCAAACCTGTGCATTTCTGAAAACTAGAGACCTAGGGGAATCCAAGGAGGGGTGACTTGTGTGGCTCGGACCAGGTTCTGTTACCCAGAATCCTTTGCAAACCTCAAAATTTGGCTAAAAAAACACATGTTCCTCACATTTCTGTGGCAGAAAGTTCTGGAATCTGAGAGGAGCCACAAATTTCCTTCCACCCAGCGTTCCCCCACGTCTCCCGATAAAAATGATACCTCACTTGTGTGGGTAGGCCTAGCGCCCGCGACAGGATATGCCCCAAAACACAACGTGGACATATCACAGAAAACAGAGCTGTTTTTAGCAAAGTGACTACCTGTAGATTTTGGCCTCTAGCTCAGCCGCCACGTAGGGAAACCTACCAAACCTGTGCATTTCTGAAAACTAGAGACCTAGGGGAATCCAAGGAGGGGTGACTTGCGGGGCTCGGACCAGGTTCTGTTACCCAGAATCCTTTGCAAACCTCAAAATTTGGCAAAAAAAACACATGTTCCTCACATTTCTGTGGCAGAAAGTTCTGGAATCTGAGAGGAGCCACAAATTTCCATCCACCCAGCGTTCCCCCACGTCTCCCGATAAAAATGATACCTCACTTGTGTGGGTAGGCCTAGCGCCCGCGACAGGATATGCCCCAAAACACAACGTGGACATATCACAGAAAACAGAGCTGTTTTTAGCAAAGTGACTACCTGTAGATTTTGGCCTCTAGCTCAGCCGCCACCTAGGGAAACCTACCAAACCTGTGCATTTCTGAAAACTAGAGACCTAGGGGAATCCAAGGAGGGGTGACTTGCAGGGCTCGGACCAGGTTCTGTTACCCAGAATCCTTTGCAAACCTCAAAATTTGGCTAAAAAAAACACATGTTCCTCACATTTCTGTGGCAGAAAGTTCTGGAATCTGAGAGGAGCCACAAATTTCCTTCCACCCAGCGTTCCCCCACGTCTCCCGATAAAAATGATACCTCACTTGTGTGGGTAGGCCTAGCGCCCGCGACAGGATATGCCCCAAAACACAACGTGGACATATCACAGAAAACAGAGCTGTTTTTAGCAAAGTGACTACCTGTAGATTTTGGCCTCTAGCTCAGCCGCCACCTAGGGAAACCTACCAAACCTGTGCATTTCTGAAAACTAGAGACCTAGGGGAATCCAAGGAGGGGTGACTTGCGGGGCTCGGACCAGGTTCTGTTACCCAGAATCCTTTGCAAACCTCAAAATTTGGCTAAAAAAACACATGTTCCTCACATTTCTGTGGCAGAAAGTTCTGGAATCTGAGAGGAGCCACAAATTTCCTTCCACCCAGCGTTCCCCCACGTCTCCCGATAAAAATTATACCTCACTTGTGTGGGTAGGCCTAGCGCCCGCGACAGGATATGCCCCAAAACACAACGTGGACATATCACAGAAAACAGAGCTGTTTTTAGCAAAGTGACTACCTGTAGATTTTGGCCTCTAGCTCAGCCGCCACCTAGGGAAACCTACCAAACCTGTGCATTTCTGAAAACTAGAGACCTAGGGGAATCCAAGGAGGGGTGACTTGTGTGGCTCGGACCAGGTTCTGTTACCCAGAATCCTTTGCAAACCTCAAAATTTGGCTAAAAAAACACATGTTCCTCACATTTCTGTGGCAGAAAGTTCTGGAATCTGAGAGGAGCCACAAATTTCCTTCCACCCAGCGTTCCCCCACGTCTCCCGATAAAAATGATACCTCACTTGTGTGGGTAGGCCTAGCACCTGCGACAGGATATGCCCCAAAACACAACGTGGACACATCACAGAAAACAGAGCTGTTTTTAGCAAAGTGACTACCTGTAGATTTTGGCCTCTAGCTCAGCCGCCACCTAGGGAAACCTACCAAACCTGTGCATTTCTGAAAACTAGAGACCTAGGGGAATCCAAGGAGGGGTGACTTGTGTGGCTCGGACCAGGTTCTGTTACCCAGAATCCTTTGCAAACCTCAAAATTTGGCTAAAAAAACACATGTTCCTCACATTTCTGTGGCAGAAAGTTCTGGAATCTGAGAGGAGCCACAAATTTCCTTCCACCCAGCGTTCCCCCACGTCTCCCGATAAAAATGATACCTCACTTGTGTGGGTAGGCCTAGCGCCCGCGACAGGATATGCCCCAAAACACAACGTGGACATATCACAGAAAACAGAGCTGTTTTTAGCAAAGTGACTACCTGTAGATTTTGGCCTCTAGCTCAGCCGCCACCTAGGGAAACCTACCAAACCTGTGCATTTCTGAAAACTAGAGACCTAGGGGAATCCAAAGAGGGGTGACTTGCGGGGCTCGGACCAGGTTCTGTTACCCAGAATCCTTTGCAAACCTCAAAATTTGGCTAAAAAAACACATGTTCCTCACATTTCTGTGGCAGAAAGTTCTGGAATCTGAGAGGAGCCACAAATTTCCTTCCACCCAGCGTTCCCCCACGTCTCCCGATAAAAATGATACCTCACTTGTGTGGGTAGGCCTAGCGCCCGCGACAGGATATGCCCCAAAACACAACGTGGACATATCACAGAAAACAGAGCTGTTTTTAGCAAAGTGACTACCTGTAGATTTTGGCCTCTAGCTCAGCCGCCACCTAGGGAAACCTACCAAACCTGTGCATTTCTGAAAACTAGAGACCTACGGGAATCCAAGGAGGGGTGACTTGCGGGGCTCGGACCAGGTTCTGTTACCCAGAATCCTTTGCAAACCTCAAAATTTGGCTAAAAAAACACATGTTCCTCACATTTCTGTGGCAGAAAGTTCTGGAATCTGAGAGGAGCCACAAATTTCCATCCACCCAGCGTTCCCCCACGTCTCCCGATAAAAATGATACCTCACTTGTGTGGGTAGGCCTAGCGCCCGCGACAGGATATGCCCCAAAACACAACGTGGACATATCACAGAAAACAGAGCTGTTTTTAGCAAAGTGACTACCTGTAGATTTGGCCTCTAGCTCAGCCGCCACCTAGGGAAACCTACCAAACCTGTGCATTTCTGAAAACTAGAGACATAGGGGAATCCAAGGAGGGGTGACTTGCAGGGCTCGGACCAGGTTCTGTTACCCAGAATCCTTTGCAAACCTCAAAATTTGGCTAAAAAAAACACATGTTCCTCACATTTCTGTGGCAGAAAGTTCTGGAATCTGAGAGGAGCCACAAATTTCCTTCCACCCAGCGTTCCCCCACGTCTCCCGATAAAAATGATACCTCACTTGTGTGGGTAGGCCTAGCGCCCGCGACAGGATATGCCCCAAAACACAACGTGGACATATCACGGAAAACAGAGCTGTTTTTAGCAAAGTGACTACCTGTAGATTTTGGCCTCTAGCTCAGCCGCCACCTAGGGAAACCTACCAAACCTGTGCATTTCTGAAAACTAGAGACCTAGGGGAATCCAAGGAGGGGTGACTTGCGGGGCTCGGACCAGGTTCTGTTACCCAGAATCCTTTGCAAACCTCAAAATTTGGCTAAAAAAACACATGTTCCTCACATTTCTGTGGCAGAAAGTTCTGGAATCTGAGAGGAGCCACAAATTTCCTTCCACCCAGCGTTCCCCCACGTCTCCCGATAAAAATGATACCTCACTTGTGTGGGTAGGCCTAGCGCCCGCGACAGGATATGCCCCAAAACACAACGTGGACATATCACAGAAAACAGAGCTGTTTTTAGCAAAGTGACTACCTGTAGATTTTGGCCTCTGGCTCAGACGCCACCTAGGGAAACCTACCAAACCTGTGCATTTCTGAAAACTAGAGACCTAGGGGAATCCAAGGAGGGGTGACTTGCAGGGCTCGGACCAGGTTCTGTTACCCAGAATCCTTTGCAAACCTCAAAATTTGGCTTAAAAAAACACATGTTCCTCACATTTCTGTGGCAGAAAGTTCTGGAATCTGAGAGGAGCCACAAATTTCCTTCCAAACAGCGTTCCCCCACGTCTCCCGATAAAAATGATACCTCACTTGTGTGGGTAGGCCTAGCGCCCGCGACAGGATATGCCCCAAAACACAACGTGGACATATCACAGAAAACAGAGCTGTTTTTAGCAAAGTGACTACCTGTAGATTTTGGCCTCTAGCTCAGCCGCCACCTAGGGAAACCTACCAAACCTGTGCATTTCTGAAAACTAGAGACCTAGGGGAATCCAAGGAGGGGTGACTTGCGGGGCTCGGACCAGGTTCTGTTACCCAGAATCCTTTGCAAACCTCAAAATTTGGCTAAAAAAACACATGTTCCTCACATTTCTGTGGCAGAAAGTTCTGGAATCTGAGAGGAGCCACAAATTTCCTTCCACCCAGCGTTCCCCCACGTCTCCCGATAAAAATGATACCTCACTTGTGTGGGTAGGCCTAGCGCCCGCGACAGGATATGCCCCAAAACACAACGTGGACATATCACAGAAAACAGAGCTGTTTTTAGCAAAGTGACTACCTGTAGATTTTGGCCTCTAGCTCAGCCGCCACCTAGGGAAACCTACCAAACCTGTGCATTTCTGAAAACTAGAGACCTAGGGGAATCCAAGGAGGGGTGACTTGTGTGGCTCGGACCAGGTTCTGTTACCCAGAATCCTTTGCAAACCTCAAAATTTGGCTAAAAAAACACATGTTCCTCACATTTCTGTGGCAGAAAGTTCTGGAATCTGAGAGGAGCCACAAATTTCCTTCCACCCAGCGTTCCCCCACGTCTCCCGATAAAAATGATACCTCACTTGTGTGGGTAGGCCTAGCACCCGCGACAGGATATGCCCCAAAACACAACGTGGACACATCACAGAAAACAGAGCTGTTTTTAGCAAAGTGACTACCTGTAGATTTTGGCCTCTAGCTCAGCCGCCACCTAGGGAAACCTACCAAACCTGTGCATTTCTGAAAACTAGAGACCTAGGGGAATCCAAGGAGGGGGACTTGTGTGGCTCGGACCAGGTTCTGTTACCCAGAATCCTTTGCAAACCTCAAAATTTGGCTAAAAAAACACATGTTCCTCACATTTCTGTGGCAGAAAGTTCTGGAATCTGAGAGGAGCCACAAATTTACTTCCACCCAGCGTTCCCCCACGTCTCCCGATAAAAATGATACCTCACTTGTGTGGGTAGGCCTAGCGCCCGCGACAGGATATGCCCCAAAACACAACGTGGACATATTACAGAAAACAGAGCTGTTTTTAGCAAAGTGACTACCTGTAGATTTTGGCCTCTAGCTCAGCCGCCACGTAGGGAAACCTACCAAACCTGTGCATTTCTGAAAACTAGAGACCTAGGGGAATCCAAGGAGGGGTGACTTGCGGGGCTCGGACCAGGTTCTGTTACCCAGAATCCTTTGCAAACCTCAAAATTTGGCTAAAAAAACACATGTTCCTCACATTTCTGTGGCAGAAAGTTCTGGAATCTGAGAGGAGCCACAAATTTCCATCCACCCAGCGTTCCCCCACGTCTCCCGATAAAAATGATACCTCACTTGTGTGGGTAGGCCTAGCGCCCGCGACAGGATATGCCCCAAAACACAACGTGGACATATCACAGAAAACAGAGCTGTTTTTAGCAAAGTGACTACCTGTAGATTTTGGCCTCTAGCTCAGCCGCCACCTAGGGAAACCTACCAAACCTGTGCATTTCTGAAAACTAGAGACCTAGGGGAATCCAAGGAGGGGTGACTTGCAGGGCTCGGACCAGGTTCTGTTACCCAGAATCCTTTGCAAACCTCAAAATTTGGCTAAAAAAAAACACATGTTCCTCACATTTCTGTGGCAGAAAGTTCTGGAATCTGAGAGGAGCCACAAATTTCCTTCCACCCAGCGTTCCCCCACGTCTCCCGATAAAAATGATACCTCACTTGTGTGGGTAGGCCTAGCGCCCGCGACAGGATATGCCCCAAAACACAACGTGGACATATCACAGAAAACAGAGCTGTTTTTAGCAAAGTGACTACCTGTAGATTTTGGCCTCTAGCTCAGCCGCCACCTAGGGAAACCTACCAAACCTGTGCATTTCTGAAAACTAGAGACCTAGGGGAATCCAAGGAGGGGTGACTTGCGGGGCTCGGACCAGGTTCTGTTACCCAGAATCCTTTGCAAACCTCAAAATTTGGCTAAAAAAACACATGTTCCTCACATTTCTGTGGCAGAAAGTTCTGGAATCTGAGAGGAGCCACAAATTTCCTTCCACCCAGCGTTCCCCCACGTCTCCCGATAAAAATTATACCTCACTTGTGTGGGTAGGCCTAGCGCCCGCGACAGGATATGCCCCAAAACACAACGTGGACATATCACAGAAAACAGAGCTGTTTTTAGCAAAGTGACTACCTGTAGATTTTGGCCTCTAGCTCAGCCGCCACCTAGGGAAACCTACCAAACCTGTGCATTTCTGAAAACTAGAGACCTAGGGGAATCCAAGGAGGGGTGACTTGTGTGGCTCGGACCAGGTTCTGTTACCCAGAATCCTTTGCAAACCTCAAAATTTGGCTAAAAAAACACATGTTCCTCACATTTCTGTGGCAGAAAGTTCTGGAATCTGAGAGGAGCCACAAATTTCCTTCCACCCAGCGTTCCCCCACGTCTCCCGATAAAAATGATACCTCACTTGTGTGGGTAGGCCTAGCACCCGCGACAGGATATGCCCCAAAACACAACGTGGACACATCACAGAAAACAGAGCTGTTTTTAGCAAAGTGACTACCTGTAGATTTTGGCCTCTAGCTCAGCCGCCACCTAGGGAAACCTACCAAACCTGTGCATTTCTGAAAACTAGAGACCTAGGGGAATCCAAGGAGGGGTGACTTGTGTGGCTCGGACCAGGTTCTGTTACCCAGAATCCTTTGCAAACCTCAAAATTTGGCTAAAAAAACACATGTTCCTCACATTTCTGTGGCAGAAAGTTCTGGAATCTGAGAGGAGCCACAAATTTCCTTCCACCCAGCGTTCCCCCACGTCTCCCGATAAAAATGATACCTCACTTGTGTGGGTAGGCCTAGCGCCCGCGACAGGATATGCCCCAAAACACAACGTGGACATATCACAGAAAACAGAGCTGTTTTTAGCAAAGTGACTACCTGTAGATTTTGGCCTCTAGCTCAGCCGCCACCTAGGGAAACCTACCAAACCTGTGCATTTCTGAAAACTAGAGACCTAGGGGAATCCAAAGAGGGGTGACTTGCGGGGCTCGGACCAGGTTCTGTTACCCAGAATCCTTTGCAAACCTCAAAATTTGGCTAAAAAAACACATGTTCCTCACATTTCTGTGGCAGAAAGTTCTGGAATCTGAGAGGAGCCACAAATTTCCTTCCACCCAGCGTTCCCCCACGTCTCCCGATAAAAATGATACCTCACTTGTGTGGGTAGGCCTAGCGCCCGCGACAGGATATGCCCCAAAACACAACGTGGACATATCACAGAAAACAGAGCTGTTTTTAGCAAAGTGACTACCTGTAGATTTTGGCCACTAGCTCAGCCGCCACCTAGGGAAACCTACCAAACCTGTGCATTTCTGAAAACTAGAGACCTAGGGGAATCCAAGGAGGGGTGACTTGCGGGGCTCGGACCAGGTTCTGTTACCCAGAATCCTTTGCAAATCTCAAAATTTGGCTAAAAAAACACATGTTCCTCACATTTCTGTGGCAGAAAGTTCTGGAATCTGAGAGGAGCCACAAATTTCCTTCCACCCAGCGTTCCCCCACGTCTCCCGATAAAAATGATACCTCACTTGTGTGGGTAGGCCTAGCGCCCGCGACAGGATATGCCCCAAAACACAACGTGGACATATCACAGAAAACAGAGCTGTTTTTAGCAAAGTGACTACCTGTAGATTTTGGCCTCTAGCTCAGCCGCCACGTAGGGAAACCTACCAAACCTGTGCATTTCTGAAAACTAGAGACCTAGGGGAATCCAAGGAGGGGTGACTTGCGGGGCTCGGACCAGGTTCTGTTACCCAGAATCCTTTGCAAACCTCAAAATTTGGCTAAAAAAACACATGTTCCTCACATTTCTGTGGCAGAAAGTTCTGGAATCTGAGAGGAGCCACAAATTTCCATCCACCCAGCGTTCCCCCACGTCTCCCGATAAAAATGATACCTCACTTGTGTGGGTAGGCCTAGCGCCCGCGACAGGATATGCCCCAAAACACAACGTGGACATATCACAGAAAACAGAGCTGTTTTTAGCAAAGTGACTACCTGTAGATTTGGCCTCTAGCTCAGCCGCCACCTAGGGAAACCTACCAAACCTGTGCATTTCTGAAAACTAGAGACATAGGGGAATCCAAGGAGGGGTGACTTGCAGGGCTCGGACCAGGTTCTGTTACCCAGAATCCTTTGCAAACCTCAAAATTTGGCTAAAAAAAACACATGTTCCTCACATTTCTGTGGCAGAAAGTTCTGGAATCTGAGAGGAGCCACAAATTTCCTTCCACCCAGCGTTCCCCCACGTCTCCCGATAAAAATGATACCTCACTTGTGTGGGTAGGCCTAGCGCCCGCGACAGGATATGCCCCAAAACACAACGTGGACATATCACAGAAAACAGAGCTGTTTTTAGCAAAGTGACTACCTGTAGATTTTGGCCTCTAGCTCAGCCGCCACCTAGGGAAACCTACCAAACCTGTGCATTTCTGAAAACTAGAGACCTAGGGGAATCCAAGGAGGGGTGACTTGCGGGGCTCGGACCAGGTTCTGTTACCCAGAATCCTTTGCAAACCTCAAAATTTGGCTAAAAAAACACATGTTCCTCACATTTCTGTGGCAGAAAGTTCTGGAATCTGAGAGGAGCCACAAATTTCCTTCCACCCAGCGTTCCCCCACGTCTCCCGATAAAAATGATACCTCACTTGTGTGGGTAGGCCTAGCGCCCGCGACAGGATATGCCCCAAAACACAACGTGGACATATCACAGAAAACAGAGCTGTTTTTAGCAAAGTGACTACCTGTAGATTTTGGCCTCTAGCTCAGCCGCCACCTAGGGAAACCTACCAAACCTGTGCATTTCTGAAAACTAGAGACCTAGGGGAATCCAAGGAGGGGTGACTTGTGTGGCTCGGACCAGGTTCTGTTACCCAGAATCCTTTGCAAACCTCAAAATTTGGCTAAAAAAACACATGTTCCTCACATTTCTGTGGCAGAAAGTTCTGGAATCTGAGAGGAGCCACAAATTTCCTTCCACCCAGCGTTCCCCCACGTCTCCCGATAAAAATGATACCTCACTTGTGTGGGTAGGCCTAGCACCCGCGACAGGATATGCCCCAAAACACAACGTGGACACATCACAGAAAACAGAGCTGTTTTTAGCAAAGTGACTACCTGTAGATTTTGGCCTCTAGCTCAGCCGCCACCTAGGGAAACCTACCAAACCTGTGCATTTCTGAAAACTAGAGACCTAGGGGAATCCAAGGAGGGGTGACTTGTGTGGCTCGGACCAGGTTCTGTTACCCAGAATCCTTTGCAAACCTCAAAATTTGGCTAAAAAAACACATGTTCCTCACATTTCTGTGGCAGAAAGTTCTGGAATCTGAGAGGAGCCACAAATTTCCTTCCACCCAGCGTTCCCCCACGTCTCCCGATAAAAATGATACCTCACTTGTGTGGGTAGGCCTAGCGCCCGCGACAGGATATGCCCCAAAACACAACGTGGACATATCACAGAAAACAGAGCTGTTTTTAGCAAAGTGACTACCTGTAGATTTTGGCCTCTAGCTCAGCCGCCACGTAGGGAAACCTACCAAACCTGTGCATTTCTGAAAACTAGAGACCTAGGGGAATCCAAGGAGGGGTGACTTGCGGGGCTCGGACCAGGTTCTGTTACCCAGAATCCTTTGCAAACCTCAAAATTTGGCTAAAAAAACACATGTTCCTCACATTTCTGTGGCAGAAAGTTCTGGAATCTGAGAGGAGCCACAAATTTCCATCCACCCAGCGTTCCCCCACGTCTCCCGATAAAAATGATACCTCACTTGTGTGGGTAGGCCTAGCGCCCGCGACAGGATATGCCCCAAAACACAACGTGGACATATCACAGAAAACAGAGCTGTTTTTAGCAAAGTGACTACCTGGAGATTTTGGCCTCTAGCTCAGCCCCCACCTAGGGAAACCTACCAAACCTGTGCATTTCTGAAAACTAGAGACCTAGGGGAATCCAAGGAGGGGTGACTTGCAGGGCTCGGACCAGGTTCTGTTACCCAGAATCCTTTGCAAACCTCAAGATTTGGCTAAAAAAAACACATGTTCCTCACATTTCTGTGGCAGAAAGTTCTGGAATCTGAGAGGAGCCACAAATTTCCTTCCACCCAGCGTTCCCCCAAGTCTCCCGATAAAAATGATACCTCACTTGCGTGGGTAGGCCTAGCGCCGGCGACAGGAAACACCCCAAAGCGCAACGTGGACACATCCTAAATTTTGGAAAAAAACAGAGGTGTTTTTTGCGAAGTGCCTACCTGTAGATTTTGGCCTCTAGCTCAGCCGGCACCTAGGGAAACCTACCAAACTTGTGCATTTCTGAAAACTAGAGACCTAGGGGAATCCAAGGAGGGGTGACTTGCGGGGCTCGGACCAGGTTCTGTTACCCAGAATCCTTTGCAAACCTCAAAATTTGGCTAAAAATACACATGTTACTCACATTTCTGTGGCAGAAAGTTCTGGAATCTGAGAGGAGCCACAAATTTCCTTCTACCCAGCGTTCCCCCAAGTCTCCCGATAAAAATGATACCTCACTTGCGTGGGTAGGCCTAGCGCTGGCGACAGGAAACACCCCAAAGCGCAACGTGGACACATCCTAAATTTGGGAAAAAACAGAGGTGTTTTTTGCGAAGTGCCTACCTGTAGATTTTGGCCTCTAGCTCAGCCGGCACCTAGGGAAACCTACCAAACCTGTGCATTTCTGAAAACTAGAGACCTAGGGGAATCCAAGGAGGGGTGACTTGCGGGGCTCGGACCAGGTTCTGTTACCCAGAATCCTTTGCAAACCTCAAAATTTGGCTAAAAATACACATGTTACTCACATTTCTGTGGCAGAAAGTTCTGGAATCTGAGAGGAGCCACAAATTTCCTTCTACCCAGCGTTCCCCCAAGTCTCCCGATAAAAATGATACCTCACTTGTGTGGGTAGGACTAGCGCCCACGAAAGGAAAGGGCCCAAAACACAACGTGGACACATCAAATTTTTTTATAAAAAGCAGTGCCTACCTGTGGATTTTGGCCTGTAGCTCAGCCGACACCTGAGGAAACCTAGCAAACCAGTGCATTTTTGAAAACTAGAAACCCAGGGGAATCCAAGATGGGGTGACTTGCGGGGCTCTGACCAGGTTATGTTACCCAGAATCCTTTGCAAACATCAAAATTTGGCCCAAAAAACACTTTTTCCTCTCATTTCGGTGACAGAAAGTTCTGGAATCTGAGAGGAGCCACAAATTTCCTTCCACCCAGCGTTCCCCTAAGTCTCTCGATAAAAATGGTACATCACTTCTGTGGGTAGGCCTAGCGCCCACAAAAGGAAATGGCCCAAAACACAACGTGGACACAACATATTTTTTCACAGAAAACGGAAGGTGTTTTTTGCAAGGTGCCTACCTGTGGTGTTTGGCCTGTAGCTCAGCCGGCCCCAGGGGGGGGGGGGCAGAAATGCCCTAAAATAAATTTGCCCCCCCCAACCCCCACTCTCCCCCGCCGGGAGCGACCCTTGCCTACGGGGTCGCTCCCCCTGCGTGACATTGGCACCAAAAAACAAATCCCCGGTGCCTAGTGGTTTCTGCCCCCTTGGGGGGAGGTTGACCTAAACTCAGCCAATCTGCCCCCCAGGGGGGCAGAAATGGCCTAAATACAATTTGTCCCCCAGGGGAGCGACTTTTGCCTGATGGGTCGCTCCCCATCTCTAAAAAAAAAAAACAAAGAAAAAAAAGAAAAATTCCCCTGGCGCCTAGAGGTTTCTGCCCCCCCCCCCCCCGGGGGCAGATCGGCCTAATAATAGCAGAAATGGCCTAAAATAAATTTGCCCCCCCAACACCCACCCCCCCCCCCGGGAGCGACCCTTGCCTACGCGGTCGCTCCCCCTGCGTGACATTGGCGCCAAAAAACAAATCCCCGGTGCCTAGTGGTTTCTGCCCCCTTGGGGGCAGATTGACCTAAAATTGGCCTAAATACAATTTGCCCCCCCAGGGGAGCGACCCTTGCCTGATGGGTCGCTCCCCATCTCTAAAAAAAAGAAACAACAAAAAAAAAAAAACACAAAAAAAAAATTGCCCTGGTGCCTAGAGTGTTCTGCCCCCCCCCCCGGGGGCAGTTCGGCCTAATAATAGGCCGATCTGTCCCCCGGGGGGCAGAAATGGCCTAAAATAAATTTGCCCCCCCAACCCCCATCCCCCCCCCGGGAGCGACCCTTGCCTACGGGGTCGCTCCCCCTGCGTGACATTGGCGCCAAAAAACAAATCCCCGGTGCCTAGTGGTTTCTGCCCCCTTGCGGGCAGATTGACCTAAAATTGGCCAATCTGCCCCCAGGGGGGCAGAAATGGTCTAAATACAATTTGCCCCCCCAGGGGAGCGACCCTTGCCTGATGGGTCGCTCCGCATCTCTAAAAAAAGAAACAACAAAAAAAAAACACACAAAAAAAAAATTGCCCTGGCGCCTAGAGTGTTCTGCCCCCCCCCCCCCGGGGGCAGTTCGGCCTAATAATAGGCCGATCTGTCCCCCGGGGGGGCAGAAATGGCCTAAAATAAATTTGCCCCCCCAACCCCCACCCCCCCCCCGGGAGCGACCCTTGCCTACGGGGTCGCTCCCCCTGCGTGACATTGGCGCCAAAAAACAAATCCCCGGTGCCTAGTGGTTTCTGCCCCCTTGGGGGCAGATTGACCTAAAATCGGCCAATCTGCCCCCAGGGGGGCAGAAATGGTCTAAATACTATTTGCCCCCCCCCCAGGGGAGCGACCCTTGCCTGATGGGTCGCTCCCCATCTCTAAAAAAAGAAACAACAAAAAAAAAAAACACAAAAAAAAAATTGCCCTGGCGCCTAGAGTGTTCTGCCCCCCCCCCCCGGGGGCAGTTCGGCCTAATAATAGGCCGATCTGTCCCCCGGGGGGGCAGAAATGGCCTAAAATAAATTTGCCCCCCCAACCCCCAACCCCCGGGAGCGACCCTTGCCTACGGGGTCGCTCCCCCTGCGTGACATTGGTGCCAAAAAACAAATCCCCGGTGCCTAGTGGTTTCTGCCCCCTTGGGGGCAGATTGACCTAAAATTGGCCAATCTGCCCCCAGGGGGGCAGAAATGGTCTAAATACAATTTGCCCCCCCAGGGGAGCGACCCTTGCCTGATGGGTCGCTCCCCATCTCTAAAAAAAGAAACAACAAAAAAAAAAAAACACAAAAAAAAAATTGCCCTGGCGCCTAGAGTGTTCTGCCCCCCCCCCCGGGGGCAGTTCGGCCTAATAATAGGCCGATCTGTCCCCCGGGGGGGCAGAAATGGCCTAAAATAAATTTGCCCCCCCAACCCCCACCCCCCCCCCCCCGGGAGCGACCCTTGCCTACGGGGTCGCTCCCCCTGCGTGACATTGGCGCCAAAAAACAAATCCCCGGTGCCTAGTGGTTTCTGCCCCCTTGGGGGCAGATTGACCTAAAATTGGCCAATCTGCCCCCAGGGGGGCAGAAATGGTCTAAATACAATATGCCCCCCCAGGGGAGCGACCCTTGCCTGATGGGTCGCTCCCCATCTCTAAAAAAAGAAACAACAAAAAAAAAAAACACAAAAAAAAAATTGCCCTGGCGCCTAGAGTGTTCTGCCCCCCCCCGGGGGCAGTTCGGCCTAATAATAGGCCGATCTGTCCCCCGGGGGGGCAGAAATGGCCTAAAATAAATTTGCCCCCCCAACCCCCACCCCCCCCCCGGGAGCGACCCTTGCCTACGGGGTCGCTCCCCCTGCGTGACATTGGCGCCAAAAAACAAATCCCCGGTGCCTAGTGGTTTCTGCCCCCTTGGGGGCAGATTGACCTAAAATCGGCCAATCTGCCCCCAGGGGGGCAGAAATGGTCTAAATACAATTTGCCCCCCCAGGGGAGCGACCCTTGCCTGATGGGTCGCTCCCCATCTCTAAAAAAAGAAACAACAAAAAAAAAAAACACAAAAAAAAAATTGCCCTGGCGCCTAGAGTGTTCTGCCCCCCCCCCCGGGGGCAGTTCGGCCTAATAATAGGCCGATCTGTCCCCCGGGGGGGCAGAAATGGCCTAAAATAAATTTGCCCCCCCAACCCCCGGGAGCGACCCTTGCCTACGGGGTCGCTCCCCCTGCGTGACATTGGCGCCAAAAAACAAATCCCCGGTGCCTAGTGGTTTCTGCCCCCTTGGGGGCAGATTGACCTAAAATCGGCCAATCTGATCCCAGGGGGGCAGAAATGGTCTAAATACAATTTGCCCCCCAGGGGAGCGACCCTTGCCTGATGGGTCGCTCCCCATCTCTAAAAAAAAAAAAAAGAACAAAAAAAAAAAACACAAACAAAAATTTGCCCTGGCGCCTAGAGGTTTCTTCCCCCCCTGGGGGCAGATCGGCCTAATAATAGGCCGATCTGCCCCCAGGGGGGGCAGAAATGGCCTAAAATAAATTCCCCTCCCCCCCAGGGAGCGACCCTTGCCTAAGTGGTCGCTCCCTTTGCGTGAAATTCACGCAAAGAAAAAACTCCCTGGTGTCTAGTGGTTTCTACCCCCCTTGGGGGCAGATTGGCCTCATCAAAATAGGCCAATCTGCCCCCAAGGGGGGCAGAAATGGGCAAAATATAATTTCCCCCCAAGGGGAGCGACCCTTGCCTAAGGGGTCGCTCCCCACCAAAAAAAAAAAAAATGAAACAAAAAAAAAAAATGGTCCCTGGTGCCTAGAGGTTTCTGCCCCCCCTGGGGGCAGATCGGCCTAATAGTAGGCCGATCTGCCCCCAGGGGGGGCAGAAAAGGCCTTCCCGAAAATATGCCCCCCTGGGAGCGACCCTTGCCCAAGGGGTCGCTCCCTTTTGTCAATAACAATAAAAAAAAAAAAAAATCCCTGGTGTCTAGTGGTTTCTACCCCCCTTGGGGGCAGATTGGCCTCATCAAAATAGGCCAATCATGCCCCCAAGGGGGGCAGAAATGGCCAAAATATAATTTTCCCCCAAGGGGAACGACCCTTGCCTAAGGGGTCGCTCCCCACCTCAATAAAAAAAAATGAAACAAAAAAAAAAAAAAAAAAAAAAAAAAAGGTCCCTGGTGCCTAGAGGTTTCTGCCCCCAAGGGGGGCAGAAAAGGCCTTTTAAAAAAAATGCCCCCCTGGGAGCGACCCTTGCCCAAGGGGTCGCTCCCTTTTGTCTATTTCAATGAAAAAAAAAAAAATCCCTGGTGTCTAGTGGGGTTTCAAAAGCCGGATTGCAAGCAATCCGGCTTTTGAAACCCTCGGAGGGACTTCAAAGGGAAGGAAATACTTTTCCTTCCCTTTGAAGCCCCTCCGGGCCTCCCAAGTGATTGAAAAAGAAATGCTTTTGCATTTCTTTTTCAATCGCGCTGGAAGCAGAGCTTCCAGCGCGACGAGGGAGGCCCCTGTGACACATCAGCGCGCGCGCGCGCGCTGACGTCACAGGGGGGGGGTGGGGGGGTCAGGGGTGGAAGGGGAAGGTCTTCCCCTTCCATCCCCGACTTGGGGGGGGAAGGGGAGTGCACGGGGGGCGCGCTAGCGCGCCCCCAAGTTCCCCTGTGCCATGGACGAGATGATCTTGTCCAAGGCACAGGGGAACTGTAGCCTTGGACGAGATAATCTCGTCCAAGGCACAGAAGAGGTTAAGATGGGTTGACTCATGACGACCGATGCCTACGGAGCTGTCATACTAGAGGCACCTTGATCCACATGCTCTGGGAGTGCCCGAAGTTGGGGGCAAAAACATTTTGAAGACCACGGGAGAGAAGGTGAAGCTCACCCCCCCCCCCGCTGGTATCCCCGGGGATCTCAGGTTACCAAACCTTGGACCGTTATAGCTTTCTGTTCTGCAGTCTGGCCCTGATGGTGGCACCCAGTGATGTTCGGAAATACTGGGGGACGCCCACTTTACCCACTATGAGAGAATGGGAGGAGGGTCTCGACTGGTGTGTGGGGTAGAGAAATTAGTATATCAGGCCGATGGAGAAAGGTGAGAAAATGAGAGGAATAGGGGCCATTACTGGAAGTCTGCCACACAGACAAGTAACTGAGGCCTTAGCTGTGGATTGATTGAGGGGACCCCCTGACATGCTGTGAATATTGACTAGGAGGAGTCTTATTTGTCATGTTATTATCTGGTCTTACCCAACCCTGGGTAGTTAAATGTAATTCTGAATGTATACTGTATCCACATGTACTCAAAGTTGGGGGATTGTGTTATGCTGTTTACTTTTATACAAAAATCAATAAAAAGATTTTATTTAAAAATACATATATATATATATATATATATATGTATATATATATATCAGTTATTTCCGAATCTGAAATGTTCATTAGTAATTGACAAATATTGAACATGGTTAAGTTAGCTTTTAGTATGACTAGACTTTTCCAAATTCATTGTGTACTTTTTGAAAAATAGAAGGCTTAGAGATGTGGCTTGTCTTCACTCCAAAAATAAGGACCTTTCTTCAAGAGACTGACTATTAAGAGATGGATCTTCTCAATGTTTCCATTGTGTGTGTATGTTTCGCTACCATAGCTAGTTCAATGTATATAACAGTATGCATATTCTTCATTGTTTAAATTGGCACACACCTGTAATTCAGACATCATTTGTTTTATAGTCTCTCTATCCCGGTCATCTGAAATAAAACCAGGAAGAATCTGGTCATTCGTTGAAAATTTCAAAATGTATGGTAATTGCAATGTGTCAATAGGTCCTAAATTCAAATAAGGAACCTTTTCTCGAGCTATGCCGTTGGACACAGGATAAGCTGTTATGATTACAGCGTAGTGATTTCTTTGGTTGTATGGGATGAAAGATGCAGTTGCAGTTCACCAACCGCAGGTTGTGAAAATTGCCCTTTCAAGGAAATAATGGGCCTGATTACAACTTTGGCGGAGGGGGTTAATCCGTCCCAAATGTGACGGATATCCCGCCCACTGTATTACAAGTTCCATAGGATATAATGGACTCGTAATATGGTGGGCGGTATATCCGTCACATTTGGGACGGATTAACCACCTCCGCCAAAGTTGTAATCAGGCCCAATGTCTTTTCAGTAGCAGTAGAATGAAGGTCAGTGTTGATATCCACATGATGAAAAGAAACACTACTAAAGCAATCCAAGCATACGACCAAGGTAGAGTCACATGTCTGTCATGACACCAGTGATAAGCAATAACAAATCTATGCATAGAGTGACTTTGGAGCAAGATGAAAAATCCTCTGTGCAAAGTTCAGAGTTATCCCAGAGTGGGGAGAGGCTGAATCCTTCTTGGTGTCTGTGATGGTCAGTTGTAGAGAATCAGCCACATATTGCTTCTTCACACGGTTGATGGCGACCTCTCTCTTTCTTCTTCAACCAGACAAAGGAGGCAGGATGGCAGTTTGTTTGCCGTTTACCCTAAGGGCTGGAACAAATTGGCTGTAGGATGGTTCAAATACTTGTGGATCTTTTAAAAAACTAGAGCCCTTAACTTTAGGGACCTACCCATCGGCATAAGTAACACATTTCTCTTCGCTGGTGGCAACTTCAGAATGGTTCACATTAGACAGCTTGTCTGTGACCTCTTGGATACTCTGTAAGAATTTCAAACATTTCCAGCTCAAACTTTTCTTCATCTGCCACACCTTCCCAGGATTATCTAGGCCAGGCACATACATAGGAATTTCCAAGAGTACCTCGTATGAAGTGCACCCTCCCAATACACATCTAGGCAAGTTATTATTGCTCTATGGTCGCCATACAAATCACGCTACCAACTAAGACCTGAAATTAGAATCCCAGCAGCTAAGACTTACTTAATCACACCATAAGGATGCTAAACTAATCCATTGGACTCAGCTCAAAACAGATTGCTGAACTGCAGACAAACTCCCATGGTAGAAAAGCATCCCTGTAAACCATGGCGGTGAATGCGGGACCAGTATCAGAGTTAAATGAATGAACTGCTTCAATCACTATCAGACACTGCATATCCTTTACAACTGCCCAAGCAGTTGTATTTCTCTGGGACCACAACTAAAAGAATTGAGAAAATGAATTAATTGATTCCAATATATACTTCTACTGGTCAACAAAATTTATTGAGGCCAGCATGGCCCAAATAAATCACCCTGAAAGGGATGCCAGAGATGTGAGAGGAGTTGGCCAGGGTCTCCTCAAATATGACATTTTGTAATCTAGGGCCTCATTACGACATTCGCGGTCCCACCACAAGACTGCCAATGCTGCGTGGAGGAGGCCACTGCCATGCCGGTGGCATTCCATCAGTCGTATTACAATGTTCCTGGCAGTCTGACTGGTGGAAGCATTGCTCCAGTATAGGCCTCGGCTCCCTTAGGGGAGCTGGGGGCAATACTGTAGCCACCAGCATCCTAGGAATGTGCAAAGTCTGCAATGCAGACAGTGCGCATTCCAAGGGTGCTGAGCAGGGGGAGGCCCTGCACTGCCCATGCCATGGGCAATGTAGGGGCCACCCTGAGGCCCCCGGCACTAGCTTTCCGACTGCCTTTCCATGATGGGATGACTGCCATGAAAAAGGCTGGCAGAAAGCTGAGTTGTAAACAACATCACAGCACTGAGTTCATCCCTGCCGTGGCTGACCACAACTCAGACCACCGTCTAACCGTCTGGAATCACGTTCTTGGAGGTGACGGTGGTCTTTAGGTGGTCCCACTCACCAGAGTCATAATGTGGCAATGGGACCGGCAGGAGTGCCGGGGTCCCACCCCAAATGGAGACCAACACACTTGTAATGAGGGCCATAGTCTGTGTATATAAACAAGTCCACCAGTACCGTTGCTGTAGCACTGCTATGGTTCTATTAACCCTACTATGGAAGGATGCCAATCCCTCATGTGTTTCACTGATTAATTCTAATCTGGACATCTTATTAGGAATTATTCTGTCTTCCATTTCTGGTAGAGTGAGTATATGAGTGTTGTCTGAAATAAAGGTGTTGGAATATTTAGGAGGAAAGCCTGGCATGGGCTTTCTACCTTGTTTGTTTGCATGTTTTGCTGTTAAAATATCAAAATGTATGGTAATTGCAATGTGTCAATAGGTCCTAAGTTCAAATAAGGAACCTTTTCTCGAGCTATGCCCTTGGGCACAGGATAAGCTGTTATGATTACAGTGTAGTGATTTCTTTGGTTGTGTGGGATGAAAGATGCAGTTGCAGTTCACCAACCGCAGGTTGTGAAAATTGCCCTTTCAAGGAAATAATGGGCCTGATTACAACTTTGGCGGAGGGGGTTAATCCGTCCCAAATGTAACATCATCTAACATCTGGTTAGGAGTGCTACTCTAACAGTCTGAGCTGTAGCCTTGGCAGCTATGTCAGCTACACAGTTCTCTTTGGCGTGAGAGCCATCATGCTGATGGGTCAAAGTGCCTCACATGGACCAACTTAAGCTCATCTTGTATGACAGTCACCTTTACCCAGAGCTGTCAATTCTTCATTGGTTCCTCCTTGAATCATTGAATCCATTCAAAGGCCAGTGTTGCAAGTCAGCATTGTCCCCTTGCACACAGAAGGATGAATTAGACACTATGATTGTGGGAACTGACGGGGCAGCCTTCTGTAATGCAAGTACTAGGGCATAAAGTTCTTTCTACATGTTGCATAGTGCTGTCACCTAAGATTTTAGTGTAGATGCACTGCAGATGGAATCCACCATCTTTCACTACATCTTGCACACCCACACAGGCTACAGAGTACTTAGATCTTATTCCTATCACTGGTTGAGCAGGCACCTATAGAGCCATCTGTATAGAACATGCTCCAATAAGTCTCAATAGCTATGGCTTTTGGAGTTGGAGCAACATTCTGCTCATACAGGGGAAAAGCTGCACTTAAGGAAAAGGTCCACTGCATCCATCTCGGATGGAGGGCATGAGCTTTAGGAATGCTTGCTTTAGTGATTGCCTCTAGTGCTGGTGCATTAGTGACAACAATCATGAGTTTCCCTGCACCAGAGGGTGTTCCTTCAGAATAGCTGTCTGCAAAACTGAAATACATTTTCAATGGCAACAAAATGTTCTTTGACTGGAGAATACCAGTGAGGCTTGTATGCTATAGGAATGGTCTGTTCCTCATTGTAGGTCACATAAGTATAGCCTGACTGGCTGAGCACTAGGTTAGTCCTACTACCCATGGTTTATAAGTATTTTGTCTCTAGCATGTCTGAGCACAGCAAATATCAGTGTGTTTGTTCATCCGTTGTTGCTGAAAACATGGGAGAAATCAAGTCATAAAAGGGTTTCCCATGCTCAGCATAGTGAGGCAAGTAAGTATGTCCCAGCAGGGATTCCAACTTCTTAAATGTGTCAGGAAGCTGCAAAGTACCACACTTCTGAAGGAAATCAGAAGCCAGCCACTTGCCCTCATTAGAGAACTCATATCCACGAAAGGTCATCTTAAGGTAGACAATCTTGGACTTTTTTAAAGTTAATCTAGCAACCATGTGATGTTAATATCTTTACAATTCTATCCACCCTAGTTATGTGTACATCTAAGCAATCATCAGTGAGATAGATATCATCAACATATGATAGCACCTCAGATCTGGTTTTAAGTTCTCCATGATGCATGCTGAAAATAAGCCATTACTGTTCTCATGGCCCATAGACAAGCGGCGGAACGAGAACTGCACCCCGTCAAAACTGAAGGAAGTTAGATACTCGCTTTAAGGTACTATGGCACTCATTTTGACTTTGGCGGTCTTTTGCAAAGACCGCTAAAGCCGTGGGTGCCATAAGACCGCCAGTGCAGGTGGTCTTCTGACCACCATTTGACAAGTACAGAAGGATTTCTGCCACATTCTGGGCAGAAATCCTCCAGTAGTCGTGCTGGCGGTCGGATTCGCATGTTCGGTTCCGCCACCGGCCTTGCCCCACCAAAAGGACTCCACCATCCGTATCACGAGCAGTAATACGGCCTGGCGGTGTCCTTATGGAGTGGCACTGCCGGCGGTAGAAGCGCCCGTTCTCATTCCTTGCTGAATTACCTCCTCACCGGATAAGGTAAGTCGATCATCCGACGGGGAGGAGGGTGCGTGGGAGGTGTTGTGTATGCATATGTGAGTGAGATGCTAATCTTCAGTGAGTCCAACCACCGTGGTGGTACAGGTAGAGATGTGGCAGGTTGATAGAGACCAACATGCAACGCTCTTAATGTGGCAGTCTTGACCGCCAGCCCGTCGGTGATGAAACTGCCACTGTGGCCCTGGCAGGCATAAAACCGCCAAGAAGACTGCCAGGGTCTTAATGACGGCCTAATTTTTTACTAAAAAAACAATTGGAGATGTCAAGGGTAAATTTCCAATTTTTCTTCACCAGGTTCATCATTAAACCTGTGCTATGTGTGTTTGCACCACATATGTATATGCATGTGTATTCAAATTTCTATAGTCTAAAACTATTTTATAGAATCCATCTGGTTTGGAGACTGGAAAAGAGGGAGTGTTCATTGGTAAAAGACAAGGCACTGTTATGCCCTGAGATTGTAAACGATCTAGCTTTCATACCAAGGTTTGTGTAGTATTATGCTTGCGTTCTATAGCGCGCTCAAGACATTACGAGTCGAGAGTACGGTTGAAAGGCAGTGGCTGCAACAACGCAGCGGTCTACAATTATAATAATAAACTTACTTTTTTTGTTCACCTGAAGCCCAAGTCTTTACAAGGATTTTGGCGACGAGTGTTTAGACCGCTGCATCAGACCCGTTTTCCTCGTTATGGCAATTAGAAAGTCCTGCTGATATTTGGTAACGTCAACCAAGGCTCCTGATTGGTTACCTATTTTTGTTTTCTGCTGTTTACACCGGATTTTAGCTCAAAATTGCCATCTTATGGAATAAAAAGGTACTGTACCCTATTTTTAGGTGGAATATAATTTTGGAAGCCTATTTAAACTTCTTGGCTGCTTATACTGTACAGAACCTTTAGTGCTTGCTGTGCACGATCTGTTTTGGACCTTATATTAATACAGACGTAAAAGTAAAGAAGATAAAGTGAAAAATTGTTTGCTGAGTTGCTACAGTCTTCATTTTCTTCTGCAGTGCAAACTCAGTGACATTACTTACCTTCTGCACTTGAACTCTGGATCAGAATGCAGTCTGTGAATCCGCCACCACCTTTTTTGGAGACACCTGGTAATCCACCAATTGTCTGGAAAAATTGGTTTGATGCATTTGAAATGTACCTAGGAGCAATTGGTGCATCACACTTCCATCTTGAAAGGAAAACATTTATTTTACTGCATTACCTAGGATTTGAAGGGAGATCCGTTTTTAAGCATCTTCCTGCCTTGGTATTGGATGAAGGCGAAGAGATTGATGAGTATACTGAAACAATAAAAGAATTGGAACTGAGGTTTGACATACAACCCAGTTTAGTGGTTATCAGACACAAGTTTTTCAAAAGAGAACAAAATCCTGGTGAAAATGTGGATACTTTTGTGTCAGCACTGAGGAAACTTGCAGCCGACTGTCAGTTTCAGGCATTCAGCGACCAGCTGGTCAGGGACCAATTTATTGCAAAATGCACGGATAAGACTATCCATCAAAAACGTATTTCTATGAACAATCCGTCATTTGATGAGACATTACGACTGGCAAAGAGCATTGAGACCTCTAAATTGTCGGTGAAGGAATTGGAATCCAGAGCAACAGAAAATATAGGTTTGGTGAAATCTCAAGATGATTTTTTTTTTTAATTAACTAAGACTTCTTCCAAACCATTTTTTAAGCAAAACAATATTTGTTTCCGGTGTGGTAATCTAAAGCATTTTAAGAGTGGCACAGGCTGTCCTGTTAAGAATGCCTAGTGCAGGAAGTGCAACAAAGTTGGGCACTATGCCAAAGTGTGTCAGAGTGGCACAATAAATGTTGGTTCTCAACAGAGTTCAGGGAAGTATACAAATAGTTCAGAGGTAACAAATGTCATAGAAGTAGATAATGGTGATCTAGACAGAATCCAAGAAGAGTTCAGGGACATGGTAATGATTGTCACAGAGGATCAGATAGTGACTGGTGACCCTACTATGTGTATAGATCCTTACATTGAAATTGGTGTTGGTGACAAAATAATCAAACTTTTAGTAGACTCTGGGGCTCGGATCACAATGATTACTCAAGAACTATGCAAGGAGGTTTGGGGAGAGAGAACTCTCTGTGCGCCTGACAGAGCACCTGTGTCCTATGAAGGGAGAAAGAATGAATTGGCAGGGCTTTTCGAATATGTACTTGAGTTTAAGGGAAGGAACATTTTTGGCAAGATTTATGTAGCGATAAAAGGACTAAACATATTGGGTTGGTTTCATCAGGGTTTGTTTCAAATGGTTTTGAGGCCAGGCACTAAGGAACAGGTATCTGTTGTAGAATCAAGTGATTATGGAGCCAGTCTAATAAAGGATTTTCCGTCTGTGTTTTCGAAAAAATTGGGCACCATTGAGGGATTTACTCATGTGATAAAAGTCAAGGAGGGAGCCATTCCAGTAAAACATAAATTTAGGAGTATACCATTCAGTGTGAGGGAAAAACTTTAAAAGGAGTTGAAGGATTTGTGTATGAAGGGTATAATTGAACCTATAGATTCCTCTTTATGGTTGTCTCCCTTGGTTGTTGCAAGGAAGAAAAATGGCGATTTGAGAGTCTGTGTTGATCTTCGCAGTTTGAATAAACATATTTGGGTAGATTCGCATCCCATACCCAAAATTACAGAGATGCTGGCCACTATTGGTGAATCAAATTGGGTTTCCAAGTTGGATCTAGCTGAGGCGTACAATCAGATTGTTTTAAATCCAGCTTCAAGGCATCTTACTGCTTTTGTTTCACCTTTAGGTATATTTCAGTATTGCAGGATGCCTTTTGGGTTAGCTTCGGCAGCAGCTGTTTTTCAGCGAGATATGTCTCTGATGTTAAAGGACATAAAAGGGGTAGCTGTATTTCAAGATGATGGTTTGATCCATGCAGCATCCAAAGAGGAGCATGATTACATTGTGAGAAAAGTGTTAAAGATCATGCAGGAAAGAGGAATGGTTCTTAGAAGCGAGAAATGTCAATTTTTGCATAATAGAGTTGAATATTTAGGACATGTTGTTTCCGAACAAGGAATTGAATCCAAACCAGGGTTAGGCAAAGCGATTATGAATGCATCTCCACCATCTGACAAAACAGGGTTGAAGTCCTTCATTGGTTTGTGTGAATTTTATTCATGCTTCTTGAGTGATTACGCTGTTAAAACTAAATCTTTGACAAATTTGTTAAAGAAATTTTTTGTTTTTGATTGGAGTAAGGATTGTCAGGAGGCGTTTGAGTGGGTCAAGTCGCAATTAGTTGGGCCTAGGATTTTGAAACCTTTTGATCCAGATGTGCAGTGCATTATAACTGTGGATGCGAGCAGTTTCGGTTTGGGTGCGGTGTTGACTCAAGCAAAAGATTGTGTGGAAAATACCTTGGGATATGCATCAAGGGTTTTGAGAGGAACTGAATTAAACTTTTCTGTTTTTGAAAAAGAATTGTTTGCATGTTGGTGGGCTATAAGGAAGTTTCAGCCGTATGTCTGGGGAAACAAGTTTGTGTTGTGCACGGATCATAGTCCCCTTGTTTCTATTTTGACTGGAGACAAAATCAGAGAATTAACACCTCGTATTTCTAGATTAGTCACAAAATTATTACAATATGACTTTGAAGTCTGTTATGTTCCAGGTAACAAGAATGTCAGAGTAGATATTTTATCTAGATTTCGGACACTTGAAGAAGCTGGTGTTGGTGAGGATGAAGAGGAGGATGATGTTGAAAACTGTTTTATAGCAGCTGTTGATCTAGAAGATATGTGTGCGATACGTGAATGTGAGTGGAAGAGGGAATTTGCGAAAGATTTGGTGTTGGCTCAGGTTAAAAAATTAGTAAAAGAAGGGTGGCCCAGAGAAAGAAACATGGTTATTCAATTCCAAACGTTTGTCAAAGTATCAAGGGAAATGTCCGTTGAAAATGACATTCATATGAGGGGTGAGAGGTTTGTTCCTCCGGAGAGCCTGAGGAAAAGAATAGTTGTTGCTGCACATGAGGGTCATTTAGGTAGGACAGTTACAAAGTGCAGATTACATGAAACGTTTTGGTGGCCTGGAATGGATCAATGTGTTGATGTTTGTGTGGATGAATGTGTGATTTGCAACAGTTGTGGAAAGGGGTTCAATGTGAGGACTCCACCATTACAACCTATTGAACTACCCTCTAGACCTTGGGAAAAGCTGGGAATTGATCTTATTGGTCCTTTCAATGCCTTACCAATTTCATTTAGATTTGCTGTAGTCTTAATTGACTACTACTCTAAGTGGCCTGAAATCAAATTTATAAGTGATCCTTCATCAAAGAATGTAATTTAATTTTTGAGAGATGTATTTCTACGTGAGGGGTTCCCTTCGGCTATTGTTTCTGACAATGGTGTGCAATTTGTTAGTCATAAGTTTAAAGAATTTTTGCTAGAAGGTGACGTCAAACATATAAAGAGTTCACTGTATCATCCTCAAACAAATGGCCTTGTAGAGCACATGAATCGAGTGTTGGGGAATTGTGTTCAATGGGCTATTGCTAACAAGTCAAATGTTCAAGTTTCTGTACGGACCATGCTTTAGTTTTATCGCACAACCCCCCATTCTTCTACAGGTGTTTCTCCTTTTGAACTGTTGCATGGAAGGAAGCCATCTTCTATGATCTGTCCTGGTTGGATGTCCAAGCGGGTTAAACGAAGTGATCTGAGTGTGATTGATGATGTTGTCAGGAAAAATGTCCGGATGGCACAGACGAAGCAAAAGGAGTATTTTGATTCATCAAAGAAAGTCTATCCCCATCAGTTTGAAGTAGGGGATAAGATTAGAATCAAATTTCCTGTTCACAGGATGAAAGGAGAAAAGAGATTTTCAGAACCTATGGTAATTGACAAAGTGTGTGGTAATGCTGTTAGAGTAAATTTGCAAAATTGGTGGAATGTTGACAGGGTGGTTAAGGTCAAGGAAATTCCTAACAAAATGTGTAGTTTTTATCAATCTATTGTGTGTCAGGGCAAACCATCTCACAGTGAACCCGTTACTGAGGAAACAAATCCAAGAGATGTTGATAAATTTGTTCTTGAACATTATGTACGCAGAAGCGGCAAACAAAGGGTTAAACCCTTGAGATACCGTTAACCTTGTGAATTCATCCATTGTGTTACATCTCTGATGAAATGTATTAGTTGTTTTATGATTTTGTGTTTTATTTTCCTTAACGTTTTGTATTCTTTCATTTTATTTTATTTTGTTATGGTTCTCTTGTAGATTGCTTGCTTGATAAGTAATGTGTAATGTAAAAAAAAACAAAAAAATTGTTATTTGCTAATTTGTAAGGGAAGAGGATAATGTAGTATTATGCCCCGTCCTCGCGACTCGCATCTCGCGTTCTAGAGCATGCTCAAGACATTACGAGTCGAGAGGACTGTTGAAAGGTGGTGGCTGCGACAACGCAGCGGTCTACAATTATAATAATAAACTTACAGTTTTCTTCACCTGAAGTCCGAGTCTTTACAGTTTGACTCTGGCTTTAAAGAGTATTGCCGTTGCACTTGAGTTTCACTATGCAAGGGAATAACATGGGGAATTAAGTGTTTTTCCCACTCTGCTTGGTTTCTGTATAAGGTTGTAACCTGACTAACAGCCCATTTACTGGTGTAAATTTCTCTGATATCTTCAGATACTATGAGAGAAAACGCTACCCTTATTACTCCCAACTCCCAGGGTGCTTCCCTAATAAAGACTGGAGGCAAGTTATCATCAACTAGTATGATGTCATAATCCTCAGAAAAATGCATCCAGAAGACAGTTTTGATAATTTGTGATGTATCCTCTTCAATCTAATTTATAAACTCTATCAAAAGGACTCAAATGTTTATCTGGATTCTCTACCTGTATGAATTGGACTCATAGTTGGACTCTCCACCAGAAACCCCTAAAGAGTTTCATGCACTATTGTGACTTCTGTTGATCTGTCTAGAAGCACTCTCACCCAAGTCTTGTTCTGCAGGAGAATTTGAAGCTGTATCAGCATATTTATTAGACTGTTCTGCTACTGTCTTCTTCTTAACTGGGATCCTAGACTCCAATTCTCTTTCTTCCCTCTTTATTCTGACTTCATTCTCTTGTCCTGCTTAACCTTTCCTTGTTTGGCACTCAGATCAACTTCCTCTCCCTCCTTCTTTATCATCAGTGTTCTGGAAAGAATGTGGACAGTGGACAGTTTACTGATACCATTCTGTTTTCTTTTTTCATTTTAACATGGTCCCTTAAATGGTAATCAGCTCCATTAGATTCCCTAAATACATATGATCCAGTCTGTCTTTGCTCTCTCTTTTCTCTCTTCCTACCTATCTTCTGTTACAGATTTCTCTTTAATGGAACCCTCAATTTCACTTTTAGGTTTTAAATATGGCTTAACAGCTTGTTTACCCAAGGTATCACGACCCACAGAGCTATAATTCTACAATATTATTTGGTAGTTCCCATTCATGATTTCAAACTGGAACTTCTTCTAGTCTCTGACATATAGCCAGAACCACAGCTTCTCCCTTAATATTGCTCAGAATGCTTGGGAAAACTGTGGAAAAGTTCCCCATTGTTTTATTCCTAAGTCCATTGCTGGTGCAGCCCTGTGCTTGTTCTGTATTTTTTCAGTATCTCTGGGAGAAGTGCTAATGAAGGCGTGCCATGCGTGCTACTGTAAATACATGCAAAAATGCTTCCTCAAGTGTTATATTACTCTTCAGGTGGCACCAACCCAAGAGGAAGAAACATAGTCAGAAGCCTATGTTTGTCTTGGGGTGTTATGTTCCAATAGACAGCTTCCAACTGGTTGGTCTTGTGAGCAATCCAGAAGGCAATTTCACTATGCTTCGTGGGCATTTTTTCCATGAAAGTATTTATACTCTGTGGACAAATTGCTTGCACCTGTCCCTAAAATGCTGGTCAAGCTGCAAGAGCTGGTCTAAAGGTAATTGTATGCAGTACAAACCAGACAAGTCTCCTACAAAGGCGTTTGTGTAATTCAAAATCCCTACAACATCAGTGAGCAATAATGTGTCAGGAGTTGGAACAGGTGTTTAACCAGCTAATAATAGCCACATAGCCCCTTTAATCCTCAGTGGTCACAACCAATCATTCTTGTGTTTGTGTGGTAACTGACCAGCATACCAGTCTTGGTGTTTCTGGTAAGTCAAAGGGATTTCCAGATCTTGGTACTCCCTATAACGTACAGCAGTGCTACAGCATTGTAAGCCTGAAACTGCCCTGAAGCAGCATCTATAGCCCCAAAGTCCACCCATGAGTAACGCATTTCAAAAGCATATGCAGCATGAATAGCTATTACAACAGTCACTGCCCCCTCACATCAGGGACACCTCAAAGCTTGAGATGCTGAGGAACTGCTTCTCTAATTGGCTTCTATCACAATAGTGGCAGCCTTGTAAACAATCTAATTCAACTAAATTGGATTATAAAACAAGAAAACCCACAGATGGGGAATAACATTTTAAAAGTCACCTACAGACAAACCTATGGCAGTAATTGCTCCTTTATTCCATGTAGAAGGTAACCACAATTAATAAGGTCATCTCCATAATCATGGTTCACTTGTGTGTGTATATTAAAAGAAATTACTCTAATCAAAGAATCTAGGACCCACTTTGGGTGAAAATGTTGAATAAACTAAGAGCCTGAGTCACAAAGTTAAACTTACACTTTTGTTTGTTATTCATTAAAAACATTTTACGAGTAGTATCTTTACGACTGTAAAGTCTCTGTAAATAAAAAGATAGGACTTGTAAAATACCCCTGTGAATATCAAGCAATTGTAAACTTACACAAAAGTGTAGGTTTACCTTTGTAAATCAGGCCCTAGGACCTCGGCTTAGCCTTAGAAGGTTTGTTTTTACAACCACAGATGACACGAGTGAACTTAGTTTAATGCAGCAATGATTGAACGTGAAAGAAAGGTTATTGTAGCCCAGCAGAACCCCACCCAATACAAAGGTGAAGTGCCATCAGTGCTTTTGGGCTACTAAGAGTCCCTAAATAGAAATCCAGGGAAGCTGTGGTAATATGAATACAACACATTTGTTCTTTACAACATCACACACACAAATTGCACTGAGAAAAAGATACTTTAACTAAAAAGCATTTTATTTCAACAGTCTTATTCAGTTGCTTAGCACTTCTAAAATACCCACACGGAATATCATTAAAACAGCACAAATGCATGTTGTGAACAACAATAATAAAATAAACATTTCTACCATAGTTGAAATGTCATCGAACGACCTAACACTTTAAGCCTACTTCTATGTGCTATACTAAGAGAGCATGGAATAGCATAATTTACATCTAGAATGTTTTTAGGGAGAGTCAATGCACTGCATACTTGTTTACAACAAAAAACCCTGTAGCTATCAGGAGTTGGAGAGGCGATATTCCCTATGAAAGGCAAAACCGCCTTGTGTCAGCTCCTTTAAGCCGAGGCTTGGCTCAGTATCGATATAAAGCATGATGCAGCAGCTTCTCTGGCCATCAGGATCTTTATTTTCTGGCAGTATATTGCATGATATTCTGGGTCAAAGGACCTCTCCTGACAAGTGGTCAAGTGGCAGCTCTTTTATACTGTCTTATATCTCAGATGGGGATTTCTGGTATAACTTCAGGAATGTCTGACATAATCCATGTGCATCAAGATGCCAGTCTTAGACACACACTTATAAACAAGAAATTAAAAACACATCAATTGAGACTACAGTGTTTAGGTTATTGTTCTTGCTTGCCCTTGGGATGGAGATAACAAGGTACTTGCCCTAGACTGATATTGCATCAGTTGTTCTTATTGATGTCATTATCCGAGTGACTTGACACTTTAACAGGTTCTTGGAAAGATAAGATGAAATAACATCTGTGTCAAAGGCAGACGTCAATGATTCTGCAAAAGTAGAAACATTAGAGTCCCATTCTGCTCAAGATGGAGACGGGCCTCGTGGACTTCTCGTCACTTCATGCTTGACAGATGTATATAGGGATGTTACCTCCATTATTATCATAATAGTAGACCTCCTGCCAGCAAATGACATTGATCTTTTGTAACAAATCTATTCTCAAATAGGAAGTTAAGGGTTTTACATATGGTTGTAGGTAATGGTCTACAAATTATGATGTTGCTTCTGGAAAAATCCCTATTGACGCTATTATAGGAGCCTGGCTGGTTTCTCCAAATTCTTATGAACCTTAGAAAGGAAATATATTGTTGGGACCACTGGATCTTCACATTTCAGAAATTGATATTCATCATCTAGAAGATCCTGGTCCTTCCAAACCAGAAGCTTCTGTTGTTATTCTTTCAATTTCATCTTACATGTTACCTGTTTATAGTTCCCATAGCAGTCCTTATTTTCCGGGTGTAACACTGCTTCATTGGCAAAAATGTCCCCACTCATTAATACTACATTTCACTCTTTGAGTTTTGTTTGAAAACGTAAGTCTTCTTCTCTGATTTTTAAGATCATTGATGACTAAATCATGGAATACATTAACTGCATCTAACATGGACTTTGGAATGCATTTTGGTTTCTTCCTCAGACCACTCTGTTCTGTAGCATTGAATTCTGACCCAGTAAGGGCCTCCTCTGTGTGTGTTCTTGAAAGTAATTGGGTAGTTCTTATAATGATTCTACAGTTTTTAATGTTTCATAGTCGGCTACTTATAAACCTGTGAACTCATCCCACTCCTCCATTCTCAGGGGTTTAATTTCAAGTCTTGTTTTGCTGGAAAAGTGTTGGTCCAGTTTCAATTTTCTAATCAATTTAGAGACATCAATTTTTGTTTTTGTGTAGTTAAAACCAATACAGAAGGTCAAACCTTTTTCCAATTCTTTT
The DNA here is from genome assembly GCF_031143425.1 of Pleurodeles waltl. Lineage (NCBI taxonomy): Eukaryota > Metazoa > Chordata > Amphibia > Caudata > Salamandridae > Pleurodeles > Pleurodeles waltl. The sequence continues at coordinate 962,530,270 of NC_090439.1, forward strand.
GAAGATGTGTCAAAATATGATCTGAGAAATTTATGATAGTTTATTTTCGAAAAGTTGATTTGAAGTTGAGTTTGCTTTCAATTCTTCTGAGTTTTCTGATTTAGAGATTCCTCTTCTTTTTCTTTCCCCAATCCTTTACCTCTTTCATGCATTTGTGACTGTTTCGGTGCTATTGGCTTCCTTGTAAACTGTGCAGGGCGTCCTTTGTTCTTTTATCCTTGCCTGGTTAAATTTCTTATCAAAAGACAAAAAAAAAATTCAAAATGAATCTTTTACCAACTCACTATCATACGTGGATGTTCTGTTTAAATCACTCAGATATGAATCAGTGTTTATGTCAGTGTTTGATGCTGCCACTATTGCTTCCTGCTTTTTGGTATTATAATATTTTGAGAGCTCTCTTCATAGAGGTTAGAATCTTCTTGCATATGTTTTTTATTACGCCTTGTCATTTAGAACAGGAAAAACATAACAAGCCAACCTCTGTTGCATATTAAATATACATGTCACACTTATATGATATAGATACTGCATATTGCATTACCCACTTACAGCTCCCACCTTTCTAACACCACCATCACACTACCCATCAGGAGGTAGAATATCTGAGTGTTTCAGCAAGTACGCTGTTAGGGGGGCCCACATATCCCTTGGACATGAAGACACCGGCAACTCTAGTGTGTATAGCTCCAGGTTATCTCTGCTGTACACTAAGGTCCTCATTTTGACATTGGCGGTCTTTTCCAAAAACCGCCAATGTCGCACCCGCCAAAGGACCGCCAATGTTGGCAGTCTTCACACCACCATATTATGGCTGCTGGCTGCTCTCCGCCACTATTAGTCAGGAAAGCAGCCATACTGTGTTGTGTGTGTGAATGGGGGTGTGTGTTTTTGTGAATGGAGAGGGTTGGGGGTGTTGTATGTGTTTGTGTGCGTGTGTATGTAAATATCTGTGTGCTTGTGTGAATGCGTGTATGCGGGGGTAGGGGTGTGTTGTGGCCGTGTGTGCATGTGTGTGTGAATGAGTGTGCATGCATGTGTGCGTGTATGTATGTATGTGTGATGTGTGCCTGCGTGGATGTACTGGGGTGGGAGGGTACAGAATGGGGATGGGGGTGGGAGGGTTCAGTATGGGGATCAGGGCGGGGATACAGAATGGGGATTGGGGGCGGGGGTTCAGAATGGGGATCAGGGACGGGGATCGGGGTGGGGGTACAGAATGGGGGAAGGGGTTGTCACTGCTTTGGGGGGTGGGGGGCTTCTGATGGGGTCGGTGGTGGGTCCTACATGGAGGGGGGTTGGGGAGTCCTGGAGTGGCGACAGGAATGAGTATTCCTGTCGCCAGTATCATTACCGCCAGGCATTCCGTGGCGGGGCTGCCATCACAGAATCCCTGGCAGTAGGGATACTAAAAATACAGGCAGTGTTATGTGGACCGACAGGTCGAAGGTGGTCAACCTTCGGCCAGGCGGTCCTACCCCCCTGGCGGTACAGGTGGTGAACTGGTTGCTATGGAGCCAGTTCACTACTGTTGTCGCAATTTGGCGGTCCTGCACTGCCACAATGTCGGTGGTCTGGCCGCCACCACCGGTGTGGCAGAGCAGGACCGGCAGGGTCATAATGACACCCTATGTCTAGTAGCCAGTGATCAGATTTGGGTGCAGAGCACTGTCCCCGGTGCATGGCCTCTCTCCTTTTGGCCAGCAATAGTGCCACTGCTGTGACCTTTCAGGCCAATGGCTGTGGTTTCTAGACCAGACCCAATAGGCACATGTGGGGAGTACAGTCTACTAACTCCGATACCATGGAGAGCAATACCCTTATCACCCGCTGTCAAAATCCCTGAATTTATCCACAGTCCAAGGCCAGTTGCATGAAGCCCGCATCTGCACTTCCACATTTGATTCACTGCGCATCGCCCCTAAGCCCATATCTAAACAGTCTGGACAGTATGTAATGCACTTGTTGTAAATACCTAAAATGGGTAATGTGGAGATTGCAATTGGATGTAAGCATCCCCATCAGTGTGCAGCAGAAACCCCATTCTCCTGGGTCAATCTAATGAAGAGCTGCAGTGATCTAGCTCCTGGTCTGGTTGTGTCAGTCCATCTGCCTCTGCCACATCATATAACCCTTCCTTAAACCTTCCTCGCCCCTAAAAATAAACTACCCTACTTCCCCACCCTTACCCCTAAAAAATAAATTATCCTGCTCCCACCTCTCCCTAAAAAAAAATGACCCGACCCTCCCACTCTCCCTAAGTCCTAAAAAATAAATGTCCTTAACTCCCTCAACCCTTCCCCTAAAAAAAAATACCCCGGCCCCTTCCACCCACACACCCTAAGCCCTTAATCCACCCTCCACCCCTGAAAACTGTCCCCAAGCCCCACTTATCTCACTGTATCCTCTCCTGATCCACTAGACTGCTCTCTGCCTTTTTCTCTTCCTTAACCACGCATATGCAAAGTTTGGCACATGCGTGGTTAAGGCAAAGAAAAACTCAGTTGTTGTTCAGACAAGCGTTGTTATGCTTGTGTGGGAACCATCTGTTTTGTTGAGGATACGTTGTTTGGGATGTTTCTCTTCTGTGAGGAGCGTATGGCATCAAGTACCTCCTCTACTTCTATGGATTGCTATAGATACTCTCTTTGACCCACTGACAGCCAAACAAGGGCAATGTCATGCAAATAAACAGAGGTCTCCTCTGCCGTGGATGACCCTCTAGATTTATACAAGCTTTCATAGAATTCAGCGAAAGCAGGTAGAATACTTGCTGTGTCGTGATAGGCTTTTCCGTTACTGCTAGCAATTGTTTGCATGTGCCATTGCCACCTCATATGTCACAGCCTGGTGGCTGGTTGCGGCCTGGTATTCCACCCTCCCCATAAGCTCTTGCCACATGCCTGTAAGAGATGTTGCACATCTTGATCTGCCATGTCATTATATTCTGTAATTTGGTCTCTGATGGCAAACAAAACAACTGCACTCGGCAAGCGCTGATATTACTGTTCTCACACCTGTATTGCTTGTTCAATCTTAGACAATTGTGCATAGATATCTTTAAGTATCCCTGCATGCATGATAATACAGAACCATTGTATTGTAGCCCTCGAGGCTTCCCAGAGTGTGCCCGCCCTTTCTACCGAGCCTTTGTTAACACCAAAGTATTCTATGATGGCTATTCTTATGGACTCCTTCAATTCCGAGTCTAAGAGTGCAGATGTGTTAAATTTCCAACTGAATAGTGCTGGTATCTGCGTGGGGATCATGACATCTAAATGAACTGGGTTGTGGTCAGACAGGGAAGACATATAACACCTGTCGTCCAGGTGACAACCAATAGTCTAGCCTAGACCAAGAGTTGTGCACCGCAGAGGCATATGTGCCCTCTTGGCTGTCCGTGTTGTGCAGTTGCCACAAGTCCACCATGCCGAATTCTTCCATGCCCTCCCTCAGCACCCTGGAGGATTGCCTATCGTGGCCTTCTGCCAGTGAGGATTTATCCTGTAGGTGGTCTAGGGGTGTATTCAAATCTCCCCCCTCCATATTATGAAGGAGTGTGGCAGGGCACTCCAAATGTGGGTAAAGAGCTCTGCGGCATCCACATTTCGTCCATAAGTATTCACTAAGGTGATGAAGTAGCTGGAGAGAATACCCTGTATTATAGCATATTGGCCCTGATCACCTGTAATAGTATGACAATATGTAATAATATGAGTCATCGTGAATGGCACTATTCTCTTTACCAGTGTCAGCATCCCTCTGGAATAGGAGCAGTATGAGGAAGCCAATCGTGTCCCAGCCCAGCTCAATACCACTGCCCCCTCCATACATTTTGTCAGATGAGTCTCCTGAAGAAGTACAGTGTGTATATGGCATCAACCCAGGTACCCTAGTACCTGCCTTGTCTTGCAGGGATGATGGAGCTCACAAATGTTCCATGTAAGAAATGACGTGCTAGAAGGCAGTTGCAGTCTAGACATACCCTTCACATACAACATTTAGAGTCAGTAAAATAACAGTGCGTCAGTGTGTGCATTATGTACATCTATTAATGCAGTGCTGTGGCAACATTCCAAAACATACAACCCTCCCTCCTCCCACTTCAGCATCCCAAATTATGCTAAAGATCTTTCTGCGAAACAAAAACAAAACATAAACCTTTGACGGCACTCAACAAGTGCCACCAGTGCTGTGACGACTTTTACAGTCATTAGGGGAGCGCCCGCGTGGGGTTTCAACAGTCCCAAGTTCCCATCCAATTACGTGCGTGGCTGAGAGAAACGAGTGTGTAAGGCCTGTTGTGTTTTGTTTTAAAACATGACAGTTAGGTGGTGCACCTAGGGGCAGCCAGGTCCACTCCCTTACATAGATCATCTGCTTGGATGCAAGGAGTGTCAGGTCAGCTTGACCACCGCACAGTGTCACAGTCATGAAAATAGGAGACTTGCTGGCCTGCGAGGCCACTCCCACGGCCTGGCATACCAACTGATCTATCTTAGAAGGGCCGATTGTCATGACTGCCCATTGTGAATAACAGCCAGTCATTAGCAGCGATTGTAATCCAGCAAAATACATGTTCCACTGGAGTGTGGCATCTCTGCCCGTGAGGGGAGAGCTTGTTGACATATTCCATTGCTGCTTTTGGTGTAGCAAAAATCTTCATCTGGCCTTGGTATTCTATTCGCAGTCTGGATGGATATAACATTGCATACTTTATCTCCACTTTTTGTAGTTTTTTTCAAAGGCAAATACTCTTTGCAGGCTTTTTGGTCTCTGGCCTTAAATCCAAGAAGAACAATATTGTGTTGTTTGGTAGGTAATGTTGTGCCATTGTCGAGCCAGCTGCAATACTGTATTTCAAGCTCTATGGTTTAAGAGATTGGCTATAATTGGCCTTGAGGGACTCCTGGTTGGCATTAGGTGAATTCTGAGTGGGCATGGAGGAGTGAGGTGTGTGGGTCAAATCTTAATTGCGTTATTGAGAAAGCAACAACCAGAAGAGTAGCTTTTTGCGCGAAAAGTCACAGTCTAAATTGCTGTACAGCTTTCAAAGCATTGGAGTGCTACCCATTGTGAGCAGACAGGTTTCGTTTTCTGTGCTCGCAACATATGCATTTAGGTTTTGTGTGAGACGGCTCTGAAGTGAGTCACAGCTGCTGAACGGAGTGAGTGTGACATCATTTGGTCCGTGCTGGGATAGGCCAGTCGGTGAGAAAAGCCACGCATGGACTGGTGGATAAAACTGCACTGGTAGGTTGAGAACAGCTAACGAATAGGATTGTGGGACTGAAAATTACTTCCTGGTTTTGTAGATTTTGTGTTTCTGAATGAGATTTGTGCAAAAATGAAGTTTTTTAAAGTTTTAAGGAGCACGTTGATAGGAGATGTTTTTATTCCCGTTAGGGAGGGTGAGTCTACTCCACCTGAGGGTATACTAGCATTCGAAGTAATGGAGGAGGGAGGAGTTTCAGCATGTCTTTCGGTAAATCAATGGTGCATAATAACTGAGAAGGAAGGCACATTAGCCTTTCCTAGTTATGCAACTTTTAATTTCAGAATTTTGGAGAATCTAAGGGGGTGTTATATGAATCAAAGCCCATTCCTAGGCCTGCATAATTTGAAGCACTTGCTATTTGGAAATGTATTTAAAAAGAGTCTCAGAAATTTGAAAGAAGAATGAGGAAAGCACAGAAGATGCTAGCAGAAACTAGGTGGGATGCAGAGCAGAGAATGTTGAGAGCAGATACATTACATGCAGTGAAGCACTTACACAGGAAGGTCAGGGAAGTGTTAAGCCTAAAGCCAAAAAGAAATCTCAGGGATATAGAACAGAAATTGGGTAAAAATAAAAGAGTAGCAGATGTCGAGAGTGATTCAGAGGATACTTTTATAACTCAGTTGTTTCAGAATTGCCCCAACCATATAATGCAGTTGAATCAATAAATCAGAATGTAGTCCTGAGTGTTGCCGCAGCTCAAGTGCACAAAGTCAGGTTCACATAGTTCCAAACTTTCCTACTGCAAATGTTGCACAGGTGCCAGCGATTTATCCGACGGTTCCAAATGTCAACACAGTTCAGAATGTTCCAGTTCCAGTTATTGCACAGCCAATTCAGAATGCAGTAATGACTCAGTTTGAGTCTATACCTAATGTACAGACATGAGTCATGAACCAGAGACAGGCAATGTCAATGTATTCCTCAGTGATAACACCACAGAATATTGCCACAGAATAAGTAAAGGATTAATGTTCCAGCAAAGTCAGTTGAATTTGTCAGGACCAGAAGCATTAACAGTCCCTGTAACTATAGTTCCAGTAGCCCTATTGTATGTCCAGGGTAATAATGAGAATGGTTCCCAGATCCAAATCAAGTATCAGCAATGAATTCACCTTTTGGACATAGTGCAGAAATGGAGAGACTGAGCGCTACTGTGCCAGCTATGACCCCTGTGAATTCCTATGGTTCAAACCAGACACATAATGGAGGTGGGCCACTAATTGAGGGGACATGGCCCCCATGTTCAACGGGATCATCTGTGATGACTCAAGAGCAGGTTATGAGAGCCCCATGTTATGTACCACAGTATCTGCCCCACAACAACAGTAATAACATTAGTTCACCAGGATTGACATCCCAACAATTGACTGAATGGTTAGATAACTTGAGTGGAGCATCAGTTCCAGGAAATATGCTCGAGGCAAAAACATACATTCAAAATGGTCAGATTAAAATTGGAATTAAATTTTAAATCAGATGATTGAGGTAGAATTTGAATTGAATAGATTAGATTCTTACAATGAAAATTGTGCTTCATGTGCAAGGATGGTCCTCTTCAAGCAGGTCAAGTTAAGCAGAAATTTACTAATTTCGCTGATAAATATGAAATTGAAATGAATAAATCCAAGCAGCTGAAGAAGAGCTACAGATTAGAATTTGATGCATGAGACATTATAACATGAGATCACCTGGAATGAAATTTCACATTAAAGTGTTGATTCAAAGTATTCAAACATGGGCAGCATTAGATAAATGGGAAGGTAGATGGGCAAAGAAGAGAGATCAGAAGATAAAGTTGACTGCATCTTCAAGTGACATACAGCAGGCTGAATGAGCTGTAAAAATGATGCAAATTAGAGAAATTCCAGGTGGGAATTTGGTTCATGTTCCTTGGAGTAGAAGTGATATATTGTTATTTACAAATAACTACCCAAAGTTGAGGGAGAAACCAGTGGAAAGGTACCAGCAGACAAAGAGGGTTGTCAAACTTGTGAAGTGTTTATGGGAAGATCTAAACACTTTGTTTGAAGCTGTGGTTCCAGCAGATTTGTGGGTTAAGTGTAAGCAGAGCATTGATTGGCCAATGCATGGGCCGCCAAGAGATGCAGTAACAGGTGCGCTTTCTGAAGAGGTGATCTAAGCTTATCACAAGGGGACTGAGGCCCATATTTATACTCTTTTAGACTTTTGACGCAAAAGCGGCGTAAACTTGCAAAATACAATTGTATTTTCTAAGTTTGCGCTGTTTTTGCATCAAAAAGCAGCGCAATTGCGGTGCTAAAAATGTATAAATATGGGCCTGAGTTTTTTTAAATGAGAGTTTCCCCTAAAGATATTGATTGGCAAAGGATTGACAGGGCATCTCAGGAGACAAAGGAGTATGTTCATACTTATTATGAGAGGCTGCTGCAAGCTTTCAGACAGTACAGTGGCATAGAGATTATTAAGTCGTGAGACGTAATTCATTTTGTGTTTAGGTTAGTTCAAGGATTGAGCCTAAAATTAGTAATATGATTAAGAATCATTTGATTTGTTAGTAAGGAAAGCCGATTGATGAAGTGCTGCAATATGCAAAATACTCTAGTCATGAGATTGATCTGAAGCAGAAAAGGTTGAAGGAAAAGGCAATGGTGATGCAGCTCAAGTCAGCCCAAGAAGCAGGTATGCAGGGTCCGCAAGGAATAATGAACGCAGGAGGAATGCCGGGAGCACAGCATCAAGGCAATGTGGTATTTCAGTATAGAGGTACAGGTCGTGGAATTTGAGTAGATCTGAAAGAGAATATGGCTAATGTTCAGAACATAAAGAAGATGCTTCCTTGTCATGCATGCAGCAATGTTGGACATTGGAAATGGGAGTGTCCCTTTAATAATGTAAAACATTTGGTGCAAGGTGGTGGTGTTGTGCAGATGATTGACAACAGTCAATTTCAAAATCTGAGAGTCCAAAGGCCCTGAAATCAAAGCATGAATGTTCCTACTGGACCAGTTCAAATGCAGGTTCCCTAGCAACAAGTACAATTTCCCACCAGCAGATCCAAGTCCCACAGCACATGCATTTACTACAGGCTCTGATGGCAAAGAAACAGGTAGTGGTTACTCAGCAGAATGTGAACTAGAGAACAAATGCAAACGTGAATCAGTTAATCACACAATACCCATTGATGGATTTCAGTGATGATGAGATGAGTGAAGAATGCATGGGGGAGAGTTCAGAAGAGGAAGAATGTGTGTTAGCTGCTTCATTGGAGGTTTATCAGCATGATCCTTTTGTGATTGTGAGTTTAATGGGTCATGATGTTTCATTCCTGGTTGACACAGGAGCAACTCGTTCCACTGTCAGAACAGTTCAAGTTGTTGGAGTAGCAAATCAATATTTGGTAAATCCCATTACAGAGCCCATTCCAGTTGAAATAGGTTCATTTGGGGGTCTGCACCAATTTGTAGTTTGTGATTCAAGTCCTGTGATTCTGTTAGAAAGAGACTTTCTCTGCGAATTAAAATGGTCCATCACTTGTACACATGAAGGGATTCAAACCAATAGCAACGATGAAACTTCCAGTCAAACTGATGACACGTATACTCTAATTACATTGTATCCTGCTATGACAGTTAAAGACTTGCTTGATGAATTACGAGAGAGAGTAACTCTGAGAGTTTGGGATCTCGCTGGAAAAGAAATTGGACCCATTTGAAGTGTTGATCCAGTCAAGGTGACAGTAAAGCCAATTACAGTTTCCCCCAGAACACCACAGTTCACATGACCCCAGAAGTAATTGAAGGTATTATCCCAGTCATTGCAGTCATGGCAGATTTTGTTGAACAGGGAGTTCTGAAAGAAGTGTTGGGCAGTCCATGTAATTCACCAATTATGGGTCTGTGAAAGCCAAGTGGGAAATGTCACATAGTACAGGATTTGAGAAAGGTGAACATAATTGTAGTATTCTGTTGTCCTGTAGTGCCAAATCCAGCAGTGATCATTTTCCAGATTCCATGTGAAGCAGAATTTTTTTTCAGTGATCGATTTGTCACAAGCATTTTTCTGAGTGCCATTGCATGAGTATAGTCAGTTCCTCTTTTGTTTTCGATTCAGCAACCATGTGTATTCATGGTGTCATACTCCACATGGGGTTTTTGGAATCTCCGTTCATATTTAATCAGATCCTGAAAAAGAACTTAGCCCCACATTTATACTTTTTTTGAGCAACATTTCCGTCATTTTGTTTATGCAAAAGCAGCACAAACTTGCAAAATATAATTGTGTTTTGTAAGTTTGAGACGCTTTTGTGTCAAAAAGTGACGCAAATGCGGCACAAAAAAAAAAGTATAAATATGGGCCTTAGAGTCTTTGAATGTGTCATTTTAGTCTGCTTTAGTGCAGTACATTGATGACCTAATGTTTGCGTTCAATACATGTGAAGCTTGCAGACAAGATACCATAGCATTATTGAATCATTTGGGTGACAACTGACACAAGATTTCCCCTGCTAAATTACAGCATTGTCTGAAAGAAGCAAGGTATTTGGATCATCAAACTGAAAAAGGTGTGAGGAAAGTGTCCCAAGAGAGAGTTGCAGCAATTATGCAAATGAATCCCTCAGCTACACAGAGAGATGTCAGGATGTTTTTGGGCTTGGTGAGATATCGTCGCCAATGGATCCCAAATTTTTCAGTAATTTCCAAACTGTTGCAGAAGTTGACACACAAGGAAGTCACAGATCCAGTCCCTTTCAATGAAGAGTGCACAAAAGCTTTCACTGAGTTGAGAGAGAGCTTGTGCAGACCTCCAGCTTTGGGAATGCCTGATTACACAGAAAGGTTTTGCACTGTTTTGCCATGAACATGATGGTTGTGCTCTTTCTGTTTTGATGCAGTCACATGGAGGAACGAACAGGCCAGTGGCATATTTTTCAACTACATTGGATCCTGTCACTGCTGCTTTGCCCGGCTGTTTGAAAGCCGTGGCCAGTGATGGTGTGAGCATCAGTCAATGTGAAGGCATTTTGGTGGGACATCCTTTAACTGTTTATGTCCCACAGAAAGTCAAACTACTCCTAACCAGATCTAAGACCCAATATTTGATGAATGCAGGTCTTACCCATTATGAGTTATTGATTCTGGGATCCCCAAATGTGACAGTCAAGAGGTGTGCAGTTTTGAACCCCACCACATATAATGCCTGTGAATGTTGATGATTCAAATTATGTTAATTAGATGGAAAATGACTGCCTCAATGTCACTGAACTGTGCACCAAACCCAGACCTGATATTCAGGATAATCTTCTAGAGGAGAATGACCAAGTTGTCTTTGTTTATGCAGTTTACACTATCTCAGGAGTGGTTGAAGCCTCGTGGCTTCAAAGAGTTGTTTCTGCCCAAGTAGCTGAATTGGTTGCTCTTACAAGAGCATGTTGCGTATCAGAGCAGCTCAAAGTGACAATATTCACAGATAGTCAATATGGATTTGGTGTTTGCCATGATTTCAGGCAATTATGGAACCAGAGGGGTTTTCATGACCTCTTCTGGATTCCCCATTCAAAATGGTGGAAGAATTCATGGTGTGTTCTACATTTACCTGAGAAGATCGCGGTTGTAAAATGTACTGGACATGTAGGATCAAATTACTGTGTATTGCTGGGCAACGCCTATGCTGACCAAATTGCCTGCTATTGTGCACTTTATTGTGTCACCTTCTATGGAGAGTGGAGTAATGAAGAAGACACCAGTGAGACAAATCAAAATTTCTTGATGTCAGTGGTTGACACCTGGGATGAAATTAAGAGATTGCAGGAAGAGGTAACAGAAGAAGAACACAGAGGTAGGATAAAAGCAGGTTGTGCTCAAAGAGAGGGAGATGATGTTTGAATTTCAAATGAAGGGAAATTGTGCAGCCAGATTGTCAGATTCAATGGTGAGGTATTATCATGATCAGGTTCATCTCACCAGAAAGGCAATGATTCACACATTTAAGCAGACATGGTACAATTCAAGATTTAGATTGGTTGCAGAAGTGGTTTGCCACAGATGTGTTAGATTCCAGCAAATGAATGTAGGGAAACACACAGTGGTTAATTTGAGCCACATAGGCAAATCGGGGGGGGTCCATTTAACATAATGCAACTTGATTTAGTTGAAATGCCTGCCTGTAATGAATTGAATTATGTATTAGTCATTGTGTGTATGTTCTCCCATTGGAGTGAGGGTTAGCCAACACGTAGGAAGGAAAGTCTCACTGTAGCTAAGCTGCTGCTCAAGGAATTAATTCCAAAGTATGAATTCCCAACTTCTTTCTAAGCAGATCGAGAAATTCATTTTAATAATGAGATCATAAAGTTGTTATGTGCAGCACTGAACATTGTGCAAAAATTGCACTGTTACAGACCAGAGGCATCTTGATTTGTGGAGCAAATTAATGGAACACTGAAAGCTCGATTGGCAAAGATTTGTGCATCTACAGCATTGAAATGACCTGATATATTGCCACCTGTCATGATGAGGATGCATAGCACTCCTGACAGGAACACAGGACTGTCTCACCACAAAATTCTGATGGGATCGTGCAATGAGGCTACCAGCAGTACCTGCAAATGCACTTGTGAACATAACAGATGACTTAGTGCTGGATTATCGCTCTGTGACTCATCAGGTTAAAGCAGCAACAGTTCAAACAACCCAGGAACAGTGTCACAGCTTGAAAGCTAGAGATTGGACCATGGTAAAGAAGCATGTGAGGAAGACTTGCCTGGAGCCAAAGTGGAATGGTCCATTTCAAGTCATCTTGGTGACAACAGCTGAGAAGTGTGCTGGTCTTCTGAACTGGATTCATGCAAGCCACACATGCATAGTTTTGTGCCCTTTTGAAAACACAGAGTCTGATCCAGTAGGAGCGAATGCTGATGAAGAAGGGGTTCGACTTGACCAAGCTGTGACGATGGAGCCAGTGGCTGTAGCAGAAAATGTACAAAGTGTCGAAGTCACAAGCAGTCAACATGCAGATAAAAGTGCAAGCAGCCTGCAAACAGACGTCAAAGTCAAATTCAACTGATTTCTCGCAGTGTAGAAAATGTGGTGAAAGCAGTTGCACCTGAAAAGAGAACTGTGAAAGTATATAAATGGCCTGCAGCTGAGCATGAACTGGTTGCTGACACACTCAAATCAATATACAGAAGGGGTCAGAGTCAAATCAGAGTGAAGATGAAGATGGTGTTGTAAGGAGAACGAAAAGCAAAAGAGTGCCAAGTAGCAGATACTCTTCACCTGGATTGATCTATCTTGTCACAAATGACTGGGAAAGTGAGTTTATGGTCTTTTGTTTTGACTATGAGAATTCAGTTAAACAGTCTTGAACTTGAAGTTGTATTTGAGCTGAGCTTTGAAATAACCTTGCCAATTGATCAGCAAAGACATTACACTCTGGAAGTAACAATAAGTGATCATTTGAGAGCTTTTAGTTGAATCTTGAAAAACTTTCATGAAGATCAAAAACTGTTGTAAATATTGCTAAGACTTTTAAAATAATTTAGTTTTTCATTTTTGCTCGCTTTTGCTTTTTATATTTTTCTTTTCTTCTCTAATTCTATGGAAGCCATGAACCCTGGACAAGTCAAACATAGCAGGTGTAAATATGAGTGTACTGGTTTGGTAATAGTATGTATGATTGTGTGCATTTTGTTTACTGCGGGAATGAATGTTTCAATGAAAGGAGGAGTGCAAAGTACAGCAACTCCAATGCAGAGAAAGAGCATCTAAGCAAGATAAGTTCTATAAGGATGAGGGATTTGCTTCATTTAGATGACACAAATGGAAATTTATCTTCCAATGTTCATTATAGTTTGCTGTATCAGTATGGTAACACAATAAATGTGCGTGATTCTTATGTGTGTACACAAATTCCTTTGTCAGTAAAAGAATAAATAACTTATCACAGTTTACCACTAATTTATGGTATAAGTTGCAGTTTATTATTAACACGTTTGTACAATCAAGACTACATTCAGTATGCATCTGCATACAAGAATACCCTAGACAGCTCCCAGTTCGGCTTCTCCAGCAATCACAGCACAGGGACAGCACTCCTGGCAGCCACAGATGACATCTATTTACTCCTGAACTGCGGCCACACCGCAGCACTCATACTCCTCGACCTCTCAGCAGCATTGGACAAGGTCTCCCACAGCACTCTGCGCACCAGACTTCACAACATAGGAATCCACGGAAGAGCCCTGGAATGGATCCCCTCCTTCCTCTCTGGGAGAACGCAGAGGGTCAGACTACCACCGTACACCTCCAGACCCACAGGAGTCAACTGCGGAGTCCCCCAAGGATCCTCACTGAGTGCCACGCTGTTCAACGTATACATGGCCCCTCTTGCTGTCATTGTGAAAAACCATGGTATAAATATCGTGCCATATGCCGATGACACACAACTCATCATTTCCCTCACTGAAGGCCCGGACATGGTCAAAAGGAACTTTCTCGCAGGAATGGAAGCCGTCGCCACCTGCTTGAGAGAAAGCTGCCTCAAGCTCAACTCCCACAAGACGGAGCTCATCACCTTTGGAAATGCCACCTCAGCTTGGGACGACTCATGGTGAATCACGTCCCTCAGCGCCCCCCTTGCGCCAACTGAGCACGCCAGCAACTTAGGAATCATCCTTGACTCCTCCCTATCCATGCTCCCCCAGGTAAACTCTGTCACCTCCTCCTGCTGGCACACACTCCACAAACTCCGAAAGTTCTTCAGATGGATCCCTACAAACAGTCACCCATGCCTTAGTCACGAGCAAGCTCGACTACGGCAATGACCTCTATGCCAGCACCTCAATTAGGAACATCAAAAAACTTCAACTCATCCAGAACGTCGCCGCCAGACTCATTCTGGACCTCCCTCGCCGAGAACACATCTCCCAACACCTGAGGACCCTCCACTCGCTACCAGTCGAGAAGCGAATCACCTTCAAGCTTGTCACCCATGCGTACAAGGCCATACACAATGGAGGACCAGCCTATCTGAACCACTGCCTCTCCTTCCACACCCTCACCAGATCCCTCTGCTCCGCCCAGATGGCCTTGGCCACCATCCCTTGCATCCACAAAACTACCGCCGGAGGACAATCTTTTACCTACACTGCAGCAAAGAGCTGGAACAACCTCCTCCTGCACCTCAGACAAAGCCTGTCGCTCACCATCTTCAGGAAGAACCTCAAGACGTGGGTCTTCAGATGAGGCCCCTCCCCTCTCCCCCGCCACCTTGAGACCCTCACGGGTGAGTAGCCACGCTTTATAAATACCAATTGTTTGATTGATTGATTGATAACCTGCATTCTCCCACAGGTAGAAAAGGAGTTCATTAATCAGGTAGATGATGGAAGAAAAGCAATGAAGGAAAGGATAAGAGTATAGGTGGCAAGAAGAAATCAGTTCACATCACAACTGATGCACAGGGATGCTTAGTTTTAGACTGGCAACATGTAGGAAAGCTTTGTATATATAGGCCGCAATCAAAAGCTGACAGTAAGTTTGCAGGACCAAGTGAACACAGACATGTGTTCCAATTTAAGAGTTATGGGATTTTATGCTAAATGGAAAAGACCTTGCTGTACTTGGTGTTTATTACATCTGTGGTAGGAATGCTTATTACAAGTTGCAAAAAGGCTGGTATGATGCATGCGATTTGGGAGTGGTTTTCCCAAACATTTACCAAGTGTACAACATTGACAATCCAGAAGGGACTGAGAGACCTAAAATGAGATTTAAAGGGGGAGGAAGTGGTTCAGTTATTACAGGAGATTTTTCTTTGAGCTTTTATTCCATCAGTGTGTGTGATCTTGAATGACATAAAGATAAGGAAATTATCAACAACTGTATACAAGATGTCATCTGATTCTTCAAGTGCAATGCTCCTAATGGGCACAGAAATGGTTGAGACAAGGTCTATGATTCTTCAAAATCACCTTGCGTTAGATATTCTTTTAGCAAAAGAGGGCTGAGTCTGCAGAGTTTTGAAATCACAGCACTGCTGCACGTACATACCCAATATCAGCAGGGAGATAATGAGATACTTATCTAATCTGACAAGTCTGGAAAATTACTTAAGTGATCTAAAAGAGACAAACAATAGGTGAGGGATTCTCGGAGGTAGGATCTTGGCTTGGAAAATTGGGAAATGGTTTTGTGAAAATAATCCTGAAACCTTTATTGATTGTGGCAGTGTGGAGAATTTATACACTTGGCTTTTGCAAAGCTTACAATTTCTGGAAGAAACAAAGAGACAGCAAAGAATGAACAAGGAGGGAAGAAATGGAAATGGAGAATATGAGAGACAGGTATTAACAGAATATGAAGAGGATTGACAATTATCGCAAACATAGACCTTTGCGTTATCAGACTACAAGGTTTTGAATTTGTGTCATTGTAAATGAGAAACATTCTTTTGTGATGACATAGATTGCCACCAGAGAAGGGACTGAGAGAGATCAAATTTTATTAATAAATTAGTGGCAGAGAGGTTACCATATGGTGACAAATTAACCTGCATTTAAAAGTTTAACAGAGAAAATAACATGACTTGTAAAATGTGCACGTTTGAATTATGATGAGCCATGTGGCCACCAGACACACTGTGCACAACGTTTTAACATGATAGTTTTGCATTTTATTAAATAAAAGTATTAAGGATGAGCGTATGTTAAAAATATTTTATTAATATGTAAATTAATAATTGAAGTGTTAAAATGAATATGAATTAATTGTACTTATATTTGAATAAATGGATTTCGTTAGCATCAGTTACGTGTATGTAGAAAATAAATGCACGTTTAAAATTAGCTGCAGCATGTTATGAATAATAAAGTTGCAAATAAATAATTTGCTTTGCATGTATGAATTGTAAGGTGTGCAATAGGTTTATTAATGTACTAAAGGTATTAATGTGTATTAAGGCTTCCTTGACTTGACTAGGCCTGAAAGAGATCCATTGTGCAGCATCATGGAGCATTAAAGGAAAATCACTTGTTTATTCTTTCACCTCTGACCTGAATTATTTCCCTAGGCTGCTAATGTGAATGTTGAATTTCCTATTGTACTACGGGCAAGGAATATGTTTTAGATGCAATAATGTAACACAATTTGTTCTAGCTGTCAAACAGGACAGGAAATCCACAGTTCTCATGTGAAATGAATTAGCTTAGTTTGTTGTGTGCCCTGAGAAAGGATCTCAAGTAACAAATAATTAGAGAATGTAACATTTTGTTAGCTACATGTGAAGTCACCAGCTGCCAATACACTTTTGCTGAGAAGATTCTTGAAAGTATCAGCATTTGGTGGTGCCATGTACAGTGATTGGATGCTGAATCTGAAGTCCAGCATGCGCCCACCTGAAGGACCAATGAATGGATTGTGCATACTTTTAATTCGGGAAAAACTTAGAAATTTAGGGGAGTCCTATGCTTGTCTCAAAGCTGTCCAGAACCCTGTTTGAGCATGCTCTCACACTCCTATTCTCTGAGTTTCCTCATCATAGTCTTAACAGCCATATTCTGTCATGTGGATCACTACTAATGAAGCCCCTAATTCTGAACTGCTGATAATGTCCTACGTATAGCTTGTGTTCTGCACTGTCCTGATGTGGCTGTCAAGTGAAACTGGAAGAAAGTGATTGTCCTGCCTGATGAACTGCTCCTGTCTGCTGTCTGTTCCATGAGTAGAGGTATAACTAAACGTGGTTTCTTGTTTTCTTTAATTAGTGACTTACACCAAAATAATTTTCAGTAAGTTGCTCTTGTTAGATTTTTTTTCCAAATCATTTTTACTTTCTTTTATTTTGTTTTTATCCGCATGTGCTAGCTCGTTCCAGCGCATGCAAGTCCCAATTCTGGTTAGTGTTAGGAATGGCCCAGCTTTGAAATCTGAAGTCTAAAATTGAATGCCAAAGTGTATTTTGATGATTTACTGATGTCACCATCATCTGCTTTGAATGTTAATACTCATGCACATATTGTATTGTTGCTATTCTAAATGATTATTTTGGAGTGTCTAACGGTATTGATGTCTAGTAGGTTGAATCTTTTCAGCCGTTTTGGTCAGCCTACGGTTTTCATGTATCTTAACTTAGTTTTGTGCACCATTTATGTGACATTGAGTTTGGGATTGTAATAATGCTTGGAAACTTTATTTGATTTGGAGTTTGTTTTAATGTTCAATTGTTTCTGGTATCATATAATATCATTGGTTTGTTATTGAATGATTCTGACTACTACAGTCTTTACAAAGTCCAAAGATTCAGTCGGCCTCAGTAAGTGAGATTGGTGATGGTGTCTCACCCATGCAACGGTGGTTGCTGAACCGTAATCGGGGAGTAAATACTTCCCGGGCCATTGCAATTTAGCACATCCAAATAAACATCATCATAGTATGTAGTAGCCATTGACAGAGGTCTCCTTATATCGTATTGTTAAAACACTATCGTATTTTTGCCCACTATATTATAGTGGAGTTACACACATATTCTCCTAGGGTGTTTGCTTCAAGTCAGATTTAATTCATTTACACAAGAGAAAATACACAATTAATTTGTAAAAACCAGACAATGATTGGTACCAAGAAATTATTCATGTGCGTCTAAAATTCGAGTCCAAGTGGATGTTTTATCATCACATTAATTAACAATATATGCCAAATACTTCCATTATTACCAGTGTGACATTAAGACTAATTCCCACATTTCCTCAGCCTTGTAGCACATCCCTTATTTATATGATAACATCACTTTGATACATTTAACCTAACATGACCCTACTTCGAATTATGTCACCCCCGTTAACTTCTTTATTATGAAGTTCCTTTCATCCGCACTCACAAGCTGTTCCTATGACCATGCAACCACAAAGTGCAAAAGGAAAAAGTAAGTGGAGAAGAAAAGGGTGAAAATATAAGCAGTGGACAATTTATCCAGCTATCATAATTTGCTCTTCCACAATGCATTATACACAACAAAATACTATTCTTCTAAACTTTCCCACAGTTTGTTCTTTGTCCTGATGAAACCCCCCTAGATATTTACTCTCAAGTGAGATAATATATTTTAATTCCATCTTCTTCTAAGATTTGAGTCTGTCTCCCTCTCAGGGTTTTCTCTCCACATGGTCAATGCCCACAGATAATAATTGGTTCACATCACTGTTATGCTCATATGCAAAATGTTTTACTGCTGGGTATCTGAGGTTACGAGAGATAATTGCCCTTCTATTTTGCTGTATAAGCTCCTCCACTTTCCATTTTGTACTTAAAACATATTGTTTCATGCAAGGGCATAATACATGATCCGTATGACCGGTGGCAAATTGTTATCCTCTGTATTTCTTTTTACCTTAAGGCCTGAGATTTCTTCACAGTTTTTACATTTATTACAAGCTTTGCACTTTTTGCATGAAATGAATCCTTACAGAGGGAATTTCTTGTAACCCAATTCATCTGATAGGAAACTGTGTGCTAAGTCATCTTTAACTCAGAGGGCAGATTTCAAGAAATACTAAGGGGCAAATTTAAGAGCCCCTAGTGCCTCCTTGTGCCACATTAGCATAATTTTTTTAATGGACAAAATCGCAGTGTCAAATTTACAAAGTGTGCCCGGCATAATGTATGCAAAGGGGGTGTTCCCCTATTATGGGGGGGGGTTAAAAAATGGCTGCTAAAAGATTTCACATTGTGGCATTAGGTGGGCGGTAAAGGGTGCAAGAAAAGTGGTGTTGGACTGGGTGTAGCGCCACTTTTATTAAATCAGGCCCTAAGTTACAAAATAGTGCCCTAGTAGGCTGAAACCCTAAGCATATTATCTTTTAAGTCAGTCAGAATAATCCTTGCTATTTCTTAAATTCTGTCCTCTAACTGAGCATGGGGTTACTATTGAGCCTGTAATTTATGTGATCTCTTTTTTATATATTATATACTGGTTTTTGACGCATTGTGAAGTTACCCTTTGGGTAACTTGCGTTAAATATAATACAATTGTTGCATAAGTCAAGACACTAGCATGCCCAACTCAGTGAGAATGTCTTTTGATTTATGTTACGTTACTTTTTGTTATCATATTTATTTTTATGTGGGGCATTTGCCAATTATGTATTTTTCCATTTGTAGCCACACATTTTCATTCTTGTATCATAATTTTGATTATATTATTCTCAAACGAACATCACCTCATTTCAAATGAGAAAATGCATAAATTGACTTTTCTTTGCCGACTAGGGATTAATCAGTGTTTATAGAGACACTGCCAATAGTCCAAGATTGCATTTACACAAACATATTACATTTAGTCCTACTTTTATGTTGGTAATTCATTTGAATACTTATTATACAGTTTACTATTTAAGTAAGACTTTTACGATTGGATTTTATATATATGAATATATAAATAAAAATATATTACCTTGTGGCGATTGCCACTAGGTAGTTATAGTTGGGACCATGGTTCCTTAGAAAAAGCATTTTCTTACTTGCCTATATCTTTGGTGCCGTTTGATGAATCTTCACGAATTTTTCCAAAAAAAAGTGTGCTGGTTATTCTTGTTGCGCACAAAAAGTTGCAGGGTGATATGTCAAGTGAGGGCCAAGAAAAAGGGGGGGGGCAAAAAAGTTGTGTTTCTCATGTTAATTTCCATAGGCCCTCTGAACACAACTACAACCCGAACCACTGGATGGTATTGCACCAAATTTGACATAAATCTAGCTTTCGGGAGGCAGGTTGTGCTTTTGCATCTCTGGTGTAAATCCGTGCAGTAGTTTTTCAGAAATTTAGGGAAAGCTTAATTTATACATCTGTGACTGCACGTCTTTGCGATTATTTTGCAAAATGTAAACGGAAATTCATGAGTTTTCACGAATGTGCATGTGAAAAGAAGCGCTGTAGTTGGCTGACCATTACCTCACTGGAAAGATGCAGCTGTCATTTTATTTCATGGGACACGGTCCCCAGCAGTGAAAATCCTAATTGAAAGTGGTATAAATGGTCAGGTTGAAGGTAACATGACCCCAGTGGTGTGATATAAGTGTGTTTTAGGGGAAAATTATGGATTGAACATAATTTTGTGTCAGTATGCACAATATTCGTACAAATTCATGAATTTTCATGGATTTTAGCGAATTATGTGCAAAATATTCATGAATGTGAAAAAATTTGAAAGATAAACCACAGACTCATTCATACACTAATTCATTCACATGCACTCAGAGACTCATGCGCCAAATCACACAGCCACTCAGATACTCATTCATCCACTCGTAGACTCACACACGTACTTTCAGACCCACTCAGACACTCACACACCCACTCACAGATCCACAAAGAGAGACAGGCCCTGTGGTCAACCAGTGGCATGCACGTCACAGGGTTAGGTGGTTAAAAGGGCTTGGATGCAAGGTCTGGCTGCAGGCCAGGACTTGCGACCAACCGTGCACGGCAGGTATTGGAATAACTTAAATAGTAATTAAAATTTGTTAAAGTAAACCATGGAAATTCACTTGCGCCATAAGGTAACTGTAACTCATGCCTTTGCCGTACACAGCAGGTTACTTCACATATTATATCATTGATGACATCTTCTAAGGCATCTTTGATATTATTGCTGCAACATTTGCAATAAAATTATTGATAAGAAAACTGCATGGCAAGGGCGGGAGTTATAGTTACTTGAAAGAACTCCAACTATAACTGCTGAATTTCTATGGTTGTGTATGAGTAAATTCAGAGCATAACTCTAAAGTCCCTGCAACCTTTGTTTTTGCCAGTGACTATATATATATATATATATATATATATATATATATATATATATATATATTCACTTGAAAAAAAGGTTACAGGGACGTTAGAGTTGGGTTCACATTTTAAATGTACAAAATCATAGAATTCACCTGTTAGAGTTAGAGTTAACTATAACTCGTGCCCTAAGGTAACTATAACTCGCACACCTGCCATACACAGTTTTTTTAGCAAACAAATTACTGCAAATATTACATTGATGTTATCAAAGATCTCGTGAGTGCCCTAATTTGTGGTGTAGTTAGCAGTGCAAGGTGAGGACATGATAGCTACCTTAGGGTTTAGGGTTACTTGAGATAACTCTAACTATAACATGTGAATTTCTATGGCTTTGTATGTTTAAAATGTGAGCCTAACTGTAACGTCCCTGTAACCTTTCTTTTTTAAACTGAATTCTTTATGGTTTTTCTAATTCTATTTCCTAACAATAATGTCACTGTAACCTCTAGTTTTTTTCAGTGTATTTCTCTGTTTTTTTAACGTAAAGTAATTTTTATTACTATACCCTATTTCAACCACTGCGGCACACCGCCTTAGGCCATGCACAGTGGTGGTTGGGTGCCCTGCTGCCAACCCCTATAACCACCCAACCTTGAGGAAAGCACAGCCTTTGGCCGTGCATGGTGGGTTTGGCTGCAGGGCCTAGCCTGTGGCCAGCCCACCAGTCAACCCCTCTAACCACCCAACCTAAGCTCCACACACCCTTTGGCCCTGCACAGTGGGAGTTGGCTGCAGGTCCAAATAGCTATCCTCCCCCAGCCAATTTGGCCCCTAGGACACCATCCCCTGGGGCCCAGCATTAATATATGTGGTTTTGGGGGCGAGAGGGGCCTCATGGCCTCCCTCCCCAGGCTGATCTTGGCCCCGGGGACCCCATTCCCCGGGGACTGGCCTAAACATTTCATTTTTTGATGGGGCGCATGGCTGCCCCTCCCCAGACCGATCCTGGCCCCAGGGACCCCATCCTCATAGGCCAGGCCATGTTATCTAGGTGCCCCCAGGGTACCCAGTCACCACTGTTTGGGACCACAGAGGAAGCCTGAAGGCCACTGCGGTCCCAGCTGGCTCCCTGCCTCCTTCGGGAGCCAGCCTTGCTGTCACAGACAGGGCACTGCTAAACATGCAGCTCCCTCTCTGTGAGAGCAATTATTTCCTCTGTTACCCTGCCTGCATCTCTGCAGGCAAGGAAACTGAGGAAACCTCTACTTCCAGCAAGTGAGAGCTGTTTCACATCTCTCACTTGCTGGAAGAAGAGTGTTTGCTCTGACCTGACAGGAGCTGTCAAAGTTTCCACCAAATCAGAGCAAACAGCTATCTCTCAGGGGTGGTCATGCCGGGACATAACAGGAGCCGGCCCAGGAGGTGGTGGTCCCCAAGGCCATTATTGGTTCCACAAGGGGGGACCATGTGGAGCCCCTCCAACATTTCAATTAGCCCCTGGAGGTGGTGGTCCCCAGGGCAGGGGGTCTGTAACAGACCCTCTATCTTTTGTAAATTCAACCCCGGGGAGGTGGCGAGTCCCTGAGTGCAGGAGGGCCACCCATCCCCCCTGCATTTGATGAGACATGAGTCCCAGGGAGGTTGTGGTCCCCAGGGCTGGCGGGGCAGGGAAGCCCCCTGGATTTGACCTTAAATTATCTCTGGGGAAGTGGCAGTCCCTAGGGCTGCGGGGGGAGCAGGTGCACCCCCACATTTGATTGGATATTAGCCCTGGGGAGGTGGTGCTCCCTGGGGCTGCAGGGGCCCAGGTGGCCCTCTGCATTTGATTGAATATCAGTCCCAGGGAGGTGGTGGTCCCTGAGGCTGCAAGGGGTGGGACAGTCACTCTGCATTTGATTGGATGTCAGCCCTGGGGAGGTGGTGTTCCCCCAGGGCTACAGGGGGGCCAAGCAACCACCCCACATATGGTTGGATATCAACCCTGGGGAGGTGGCAGTCCCCGAGACTGCAGGGGGGCAAGGTGGCCCGCCACACTTCATTTATTTTTGCCCCAGGGAGGTGGCCTCACCGGGGCTGTTGGGGGTTGCCTGGCTCTCCTGCATTTGATGAGACATTAGCCCCAGGGAGGTGGTGGTCCCCAGGCTGCAGAGTGGCTGGGTACCCCCCATTTGTTTTGGAATCATCCCCAGGGAGGTGGCAGTCCCCGGAGCTGCGGAGGGTTGGGCAGCCACCCAGCATTTGATTGAATATCCAGGGAGGTGGCGGTCCCCGGGGCTGCGGTGAGGGCAGGCACACCCCCTGGATTTAATTATATGTTAGCCTGAGGGAGGTGGCAGTCCCTGAAGCTGCGGGGGCCAGACGACCCCCCTGCAATCAAGATGTCAATGCCCCCAAGACCTAGCCCACCAGGGGGCTGCCTTTGGACAAGCATCGGAGACCGTGCTTGGTTTTTGTTTTTGAATTTTCAGTGGATCCGCAGCATCTCCAACTGAAACCTAAAAAAATAAATGCTTTTTTGCTCGGGTGTCTTCTGGGACCCCAGCACCAGAGCTGAAACAGAGTCCCAACATGGCTGGCAACACTTCCTAGTTGAAGTGTTGGCAGCCAATCAGATCTCAGCTTGAGATCGGGAGGGTTCAGGGAACCTTTGCTTCTCTATATATATATAAATTAGTTTTTTCTTTAATTTCTCAAAAACTCCTCAATGGATTTACAGCAAATAACAAAAAGTTTACTTTCTGGATCAAGAGCTACCTTTCTGCCAAATTTGGTGTAAATCCCTCCAGTGGTTCGGGTGCTATTTCTGTTCAAAATCCCTATGGAAAAATGCATGGGGAAAAAGCATTTTGGGACCTCACTGTTTCTCATTTCCTGCTTGACGGATAACCCAAAAACGTCCTGGACACATGCTGAAGTGAAGACTCATCATACAGCGTTAAAGTTATTAGCAAAACAAAAAATGTTTTTTTATAGAAACTAGATCCTAAATATAACTACCTAGTGGCAACTGGCACTAGGGAATTTACATACATATATATACATTTATAGATGTATATCACCTACTGGTCGCCAGTAGGTAGTTATAGTTAGGACCATGTTTCCATAGAAAAAAAGCGTGTTTTGTCTTGCCCATATCTTTGGCACCTTTGATGAATCTTCTTGAAATTCAACCCCAAAAAAGTGTGCGGGTGATTCTTATTATGCATGGAAAGTTATGGGGTGAGCTGACAAGCGGGGCTGAGAAAAAGTGAGGGGGTGGTCAAAAAATTTGCTTTTTCATATTAATTCCCATAGGAGTTTTGAACACAACTACAGCCTGAACCGCTGCTAGGTTTTGTTACACAGATTATGCTTTTGCATATGTGGTGTAAATCCGTTCAGTAGTTTTTAAGAAATCAAAGGGGAAATACATTTGTATATCTAGGGCCCGGGTTCTACTGCGATGTTTTTGTGGCAATTGCAGCATATTGACAAATGCACAAGTCACCATGGATGTGGTGATTGGCTGGCCGCAACCTCACCAGAAAGTTGCAGCCACCATTTTAGTCAATGGGACACAGTCCCCTTGGCTGCACAATAATGTGAGAATTGGCATAAGGAGTCAGGGTGGAGGTATCCTCACCCCCAGGATATGATATAGGAGTCTTTAAGACTTAAATTATGCCCTTAAAATGTTTCTTTTTTCATGCTGCACAGTATTTACAAATATGTCACTGTGCTTAGTGAAGCCCCCTGTAACATTCAGAGAGTCATTTATACACTTATTCATTAACTCACCCACACACTCATACACCAACTCACAGACCCAATCAGACACTCATGCAACTACTCAGAGAACCACTGAGACCCTAAAGCACCCAATCACATACCACTGAGATGCCCATGTTCTCAATCACAGACCCACTTAGGCACTCATGCACCCACTCACAGACCCACTGGGACACTGACACACCCACTCAGAGACCACCACAGAGACACTTACACACCCATTCACAGACCCACTGGGACACTATTAAACGCACTCACAGACTGACTCAGATCCTAACACACCCACTCACAGACTCACTCAGATCCTAACAAATCCACTCAAGGACCAACAGAGACACTCACACACAACCACTCACAGACCCACTGAGACACTGATGCACCCACTCACAGACTCACAGAGACACACACACCCACTCACAGACCCACTTAGATCCTCACATACCAAGTCACAGGCCCACTGAGACACTCATACCCCTACTCACAGACCTACTCAGATACTAACACACCAAGTCACAAACCAGACAGTCCCTCTTGCACTGAGTCACAGACTCAATCAAACCCAGAAATAACTCACCTCTGAGATGTGCTGCAGGGATGTTATCAATATATATAAACAAAATTGACTCTTGAGGGATAGATCCAATAAAGTTTCCTTAGACAATAACGCACCAATTATTATTGTACTATTCGTAATCTATTTGACATAATTCATTTTTATTTCAGACATCTTTTAGTCATCAAACTTTCTAGGATATACACCATTTATCTTCATATTATACAAATTAAACAACTCATTAAGTCGAGATCTCTAAAAGCAAAAACAGAAATCCCCTTAGCTATATAATGTACAATCCTCTGTTCAATGTCCTTATATACAAATATTATATAATTGATGGCCATATGTAGCCTACATCTGAAATCCTGGTCCGTCATATCAGACAGTCCATTATATGAACATTAATCATCTCTGTCCACTGGTGTTCTCTTATATTGTGGACTAAGGACTGATGGTGTTCTTCATTTATTTTCCTTTCCATGAATTTGCTGAGGACACTTTATATAAAAGTATGTTGATGGGCTTCGGCTTCTAAACTTCTGGCCTCTTCAGGACTGTATAAGGATCATGTATCAATAGCTTAAAAGATATACAAAAAGAAAATCCCATCATCTTGAGGGCCTTACTATGAATTAAAAACCTTTGTGATAATTAAATGCTGTCATGGTAGAAGGAGGAAAAAAGGCCACATTGATGTGTGTCATGCTCCAGCAAGCTATTTACAAATACATCAATGTTTAACACTCCTGTGGCCATGCAATGACTTGTCAATATATCTCATCTGGTGTACAGCCTTATGAGCTCATCCTACAGCAAACCTAAAAGTGAAGTGAAACCCGAGTGATGGCACCTCCTTGCACCAGGGAAACCCCTCTGTGCGTCTACCCTGGCGGGTGAAGGTGGTGCGTCTAAACTGCCTACATGCAGATACTTCTACTGTTGTAACTACAGGTCCATAGGTGAGGGCTCTAAATTACCTCACAAGAATTGAATCCCATCGCTCTTTATTACATGCAAGATTCTGGACCCTAGAAAAAAGGCACAAAACTTCAACAGACTCTATAGTATATATAAGGCTGAAGCCGGGTGGCAAATAAAACATAAAACATAAACGTGTTGCCTTGTGGTCCTACTCAATTGCCAGGAAGGGTACGCCCGGGAGGGCCGGGAACTGCTCAAATGCCTAGTAATGGGTTATCAGAATCTTGTGTTACTCCCCACACGCCAATCCTTTAAGTCGCTCCATGTTAGTGAAACTTGTGCGCATCTTCAAAACAAGACTTCAGCGCAACCGGAAATTATGTATTGGGCTCCCATGCTTGAGCAACTGGACTACGGGTAGACTCTCCAATATGGGCACCGGTGGACCATATTAAAGGAACCTAGCACACTAAGGGAAACAAGATCTTAGGTCCAAATCTAAAAAGTCTAATAAAATGTGTACATTCCTCTAGGCCAGTGTTCTCCAAACTTTTTGGTGCTGCACCCCCACAGTTGAAAAATGAAAATCATTGGGCCCCCCTCAGAAATTTTTCACAAATATATGATAAAGTTGTCAATGTTTAAATATCTCTAGACCTATTTAAACATTGTAGTTAAGTACCGATACCATTTTAAAAATACAATGACATTCTTCTGCTTAAAACAATGGCCTGTTGTCTGTAGAATGCTTCTTTTGGCCACAGTCTGGCACCCCCACCCGGGACCACTTGTGGCACCCCTAGGGGTGCCTGCCCCCAGATTGAAGACCTCTGCTCTAGGCTGACCTAGTCAAAGGTAAAGGAGCTGGACACCATTATATACATTAACCGAGCCAATCAAAAATGAAAATCAATTATTCCACAATTCCAAATTATTATATACATTAACAATTAAAACCCACATTTAAGACATCATCTACTTTAAAGAATGCATATGTGCCTATCTCCTGATAGTTTGGCAGAAGTAACCAATTATATATCCTAAAGGGCCCATACTTCATCATATTCATTCCATGCATCGAAGGATCAAACCTAGCAATTAGTCTGGCCTCTGTTCTCATGAGAACACTATTGACTTGTGCTTTTGTCTTGGGAACTACATATAGTACTGACCATTCTATTTCATTTTCACTGTAATGTTGTACTAGCGGTGCCCCTTGAGTTCGCCATCAAATGCGGGATCTGTGTTGCAGGATCCTCTGTTTAATTTGACCTATACAGATCTTATTGCCCAGGCATTTTATGTAATATACAACATTGTTTCTGTTACAATTAGAGAAGGCATTCTAGTGCCATGCATGCACATTAATATTGATCTCCTTACTGTTTCTAGTGAAATTGGAAGCTCTACATTTTGAACATTTACACTGTTCATTTACAGCAGGTAAGCCCAGCATCTTTGTTAAAGTCGAGTTTTGAGTTTTACAGTGTGTCTGAACTAAATATTGGCATAAATCTTTATTTTTCTTGAACGCAAACAGAGGACGTGCCACTTTGATGTTGCTAATTGATTTCATGTTGGAATTGATAGTTCTCTTGATTTTATTGGCAGTGGGAGAGAAGGTAAGTACACATGTCAGTGGTGCTCCTTGTGTTTTTTCTCTGGGGGTGAGCAAATGTCCCCGCTGGGTAAACCATGCTCACTTTAGGGCATTCTTAACAATTTTTTGGGGATAATCTCTCTGGATAAGTTAATTGCAAAGATTCTATTAGTTCAGAAAGTAATCTTCCTTATATAAGCAATTACTGTGAATCCCTAAGAATTGCCCATAGGGCATTTTTTGTAAGTGCCCTAGGATGGCTACACTGAAAATGTAGCAAAGTATTTCTGTTGGAGTGTTTCCTGTAGAGGTGCATTAGCAACTTATAGTTGTCTGTAATCCATAAGTATAGAAAATTCAGTCTATCTCTACTGTTGGACATAGAGAACAGATATCTGGAGATATGGTGTTTAACCAATGGTAAAATTCCATCAACGTCTCAGTGGGCCCTTGCCAAATAAAGAAAATGTTGTCTATATACTGGTGCCATGATCTTATTTGTTCTTTAAATCTGTTGTTCTCACTAAAGATCCATAGTTCTTCAAAATAGGATATATACATATTAGTTATTTCTGGTGCAAATACATATCCCATTGCTACTCCTTTTATTTGTAAAAAAGAGTTCTTGTTTAAATAAAAAGGAACTCTTTTTAAGGCATAATGATGCTAGGTTCATCAGACATTCAGTGGGAACCTGGTAGGGTGGAGTTATTTTATTTGGAACATCTCTCATGACTGCCAACACTTCATACTATGGAATGTTTGTATGTAATGACTATGTCTAGTGTGACTAAAATCTCTTTCAAAGGATCAAATGGTTGATTTTGGTATTTGCCAATGAAGTCCATAGAGTCCCCGATGTAAGCTTTGATTTCTGTCACAAATGGCTTAAAAATCAATGTATCCGGACAAATGCTCTAGAATAGAGCCACAGATAGATAGCAATAGTTGTCCTGGAGGTTCCTCACTATTTTTATTAATCTTCTGTAGAATATAAAAGACTGTCACTCTAGAATTGGGTTTGTTTAAGGGGTCAAATTCTTTGTCTCCTATCCAGCAGTTATCCATTGCGTGCTTGGTTATTTCAAAGATCTGATTACTGATTTCTGGAGTAGGATTGACTTGACATCTATGGTAATGCTCAATGTTATTCACTTGTCTTCAAACTTCATTGTTATATTTCCCACTATCCAATAATACTATCCCCCCTCCCTTGTCTGCTGGTTTGAGCATCAAAATTGGGTCTAAGGACAGGGATTTAATTGCCATTTCTTCCTCTCTCTATATGCTCTTTTTCAAAAATTGCTTTTTCTTATAAAGAGAATCTACCTCTCTCAGAACGGTTTCTTCAAACATCAGTACTTGAAGAGGCATTGTGGAAACTGAGGGACTAAACGTGGACTTATTTCAGAAAGGTGTCTGTCCTTCAGAATCCTATTCTTTATCTGTGAAAAAAACATTTAGCCTTAAGTTTTCTAAGGAATTGTAAAACCTCAATTTTGGAATATATAGGATTCTGATGTTTAGTGGGTACAAAAGACAGGTAGAAATGTCATCAAGCATGTTGCTCTGTGGTTGATTGATTGAGAGATCTCCTTTTCAGTTTTATATTCTTACTCATGGACTTGGAAACCCCTAAGCCAAGCCCTACATAGAATATACCACTCTTAAAGGAACTGACATACATATTTCCAAAGCATTGATCCTCTGTCTCACCCAGTCAGATGGTGATAGAGGGAGTTATACATTCACTAACGTAGTCAGTAACTACTTTGGAATCCAGCAGTATGAAAGGAAGTTGCAAAACAGACCTACAAACCCCTCAATTCAGCAAAACTGGCACTGAGGTACTTAATCATTCACTTACATATACATTCAGAAAACCACAGAGGGACTAAAATAGAGAGTCACATACTGGCACATATACTGAAACATCTCACGACACTTATATAGGTGGACTCCTACAGTCAGTGTGAAATATAGGCAAGTAGTGACATAATCTTGTTATGTATGCTGCTTTAATCATGGATGAGGCCTACTACCTCAGATCCTCTATGTGCACTGTGACTGCCCAATCAAGTTGGGATCTAAAAGTCCATTGTGAAATCTGCTGGTTTGTGCTTAAGTGATTTAGAGATGCCCTTTTCTGTTTTAGAAACTTTCTGATGCACTTGCAGACTACTAAGTCAAGCAGTACATAGACTATACAACTAATAAAGGAACTGACATACATGTTCAAAAAGCGTAGATCCTCTGTCTCACCCAGTCAGAGAGTGACAGAGAGAGCACTACATTTACTATCATACTCAAAATGTATTTATGTATGCAGCAGTACCAAAGGCAGTACAGGACACTCCCACATACTTTTTTATTCCCTATTATAGGCACTGATGTATTTCTTGAGCCACTTACATACACGTCCAGAGAGCCATTGAGGTACAAAAACATACAGTCAAATATTGGTACATTTAATAAAATTTATAATGGCACTTCTATAGGTATACTCCTACATTCGCTCACATATATAGGGAAGTACTGACACAATCTTGTCATGGATGGAGAGACGTACTGCTTCAATCATGGCTGAAGCCTACTAGTGCAGATGCTATGTGTTTACTTTCACTGCCCACTCAATTTGGTCTCTGAAAGACCTTTGTCAACTTGTAAATCCATGTTTTAGTAAAAATAACTGAGAACATTTTATAAACCATGTTAAGTAATTAAAATATTTAATGTTGAAACTATATAATTAAAACATAAATCTTCCTTTTTTGTTATTTTTCAGATACAAACTTCTACTTCCCTGTACAGAGTTACAATGCCATGAAAAAGGGAGTGGAGAAAGAGAGACAACAATACTACCTCCTCACAACCGAGAAACAAAAGGGGCAAAATGCTGAAAAAGCAGGGAATGAAAAAGGAAATGTTTGTAAAAGAACAAAGACATTTCTTAAAATAGTATGTGATCAACTTGAAAGACAGAAAAATTAAATACATAAGAAACTAAGTTTGACATCAACTAAGAACAGAATAAAAGAGTAAAAGTACAAGATAAGAAAAGTGAAAAGTCCTGCAATGAAGCACAGTCTTTAATTAGAAGGCAGCACCAGTTCAAGGAAATTAGAGTTGGAATGTCCCCTAGCAGAGTAATTTAGACCCTAAAGAGGCATATGAAGAAGTATAAAAGAAACTGTCACTCAAAAGGAACATGTTGAGGGTGTGTTTGTCAAGGATGTTCCACCTTCCGTAAAAGGACAACCTGTTTTCAAAACACTTTTGCATGAAGAAACAAGAAATTCTATGGAAAGAATAGGCAATGTGAACATTTGGTTAAACTTTGTGTATCAGGAATTAGTTAAGAACAAGCGCTGAGAATCTGATATGAAAAGCGGTACTAAAAGACATTAGCGTGGGAGTCCTTACAAAATAGGGGAAACGTACTTTAAAACATCACCTTATCAAGAGTCTATTCCCATCTAATATTACAGCACTAGAAATAATGTTAAATTTTAACAAAGAAGAGAAATCTATAATTTGTTTAATGCCAACACTTCAAGTAATGAAAGATTACTACAATTGGAAAAAGAGAATATTTTGCAAATTACAGCTATTGATAAAATAGAACATCAGGGAGTTACAATACCGCTAACAGATAAATTACAAGCAAAATTGGATTCTTTGGAGCAATCACTATCTAAGACAGCGGGATTTGAAAAGCATAGACCTAACTTCAAAAAATTGCAGAATTATTTTGCAACGTAATTTAAATGTTGAAAAAGGCTTAATAAATGGTTCCAGGGTTAAAGTTATTGATTTTATTAATTTTCCAAATAGAGGTGAAGTTGAATATTTGGATAAAAAATTGGATCAGATAGATGATGAGAAGAAGATTGGGCAATGTATTGTAAGGTTTTTGCTTGTGAAAGATTTATATATCTGATGTCAACAATTTCCTCTCTCTTTAGCATATGCTATAACCATCCATAAATCACAAGGTTTAAGTGTAGATGAAGCTTTGGTTAATATTGGAAGTTCTGTATTCAAAAAGAAAACTTCATATGTAGCATTGTCGCAAATTAGAACATTATTGGGTTTATTTTTACACACTCTAATGAGAACTAAGTTAGTGCCGATGTAAGTTGTGTAAGAGAGTACAATTGGGTAAGAAGTCTATATGCTCCTCATTTAGGCCAGAACCCTGTTTAGGAGAAATGGATACTCTGGCCAAAGCGGAAGATTACAAAACAGTCTACGGACCCTCAGGAAAAGAAGAGAGAAAAAGACACTGCATAGGGAGCTAAGAAGATCAAACTGGAAAAATATGGTGTGAAAAAGGACCCCACTTTTTGTCTTGAAAATGAGGTGGTTTCAAACTGTAAGTGCCCTAGGCACCTGCTAAACAGGTTCCCAGGGCCAAATCTCATTCCCCAAAACTATACTATGTTTGCATTTCAGCCACCCTTGTAAATCCCTAGCAAATTATACCCCTGGTACTGAGGGTATGGGTACTGAAGAGGAACCCCAGAGCTGCAGCACCAATTATAACCACTCTGAGAGGCCGCACACTATCCTCATGCAGACTGCTATGGTGCATTTAAAAGTTGCAAACCCAACATTGCACTCACCAAGAGTGCCATGCGCCCTAACACTGCATGCAATATAGCTATGTCACACCTGTGGCAGAGCTTCTAGCCATAAGGCAGGGTGCACTATAATGCATATGAGGGCACACATGGCATTAGCAAATATGCCCCTAACATGTCTTTGCAAAACCTTAAGACATAGTAAGTGTTCAGGGAAACCATAGCAAATACATGTGCTGGACACTGGTCATTATGAGTTTCCCAGCTACATGACAGGCTCTCTGAATACTGGGTTGTTAAGTATCAAACAACTCAGAATAATAAACCCACACTGATGCCAGAGTTGGATTTCTTATAAAATATACCCAGAGGGCAACTAAGAGGTGCCCCCTGAAAAACCTAACAGCCCTGGCATTGTTGCTGACTAGTCCTAGAAGCCTGCCACCATCAGACAGAGGCCTGGACTCCTGGAGTGAGAGCCTGTCCTCTCAGGAACCAGAACACAAAGCCTTTCCTAGATGGAGGTGTTACACCTCCTCCCCCAGGCAGGCATCCTGCACCAGCTGTCAGCTTCAAAGGCCTGGCTGCCTTTGAAATCTGACTCACATCTCTGCTTCTAGCAGCAGATGGCCACCCAATGGTTTTTACCCACTTTGAGTGGGAAAATATACGGGAAAACTTAGCCAGAGTAGGAGGAGTGACTCTCCTCAGCCTGCACTACCCCTCAGGTGTGGCAGGCAAAGTGACTACTTCATTTCATTTTCCTCCATCTTGGATGGCAGGAAAATAGCCATTCAGGGTTAGGGATGTGGTCCTGTCCCACAGGAAGTGGGTGTGGCCCCTTCCCACATAGTGGGTGTACCCACCCTACGGTAGGTGACCCATTGGCCACTTCCAGGTACTCCCCCTAATGTCCACTAAATGCAGAATTAAACGGGAATCCCTAGACCTGCAGATCAGATTCAATGGACACAAGAAGACCAGGAACAAAGAAGACTCAAGGCACAAAAACAAAAGTCCTATTGCAAGAAGAAAAATGCTCCTGCTGGTCCTAGGACTTGACAATCGCCGCTGAGGTGTAGCCCGGGAACCTGAAGGACTATAATACTCCCAGGGCACATCCAGCCTTCTGCAAATTACCAACAACCTCCCTCAGAGTGCTGCAACCTGCAAGCAAGGAACCAGTGAAGTCCATTTCACTGACTGGCCGCTGACCAATGAACTGGACCCAGCAGCCTGATCAAAATCCAAACAACAGACCCGAAGGACAAAACCTACCAGCGTGCTGGGATTGGTGGCACTGCAACTCTCAGGGCCTCAGATGTCCCATTGCCCAAAGTACTGGACCCCCAACATCAGACACCCAGAAACAAAGTCTGCTATGGACTCTCCAAGGATCAGAATCAAGCACTAGGCAAGGGACTACATACAGGACACCCAAGAACCACCCTTCAGAGTGGCCCTGCTGACCTGCAATCTATCCTCCAAGTGACCTGCACCTGGCTCTAAGGACTCCCTATTGCACAACTCTTGGCTGACCTATCTGCACTGCACCCGGCCTCCCTGGCTCCTGCAACGCCAAACCACCTGTGCTTTATGTGTCCTTAGCCCCCTTTGCCCTTTACACTGCAAGAGGACCCCCTGGACTTACCTTTAAGTCCATCTGTGCAGTGTGTTCCCAAGTGGTCCGCTTCTCCATTGTGCACTAATTCCAAGACTTTAAGCCACTGCTCCCGCTTGAACCGGGAATCACCTAAACCTCTCCAGCTGGCCTACATGACATCTCAACAACCTCAACCTAAAAATAGAAGGTGACACTTGTGGGAGCATTGCCTGATTTTACAGGCATTTTTAAAGATTTTCCCATTCATTCCTCTGGTGCTTAATTATGCACAAAAACATATATTTTCTGAACTTTGAAAAATCATAACAAAAGAAGTATTTAACATAGTTTGATGATCTTGGTCTTAAAAATGTTATTAAAATCGGAAGCATTTTTATAAATTGGTCTTGAGTTATTCTTCCAAGTGTGTGTGTCCACATTTACTGCCACTGTGAGAACAACAAATGCTTAACACATCTCCAAGATAAACCTAACCGCTCGCCCACACTACCACCAAAACAGAGCATTAGATGGTCTGCTATTTACCTCTGGATAAAAAGTGGGGTTGCTTGGACTCTCTTCACAGTGCACGTCTTTTTTATACACTATATAGAGAGCCAGCCTCCTACATTTAATGGATCAGCGGTGGGAAACAAGACTTTGAATTTGCTTTTACCACTTTGTAACTAAGGCCCATATTTATACTCTGTTTGTGCCATTTGTGTTTTATTTTCTTTGAAGCAAAAATGGGGCAAACTAAACTCCATATTTATATTTTGAAGCTAGACCCCTCTAGCGTTAAAATATAGTAGTTAACATAATTTTTGGGATGCGTGAACCCATCTTGCGTCAATGAGATGAAAGGTAGGCGTTCCCGTCCAACAAATCACTCGCCATATTTATCCCCCTGTGCAAAAACGGTGAACGGGTGGGAGGCCTTCCTAAATAATGGTGCTAAGCCTGCACCATTATTTACCACCTGAGTCATACCAGGCTTTAAGGTACCATGGCCAAACACCATGGAATTGGCCCAAAAGGGCCCCCCCAAGCCCCAGTAACCCCCCTACCCACACCAGAGGGACACCAGAGGATAGGGGAGCCCATCCCAGGTAAGTAGGGTGACTATAGGTAAGTGTTTTTTTTTAATTATCTATGTGTCAATGGGGGCCCTGGTATGGGGCCCCTGCTGGGCACTAGGTGCAATGGCCATGCCCAGTGGACACTGGTTCCCTGTGCTGGCCATTGGGGTGGTGGGCATGACCCCTGTCTTTTATAAGACAGTAGTCATGTGTTATGGATGGTTGTGTGTAAGGATATGACGCTAGGCTAGTTAACGGCCTCTAAACAGCCTAGTGTCATTTTTTGAGGCAAAACCCCTTCACCTCTACCGCCACTGCCACCTGACTAGCGTTATTTTTTTTTACGTTAGCCCAAGCTTAGTGCCAGCTTGCGGCATTCCATAAATTTGGTGCCCTGATGGCACTTTGGAATGACGTAAGCCGGCGGTGAACTTTTTGATGC
The DNA here is from genome assembly GCF_031143425.1 of Pleurodeles waltl. Classification (NCBI taxonomy): domain Eukaryota; kingdom Metazoa; phylum Chordata; class Amphibia; order Caudata; family Salamandridae; genus Pleurodeles; species Pleurodeles waltl. Next base: position 962,565,862 of record NC_090439.1, read on the forward strand.
AAAACTGCGTTAGCGCAGTTTTGCACCAAAAAGTATAAATATGGGCTAAAGTGATCACACGGGTAACTCTAAAAATTGTCTATAGTTGTACTTTTACAATTGGACTATTTTTCTAAATGTTAAAATTAATTGTTAGGGCCATGGTTGGGTCTCTAAAACAGTGATAAGAAACTAAGGCCCTCATTACGAGGCTGGTGGCCTGAAGACCGTCAGCTTCACAGTGGAGGTCAGGGCCATCACTGCCGTAGTGGTCTGAATGCCATTTAAAGGTACCCCCAGCACCACCGGGATCCATGATCCTGATGGCCTGGCAGTTGCAGAGATCGCATCAGCCAGAGTGGCGCCACCCTGCAGATTATGACCTTGTTCTCTGCCAGCCTTTTAGGCTGGTGGAGAACAAGTGCAGGGATCCACAGGGGGCCCCTGCACTGCTCCCCAGTGGTATGGGGAGTGCAGTGGTTCCCCTGCCATGCACCCTTGCAATTTTCACTGTTTGCTATGCAGACAGTGAACATTGCGTGGCTGCTGGTGCACCCTGCGGCAGCAGCATTGCCCCAGGCTCGATTACAAGCTGGAGACCATGCTGCCGCCTGTTTCCCGCTAGACTGGAGGTTGGAAACCTAGATTTTCCAACCACCAGCCCAGAGGGAAACTCCTAATGGGTCCAGGGGCAAGTCAGCCAGTATGGCAGCAACCTCCCCGTCGGAAGTTAGGTGGACAGTGCAAACCTCCACCAAAAGCCTAATGAGGCCCTAAATGTCTTTATTGTAGTAAGGCCTTAGAACATTTTTCCAAAGGTTTTGAAAGTTTGCAAAAGTTTTTCCGAAAGTTGAAAAGGTCCCAACTTTAGTAAGCAAACAGTCAGATGCAGAGAACCAGTATAAGGAGCTCAGTCTGACCCCTTGGCTGGAGTTGACCTACCCCAGGCTAAGGGCTCTCTGCAATGGATACCAAACTCACACTGGTGAGCATGCTACCACAAAAAGGCTTAGGCAGCTAGTGGCAGAACATGAGACTGCAAACCAGGTGGAAGAGGGGGTGTCAGGAAAGCTAGTGCTAGCGATGTTAAGTTCTTCCCTCAGCAAACACAATTCCACTTTTCTTTGTACCCACGTTGGTTGCAGCGACGTCCTCACGCCCAGTGGCTCTTGTGGAGGCTGTTCTTAGAACTAGCTTCTTCAGGTTTAACTGCCACTCAAGATGGTGGCTGCAAATTCTTGTGAGGTCAGCACTCTAGTGTTTCTACCTTAGTCTCATGCTGAAGCTTCCCTCCAGCTGTTTCGCTCTAGGAGCCCTGCACTTCAACTGTCATCCTGAGGAGAATGAGCAGTGTTCCTGAGGTGCTTCGTTTCATAGAGAATTCTTCCAGTTTTGAGTAATTAATTATTTTTCTTGTTACGGTGTGCACACCAGCTACTTTTTCCCTTTTGAAGAAGCTGAGTTTTTTCCTTCTTCCAACAACTGGCTATCGGCTTTCTGAGGAGAATTTGTTTTGGCTTAACAGAACTTCAAGCAACTGCAGTAAGAAATCTTTTTGTATGATTTCCAGACTTGCTAATATATATATGTACATATATATTCAAGATCTCTTTGCTTTGCAGACTTGTCAGAGACAAACCTCAGTGCTCAGACTAATTCCTAATTGTGATTGAGAAAACTGAACCTTGAGAAGGAGTTTTCATTTCCTGTAAAAGACATTAGTAGTTTGTATATTTGTGAACTTTTGAACTGTTCTCCAGAGAACCTTGGAAACCTCTGACTCCTGGAGAAAAGAAGATATAAAGTTAACATTGTTCTCTTAGAGAGAGGCTAGTCTCTCAAAAGATCCAGGTTAGGAGAATGATAGAATTGGCTGAATGTGAATGGCTGAACAGTTAAATGCACAGTAGGAATGTACTTATCAATGCTAATTTCACCCGACCTCAGGTCCTTCCTTTAAGGAAATGCCAATAAGAAGAAAGGTGCAGGTTTTCAGAGACACACACTGAATATCCTGTCTTCAAGTGGGAAACACAGGCTGGAACCGTATCTGGAGGTGGTCTCTCTTTTTCTATTCCCATTCTGCTTTCCCTCTAGGGGAGTGGTCTTTTTAATGCCGCACCCCCTCAGTTGAATAATAGAAATCATTGGGCCCCCCTCAGAATTTTTCACAATTTTATAAACATGGCAATGTTTAAATATGTCTAGACCCATTTAAACATTGCAGTTAAGTACTGTTACCTTTTTAGAAATGCAATAATATGCTTCTGCTTAAGTCAAAGGCCTGTTATCTGTATAATGCTTCCTTTGGCCAGAGTCTGGCACCACCCTCCCCCTGCGATCACTTGAGGTCCCCCTAGGGGGGCCCAACCCCCAGTTTGAAGACCGCTGCTCTAGGGGATGCAGGGTTCAGATAACCAGTTAAAGTCTGAGCATACATCTGTTGGAGGAAGTTGGGTAAAAGGCATCTGCTTCTGTGGAAGTTTGATTAAATGGGTAATCTTCTGACAGGGGGTACCAACAACAATACAAAATCAAGAAAACTCTGATGACGCTAATTATGATGAGATAGGATCCTCCATCTCAGAAGTAGAAGCCAACTTAGAGGAGGATGTGGCTCTACCAAGGTTAACCAAAAGAATGGCTTTAGAACCCCAGCTTTTGGAGATAGAAGTTAAAAGAAGAGACTTGTGCCAAGGACCCATCTCTGGTGACAGCATGCAAATTATTAGGAAGAAGGAGAAATCTTTCAACCTAAAACTCCCCAAAGGAGTTGTCTCACCTTATACAGATGGTGATGATATCACCAAGTGGCTTTCTGCCTATGACAGTGCCTGCATAGCCAGGGACATAGATAGAAGACATTGTGGCTCTCTGTTGTGGGAACTGTTCTCAGGAAAATGCAGGTATAGACTCCTGACATTGAATGAGGCAGATACCAGGACCTATGACTTCATGAAGGCTACCCTAATTTAGGGCTTTGGGCTAACAACTGAAGAATACAGAATTAAATTCAGGGAGACTCTAAAAACCCAGAGTCGGTCCTGGGTAGAAATTGTGGACTATTCAGTAAAAATGCTGGTGGGTGGTTAGAAGGTAACAAGATACAAGATTTTGATGGTCTTCACAATTTAATTGTGAAAGAACATATTTTGAGTAATTGTTACAATGAGAAACTACATCAATTCCTGGTAGACTTAGGTTCACTTTCTCCTCTAGAGTTGGGGAAGAAGGCAGACCACTGGGTCAAGACTTGGGTGACCAAATCCACCACTGATGGGGAGACCAAAAGAAAGAGGCCAATCCCCTCCCCCCAAGGGAAAGCTGGGAACAAAAACAAAAGCAGAACGTCTTCATCAGGCCCCCAAAAACCTGTTCAAGGAGGTTAGGCACAGGCTAAGGGTGAGTACAAAGGTAGGAACTTTGATCCCAACAGGCTTGGTGTCATGATTGTAAGAATAGAGGGCACCAAACTGGAGACCCTAGCTGTAAAAACAAGAAAAATGCCTCTAGTCCCCCTGTAGTAAATGCAGTTGCCAATCTCCAGATGGTGGGGTCACAGTTGTGGGCTGACCATGTCAGTGAACCCACAGAGGCAACATTAGTCACTGAGGAAGGGGTAGATCTATCCTCCGCTGCCTGGCACACTAACATGCAAAAATACAGACAGCACCCTTTGTTTAATTGGACTAAGGTAGAAGCCTTGAGCGACACAGGGTCTAATGTCACCATGGTGACTCAGAATCTGGTCCACTAAGATCAGTACCTGTTAGGGAAAACTTATCCTGTCACCAATGCTGACAATGTCACAAACATCCAACCCTTGGCAATGGCATCGTTTTACTAGGGGGGAGTAGTTGCACAAAAAGAAGTGGCTGTGTCCCCATCCATCTCTGTAGACTGTCTGCTTGGAAATATTTTAGAGCAATATCCCTGAGCTGAAGTTGAACTGAGGACTCATACAGCAATGTTTAGGCTCCTAGAATGGATTTGGGTCAAAACAAGAGCACAGGGCAAACTCCAGAGTGAACAAGAAGTATTGAATCCTGGATGAATGGACCACCCCTTCAAGAGAAAAGACAAGAAGACTTGGGGAGCAGCTTACGAACAGATCACAAGTCAGATCCCCTCTTCCCTGGAACAGGATGAATTATACCCAGGGGGAACAGGGCCTGCAGAGCTTGGGCCTCACAACCCAGAGCTCTTAGGACCACGGGGACCCCCTAGGGAGGATCTGTGCCAGGGACAAAAAACCTGTCCCATTCTTGAAAGCCTGGGGCAGCAAGCTACACAGGAAGTAGACGGTAGTGTCAGTGGTACCCAAAGGTTTGTTGAGAGGATGGACTCCTGTTGACTGAGGCCAGAGACCTCCGTACTGGTGCATCCAGGAGGGTGGTAGTGCCCTAGCAACACAGAGAGTGCATTCTCTCTCTAGCCCATGATATTCCCATGGCTGGGCATCTGGGCCAAAATAAAACCTGGAACAGGCTAGTTAATCACTTTTGCTGGCCTGGAGTGTCACAGAAGGTGAAGAACATTTGTCAGTCCTGTGTCCTAGCCAAGCTAGTGGCAAGGTAGGAGGCCACCTGAAGGCCCACTTAACCCCACTACCTGTGGTAGGAGTGCCTTTTGAAAGGGTAGGGGTTGACATTGTTGGCCCTCAAACAGCTTCAGGAAATAGCTGCATGCCAGTAGGTAACCTGAAGTCACTCCTCTTAAGACCATCACTGCCCCTTATTTTACCAGTATTGGCTTTCCTAAAGAGGTAGTATCAGACAGGGGTTCAAACTTCATGTTTGCATACTTAAAACACATGTGGCAGAAATGTGCAGTGGCTTATAAGTCCACTACCCCATACCATCCATAGACCAATGGACTGGTTGAAAGATTTAACCTGACAATGCATGATTGGAGGACTCCCTGAAAAACTCAGGAGATGGGATGTCTTACTTCCATGTCTGCTTTGTTCCTACAGGGAAGTGCCACAAAAGGGATTAAGGCTTTCCCCCTTTGATCTTTTGTTTGGCATCCTGTTAGGGGTCCATTGAGTCTTGTGAGGGAGGGCTGGGAGAGGCCTCTCAAAGAGCCTAAGCAAGACATTGTGGACTATATACTTGGTTTTTGGTCTAGGATGGTAGAGTATATGGCAAAAGCAGGCAAAAATCTTCCAGCCAGCCAGGAGCTCCGGAAGCTCTGGTATGACCAAAAAGCTGCACTGGTGGAGTTCCAATGAGGGCAGAAAGTTTGGGTATTGCAGTGTGTGGCTCCTAGAGCTCTCAAATACAAATAGTCTGGCCCCTACCCCAAACTTGAAGGAAAATGTGAGGTCACCTACCTGGTTGACCTTGGTAGTTGCAAAAGTCCAAAAAGGATTATATATGTCAACTACCTGAAGCCCTATTTTAACAGAGCTGATGGGGCCAAGCTCATGGTTACAGATGAGGGACTGGAGGAAGAGAGTCAACCTCTCCCTGATCTCCTGTCCAGTAACCCACAAGATGGTTCTGCGAATGGAGTGGTCTTTCCAGACACCCTCACAAGACAACAGTAGTCTGATTGCAGGTAAGTCCTCAACTAGTATGCTGAGCTATTCTCACTGACCCTTGGAAGGACTAACTGGTGTACCCATGATGTGCACACTGGTGACAGCTTGCCTGTCAAAAACATAATTTATAGGCAGTCACACCATGCCAGAGAAAGCATCCATGTTGAGGTCAAAAAGATGCTGGATTTGGGTGTTATTGAACCCTCTTGGACTCCCTGGGCTAGCCCAGTAGTTTTAGTCCTCAAGCCTTACTCCAAGGATGAGAAAAATGAAATGAGGTTCTGTATGGACTACCAGGGCCTCAACTTAGTAACAAAAACAGATGGACACCTACTTCCAAGAGCTGATGAGCCCATAGACAGATTAGGGCAGCCAAATACCTGAGCACCTTTGCTCTTACATCTGGGGACTGGCAGATTGGTCTGACCCGTAGAGCAAAAGAGAGATCAACATTCACCATCTCAAGTGCTCACCTATCTGTACTGTACTGCACCCAACCTCACTGGCCTCTGCAATGCAAACCAGCTGTGCTCCAGGGGGTCACTAACCCCTTCCGACCTCTACAGTCCAAAGGAACCCACCAGATTTACCTTTAGGTCCTATTGTGCAGTATGTTTCCAAGTTTTCCCCTTTTCTGTTGTGCACCAGCTCTAAGAATTGTCTGGATCTTGGGCTGTTGTGGCTAAATGTGGCCTTCACCTACCAAGTGGGCCAAGTACACAACCTTTGCCTGTCCTACCTGGCATGTGCTGGCCTTGATAGCTAGGGCTGCCTTTTGCAGGGCCTCAAGAACCTTTCCAAGGTGGATCAGGTGATCCTACCAGGTAGAGCTGTAGACAGCAATATCATCTAGACACACTGCACTAAAGTATTCCAGCCCAGCCAGGACTTGGTTCATCAACCTCTGGAAAGTGGCAGGGGCATTCTTTAATCCAAAGGGCATGACAGTAAACTGATGGTGCACACTTGAGGTGGAGAATACTGATCTCTCTTTTGCTCTAGGCGTCAGGCCAATCTGCCAGTACCCAGATGTAAAATCAAAGTTAATCAGGTATTTGGCTGCCCCTAATCTGTCTAAGTGCTCATTAGCTCTTGGGATTGGGTACGCATCTGTTTTTGTTACTAAATTGTGGCCCCTGAAGTCCACACAGAACCTCAATTCTTTTTTATTTCCCTTGGAGTAAGGTTTGGGGACTAAAACTACTGTGCTAGCCCATGGACATTTAGAGGGTTCAATGACACCCAAATACAGCATTTTGTTGACTTCAACTTGGATGCTTTCTCCGACATGGTCTGACTGCCTATAAATTTATTTTGGTTTGACAGGGAAGCTGTCACCAGTGTCCACATCATGGGTACACCAATAAGTCCTGCCAGTCCAGACTGAGGTTGTCCAGTGACAGTGTCGGACAAGAACACTCCATCCAAAGAGCCATCATGTAGGCTGCTGGAGAGGAGATCTTCCTCCTGTCCCTCATCTGTAACCGTGAGCATGGTCACATCAGCTCTGTCATGCATAATCCTTTTGGAATTTTTTCAACTACCAATGTCAACCAGGTAGATTACCTCCCCTTTTCTTTCACTTATGGTGTAGGGGCCAAACCACTTGTCTTGGAGAGCCATAGGAGCCAAAGGCTCCAATACCCAAAATGTCTGCCCTGGTTGGAACTCTACCGGTGCAGTTTTTTGGTCATTCCACTGCTTCTGTATCATCTGGCTGGCCTGAAGATGTTTGCTTGCTTCCTTCAAATACTGAGCCATCCTGTAACGAAAGCCAAGTACATAGTCCATAATCTCTTGCTTAGGCTCCTTGAGATGCCTCCCCCAGCCTTCCCTCACAAGACTCAATGGACCCCTAGTAGGATGCCCAAACAAAAGTTCAAAGGGGGAAATCCCTACTCCCTTTGTGCCACTTCCCTGTAGGCAAAAAGCAGACATGAAAGTAATATATCACATTTCCTTCTGCAATGTTCAGGGAGTCCTTGAATCATACCTTTCAATGTCTGGTAAAATCTTTCAACCAGTCCATTGGTCTGTGGATGGTATGGGGTAGTGAACTTATTAGCCACTCCACATTCCTGCCATGTGTTTTAAGTATGCAGATATGAAGTTTGAACCCCTGTCTGCTACTACCTCTTTAGGAAAGCCAACCCTGGTGAAAATAACCTGGAGGGGTTTGGCTGCTTCAGGGACAGTGTTGTTTCTAAGAGGAATGGCTTCAGGGTACCTAGTGGCATGATCTACTCCCACTAAAATGTACCTATTTTCGGAAGCTGTTTGCGGGTCAAGGGGGTCAACAATGTCAACCCTTACCTTTTCAAAGGGCACCCCAACCACAGGTAGTGGGATTAAGGGGCCCTTCATGTGCCCTCCTGCCTTGCCACTGGCTTGGCAGGTGACAGAGGACTGGCAAAAGCCATTCTCCTTCTGGGTCATTTTAGGCCAGTAAAAGTGATTAAATTGCCATCTCCAGGTTTTGTTTTGTTTTCCTGATGCCCAGTGAGGGGAATGTCAAGGGCTAGAAAGAGAAGAAACTCTCTGTACTGCTGGGGCCCTAGCACCCTCATGGTGGCACCAGGCTTGAGGTCTCTGACCTCAATGAACAGGAGTCCATCCTCCCAAAAACATCCCTGTGAGTGCCACTGACACTACCCTTTTCTTCCTGTGCAGTTTGCTGCCTTAGGCTTTTAAGAGTGGCACAGCCCCTCCCTAGAGGGGGTCTCCATGGTCCTAAGCCTAAGGGTCTGGGTGGTAAGGCCCAAGTTCTGCAGGCCCAGTTCTTTCTGGGATTAACAAGTCCTCTTCCTTGGGAAGAGGGCTTCTGACGTGTAGTTTGTTCAGAAGCTGGTCTCCCAGTCTTCTTGCCTTTTCTCTTGGAGGGTTGGTCCATTCTTTTAGTATCCGATACCTCCAGAGCAGACTTCACTCTGGAGTCTGCTCTGTGATCCTTGTTTTGACACAACCCCATTCTGGGAGCCCAAACAATGCTGCATGAGTCCTCAGTTCAACTTCAGACCAGGGAGATTGTGCTAAATCATTTCCAAGCAGACAGTCTAGAGGGGTAGATGGTGACACAGGCACTTCTTTTTGTCCAGCTCCACCCCCAACTCAAAAGATACCATTGCAATGGGTTGGATCTTTGTGACATTGTCAGCACTGATGACAGGATAACGTTTCCCTATCAGGTGCTGATCTGAGTGGACCAGGTGCTGGGTCAATGGTGTCCCTCAAGGCTTCTACCTTAGCCCCATTATTCAAGGGTTGCTTCCTGCATTTTTGCATGTCAGTGAGCCAGGCAGCACAAGAAAAGTCTACCCTCCCTCTGTGACCAATGTTCCCTCTGTGGGTTCACTGACATGGTCAGCCCACATCTGTGACCCCCATCTGGAGACTGGCAATTGCATTTACTGCAGGTGGATTAGAGGCATTTTTCTTGGTTTTACAGCTAAGGTGTCCAGTTTGGTGCCCTCTATTCTTGCAATCATGGCACCAAGCCTTGTTGGGATGAAAGTTCCTAACTTAGTACCCACTCTTGCGCAGTGAGGAGTTTTGGGGCCTACCCTCCTGAACAGGTTTTTGGGGGCCTGATGAAGACTCCTTGCTTTTATTTTGGTTCCCATCTTTCCCTTCGGAGGCTTTTTGGCCTCTTTCTTTTGGTCTCCCCTACCTGTGGTTGCTTTGGTCACCGTTGCATTAACTCAGTGGTCTGCCTTCTTCCCCAGTAGAAAGTGGACCTAGCTCTACCAGGAACTGATGTAGTTTTTCATTGTAACAATCACTCAAAAATTGCTTTTTTACAATTACATTTTAAAATCCATCATAATCTTGCATCTTGTTACCTTCTAACCAGCCACCCAGCATTTTTACTGAAAAATCCACAAGTTCTACCCAGGACCGACTCCGTTTTTTTTTAGTCTTCCTGAATTATGTTCTGTATTCTTCAATGGTAAGTCCAAAGCCCTCAATTAGGGTAGTCTTCATGATTTCATGGGACTTAGCATCTGCCTCATTCAATGTCAGAAGTCATAGTTCCCACAATAGAGAGCCCCGACATTTCCTATCTACTTCCCTGGTCATGCAGGCTGTCTCATAGACAGAAAACCATTTGATGACATCATCTCCTTCTGTGAAAGAGGGGACAACTCTTTGGGGGAGTTTTAGGTTAAAAGACTTCACTTTCTCCCTATTTATATGTATGCTGCCACCAGAGATGGGTCCTAGGCTGACCTCTGTTCTTTTAACTTCTATTTCCAAAAGTTGAACTTCTAAAGCCGGCCATTTGGTCAATATTGCCAGAGCCAAATCCTCCTCTGAGGGGGCTCCTACTTCTGAGACAAAGGATCCCACCTCTTCTTCCTCAGCTTCACTGGAGCTAACTTGATTTTCTGTTTCTGAGGTTTCACTCTCACCCACTGAGTGTTGAGTCTCGTATTCTGTCATTAGTCTCCTAAGAGTTTCTGTGGTAGCATGAACACCAGTGTGAATTTGGTATCTTTTTCAGAGAGCCCTTAGTCTGGGGTGCTTCAGTGCTATCCAAAGGGTCAGGTTGGGATCCTGAGTCTGGTTCTCTGCATCAGACATGTTTTTCAATAAAGTTGAAACCTTTATCAACTTTCCGAAAAACTATGGCAAACTTTTGAAAACTTAACCATAGTAAAGACTTTTAAATTCTAATCACTATTTCAGGGACCTAACCAGGGCCCTAACAATTCATTTAAAAATGTCAAAAAATTGTTCAATTGCAAAATACGACTATGCTAAAGACAATTTTTAAAGTTATTTGTGTGATCACTTAATGACAATGTGGCATCAGCAAATGCAAAGTCTTGTATCCCACTGCTGATCCACCAAATGTAGGACACTGGCTCTCTACATAAGGTATGAAATGACATGCACTATGCAGAGACACCAAGCAACTTCACTTTCGCATCCAGAGTTAAAAAGCAGACCACCTAATGCTTTGTTTTTGTGGTAGAGTAGGTGAGCAGTTTGGTTTATCTTGGAAATGTGCTAAGCATTTGTTGTACTCACAATATCAATAAATGTGGACACACACTCAGAAAAATAATTTGAGACCAATTTACAAAAATACTTCAGATTTTTATAAACTTCAAGACCAAGATCCTCAATATGCAATAATAACACACCATAGGAATGAATGGGAAAATGCATAAAATCAGGCAATGCTCTCACAAGTGTCACCTTCTATTTTTAGGTGGAGGTCGTTGAGATGTCCTGTAGGCCTGCTGGAGAAGTTTGGGTGGTTCCCGGTTGAAGCTGGAGCAGCAGCTGAAAGTCTTGGAGCCGGTGCACAATAGAGAGGGGAACCACTTGAAAACACATTGCACAGATAGACTTAAAGCTTAGTCTGGTGGGGCCCCTTGAAGGGTGGAGGTCACAAGGGATTAGGGACCTCTAGAGCACAGCTGGTATGTCTATGCAGGGTCCAGGGAGGCCAGGTACAGTGAAAATAAGCAAACAACATTGCAACAAGCAACGTAAAAACAGGTACAAAATTTACAAAAAAATAAAATAACATTTGTGTTTGTCTGCAGCTTCAACAATGGCATCAAGTGATTGTTCACCTGCTGTAAGGGAAGTATTACAATGTACGCAATATGCACCAACACGCCTCAACTGAGGAGCTAATTGGGGATGACGCTTCTGTATTTCATTAGGGACTTTCTCTCCCAGGACAGATGGTGTACTTGCAGAAGTTGAAGGTCTCTCTTCTCGCTGCCTCCTTGCTCTTCTTACACTGCTAGAATGGTATGTTTTTAAATGGTACAACATGAGTATTTTCATTAATATCTCTTGAGAGGGTCTTCCCATAGAGTATGCACCTGACCAATCTGGCAACTGTTTTTGACTCTTCAGAGGGAAGTGATAAAATTCACAGGCAATATTCAGCTTTTTTGGTGTAGTTTGTTCATCATCATTCTCTTCTTCATCCACCTCTTGCTGCTGGTGTTCTGGCTGCTGTTGAGGCTGGTCCTGCTGTCTTTCATTTGTTGCCATATTCTTTGCAAAAATTTAAACAAAGAATGTAGACCAGTTACAAAAACACTTGCTCCATTCAACAATCCACAAATAAATGGAACCTTCAGAAACTTAAAATGGATAGAGACTTCCTATAAGCCTAACTGAAAACTGTTTTCTCCAATCAAATCACTCTTTACTTAGTCACACAATGTTTGCAGATATCAGCATCATAATGGCTACCTACATAGTCGTGAAAACGTGAAATACAATTAAAAAGTGTTTTTTATTGGAAAAGATTACAGATACAAAAGTCTTAGTAAACAGCTGTTCTTAAGCATGTTATGAAAAATGTGTATATGTGTGTTTTACTCTTTTTTAGAAGCACGCTATAGTCGCAAGATCCGCGAAAGTGGAACAACATAGGCATGCCTATGTCATTGCGAATACCTTCTTCTTCGCGATTATTTACACTTGTGTCAAAAAGTGCATTGTAATATAAATGAGAACAGATTTTAAACTAAAAACTGAATTTAATATGAATATTTCATATTCTGACATACATTATTTATGAAATGCATATATATGTGGACACATCACATTTTTCCACTGAAAACTGACTCTTTTTTGCAATGTGACTAGCTGTAGATTTTACGTCCTAGGACAGCCGTCACCTACAGAAACCTAGCAAACCTGTATATTGTTTAAAACTAGAAAGTGAGGGGAATCTAGGATGGGTGACTTCTGTGGCTTGAACCTAATTCTTCTACCCAGAATCCCTTGCAAACTTCAAAATGTGTCTATAAAACACATTTTCCTCACATTTCTGTGATGCCAAGTTCTGGAAGCTGAGGGGAGCCACAAATGTCCTTCCACACGGCATTCCCTCAAGTCTCCCAATAAAAATGGTACCTCACTTGTATGGGTAGGTCTAATGCCCTTGACAGATAAAGCCCCAAAACGCAACATGGGAACATCAAATTTTTCCACTAAAAACAGACTCATTTTTTGCAATGTGCCTAGCTGTAAATGTTGGGCTCTAACTCAGCCGGCACCTAGGGAAACCAAGCAAAACTGTATTTTTTTTTTTTTAAATGCACCTAGGGGAATTAAGGAGGGGGAGACTTGTGTGGCTCTAACCACATGTTTCTACCCAGAATCCCTTGGAAACCTCAAACATGGTGTAAAAAACACATTGCCCACCTTTCTGTGATGGAAAGTTCTGGAATCTGAGAAGAGCCACACATTTCTTACCACTCAGTGTTCCCCTTATTCTCTTGATAAAAATGGTACCTCACTTCTGTGGGTGGGCCAGGTGCCTGCGACAGGAAAGGGCCAAAAACGTGTAGAGATTGAGGAGGAACCAAAGTGTGCTCGTAAGCAAATTTTTTTAATACATTTTTAGGCTGACTCTGCTTTGGGCACCCACACAAGTGACATATCATTTTTATAGGGAGACCGAGGGGTATGCTGAGTGTTAGGTAATCTGTGGTTTATTCATATTTCTGGAAGAATATGGCACAGAAATGCAAAGGAAATGTTTAATTTGAGCCACATTTTGGGATTTGCAGGGCATTGCAGGTAAGGAAACTAGTTGGGATCCCCGAAAGGTACACCACCCTGTACTACCCTGGGTGTCTTGGTTTTGAACATATCTAGAGATGGTAGAGTTTTCCTAGACAAGAAGTGAGCACGCTACCAAGTCTCTTACTTCTGTGATGTCCTAAACATTCAAATTGTGACAAAATGCCCTTAGGTTTTGTTAAAAAGGTCTCTCACCCAACAACTTAGTTGGTGGCATGCTTCATCATTGGGGTCCTACTTGAGACACCTAGAGGGTCATTCTGCCGCCAGGGCCACCGACCACGGGAGCACCGCCAACAGGCTGGCGGTGCTCCAACGAGCATTCTGACCGCCGCGGTCAGAATCGGAAAGTCAGCGGTCTCCCGCTGACTTTCCGCTGCTCGTGTGAATCCTCCATGGCTGCGGAGCGCGCTCCGCAGCCATGAGGATTCCGACCCCCCCTACCGCCATCCTGTTCATGGCGGGAAAGCCGCCATGAACAGGATGGCGGTAGGGGGGGTCACGGGGCCCCTGGGGGCCCCTGCCGTGCCCATGCCAACGGTATGGGCACGGCAGGGGCCCCCTTTTAAGAGGGCCCCGCAAAGTATTTCAGTGTCTGCCTTGCAGACACTGAAATACGCGACGGGTGCCACTGCACCCGTCGCACCTTCCCACTCCGCCGGCTCGATTACGAGCCGGCATCCTCGTGGGAAGGTCGTTTTCCCCTGGGCTGGCGGGCGGTTTTTCAGCAACCGCCCGCCAGCCCAGGGGAAAACTTGTAATACCCGCCGCGGTCTTTTGACCGCGGCGCGGTATTTTGGAGGGCGGCATCCTGGCGGGCGGCTTCCGCCGCCCGCCAGGGTCATAATGAGGCCCCTAGTGTGTCAGGGGTGTGCTTTAATGCCTGATTACAGCTGAGCGGGTTTTTTCTTGAGTTATATACCCACCTGAGAGGAGAAGTGCAATAAATATGTCTTGTGACTACCCACCATTATTTTTACACACACATGCTGGTTGGATTTGGCACGAGGGCAAGTGATGGTTCACTATATAAAATATTATCAACAAGAGATTTCACAAACTTAAAATGCACTTTTTAATACCTGAAAGGTCATAAAACAGAACCAATGACTCACAGGTTGTGAGCTGCACAGCTGCAAAGCCGCTACAAGGCGCCAACCACTTTATAGGCCATTCACACTCCTTTCATATATGACACACACAAGACCATTCACACTGAAAGCCTCGGGCCCAGCACATTACAGCATTCACAACAAGAGGCAATATGCACCCTGGCATAGAAAGACAGAAAAGACGATTATTACTGCACAACCATATATTCATCAAGTATCCACATATACTGGTTGGATTTGGCACGAAGGTGAGTGATGGTTCAAAATATAAAACTTTATTAATAGGAGATTTCACAAAAATAAAATGCACTGTTAATAATGGAAAGGTCATAAAACTGACCCAATGACTCACAGCTCTTGAGCTATAAAGCCACATTGAGGCACCAACCACTTTACAGTCCATTCACACACCTTTGATACGTAACACAGACATTCACACCACCAGCTGTGGGCCCAGCACATTACAACACTCACATCAACAAACAGCGCCATTGAATGGCCCATTATATGCATATGCTGACATGCCTAACACAGCAAGCGCCGGTCCATGCACACCACCAGCTAAGCACCAGTCCACGCACACCGTCAGCCAGGTGCCAGTCCATGCCCACTGCCATGACAATTTTTTTATCAAAAAAGAAAAAACAAACCAATTGTATGTAAATAATAAACTACACACACAACAGCTCTAGCTGAATACATCACACTAATGGCAACTGTGAAACGCAACGAAAAATAGAAACCAATACAGATCAAGCAGTTCACTTTTACGCTTATGGTAGCTTCCAAAAACACTTTTTCGTGTAGTACTGTCTAAAACATGGGGGCACACACAACCCAGGTTTAGAAGGACAGTCAGGGTAGTATTTACAAGTCTCCTTCTGCATATTTCTTCACAACAGACTCTACCTCTCCTACTGGGAAAGTATTTTTTGGGCATGAGAATGATGTGATGAGCAAAGTGGTGGTCTTTCAATCTAGCCACACCCTCCACCACGTCAACTCTAGGAACACTTGTCTATTCCACTACAACAACACTGCCTATCCCAGACTCTTGAACTTGAACAAATGCCATCTTTAACTCTGGAAAACAATCTTTGAACACCACAAAAGCATTACAGGTTGCTAAGTGGAAAAGTTGGATGGCCAACTTCTTAGACCAAATATAAGCCTTATGAACAGCAGTGTAAGGTTCCAACCACTTACCTTGCACACTTCAGCAACCTGACCCCAAACAGTCACAGGTGAAGTACTTTCATGATGGATGTTAGTCAGCATGTAGACATCTCTCCTGTCTGCAAATTTCAGTGCTAGAAGTTCCTCACTTTGCAAGACACTGCACTGTTCCGACTCACGTTTTTTTTACAAACAAGCTTTTTTGAGTAACATTTACAGTTAGAGTGGATTGTGCCACAAGCAACAGTGTCCACTTTGAATAATTGCACAACATAATTGAAGTTATTGACATATAAATGGTGACCTTTGTGAAAAAGTCCTCTACCAAGTTCCCACACAGTTTTCTCACTAACTATGAAAGTGGATGGACAACCGGGGGGTCAATACTGGAATCCCTGCCAGTGCACGCCCTGAAGTTATAGACATATCCAGACCCACGCTCAGACAACATATATTTCTTAATTCCATAAAGTGCCCTTTTGCTAGGAATGTAATGCCTAAAAATGAAATGGCCCTTGATCAGGACCAAAGCTAGTTCTTACCCTGAAACATAGATCTCTGAAAGCCAATCTACAAAGTGATCAGGGTAGGCCTAATCTTAAAAAGATGGTCACAATCAGGGAGATCGTGTGGCCATGTTAAACCATTTTGAACAAAATGCAGCATCCGAAGCAGAAGCAAATACTGATCATGACTCATGGTTACAGGAAATATAGTAGTTGTCATCAAGAGACTAGTAGACCAATATGAAGACATGAACAGCTTGCTTATCAAGCCCATCAAAAAGTTAAACCTAAGAACTTCTTCAACTCAACCCGATTTGTTGGAGTCCACCGGGTAGCTCAAGAGTGGGGCTTAAGTCTGGCACTGTTGTCTCTCAAATACTGTTCAGCATACAAATTAGCCTGCTCAACAACCTCATTCAAAAATACATCGTCCATAAATAACTGAGAGAAATTTATAGGCAAAATGTTTTCAATATTCACTCTACACCCTGGCAGGCAAAGCCAGTTGCACCATGTTTGGGCAATGCAGACTTCAGGGCTTCCAATGGGCAGCCTTGAAGCCCCAGGCTGCAATCCAGATGCCTCTTGCTGCACTATTGCCACATCAGTATCCTCCTCTAAAAGAGGCACTTCTTCTTCTTAAAGTGGCTTAATTATCAGATGATTCCTTTCAGACAGAAAATTCACTGCCACAATTCTGCAATTCTTCGTCTGCTTCTAATGCAGAGTCAGTATCATAATACTGGTCAGAGGAAGATTCAAAAAGCATACTAACAACCTGCTGAGCAGTAATCCTGCGGCTAGCCATAATCCATACTAATGAAAGTAACTTGACAAATAAGTCAAGAATAACCAACACAGTGTAAAATAAGTAAGAAACAGAGGACCTCATTATGACATTGGCGGTAAATCCCGCTTACCGCCACGATGATGGCCGCCAACATACTGCAGCGGCGGCAGATATCTGTTCACCATATTATGACATACACACACCAATCTGACAGAATACAGCCACATACACAAATCTGCCAGTCCGAAGTGGCGTTATCAAAACCAACATTGTTAAGCCAACAGAACAACGCCCATCACATTATGACCCACGAATCACCACAGTGGACATTCAACTGCAGTAAACCGTTGGCGTTACATACTGCCACGCTCACAATGGGCACCCACATACAAAACAACACCACATTGGACAATTCAAACAACACACACCTGAAGCCAAACAAACACCACACACACACCACTATAAAACACACCCACATTACCTACAACCCTTTACGATTACAAATCATTGCCACCAGAGAGACACCAAGACCACTGAGACAACTAGAGTCCACACTTCTCACACCTATACACCACTCAAGCACTCCACATCCTATACCCCAACACATTACCCAAACCACCCTCACCAACAACACCTCACAAAACATCAATGGCACCACAAAGACACTAGGAGCTAAGGGTCATGGTGGAGGAAATTGTCAGATTAGAGCCACAGCTATTTGGAGCACAGGTGCAGCAGATATCAATAGCCAGGAAGATGGAGCCATGGCGGAGAATCATGAACAGGGTCAATGCCGTGAGACAGCACCCCAGAACTCGGAATGACATTAGGAAGAGGTGGAATGACCTACGGGGGAAGGTGCGTTCCATAGCAGCAAGACACCAGCTCCCTATCCAAAGGACAGGCGGTGGACCCCCACCTCCTTCCCCACAACTCACAGCATTGGAGGAGCAAGTCTTGGCAATACTGCATCCTGAGGGACTCACTAGAGTTTCCAGAGGACTGGACACTGGTGAGTCAACATTTACGAGTTATCACCTGCATGCCATCACACCCCCTCATCCTCACTCCCGTCACTCCACTACATCCCACACACTACACCTACACATATGACTAACCACAAAGCCCAGCCCTGCATGCTATACCATTGCATGGACAGCCCTCCCAGCTCTGCATGGACACCCATCACTAAAGCATGCACAGCATAGGGGAACTAACAACCCCACAATACATCACCATACACAACAAAGGTGGCAGGTAAACAGCAATGATAGAGGGGAAGCTAGGGATGTACAATATTTCACAGGCATGAAGGATAACACATCACTTACATTCCCGCAGGTGCCCCAGCCAATGTCTTTGTAGAGGATGTGCCAAGACAAACCAGTCCTCCAACAGACAATGCCTTGAGTGATGACAGTAACTCTGGAATTCAGGATCTGGATCAACAATCTGGACCATCAGTGACCACTAGACAGTCGGTCACCCCAGCCCACTCACAGTCCACCACAGAACCTCCTCCATCAGTATCCAACACCACAGCACCCACCCAGCGTCCCTACACCTCTGTCGCCAGAACACGTCAATCTGAGGAGCAAGTCTTGGCAATACTGCATCCAGAGGGCCTGGCCTGAGTTGGGGGAAGACTGGACTCTAATAAGTCAACTCTCTACTTTTATCACCTCCCTACCTCCATGGCATCACATACCCTCACCCTCACTCCCATCACTCCACTACATCCCACACACTCCACCATCACATCTCACTTATCCCCATGCCAAGCCCTGCATGCTGTACCAATGCATGGACACCACTCACAGCCTTGCATGGACACTCATCACTAAAGCATGCACAGCATAGAGAATTAACAATCCCACCATACACTAACACACACAAGTGAAAGCTGGCAGGACAAATCCAACCATAGAGAGGAAGCCTGGGATATACAATATGTCATACACATCAACTATAACACATCAGTTACATCCCCACAGGTACCCCAGCCAATGTCACCAGAGAGGAGATGCCAGCACTATCCAGTCCCCCAACAGAAGAGGCCCACAGTGATGACAGTAACTCAGGTCTTCAGGATCTGGACAATCTATCTGGCCCATCAGGGACCACTGGACAGCCGGTTACCCAAGCCCAGTCACAGACCACCACAGAGCCTCCCCCATCAGAAAACAACACCACAGCACCCACCCAGCATACTCACACCTCTGTCCCCAGAACACGTCAATCAGCAGAGTGTCCATCTGTACAGGGACCCCAGGCCACACCTTGCAAACAAGACAATCAGGGACCTGGGGTCAGTGGCAGTGGGCACACTGTTCAGGGGACAGAGGGAGAGGCCAACAGATAAACTGAGACGAGTGTTGTGCGCCAGTGGGAGGACAAGCCCAGGGAACTGACTCTCCAGGAAGCACTCTCCGAGATCCTGGAAGCCTACCAACATTCCCAGGACACAAAGGGCCAGATCCTAGACAAGGTGCAGGAGAATAGGTGGCTGCAGAAGGGACAGTACCAGAGTATCAGGGAGGACTTGTAGGCCATCAACAACACCCTGATTGCTAGCACACATGCTATGGAAGACATGGCCAACATTATGAGGGAGGCAGTCTCACACCAGCCAGCCCCTGCCACTAACCAGACATCTGAACAGCCTTCCACTTCCGCTGCCACTAGTGGCCAGGAGGCCCCGCCTCAGGACTCACAGGCCACTAGCACCCCTCCCCCTTCAGAAGGTGAACCCCCCGCAAACGTTCCCTGTGATCTAGACAGAAGCCAGAGACACATGCCAAGACCCCCGCCAGGATATGAGACTCTCCTAATTGTGACCCTTGTGTCCCACTCAGTCATCCTGTCCACCTTGAACTGCCTTTGCTCCCCTTCCTATGTCCCCTTGGACAATGCACCTGTGCTACAAACAGACTGGAACAATACCCTGGACTTTCCTCCATCATCACCCCATCCCATTGCCCTTCCCCCCTATATGATAACACTTCAATAAACACTATTTGAAAAAAATCAATTTTGAGTATGTCTTGTATATCAAATCTGTATTTTTAGGAAACAGGTACAAACATTGCAAATGAACTGTACATAGAATGAGCATCGATTAATGACCTGTAGCTGGCTGTAGTGATCACAATTCATATATTTGTTAAATCACCAACATCTGCACAATGAATTGCCAGAGGGAACAATAAGTGGGCATAGAAGTGGGAAATATCAACATGCCATTGCCACACAGATTACAACCAAAGTCATTGAAATGTAAAGTTACACTGTCCTACCTGTGTGTCATTGGAAGTATTGACGGATCACAGATGTTCTGTTGTCCTCACTCTCATCCTCTGCCTCCTCATCCTCACTGTCCACAGGGTCTACTGCTGCCACAGAGGCATCTCCAGTCTCCTCTTCCTGCAGAAAAGGGACATGACATCTGATGGCCACGTTGTGAAAGATGCAGCATGCCACTACTATCTAGCAGACCTTCTTGGGTGAGTAGTGCAGGGATCCACCTGTTAGAAGGAGGCACCGGAACCTGGCCTTCAGGAGGTTCTCAATTATCCTTCTGGTTCGCCCATGTGCCTCATTATAACATTCTTCTACCCTTGTCCTAGCATTCCTCACAGGGGTCAGCAGCCATGATAGGTTTGGGTAACCAGAGTCATCTGCAAATATTGAGGGGCAACATTTAGCCACACACTATCCTATATGGCCAACACCACAGGCATACACCAACATATACTGGGTGGGAACCAGGGGTCACCTATTAGCCACACCCTGAGCCTCTGTAGTTGGGCATCACATTTGGGATGCTGCTATTCCTCAGGACAAAGGCATCATGCATCGACCAAGGATACTTAGCATTGACGTGGGAGATGTACTTGTACGCCAAGCACACCATCTGAACATTCATGGAGTGGAAACTCTTATGATTCCTGAACACCTGTTCATTCTACCGTGGGGGGGACAAATGCTATAGGTGTACCATCAATTGCCCCCATTATGTTGGGGATATGTCCCATTGCATAAAACTCGGCGTTCACTGTACTAAAATTCTCAACCTAGGGGGAAAACAATACAGCTGCACATGTGCTTTATCAGGGCAGACAACACTCTTGTCAGCACTATTGAGAACATTGGCTGTGACATTCCTACTGCCAAGCCCACTGTCACTTGGAAAGAACCAGTTGCCAGGAAATGGAGTACAGATAGCACTTGCACAAGATGGGGGAACCCAGTGGGGGGACAGCAGATGTCAGGTCAGGCTCCAATTGGGCACACAGCTCTCTGATTGTGGCCCTGTCAAGTCTGAGGATAATGTGCCTGTCCTACAGTGTAGGCAAGTCCACCAGGGGTCTGTACATGGGGGTATGTCTCCTATTCATCACAGCGGTAGGTATCTAAGGGACACAAGAGTGAGGAGGCTGTCACAAAATGAACATTGGAGCCACAACAGTAGTTTGCATTCTGTGAACTTGTAATGGGCCAGTATGATGTGTTCAGTATGTGCCTATTTCTCCTGTGATGCAGAATGATTCCATAGGGCTGCCCCCCCATGAAATGGCGTCCACCTGTCCTGTGTGGAGGGACAGGTGGAAGTGAGGTAATTCCACTGACATTGTGCGCCGCGGTGGGAGGCGGTCGGGAATCGCCGTGAAATTCCTCATTGGTTAAAATTGGGCCCCATGGGGGTTCTACGCCGGCAGTGATGGTATGCACCGCCGCGGACGTGACCACTATTTTCTATCTGATTCCTGCTTGCTACCTCACCTTCCATAGGAGAGGACGTACACTGCATGTGCTGCTGTGACCTGTGTCTGGTACCTAACATGGCCCGTTTGACTGGGGAAAAGGCCCCAGCCTTCACTTCAGAGGAGTTGAAGAGACTGGTGGATGGGGGTCCTACCCCAGTACGGACTGCTGTATGGGCCTCCAGACCAACAGGTGAGTACACTGTGGGCATGATGCATGTGGCATTAATGCATGGAGTTGTGTGTGTGAAGACCTCATGTAAGGTGCGTATGTCCTCTGTAGTGTCAACATTATGTGCTGGGCTATTTGTGTACCAATGGTGATGGAAATGGGTATGGTGGGCCATATGTGTAACTGGCTGGACTGTTTGTCTAATGGTGTTTTCCTGTGTGTATTGCCTCTGCAGGTCAGCACCCATCAAAAGAAGGGTATATGGTGTGCCATCGTCAAGGATGTGAGGACCCTGGGGGTTTATGGCACGTGGAGAACCCACTGTCGCAAAGGGTGGGAGGACCTGAGATGCTGGGCACTGAAGACGGCTGAGGCCCAGCTGGGGATGGCCTCCCAATGAGGAAGGGGTGCCCATCAGACCCGGCCCCCCACCGATGGCCCGCATACTGGCGATGGCCAATCTAGAGCTGGATGGGCATCACAGAAGCCACAAGGGAGTTAGTACAGTGGCCATCATTACAACTTATGGCTGGTGGTGGATGTGTGGGTGCCCCTAGACATAGCAGCATAGGTCCTCCGGTGGCAAGGGTTCTGAAGGGATAATCCTGCCTACCTAGCTTGTAAGCATTCACTACTGGTCAGGGATGTGTGGGTCCCAGGTGTGCTGCAGTTGGCGGAGTGTGCCCCTCCTCATGCCTACATCCCACAAGACCCAGGAGGCAGAGTCCACCGACACTGAGGGTACCAGTGGAACGAAGGGCGAGGGGAGCACCACGGCGGAGACTGGAGGGGACAATTCAGACTCAGATACCTCCTCCGATGGAATCTCCCTGGTGGTGGCGGACACTTCTGTAACGACCCCAGCTTCAGGTACAGCCGCCACACCCGTACCAGCACTGCCTTCTCAGCAGCCCCTCAGCGAGTTGCCGGTGCCCGCTCACCCAGGAGGGTGGGCATCTCCTTCACTCCAGGCAACTCAAGCCCTGCCCCAGTGAGCTCTGCTGCCCTGAGTGTGGAGGCTATTGACCTCCTGAGATCCATCTCTGTAGGGCAGTAAACCACTGTGAATGCTATCCAGGGGCTGGTAGACCAGATGCAACAATCTAATGCATTCCTGGAGGGCATTCACACTGGATTGGTGGCCCAACAGAGATTGATCCAGGCTCTGGCCTCCTCTCTGACGGCAGCCATTGTCCCTGTTTCTACCGTCCCCTCTCCAACTACCACTTCCCAGTCCCATTCCCCTCAGCCCCAACCCATCCCAAGCACACAACCAGATGAGCATGCACACAGGGCAACATCCAAGAGTGTCACAGGCAAACACAAGCACCACACTTCATCCCACAGGCACTCACACAAAGACCATCCAGTTGCACACACAACAACATCCACTATTTTCACTGTCTCCCCCTCTTTCTCCTCCTCCTCCTCCCACCCAGTTACGTCCACACTCACACCTGCATGCACTACATCATCATCCACTACTTCATCATCACAACCCCAAGCAGAACAAACACCTCACTGGCAGACACCTCCACAACAGCCATGCACACATCCTCTGTGGTTCTCAGGCAGGTCGCTCCCCTCACCGCCACGCAGCCTCCAGTGTGACCGCTCTCGCTCCTGTGCCCTGTGCTCCTGTGCCCTGACTGCCTTTTCCCGCCTCCAGTGACCTAGCGCCAGCGTCCTCTTCGTTTTGTGCCCGAGTGCCTGTGTCCGCTCTGTCTTCTGTACCCCGAGTGCCTGTGCCCCTGGTATTGTTCCACTGTACATTTTACCTTTTTGCCCTTACTGTGTTCTTTTTTCTTCCAGCCTCGCCGCGTCACCCCATTGCCGCCCGTTTTTTTCCTGCCGCTACACTCCGGTAGCTCCGCCCCCTTGCTCCCCATTGGCCGCCCCACTCCCACCTCCCAGCTGCTCCTCCCTCCCTCTTCCCCTCATATGGAAGCCGCGCGCAGCGGGCGCGCCGCTGGCGCGCGCCTTGGCAAGCCCATCTGCGCCCGTCCGTGCCTGGACCGCGCCCAGCGCCAGACCCCCTGGCCCCCACCGCTGCGAGCCTACCCGCCGGACCTACGAAGCCGCCACCCTCATCGCACTCAACACCGGCCGGATCCCCGGGTGCTGCCGAGCCGCCCCAACACGCATCCACGGACCCTTCACCTGCCAATCCTGCAAGTTCTCCTGCATCCAAACCCGCACCCGCCAAACCAAGCACCAGCAGCAACCATCTGAAGTGCATCCTGCTCAACACCCGCTCCGTCCACAGACACGCCGTGGAACTCTGGAACCTGCTCGACACCACATCTCCAGACGTCGCCTTCCTCACAGAAACCTGGATGAACGCCTCCTCAGCGCCCGACATCGCCATCCCGGACGGATACAAGATCACCCGGAGGGACCGCGTCAACCAAACAGGAGGAGGCATCGCCATCGTCCACAAGAACACCATCCGCATCACGACCAACTCCGACGACACCCTCACAGCCACCGAACACCTTCACTTCCAGATACACACCGACCCCAAGACCACACTCAGAGGCACCCTCATCTACAGACCCCCAGGACCCCGCACACAATTCAGCGAAGACCTCTCAGACTTCATCAGCCCACACGCCCTCCTCTCCGCTGACTACATCCTCCTAGGGGACCTCAACTTCCACCTGGAGAACAACAACGACAACAACACCACCACCCTGCTGGACAACCTCGCCAACCTCGGACTCAAGCAACTGGTGAACACCCCCACCCACTACGCCGGACACACGCTGGACCCAGTCTTCACCTCCAGCAAGTACATCTCCTTCAGCCACTCCACCGGACTCCACTGGACAGAGCACAGCTGTGTCCACTTCAGCTTCAGAAGAACCACGACTCACCACCACCCACAACAGGCCCCCCGCAGGAACTGGAACAAGATCACCACCAACCAGCTCTCCACATCACTGAGCCTGAACCCCCCCGGCAGCTCAACGGACCCCAACCAAGCAGCCAACAACCTCACACAGTGGATCACCAACTGCGCCGACCACCTCGCACCGCTGAAAAGCCATCCCACCAGACCCAACAACAAGAAAGCCCCCTGGTTCAACAGCGACCTCAAGAACTCCAAGAAGAACTGCCGCACCCTCGAGAAAACCTGGCGAAAAAACCCAACTACAGACAACATGACCGCCCTCAAGCACGCCTCCCGCAAACACCACCAGCTGATCCGCACCACCAAGAAGACAGCATTCAAAGAACGACTAGACAACAACGCACACAACAGCAAGGAACTCTTCAACATCGTCAAAGAGCTCTCCAACCCCAGGGCCGGAAACAACGACATCACGCCCTCACAAGACCTCTGCGACTCACTCCCCTCGTTCTTTCAGCGCAAGATAGCCGACATACACAACAGCTTCGGCGCACAGACCACGCACCCAACCACCAAACCAACGCCCCCCAACACCACCCTCCGCGCCTGGACCCCGGTCAGCACCGAAGACACTATCCACACGATGAACACCATCCAGCGTTCGACACTGTCTGCCACCACACCCTAGTGCAACGCCTCAGCAACATCGGAATCCAAGAGAAGGTACTAGAGTGGATCATCTCGTTCCTCACCGGAAGAACCCAGAGAGTCCGCCTCCCCCCGTTCAGTTCCGAGGCCACCAAAGTCATCTGCGGAGTACCGCAAGGATCATCACTCAGCCCCACCCTATTCAACGTCTACATGAGCCCCCTCGCAGCCATCACACGCCAACAAAACCTCAACATCATCTCCTACGCCGACGAAACCCAGCTGATCCTCTCCCTCACCAACGAACCAGCCACCGCCAGAACCAATCTGCACGAAGGGATGAAAGACGTAGCCGAGTGGATGATGAATAGCCGCCTGAAGCTGAACGCAGACAAGACGGAAGTCCTCATCCTGGGATCTTCACCCTCTGCCTGGGACGACTCCTGGTGGCCCCCTGCACTGGGCAGCGCACCCAAACCAACGGACCACGCACGCAACCTGAGCTTCATCCTGGACTCCTCCCTCTCGATGACCAGACAAGTCAACGCTGTTTCATCATCATGCTTCAACATCCTACGCATGCTCCGAAAGATCTTCCGATGGATCCCCACCGAAACCAGGAAGACGGTCACCCAGGCACTCGTCACCAGTCGACTGGACTACGGAAACACCATTTACACCGGAACCACGGCCAAACTACAGAAAAGACTCCAACGCATCCAGAATGCCTCCGCACGCCTCATCCTCAACATCCCTCGACACAGCCACATCTCCGGACACCTGAGAGACCTGCACTGGCTCCCCGTCAGCAAGAGAATCACGTTCCGTCTCCTCACCCACGAACACAAGGCCCTCCACGACATGGGCCCCAGGTACCTCAACAACCGCCTGACCTTCTACACTCCCACCCGCCAGCTACGATCAATCAGCCGCGCCCTCGCGGCCGTTCCACGCATCAGGAAAGCCACCGCGGGAGGAAGATCCTTCTCCTACCTGGCAGCCAAGACTTGGAACTCCCTCCCCATCCACCTCCGTCTGACCCAAGACCACCTCTCCTTCAGGAAGCAACTCAAGACCTGGCTGTTCGAGCAGTAGCGGTCCCCCCCTCCCCCAGCGCCTTGAGACCCTCCGGGTGAGTAGCGCGCTTTACAAATGACTGATTGATTGATTGATTGATCTGTGTCCTCTCCCACTGTGTCTGTCCCCCCTCCTAAAGTACACAAACGCAAGCACTCCGACACCCAACAGCCATCCACCTCACAACAGTATACAGCCCATGCACCTGCACCCTAATACAGCAGACAGACGCCTCCAACAACCACTCCCTCATCCTTCACTCCCATTACTTCTCCCTCTTCCCGCCCAATGTCCCTAAAAAGCTTTTCCTTTCCACCATTGACCTCTTCCATACCCCCGTCCTGCACGTATGGACAGGGTATCACAAACCGAGCCAAGCACCTCAGTCACACAGTCCACGGGCCCAGTTCCATCTGCACCTACTTGTGGTGGAAAGAATTCCATTCCACGTATACTGAAGGGGAAGGAGCCTGCAACAGCCAGCTGAAAGGGGAACAAGCCTGCACCTGCCATCTGAAAGGGGAAGGAGCCTGCACCAGCAGGCAAGAAGGGCAAGGAGTCTGCAAAAGCAGGCAAGAAGGGAAGGAGCCTGCACCTGCCACCCAAAAGGGGAAGGAGCCTGCACCAGTGGGCAAGAAGCCTGCACCAGCAGGCAAGAAGGGCAAGGAGCCTGCACCAGCAGGCAAGAAGGGCAAGGAGCCTGCACCAGCAGCTGTCATGGAGCCCCCACCACCAACTGTGGTTGTTCAGCCATCCGAAGGTACAGGGGCTGTGCAGGAGCCTCCAACCACCACCACCAGCACCACCACAGTGGAGCCGTCACCATCGGCAGACGCAATGTGATCCCGCCTTCATGGGCTGCTGTGCAGCCTGTCCACTCCAGAACCAGCGGGGAAGACACCCACTCAAGAGACTGTGGCCTTTCACTCCCCAGGACAAAGCACAGGGCATGTTGCCCCCTCCAGAACCAGTGGGGAAGACACCCACTCGAGAGACTGTGGCCTTGCACTCCCCAGGGCAAAGCACAGGGCATGTTGCCCCCTCAAGAGCCAGTGGGGAAGACACCCTCTTGAGGGACTGTGGCCAATCACTCACCAGGACAAAGCACAGGCCATGTTGCCCCCTCCAGAACCAGTGGGAAGGCACCCACTCAAGAGACTGTGGCCTTGCACTCCCAAGGACAAAGCACAGGGCATGTTGCCCCCTCCAGAACCAGTGGGGAAGACACCCACTCTAGAGACTTTGGCCTTGCACTCCCCAGGGCAAAGCACAGGGCATGTTGCCCCCTCAAGAGCCAGTGGGGAAGACACCCTCTTGAGGGACTGTGGCCAATCACTCACCAGGACAAAGCACAGGGCATGTTGCCCCCTCCAGAACCAGTGGTTTTGTTTCTGCTTCCGGCTGAGGTGTCCCCCACCCCGTGAGGTGCCTGCCTATT
Organism: Pleurodeles waltl; assembly: GCF_031143425.1. Lineage (NCBI taxonomy): Eukaryota > Metazoa > Chordata > Amphibia > Caudata > Salamandridae > Pleurodeles > Pleurodeles waltl. The sequence goes on from NC_090439.1 coordinate 962,593,485, forward strand.
TGCCAACTGATGCCCCTGCAGTGTCCTCTCCGTATTGATGCAGGTGACAAGTGGGGCTATGGACTTTGCCCTGTGGCCATGTGGCCCACGCAAACTGAAGACTGGGCAGTGTCCCTTTTTCTGTACATTTGAAAATATCTGGAGCATTGGCTAAATTATTATTTATACTGTGTTGATCTTATTACAGTCACTCTGGTACATTCCTGTTGTCCTTGCATTATTCAGCCGATTTAGGGGAATTAACTTGTTTTCTTGTGCAGCTGGTTGTGTGTATGGTATGTGTGTGTGGGGTGCTTATGGTGTAGGGTGTGTATGGTGCGTGTGTGTATCACTGTCATTTTCCTCCTCACTTCCCTTGTGTGATAGACTACTGTACTCACCGTCTTTGTCTTCACCGGCATTGGTGTTCGTGGTGGAGCAGAACGTAGACTATCATTGGAAATACTTGCAGTTCTGGTTCCATGGCGGCGTGGTTGTTCCCTGTATCGCCAATGGTGAGTCCTTTCACTTCTGTGCAGTGTTTCCGCCAGGCTTTTGATGTCATTGGTAACGCCCCAGAAAAGGTGGCAGATTGTCTAGTCATAATATGGTGGGCGGAACTTTGACTTCCACTTGGCTGTAGGCAGCTATTGCCGTAGTGTGCCTGTTGTTTCCGCCCTGGTGGTCGGTGTGGTACATTGGCTGTCTTTCGGAGATCTTTCGGCCATGATCATAATTTGGCGGTAGTTACCACCAGGCTGTTGGCAGTATTACCGCCACTTTGTCACCGACCGCCAGGGTCGTAATGAGGGCCAAAGTGTGGCTCTATCACACAGACCTAATTACTCATAAACAATACCACTCTCTTGCCAAAGACAGCTAGACTCACCAGCACCTACTCTGCATAGACACAGCAAGCACCACCAATGGGCCAATGGAAATGAATAGCAAAAAAATGGCTCACAAGACAACACAATACACGTTGTGTACAAATGCAAGGAGAATATGACACACAATAAAACATGCAAGAAAACAGAAGCTAAAGATGCTGCAATTATTACGCCATTTACAAAAAACACATTCATGCAGATAAACGATACTCATTTAGAGTAAATAGTACAAACAAAAGTGCAACTACACAAACTGCAGAACAACCAGTGCCAAAAATGCAAACTAAAATAAAAAAATAAATAAAAAAAAGGCGAAATAAAATATAACAATCATGAATGCAAATTATGACATGAAACAAAGCCGTTATCATAAAACTCACACATCGCCAGCCATAAGCCATTCCCAAAGGTCGCCACGCTCACATCAAATAAATCCCTGGTGGTTTAGTGGGCTTCTATCCCCCAAAAGGTTAGATTGGCCTAACACTGGCAGATCTGCCCTTTGCGGGGTGCCTCCCTACAAATACAGAAATCCCTGGTGGTTTAGTGGGCATCCAACCCCCCCTGGAACCGAGAGGGCAGATCGGCCTAAAAATTAATAACAGGCCCTCTAGGGGGGTGGAATGACTAAATAAATTCTCCCCAAACGAAACTCTGACTACAAAGAAATCTCTAGTAGTTTAGTGGACTTTGACTTCCCCAGAGGGCAGATCAGCATAAAAACAGCCGATCTGACCTCTGGGGGGTTGGAAAAACTAAATAAATTCTCCCCCAATGGAGCGACCCTTGTCCAAGGGGTTATACCCTGTAAATTAGGGTAGCAGAAATATACCTGGCGTTCAAGGGGGTTTCAGCCCCACTGGGGGGGAGCAGATTGGATAGAAAAATGTCTGATCTACCACCCCGGGGGCATAAACAAGGATAAGTGCAGTGCCTCCTTGAGGAGTGGCCCTTATCAAAGGGGTCACTCCCCCCCACACAAAAAAATCCCTGGAGGCCCAGTTGGTGAATTCCTGCTCCACAATTGCAGCCCTCACAGCAATCGTGGAGCAGGAATCAACTCCAAAAAGGCACAGAGGGAAAGGAAAAATGGCTTCCAGCACATCGTGGCTGCATTTGATGATGCCAACATGAAGTGAACGAGCTAACGTCGTCAGATCGCCAAGAAAGAGGTTGGAGGTCAGCAGTGGAAGTGCTTCCAATGCAATCCCTGTGGGAGGGTTTAAATGAATGGCCATGGGGGGAGCGACAGCGCTTCCACCATGGGCTGGTGCTAGGATGAAATGGTTCTGTCCTCAGCATATGGCTGCCGTGGCTGAAGACAGATCAGTTCTGTCCTCAGCATGCAAGGGGTTAATACAGTTCAGCAGGTACAAAGCCCAGTTGTGAACCAGGTTGTGCCAAACTCTCATATGACTCACATTTATAGTCACCCTATGTAAATCAGCCTTTACAAAATTGTATTCCGAATCAACCGGTGTCAATGTTTGGTCCAGTCCAGTCAATGCCAAATGTTACCCCTAATTAATCAGGACAAACTTTCAGTACTTTCCTGAGAAGACAGAGTGTAGGAATGACAATTCCTCAGAATCAGACGAATCATGTAGGTCCAGATGTATTAACAGTTTTTGCGACTATAGGTCCCATTCTCCCTTTGTTTGCTTCAGGTATGTCTGTAAGCAACGCCCACTCAATAAATGTTGCAACAGTTCACAATACACCGGCTGCTTCCGCTGGGCTATCACCAACTGGTATGCAGAGATCAGTATATTCTAATAATTCAGAAATGGATCAGTCCGCTTCCCTTATCAGACAGAGAGCATGTCACATTTTAATGCCCTGAGTCAGCAGAATATGGAACAGTCAAGAGCAGAAGTACAACAGAGAAATAAAATCAGTTTGCGAGGTTTTACTGCACACCAACTGACAGATTGGTTAAATAATCTGAATCCTCAAGGTGTAACAGGTGAAATGAATCACAATGCAAGAACAGAAGAGACCCCAGAGAGAGAATTGAATGAAATTATTTTCGGCACATTGGACACAGCTCAGTTGGAAACTTTCCCAGAAGACAAACTGCACTTCGTACGTATAGTTTACACAACGTGCAGGACAGACTTATGAGAGGTCAGCTGAAGTCGTTAGAAATGTGATGCGGATTTGGAGAACTCCAAACCCCTGAAGAGAAGTTATAGATTGGAGTTTAGCACAAAAGATATAGTTAACAGGAGGTCTCCTGGAAAGAAGATGCACATTAAGGAATTGATTACCTACATTCAGAAATGGGGAGCTGTAGATAAGTGGGAAGGCAGATAGTGCAAAGAAACGAGATCAGAAGAAAGCAAAGGTAAATGTACCTCAGGCAAGAGCAAAACAAGCCAATGACAATGTGAAAATGATGCCCGTGAGGGAAATACCAGGTAGAGGTTATGTTCATGTACCCTGGAGTAGGAGTGATATTTTGTCATTCACAAATGTATACCTGAGATTGAGAGAGAAACCTGTGGAGTGGTACAAGCAGACAGATTTGTAAAACTGTCAAAATGCCTGTGGGGGGGATTTGAACACGTTATTTGACATTGTGATTCCACTGATTTGTGGAAAAAATGCAAAGTGATTGTTGAATGGCCTGAGTGTGAACCACAAAGAGATCCGGTTATGGGTGCACCATCTGAAGATGTGATGAAAAAGTTTTATAACATAATTGAGTTCTTGAAAAATAAAGTTGGCCTGAAGATATTGATTGGCAGAAAACTGACAGCTCAGGAGGCAAAGAGTCAATTCATGTTTGCTACAAAAGACTGCTGCAAGCTTTCAAACAGCATAGTGGTACTGAAAAAATAGAAGCTCAAGATATGGATTATTTTGTGTTCAGGTTTGAGCAAGCATTGAAGCCAGACATTAGTGAAATGATTCCGCAGCACTTGATTTGGTGGCACAATAAGGTGATTGCTGAGATCCTGCGATACACCTAATACTGTAGTAATGAATTGGAACTGACACAGAAAAAGTTAAATGGAACGGTAATGGTGATGCAATTGAAGCCGGCACAGAAAGTTAGTTATAGCCCGAAGATGATGGTGAATACTGGTGGAGTGTAAGGTGTGCCACTGCAGGTGACAAATGTTCAGTCTAGATGTAGAGGATTTGGTGTTCATGTAGGTCAGAGGGGAAGTGTTATTGATGTTCAGGCTTTGAAGAGAACTAATCCATGTAATTCCTGCAGAATGTTTGGTCTTTAGCGGCGGGAGAGTCCCTTTAATATTATGAATAATCAAGTGCAGAATGTTGGAGTTACACAGGCACAAGGCAATACTCAAGTTCAAGTTCAAAGAGTTGAAACACCCCAAGTACAAAATGTGAATGTGTCCGCACAACAGCAGATGCTGGTACCACAAGCCCCAGCAGCTCAACAGCAAATGGTTGTTCCGGAACAGAATCTGAACCATATTACACATGCAAATATGAATCGGAGAGCATTACAAGTTTTCCTGGTGGACCTGACTGATGAAGAGTTTTCAGAAATTCGTCAAGCAGACAGCTCAGACAATGAGGATTACATGTTATCTACATCCTTAGAAGCAGATCAGCATAGTCCCTATGTAAATGCCAATGCTAGGGCCATGATGCTTCATTCCTAGCTGACACTCGAGCTACACGTTCCACTGTCAGAACAGCGGAAGTTCCAAATGTACCCCTTTCTAGAAAGAGAATTCAGATTGTAGTAGTCACAAATAGGCAGTTAACTATCCCTGTAACACAACTTGTTCCTGTGAAAATAGGTTAATTTGAAGATGAACACCAATTTGTGATTTTCCATTCAAGTCCTGTACATTTACTAGGACGCATCCTACTGTGTAAGCTAAACTGTTCTTAGTTATATACCTTGAGGAATTGAAATACAGACAAATGAAGATGTGCCATGTAAAATTGCAAAGCTGTACCTGAGCATCTCATTCTACCCAATGCTGACCTGTAATGATTTGCCTAAAGACTTAAAAGACACAGTGACACCTGAAGTTTGGATTTTTTCAGGACAAAAAATAGGACTCATTAAAGGAGTTAAACCTATTAAAATAAAAATGAAGTCAAATGCAGTGCATCCAAAGACACCCCTGTATAATATGATACCCAAGACAATTGCTGGAATTACGCCCCTAATTAATTATTGAACATGGTATTTTGAAAGATTTTGGGAAACCTATGTAACTCTCCCATTGAGCCCACTGGAAAGTACAGCATAGTTCAAGTCTTGAGAGAAGTGAACAAAATAGTTTTTCTTTGTTTTCCCGTGGCGCCAAATCCTGCAGTGATTTTATTTCAAATCCCTGTGAAGCAGAATGGTTTACTATAATTGATCTTTGCCAGTCTTTCTTTTCCATACTATTGCATGAGAAAAGCCTATTCCTCTATGCATTCAGTTGCCTGCAAAAATTGCCATTGTAAAATGCACAGTGAACAGCGCACAGAAAATCTACTGACTGTGATTCAGGTAATACATATGCTGATGAAGTAGCGTGATATTTCATCCTTCGTTGCACCTCCTTTAATGAGGAAAGGAGCAACGAGACAAGTGATGAGACAAGTCATAGGGGGTCATTCTGACCCTGGCGGCCGGTGGCCGCCAGGGCCACCGACCACGGGAGCACCACCAACAGGCTGGCGGTGCTCCCACGAGCATTCTGACCGCGGCGGTTCAGCCGCGGTCAGAAGCGGAAAGTCGGCGGTCTCCCGCTGACTTTCCGCTGCTCGGGGGAATCCTCCATGGCGGCGGAGCGCGCTCCGCCACCATGGGGATTCTGACACCCCCTACCACCATCCTGTTCCTGGCGGGTCTCCCGCCAGGAACAGGATGGTGGTAGGGGGTGCCGCGGGGCCCCCGTAAGAGGGCCCCACTGTGTATTTCAGTGTCTGCAATGCAGACACTGAAATACGCGACGGGTGCAAACTGCACCCGTCGCACATACCCACTCCGCCGGCTCCATTCGGAGCCGGCTTCCTCGTGGGTTGGGGTTTCCCGCTGGGCTGGCCGGCGGCCTCCTGGCGGTCGCCCGCCAGCCCAGCGGGAAAGCCTGAATGGCCTCTGCGGTCTTTCGACCGCGGAGCGGCCATATGGCAGTTAAACATATTCAACCGCCGCCCGCCTCAATGAGAATCACCCCCATAGTTTCCTGTTAACCCACTATTGATACATGGGAAGAAGTTCAGAAAATGAAGGAAAAATTGACAGAGGAGGAACAGCAGAGTTGGGTCAGAGCAGTAAAAAAAAAAATGAGGATGATGTTGGGGTTTCAAATGATGGAAGAGGAGTGTTTCCAAATAGTTTGTTGTGCCCTATGGCTAGATATTATCACAGACAGGCGTACATAGGTAGGAATGCAAATGATCAGAACATACAGACAGACACACCTGAGAAAGCAGAAGATGGCGCTGAGTCTGGGGACAAAGAAGAAAGTCTGTTACTACTATGACGCTCTAGCTTTACAGTCCCTTTTCCATTTCCACTCCCTATTGGGCTTCAAATAGAGGGAGTCCGCCACCGGCCCGCGATTGCAATTTGCAGCGCCGTCCATACCACGCCGAAAGAAACGCTTGGAGACATCTGAGGCTTACCATGGTCCTCTAGCCTCTTCTTACTCGACCTCCTTCTCAAAACATAAGACATCAATTTGTCTCTGGTACTTTGGAATATTGAGCTATTTATCTGCATCATAGCCTTGATAAAGTCTACCCAGACGAAACACGTGTCGGCTGTTGTCTATTTGGGCTGATGTTCATTTGAAAAGGATTTCTGTTGTCATCTCTTGACTCTGGCTCCAAGATGTTACCTTGGGCCACAGATTATTGTTTCATCTAAAGACATCACGAGGAATAAACTGGAACATTATAACCGCTTGGGATGTGCCGTGGTTTTTCTTCTTTACAGACAGACACAGTTTGACCCCAAATTCAGAGTGATTTCAGAAGCCATGTGCAACAGATGTGTCACATGCAAAGCTGTCACTTAGGGAGTTGATACCACGTTTAGGTTTTCCGGCTTCTCTAGAGTCAGCCAGAGGAACTCATTTTAACAGTGAGATCCTTAAAATGTTGTGTGCTGCATTACAAGCTGAGCAAACATTGCATTGCAGCCACTGACCTGAGGCTTCAGTACTTGTAGAACAGATTAATGGAAGCCTGAAGCCCAGACTTGTGAACGTATGTGCATCCACCACTTTGAAATGGCTAGAAGTGTTGCCTATTGTCTGGATGAGAATGCATAGTACATCTGACAGAAAGACTGGATTGTCCCCTCATGAGATTATAGTGGGGAGAGCTATGTGGTTGCCAGCAGTACCTTTAAATGCGCGTGTGGACATTACAGATTATTTGATGCTAGAGTATTGCAAAGGACTGGCTGACGTAGTTCATTCTTTGTCTCATCAGATTGGAGAAACCACAGCACAGCCACAACAGGAGCTTTGCCATGACCTATGTTCAGGTGACTGGATCATGATCAGGAAGCACATGAGGAAAGTTTGCTTTGAACCACGCTGGAAAGGACCTCACCAGGTGGCTTTAGTCACCACTACAGCTGTGAAGAATGCTATCTCCCAAAATGAGTACACGCGAACCACGCTAGCAAAGTTCGAGGTCCCTTTGATGATACAGAACCTGTCCCTTAAGGATTGGTTGCAGTGAGTGAGAGGGATCAGTATACTCGAGCTGTTAGGACTGGACAAGTGGCTGCTTCAGCGCAAGCTCAGTCTGATAGGGTTCTGAAAGAGTCAACAGTATTGGGTGGTACAGAAGAGTGTAGACAGAATCAGTTGACTGATGCTAGTTCAACTGCTGATGAAGAACCAGCTGTGTTTGATAAAAGAGCTGTACCAGGAGACAATTGGCCTAAAAAGCACTCAGTGCCAGCTGTACAAGTGCCTTCAACTATTGTTGAGGGGACTGAAGAGTCGAGTGAGAGTAACAGTGATACTGAGGGTCAAGTAAACAGAAGATCAAAAAGAAGGAGAACACCTAGTTGAAGATACTCAGCACCTAAATGGACATATTTTGCTGCCAATCTGTAACCCTTTGCTTTAACAATTTGAATCCTGTTCAACATGTGTGAGTTTGACAAATTAAGGTGGAGCTGAACTTTGAAATCTCATTGCCGCTTGATGAATAAAGATATTACGCTTTGGAAGTGATTATTAGTGATAAGAAGCTGTGTCATTTTTAGAGATATTTGAACTTTTAGTAGAAGTCTTTTTGAACATTTGCAAGTAGAGAAAACTCATAATGAACTTTCTAGACGATCAAGGAACTTTGAGAATAATTTGCATTTTTTAAGAGACTATTTTTGATTATTGATTTGCACACAAATAAAAAGGACTGAAAAGAGACAGTGATATATAGAAGCCATTTTTGATTTTTAATTTTAGATATTCAAATTCAGATTTTTGGTCTGACATTAGAGAACTCATGGAGTCAAATCGCAATAGAGGTAGTAACTGCAAATACATATGCTTACGTTTGGTAATAGTGACAGTAATCATGATTATATTAATGCTCATTGGGTTGAGTTTGCCCATAGAAAATTATTCTGACAAAGTTACATCCACAAGTGCCCCAGATTTAGCAATTCTATTGAAATCAGGATCTATTGTATGAAGATGAGAAATATTTACACACTAATGGTTCTAGAGGTAATTTATCAGCAAATGTGTATTACAAACTGCTTTATGAATATGGAGACACCATTGAAAGTAGAGATTGCTACATGTGTACACAGTTGCCTTCATCTGTAAGTAAAGGGATAACATATCATAGTTTACCTCTAACCTATGGAATTCCTGGTAGTCTGTTGTGAACCTTGCTATATCACCAGGATTATTATCAATACGTATTCAAATTATGACCTAGTGTTTTCAATTGACCCTATCATGAAACAGTTGAGCAACATTGCAAAGGTAAAAAACATCGACACAGTGGGAGGTTTCTTTGAGCCTACTTTGACATTTGGAACAGTTTATGCCCATAAGAACAAATCGACCAGGAGCCTTAGTCCAGTAGAGAAGGAGTTGATTGGACAAGTTGAGGAGAGAAGAAGAGATATGAAGTTTAAATAGAAAAGGGAATAGTTTTGCAAGATTTGGAAAAGGATGCAACACAATCAGTGGTTGGAAATTGAGTATCCCTGGCCTTAGACTGGCAACATGTAGGGAAAGTATGTGTATATAGACCAAAGACTGACACACTTTTTATAGGAACTAGTGAATGTAGATGTGTTTCTATGAATGGACAAGATCCCGCCATATCAGGTGTTTGTTTCATATGTGAGAAAAAAAACCTATTACAAGCTGCTGAAAGGTTGGAATAGTACATGTTTCCTCAGAGTAGATTTTTTCCAAAGATTTATCATATCGAACATTTTAATGATCCAACCTGGGACGAGAAATCAAACCCCAGAGTTAAAAGAGAAGTTAGGCCCTGATTCTAATGTTGGCGGGCGGCGGGAGCCGCCCGCCAAGCGGGAACCGCCAGAAGACCGTACCGCGGTTGAAAGACTGCGGCGGTCATTCTGGGTTTCCCACTGGGCTGGCGGGCGACCGCCAAAAGGCCGCCCGCCAGCCCAGTGGGAAACAGCCTTCCCACGAGGACGCCGGCTCCGAATGGAGCCGGCGGAGTGGGAAGTTGCGACGGGTGCAGTGGCACCCGTCGTGTATTTCAGTGTCTGCATAGCAGACACTGAAATACATAGTGGGGCCCTCTTACGGGGGCCCCGCGGCACCCCCTACCGCCATCCTGTTCCTGGCGGGAAACCCGCCAGGAACAAGATGGCGGTAGGGGGTGTCAGAATCCCCATGGCGGCGGAGCGCGCTCCGCCGCCATGGAGGATTCTCAAGGGCAGCGGAAAGTCGGCGGGAGACCGCCGACTTTCCGTTTCTGGCCGCGGCTGAACCGCCGCGGTCAGAATGCCCAGCGGTGCACCGCCAGCCTGTTGGCGGTGCTACCGCGGTCATTCCCCCTGGCGGTTTTTACCGCCAGGGTTAGAATGACCCCCTTAGTGTTTCGGAGAGTGTGAGAGATGTTTTGGGTTCTATAATTCCACCAGTGGGCGTAATCTTGAATTATATCAAGATTAGAAAGCTGTCAATAATAGTAGATAAATTATCTACAGACACTGCATGTGCCATATTGTCAATGAACAAAGAAATGGTTGCTTTGAAATTAATGTTTTTTCAAAATCTCCTTGCATTAGACATCTTCCTGGCAGAAGAAGGGAGAGTTTGTAAAATGTTACATGTGCAACAATGTTGCACTTACATAGCTGATAATAGTAAAGAGATAAGGAAATACATTACACATTGCAAACTTGACTGCCTTGAAAAAGGACCTAAAAGAGTTAACAGTAACAGGTACATGGGAAGCAATAGGTAGTGGTTTTTCAGCCAGTGGAAGGTGGTTTGGAAACTTAGGGAGAGGAACTGTGGAAACCATCTAGAGACCTCTTTTGATTATGGCTTTGTGTGCCCTAGTTGCAATTGGTCTGTGCAGATTGATCAAAAGGATGAAAGAAAAGAGAGCAAAGAATAGACAGAGAAGGGAGGAGACTAGGAGAAGTATATATTATTGTAACCTTAAGTGTTTAAAAGACTGCAGAAGACCTTACCTGAATAAGCCTCTGAAACTATGAGCTGTTTCATTAAAATTAGAGTTGGTGTATTTTGTGATGGCTTGATTCGCCATCAAAGAGGGGACTGATATAGTCGATAATTTAGTGCTGTCCCTCATGTCACAAAAGTCATCAATATGTGGCAATATATCCATTATATTAACTAAAGTACTAATAGTTTGAATGTAGAGAAAAGCACTGAGAAGTCGTATTTAGTGTGCATTCATTTAGACTAGTGATAGAAACCTTGGTAGTATCACTTGCAAATCAAATGTTTGAAAAAAGTAATTGACATTATGTTGTAATTTAGACCTTAAACTAACAGAATGTATTGAAGCAATATTGAATTACTAATGATTAATGGTTTAAATAAAAATGGAGAAATGCAGTTCTGCGTTATACTCATTGAAATGTATTAACAGAGTCTTTTCATTGAAAGTGAATGTAACATGAACATTAAGGAAGCATTATTAATGTTCAATTTATAAGTCTGCATATTAAAAATGTGACTATTAAAATATATTTGTTAGACCTGACAGTCTTATGGTGGTCTCCCCCCAACTTTTTGCCTGCCTCTCTCAATTTTTCTGACCTCATTTTTGCTGGTTTTGTTTACCTGCACACTTTACCAATGCTGACCAGTGCTAAAGTGCTTGTGTTCATTCCCCTAAACATGGTAACATTGGCTCCTACACACTTTGCATATTTAATTTACCTATATGTCCCTACTAATGTGCACTAGATGTACCAGGGCCTATATATTTAATGCTGTAGTTGGACTGCAGCAGTGATAGCTCCACCCACATAAGTAGCCCCTTAACCATGTCTCAGATCTGCCATTGCAAGGCCTGTATGTGCAGTTTCACTGCCAATTCGACTTGACATTTAAAACTACCTACCACGCCTTTAATTCCCCTTTCAGCACCTAAGTTACCCATAAGGTAGGCACTAGGTAACCCATAGGGCAGGGTGCTGTGTAAGTAAAAGGCAGGGCATGTATTTACAAGTTTTACATGTCCTAGTATTGAAAAACTCCCAAAGTAGTTTTTCACTACTGTGACGCTGCCCTTCTCATTGGCCAGCATTGGAAATTCCCTTACATTCTTTTAAGTGGTAATTTCTGATCTTAGAGGGGTAGCCTTGTCATGTTTGATATGATGGGAAAGGAAGTGAGAAAATGTACTTACTGGTGAAGTTGGATTTTACATCACTATTTTAGAAAGTGGGCATTTCTCTGCACTTGCTGCTCTTTGTGCCTTACAGCCTGTCTCAAATCCTCATCTGGTCTGTGATGGTTGACAGTTCCCCTTGTGCATTCCACCCAGACAGCCATAAACACAGGACAGTCAGCTGCATCTGCATTCATTTGCATACTGATGGGTCTCACTGGGCAGGAAGGGTGGAGGGGCTCTCACTAACACTTTAAAGCCCAGTGGCCTACCCTCCCAAGAAGGACTGATAATCCCCCACAGGGCTCCTGGCATCTTGACAGACAGGGCAGGTTTGAAAGGGGAACCTGTGCACTTCAAAACAACTCTTTGGAGATTCCCCCACTTCAAAGGCACTTTTGGGTGTATATGTACTGGGTCTGTGTCCCACCAAATCAGAAACTTCTGGACCTACACATGGACTCTGTCAGAGGGACTGCCTTGCTGCCCAAAGTACTCATGTAGACTGCTTTGCTGGAAGGACCGTTGTCCTACTTGTTGCCCTGATGCCTGCTGGCCCCCGACTCTCCTGGAAGGACTTTGCCTTCCTCCACAAGTGTTCTGCAAGGGCTTGGACTGAGTGTGCCCCCTGTTCTGGAGTCTCAGGGCCATCAAAGACTTCACTTGAGAGAAGGAAATCCAGTGTGTCAGAAAATCGAAGCAATGCTTGCAAAATATGATGCATCGAAGCAACGTCTGCCTCGCAACTGAAGAATCGCTACATCACCTGCCGGATTGATGCAAAGCCTATTGCTCCCAGAAACTGATGCATCACCTTGCCGTGTAGAATGAAACAACATCACCTTTGCTGCACTGGAAAACCCAACGCATCGCTTTTCTTATCCGACGCATTTCCTCCTCTGCATCATTATTTTTCATGCATCCTAGATATTGTGTGTTAAAAGGATACAACCACTGATTCTTAAGAATTGAGACTCATCTGAACCTTTAATTTTAAAAAGCAATATCTTGACTTGTGCATATTGAATTTTTGTCATTTTAGTCTTATTTTATTTAGATAAATATTATCTAATTCCTAAACTGGTGTGGAGTACTTTTTGTGGTGTTTTTACTATGTCACTGTATGAATTATTACACAAATACTTCACACATTGCCAGGTTCAGACAGCCTGCTCTGTGCCAAGCTACCAGCGGGTGTGCACAGGATAATTTAAATTGTGTTGTGACTTATCTTGACTAGGATTGGGGTCCCTACCTAGACAGAGTGCGTACCTCTGCCAACTAGAGACTCAATTTCTAACAATATTAATTGAATGTAATTCTTTAATTCATTTGCATTAGCCTACGTGAGGGCTGCTAAGCTTGTATTTTGTGACTGGGGTCGTGTGATGAATTTCTATTGGATGATACCCCTTCAACGTAATGTGGACTGTCACCGTTGGTGACTCAGAATGCCGTATGAACTTTAAAATGGCATTGTCTTGTGGGACTTTGGTCAGCGATTCTTCCAGACTCCTGAAGATGAGAAGCAGAGCCCCTGTTCCTGTACTCTGCATGCCGTGACATCTGGAGAGGTATCTTCCTCTCAGCCTTTTGCCCATTTGAAATGTCTTATTGAGACTTAGAGATTTTCTACCTAACCCCTGCAGAAGATTCTTGATCAAGCTTCTGAAATGCTGACACTTTCCCTTTTTATTTATCTTTTGCCCACCTTAGATAGTACCTTGTTGCCGGAGATTAACTTTTTTCAAATTAGTTTTGCCCTTTTTGTCCTTTTTGTCTTTTGCCCACGTGTTCTGCCCCACACATGTTAATCCTTAATTTGGCAATGATAGTATTTCCCTGTGCTCAGCTAAATTGTAACTCTGCTGATTTGAAATTGACTGATGCTTTTCAAACCTGAGCAACGCTTCATTTCTTTCTCACAAATAATCTTATTGATGTTTTGTCCTCTTCTTATTGAATGCTTAGTTTCATTAATGTTAGTTTGCCTGAACTTATTTCGTCAACTTAGGCAACCCTTGATGATTCTGTATCTTTATAATTTTGTCTTGAGAGTTGTCCACATGACTTTGACCTTGAGTTTGTAATACACCCCATAACTTTATACCTGACTGGAGTTTTCCTTGTTTGGCCAAATGTGTCATACTGTACAATAAATTGGTTTGTATTTAAATTGTTTTAATGGTTCTACCACACCTCGAAGAGCATTGATTCCTATATATATTGGCATGGTTCCCCCTTATTTTTTGCCGTCTGACCTCCTAATTTGCTGACGTTGGGCTCTTTACCACTGCTAACCAGTGATCATGTGCTCATCTCTTTAGGCATGGTAACATTGGCTTATCCATAACTGGCATATTTAATTTATGTATATGCTCCCAGTAAAGTGCACTACATGTGCCCAGGGCCTGCAAACTAAATGCTACTAGTGAGCCTGCAGCACTGACTATGCCACCCACCTCAGTAGCCCTTTGACATCATCAATGATGTCATTTGAGATGTCATTAATAATGTCATAAATGATGTCATGGAACATGTCATGAGTGATGTAATAGGTGGGATCATAAGCAGTGTAAGGTGAGGGTGCAAGTTCTAGTTAGATCTGCTAACTATAACTGGTGAATTTCTGTGTTTTTTTTATCCAAAACTTTAATGTTGTAAATCACCTAACTATGATGCTACTTTAGCCTTTGGATTTTTCAGTTAATTTCTAAGGCTTTTTTTTTTTTTTAAGCAGATACAGATCTTTTTATCATACTTAACTATAACATTACTTTAAGCTTTGGGGTTTCAGTGAATATCTAGGGTTTTTTAAAGTAAATTAATTTTTCATTTTCAATGTATATAGTGTACAATGACTAAAGGACAAAATGTCACAAAGCAGAAATAAAAAAGCGCTCACTCAGGAATGCAAAGTACACAAGAACAGTTTACTCCACCATGACTCGGCTGTCAGCGCGGCCTTGCTCACGTACCAGGTGATAACAAAACTTTTGTTGTAAATACATGAAATAAACAGTGAAAAGGGACAAAATACAAGGCAGTGCAAACAAACATTTCACCCTGAGCATCATCTCAGAACATAGCAGTTCCATATAACATGTGATTCAAGGAACCTTCTGAGAGATTGTGACCACGCCCTATGGAGTTTTTGGGGATGGACTTGATTGTGTATTATGCCCACTTGGACTGGATGAGTGTTTGTGGGTATCCTTTTTATTAGTGGTATTGATGTGTTACCTTAATGGCAAGCCCACTGTATATATTATCCCTACTTTCATTCATTTGAGGTTGCTTACTCTTTTTGCCCCTTTTTTCCCCTTTCATTCACCCACTTGGGCACTATACACAGCTATGATGCGGGTCCCATGTTTTCCTTATTATAATGTCAAGACTGTTATCCATTTATGATTGGGAGCTGTGTGGGCATTTGAATTTGCTATCTTTATGTTTTATATATCTCTTTGAATTTTCCCTTCTTATGCACATACTCATGGCATTTGGGCAGCCAAGGGTGATATATTTGTTCACACTGACTTGTATTTAGTCCCTTTTCACTGGTTATTTCTTGTACTTACAATGGAGGTTGTTTTGTTACCTGGTATTGTAGTGAATCATAGTTTGTTTTAATAGCAAACAGGAGTTAGCTTAGCCTTTGCCTTGCAGACTCGTGCCCCCATCACCTAGTGACTTTTACCCTACTTAGCTTGCTCTGTTTTAGCGTATTTATTTACTTATATCTTTTAAGATGGCTGCCTTATTTCTAGTTCGGCCAATGTTTTAATTTCAAGTTATCAGTGCCACCACGCTAAGGCGTCAATATCAAGCGACAAAGATAAATAAACTGTAGGTGTTCACATTAGGTAATTTCCCTGTTCATGCCTTCGAGGGAATTATTTACATAAATTGCCGTCCCAAGCATGTCTTGTTATATATTGTTTGAAAACAGACCTACGTCAGGGGTCCGAGCAGATCTGTATAAATGCACCTCACTTAGACACATAGTCAGAGGGATTTCGATCAGATGCCATGGCTGCTATCGATGCTGCACGTCGCCTTGATACTGACCTAGTCTTCGTGTCCCTACGAAGCCCGAGCTAGAGACCTCATTCCAAGGTAACGAGGGTTGGGAGCTCTTCTCATGGACATGCCATTGGCAGATTAGGTTTAAGACACCTAGCTCTCTTTTCGGTTAGAGATTAGGTTTACATTATTAGGGTATTAGGACGTAATTTACATCTCATGTCACTTCATGTCATTGCAAGATGGTTGGGGTCTTTGTATTAATGACTCTTGTCTTTACCATTCTGTTTCTTGCATTGTTCATTATCCTAATCATTGCAGCCCATGCAACTTATTGTAGATTGCAGTTTTGTTAAATAAAACCTATTGAAAACTTTACTGCATCTGTTTCATTGCCTGTGTTTGATTGAGACATGTTGTTCATGTGAGAAAGGGGTAATCTCCGTTTAACCACGGCACTCCCTGAGATGTCACACTCTTGAGTCCATGCGTAAAGGCTGCCGCAAATCACCTTTTAATGTTTGGGTTTTTGGTGAGGTGCTGCTTGTGAGCTGGGAGGGTTAGGATGACAGTTGTGATTTATTGTAGGATTGGCATAGTCGTCTACAAACATAAGTACTGTCATCCTTAAACCAGCAGTCTTCCCCAGAGCAAGAGTCAAACTACAACATGGCACCACCAACAATGGTGTTTAGGCACTAATTTACGGATACCCTGACTATTACTGTCTGACACACTACAGGCTCCTTAAATACCATTACACTGAGACGTCCGTGGTCTTGGGGAAGATCCTCCTCAGCTGAAGAGGGACCACCTAATTAGGGTGTAGGTTGCTCGAGCTCGAACTCATAAAAGGACTTTTCTCCCCACTTGGCGTTTCATCTATTTTACACATTTCACACTATGGCTAATGCCATAGAAATTCCTGAGAATGCTAGACAAGCATTAACGTTACACCTAGTAGCGCATGGTTTAAGAGATGAGGGCAGGGATGTTACATTCATAGTGGAAGCTAGTGAAGCTTACCAAACAGAAACATTCTATTCCTGGGTACACTTTCCTAGGGAAGACAACACTACATTCACATTCCACACATACAGAATTGCAAATGTTCCTCTTCGGTACCAAGCATACCAGTATCATGAAATACTGCTCACTTATCAGGAGCATGAGAACTGGTTCGAAGGTGCCCTACCACATATAATACAACCTGTGGGATTTGGTCCCTTAGGTAATGACGGACCGATGTGGCCTATGTTTACCACATATACACCTCACCCAGGTATACAAAACATGCAGGCAGCAGATCTGCAAAACCTATACATTGAGCTAGTAATGATCTACAGACAACTTTTTCAGTTCATAATGCGAACTCTGAACAGTATACCAGCGTGACCAGCAACACCAGCACCTGCTGGATACTAATTGGCTACTGGGATTAATTCACAAACAGTGCATACTATCATGGAAAAGGTACCCACAGAATGAGAGAAAATCCCGTTCTGGATAGCCCAGAAAACAAATCAGCTGGAAGCTGTGTTTCCGCATACAGGACCACAGGAGAAACAGAATTCTCACAATGTGCTTGTCCCTCGGGATGGTTCCCTCGGGGATGCCTCCTCACATGGGGTACAGTCTTCACTGCAATTTACACTACCACACATGGGGCCACCTGTACGAACTACAGGGTTTGCGACTCACAATTTGTGAGCCACAAAACCTTATGTACAAAAGTGTCAATGACACCGTTTGCGATTCGCAAGTGGGCCGCAAATGAACGACCTCATGAATATTCATGAGGTAGGTCGCAATTTGTGACCCCATTGGAAATGGCCGCCCTCACAGGGATGGTGGCCTGCTGGAGACAGCAGACCACCATGTCTGTGACTGCTTTTAAATAAAGCAGTTTTGTTTTGTTTTTTTAAATGCAGCCTGCTTTCCTCAAAGGAAAATGAGATGCATTTCAAAAACAAAAAATGAAGTTTTCTTTTCATTTTTT
Source organism: Pleurodeles waltl (assembly GCF_031143425.1). Lineage (NCBI taxonomy): Eukaryota > Metazoa > Chordata > Amphibia > Caudata > Salamandridae > Pleurodeles > Pleurodeles waltl. The sequence continues at coordinate 962,611,200 of NC_090439.1, forward strand.
CAGAGCAGGCAGTGGTTCGTGGTACCACTGCCTGCTCTGAAAAAATGTTTACGCTGCCATTCACAAAGGGAAAGGGGTCCCATGGGACCCCTTCCCATTTGCAAATGGGTTAGCATCAGTTTGAAACTGGTGCTAACTGCGATTGTTTTGTGACCGCATTTGTGGTCACAAAACAATCATACATGGGACTGTGACTCACAATTAGGAAGGGAACACTCCTTCCTAATTGCGACTCGCAAACCCTTTTTGTGATTCGGTAACTAGATTACTGAATCGCAAAAATTTATCTGTAGATCCCAAATTGCATTTTACACATCGCAAACAGCCCGATTAGCCGTTTGTGACGTGCAAATGCTTCGTACATGTGGCCCATGGTACCCTGACACTTGCCAATTTACCGGAATTGTTAAAACAAGTTCAGAATGAGCACGGGGCTGCACCAGCCCTAGATTTAGGGATGAAATTAATGCGTAACTTCGACGCAGTCTCCTCAATCATACTAGGTAATATTAAAGGGGATGCAGTAGCACTGACTATACGCCAGCACCTCCAGGAGATTCCACACTTGGACCAGGAGAAACAGCTACCGAAAATTATTTTCAACACCTATACCAGTATAGGACGGGATAGTCTGGGAGCCAAGCCGAAGAAGCTTGAAATACAGAGTACCACCCCTAAAGAGGGTACTAAACAAGCACAGGAGGGTTCTAAGAAGTGCTGGGATAAACAAAAAACAGTTTAAAGATAGACAAAATCAGAGAGCAGATCCACACCCGGAGAACTCGGACAGGAGATATACTCTCAGAAATAGAGAAAATATAAAGGCTCCTGACAGATATACTGATTCACGTTCCTCTCGTTCCTTTCAGGACCACTTGATAGATGTAGCCGTCCTGATCGACATCCTGAATATGTGAAACAGAAGAAAGACTCACCACAGACTTCAGACAAAAAAGAAGATAATTCCCCACAGCAAAAGCCACAGTTTAAAAAGAAAAAGGTGGCAGCACTGTCATTTAAAAATGCCAGTACACTTGAGAACATTGCTGAAGAACAAGACGGGGGAAGTGACACTGTTAAACAGCGCAGCAGAGGTCACGATATGTCGCCAGAGTCTGAAAGATCATCTGGCTGCAACATTAACTAGCCATTTCATTGCAGTGAGACTGCGGACGGCCACGTTCTTTCACCCGCCAGGGTTTACGATTTAAATATCCAAATTGAGGGAGACATAGAGCACACCATTGGTGTGATTTTCTGGGATGACTTAGTTGTGATATCCTACTGGCCGAAAGGGACGGGCCACCCGAGCACGTCCATAAGCTCCCACATAGGGAAGATGTCATTTTGCCTTCTTTCTCCGATCTTGTTCATGAAGCGGTAAAACAAGCCTACTCTGTTAATTGGGCGTTAGCGCAGGCATCTGCATTATAACACAATCATGTAGGTTGGGACAAGGACTCTCCTTGTCATGTAATACCTATCAGGTCTACACTCCAGCCTCAGCCACAATATCCTGTTAAACATGAAGTAAAAGCTCCAGTGAGGGAAATCCTCATTCAGCCCGAGTACCAGGGAGTAATTGAGCCCTGTGTCTCTGCAATGAATAACCCATTATTCCCTGTTGCAAAACCAGACCATTCCTATAGAATAGTCTTAGATTACAGATGCTTAAATAGTCATACATGCACATATGCTATAGAAAATTCACATAGTACAGTACTAATTAATAACATAGTGCGCAAGAAATACAAAACAAGCTTGGATATTTCCAATGCTTTTTTCTACCAGAACATAGCACATGAAAGTCGGGACCTGAGTGCATTCTCATTTGGCTCACAAAAACGCTTCTGCTGTTTGCCCCAAGGTTACAAGAACAGCCCAGGGCTGTTCTAAGCCCGTGTGTAGGAAGTTGGCTCTGTATGTGCTATTTCAAAGTAAGGAATAGCATGCACAGAGTCCAAGGGTTCCCCTTAGAGGTAAGATAGTGGCAAAAAGAGATAATACTAATGCTCTATTTTGTGGTAGTGTGGTCGAGCAGTAGGCTTATCCAAGGAGTAGTGTTAAGCATTTGTTGCACATACACATAGACAATAAATGAGGTACACACACTCAGAGACAAATCCAGCCAATAGGTTTTTATATAGAAAAATATCTTTTCTTAGTTTATTTTAAGAACCACAGGTTCAAATTCTACATGTAATATCTCATTCGAAAGGTATTGCAGGTAAGTACTTTAGGAACTTCAAATCATCAAAATTGCATGCATACTTTTCAAGTTATTCACAACTAGCTGTTTCAAAAGTGGACACAGTGCAATTTTCACAGTTCCTAGGGGAGGTAAGTATTTGTTAGGTTAACCAGGTAAGTCAGACACTTACAGGGCTTAGTTCTTGGTCCAAGGTAGCCCACCGTTGGGGGTTCAGAGCAACCCCAAAGTCACCACACCAGCAGCTCAGGGCCGGTCAGGTGCAGAGTTCAAAGTGGTGCCCAAAACGCATAGGCTAGAATGGAGAGAAGGGGGTGCCCCGGTTCCGGTCTGCTTGCAGGTAAGTACCCGCGTCTTCGGAGGGCAGACCAGGGGGGTTTTGTAGGGCACCGGGGGGGACACAAGCCCACACAGAAATTTCACCCTCAGCAGCGCGGGGGCGGCCGGGTGCAGTGTAGAAACAGGCGTCGGGTTCGCAATGTTAGTCTATGAGAGATCTCGGGATCTCTTCAGCGCTGCAGGCAGGCAAGGGGGGGATTCCTCGGGGAAACCTCCTCTTGGGCAAGGGAGAGGGACTCCTGGGGGTCACTTCTCCAGTGAAAGTCCGGTCCTTCAGGTCCTGGGGGCTGCGGGTGCAGGGTCTCTCCCAGGCGTCGGGACTTTAGGTTCAAAGAGTCGCGGTCAGGGGAAGCCTCGGGATTCCCTCTGCAGGCGGCGCTGTGGGGGCTCAGGGGGGACAGGTTTTGGTACTCACAGTATCAGAGTAGTCCTGGGGTCCCTCCTGAGGTGTTGGATCGCCACCAGCCGAGTCGGGGTCGCCGGGTGCAGTGTTGCAAGTCTCACGCTTCTTGCGGGGAGCTTGCAGGGTTCTTTAAAGTTGCTGGAAACAAAGTTGCAGCTTTTCTTGGAGCAGGTCCGCTGTCCTCTGGAGTTTCTTGTCTTTTCGAAGCAGGGGCAGTCCTCAGAGGATGTCGAGGTCGCTGGTCCCTTTGGAAGGCGTCGCTGGAGCAGGATCTTTGGAAGGCAGGAGACAGGCCGGTGAGTTTCTGGAGCCAAGGCAGTTGTCGTCTTCTGGTCTTCCGCTGCAGGGGTTTTCAGCTGGGCAGTCCTTCTTCTTGTAGTTGCAGGAATCTAATTTTCTAGGGTTCAGGGTAGCCCTTAAATACTAAATTTAAGGGCGTGTTTAGGTCTGGGGGGTTAGTAGCCAATGGCTACTAGCCCTGAGGGTGGGTACACCCTCTTTGTGCCTCCTCCCAAGGGGAGGGGGTCACAATCCTAACCCTATTGGGGGAATCCTCCATCTGCAAGATGGAGGATCTCTAAAAGTCAGAGTCACCTCAGCTCAGGACACCTTAGGGGCTGTCCTGACTGGCCAGTGACTCCTCCTTGTTTTTCTCATTATTTTCTCCGGCCTTGCCGCCAAAAGTGGGGCCTGGCCGGAGGGGGCGGGCAACTCCACTAGCTGGAGTGTCCTGCTGGGTTGGCACAAAGGGGGTGAGCCTTTGAGGCTCACCGCCAGGTGTGACAATTCCTGCCTGGGGGAGGTGTTAGCATCTCCACCCAGTGCAGGCTTTGTTACTGGCCTCAGAGTGACAAAGGCACTCTCCCCATGGGGCCAGCAACATGTCTCGGTTTGCGGCAGGCTGCTAAAACTAGTCAGCCTACACAGATAGTCGGTTAAGTTTCAGGGGGCACCTCTAAGGTGCCCTCTGGGATGTATTTTACAATAAAATGTACACTGGCATCAGTGTGCATTTATTGTGCTGAGAAGTTTGATACCAAACTTCCCAGTTTTCAGTGTAGCCATTATGGTGCTGTGGAGTTCGTGTTTGACAGACTCCCAGACCATATACTCTTATGGCTACCCTGCACTTACAATGTCTAAGGTTTTGTTTAGACACTGTAGGGGTACCATGCTCATGCACTGGTACCCTCACCTATGGTATAGTGCACCCTGCCTTGGGGCTGTAAGGCCTGCTAGAGGGGTGGCTTACCTATACTGCATAGGCAGTGAGAGGCTGGCATGGCACCCTGAGGGGAGTGCCATGTCGACTTACTCGTTTTGTCCTCACTAGCACACACAAGCTGGCAAGCAGTGTGTCTGTGCTGAGTGAGAGGTCTCCAGGGTGGCATAAGACATGCTGCAGCCCTTAGAGACCTTCCTTGGCATCAGGGCCCTTGGTACTAGAAGTACCAGTTACAAGGGACTTATCTGGATGCCAGGGTCTGCCAATTGTGGATACAAAAGTACAGGTTAGGGAAAGAACACTGGTGCTGGGGCCTGGTTAGCAGGCCTCAGCACACTTTCAATTGTAAACATAGCATCAGCAAAGGCAAAAAGTCAGGGGGCAACCATGCCAAGGAGGCATTTCCTTACACAACCCCCCCCCAAACGAAAGAGGATGAGACTAACCTTTCCCAAGAGAGTCTTCATTTTCTAAGTGGAAGAACCTGGAAAGGCCATCTGCATTGGCATGGGCAGTCCCAGGTCTGTGTTCCACTATAAAGTCCATTCCCTGTAGGGAGATGGACCACCTCAACAGTTTAGGATTTTCACCTTTCATTTGCATCAGCCATTTGAGAGGTCTGTGGTCAGTTTGAACTAGGAAGTGAGTCCCAAAGAGGTATGGTCTCAGCTTCTTCAGGGACCAAACCACAGCAAAGGCCTCCCTCTCAATGGCACTCCAACGCTGCTCCCTGGGGAGTAACCTCCTGCTAATGAAAGCAACAGGCTGGTCAAGGCCATCATCATTTGTTTGGGACAAAACTGCCCCTATCCCATGTTCAGAGGCATCAGTCTGCACAATGAACTGCTTAGAATAATCTGGAGCTTTTAAAACTGGTGCTGAGCACATTGCCTGTTTCAGGGTGTCAAAGGCCTGTTGGCATTCCACAGTCCAGTTCACTTTCTTGGGCATTTTCTTGGAGGTGAGTTCAGTGAGGGCTGTCACAATGGATCCATATCCCTTCACAAACCTCCTGTAATACCCAGTCAAGCCAAGGAATGCCCTGACTTGAGTCTGGGTTTTTGGAGCTACCCAGTCCAGAATAGTCGGGATCTTGGGTTGGAGTGGCTGAACTTGGCCTCCACCTACAAGGTGGCCCAAGTAAACCACAGTTCCCTGCCCTATCTGGCATTTGGATGCCTTGATAGAGAGGCCTGCAGATTGCAGAGCCTTCAAAACCTTCTTCAGGTGGACCAGGTGATCCTGCCAGGTGGAGCTAAAGACAGCAATATCATCAAGATAAGCTGTGCTAAAGGACTCCAAGCCAGCAAGGACTTGATTCACCAACCTTTGGAAGGTGGCAGGGGCATTCTTTAAACCAAAGGGCATAACAGTAAACTGATAATGCCCATCAGGTGTGGAGAATGCTGTTTTCTCTTTTGCTCCAGGTGCCATTTTTATTTGCCAGTACCCTGCTGTCAAGTCAAAGGTACTTAAGAATTTGGCAGCACCTAATTTGTCTATGAGCTCATCAGCTCTTGGAATTGGATGAGCATCTGTCTTGGTGACAGAATTGAGCCCTCTGTAGTCCACACAAAACCTCATCTCTTTCTTTCCATCTTTGGTGTGAGGTTTGGGGACTAAGACCACTGGGCTAGCCCAGGGGCTGTCAGAGCGCTCAATTACTCCCAATTCCAGCATCTTGTGGACTTCCACCTTGATGCTTTCCTTAACATGGTCAGATTGTCTAAAGATTTTGTTCTTGACAGGCATGCTGTCTCCTGTGTCCACATCATGGGTACACAGGTGTGTCTGACCAGGGGTTAAGGAGAAGAGTTCAGGAAACTGTTGTAGGACTCTCCTACAATCAGCTTGCTGTTGGCCAGAGAGGGTGTCTGAGTAGATCACTCCATCTACTGTGCCATCTTTTGGGTCTGATGACAGAAGATCAGGGAGAGGTTCACTCTCTGCCTCCTGATCCTCATCTGTTACCATCAACAGATTGACATCAGCCCTGTCGTGGAAGAGCTTAAGGCGGTTTACATGGATCACCCTCTTGGGGCTCCTGCTTGTGCCCAGGTCCACCAGGTAGGTGACCTGACTCTTCCTTTCTAGTACTGGGTAAGGGCCACTCCATTTGTCCTGGAGTGCCCTGGGAGCCACAGGCTCCAGAACCCAGACTTTCTGCCCTGGTTGGAACTCAACCAGTGCAGCCTTTTGGTCATACCAAAACTTCTGGAGCTGTTGGCTGGCCTCAAGGTTTTTGGTTGCCTTTTCCATGTACTCTGCCATTCTAGAGCGAAGGCCAAGTACATAGTCCACTATGTCCTGTTTAGGCTCATGGAGAGGTCTCTCCCAGCCTTCTATAACAAGGGCAAGTGGTCCCCTTACAGGATGACCAAACAGAAGTTCAAAGGGTGAGAATCCTACTCCCTTCTGTGGCACCTCTCTGTAAGCGAAAAGCAGACATGGCAAGAGGACATCCCATCTCCTTTTGAGCTTTTCTGGGAGCCCCATGATCATGCCTTTTAATGTCTTGTTGAATCTCTCAACCAAGCCATTAGTTTGTGGATGGTATGGTGTAGTGAATTTATAAGTCACTCCACACTCATTCCACATGTGCTTTAGGTATGCTGACATGAAGTTGGTACCTCTGTCAGACACCACCTCCTTAGGGAAACCCACTCTGGTAAAGATACCAATGAGGGCCTTGGCTACTGCAGGGGCAGTAGTCGACCTAAGGGGGATAGCTTCAGGATACCTGGTAGCATGATCCACTACTACCAGGATATACATATTTCCTGAGGCTGTGGGAGGTTCCAGTGGACCAACTATGTCCACACCCACTCTTTCAAAGGGAACCCCCACCACTGGAAGTGGAATGAGGGGGGCCTTTGGATGTCCACCTGTCTTACCACTGGCTTGACAGGTGGGGCAGGAGAGGCAAAACTCCTTAACCATGTTGGACATATTGGGCCAGTAGAAGTGGTTGACTAACCTCTCCCACGTCTTGGTTTGTCCCAAATGTCCAGCAAGGGGAATGTCATGGGCCAATGTTAGGATGAACTTCCTGAACAGCTGAGGCACTACCACTCTCCTAGTGGCACCAGGTTTGGGGTCTCTGGCCTCAGTGTACAGGAGTCCATCTTCCCAATAGACCCTATGCGTTCCATTTTTCTTGCCTTTGGACTCTTCAGCAGCTTGCTGCCTAAGGCCTTCAAGAGAGGGACAGGTTTCTTGTCCCTTACACAGCTCCTCCCTTGAGGGTCCCCCTGGGCCTAAGAGCTCAACCTGATAAGGTTCAAGCTCCAAAGGCTCAGTTCCCTCAGAGGGCAGAACTTCTTCCTGAGAAGAGAGGTTCCCTTTCTTTTGCTGTGTTGTAGTTGGTTTCCCAACTGACTTTCCTGTTCTCTTGGTAGGCTGGGCCATTCTTCCAGGCTCCAGCTCTACTTGTTCACCCTGTGCCTTGCACTGTGCTCTTGTTTTCACACACACCAGTTCAGGGATACCCAGCATTGCTGCATGGGTTTTTAGTTCTACCTCAGCCCATGCTGAGGACTCCAGGTCATTTCCAAGCAGACAGTCCACTGGGATATTTGAGGAGACCACCACCTGTTTCAGGCCATTGACCCCTCCCCATTCTAAAGTAACCATTGCCATGGGATGTACTTTTCTCTGATTGTCAGCGTTGGTGACTGTGTAAGTTTTTCCAGTCAGGTATTGGCCAGGGGAAACCAGTTTCTCTGTCACCATGGTGACACTGGCACCTGTATCCCTCAGGCCCTCTATTCTAGTCCCATTAATTAAGAGTTGCTGTCTGTATTTTTGCATGTTAGGCGGCCAGACAGCTAGTGTGGCTAAATCCACCCCACCCTCAGAAACTAGAATAGCTTCAGTGTGGACCCTGATTTGCTCTGGGCACACTGTTGATCCCACTTGGAGACTAGCCATACCAGTGTTACCTGGATGGGAGTTTGGAGTGGAACCTTTCTTGGGACAGGCCTTGTCTCCAGTTTGGTGTCCATGCTGTTTACAGCTATGACACCAGGCCTTTTTGGGATCAAAGTTTTTACCCTTGTACCCATTGTTTTGTGAAGAGGCTCTGGGCCCACCCTCCTGTGCAGGTTTTTGGGGGCCTGTAGAAGACTCTTTACTATTTTTAGTTTTGGCTGTCTCATCACCCTTCCCCTGGGGAGTCTTTGTGACCCCTTTCTTTTGGTCACCCCCTGTTGAAGTCTTGGACACCCTTGTCTTGACCCAATGGTCCGCCTTCTTTCCCAATTCTTGGGGAGAAATTGGTCCTAGGTCTACCAGATGCTGATGCAGTTTATCATTGAAACAATTACTTAACAGGTGTTCTTTCACAAATAAATTGTACAGCCCATCATAATTACTTACACCACTGCCTTGAATCCAACCATCTAGTGTTTTCACTGAGTAGTCAACAAAGTCAACCCAGGTCTGGCTCGAGGATTTTTGAGCCCCCCTGAACCTAATCCTGTACTCCTCAGTGGAGAATCCAAAGCCCTCAATCAGGGTACCCTTCATGAGGTCATAAGATTCTGCATCTTTTCCAGAGAGTGTGAGGAGTCTATCCCTACACTTTCCAGTGAACATTTCCCAAAGGAGAGCACCCCAGTGAGATCTGTTCACTTTTCTGGTTACACAAGCCCTCTCAAAAGCTGTGAACCATTTGGTGATGTCATCACCATCTTCATATTTTGTCACAATCCCTTTGGGGATTTTTAACATGTCAGGAGAATCTCTGACCCTATTTATATTGCTGCCACCATTGATGGGTCCTAGGCCCATCTCTTGTCTTTCCCTTTCTATGGCTAGGAGCTGTCTCTCTAAAGCCAATCTTTTGGCCATCCTGGCTAACAGGAGGTCATCTTCACTGAGAGCATCCTCAGTGATTTCAGAAATGTGGGACCCTCCTGTGAGGGACTCACTATTTCTGACTAACACAGTTGGAGACAGGACTTGAGGGGTTCTGTTCTCCCTATTTAGGACTGGAGGAGGGACATTGGCCTCCAAGTCACTAATTTCTTCCTCTGTGAGGTCATCATCAGAGGGGTTGGCTTTTTCAAACTCTGCCAACAGCTCCTGGAGCTGAATTTTGGTAGGTCTGGAGCCAATGGTTATTTTTTTGATATTACAGAGAGACCTTAGCTCCCTCATCTTAAGATGGAGGTAAGGTGTGGTGTCGAGTTCCACCACATTCATCTCTGTATCAGACATTATTTTGCTAAGAGTTGGAAGACTTTTTAAAGAATCTAAAACTGTTTCTAGAATCTAATTTCAAACTTTTAACAAACTTTTAAACTCTAAAAGACAATGCTAAACAGGGACTTAACACACAAGGCCCTAGCAGGACTTTTAAGAATTTAGAAAAATTTCAAATTGCAAAAATCAATTTCTAATGACAATTTTGGAATTTGTCGTGTGATCAGGTATTGGCTGAGTAGTCCAGCAAATGCAAAGTCTTGTACCCCACCGCTGATCCACCAATGTAGGAAGTTGGCTCTGTATGTGCTATTTCAAAGTAAGGAATAGCATGCACAGAGTCCAAGGGTTCCCCTTAGAGGTAAGATAGTGGCAAAAAGAGATAATACTAATGCTCTATTTTGTGGTAGTGTGGTCGAGCAGTAGGCTTATCCAAGGAGTAGTGTTAAGCATTTGTTGCACATACACATAGACAATAAATGAGGTACACACACTCAGAGACAAATCCAGCCAATAGGTTTTTATATAGAAAAATATCTTTTCTTAGTTTATTTTAAGAACCACAGGTTCAAATTCTACATGTAATATCTCATTCGAAAGGTATTGCAGGTAAGTACTTTAGGAACTTCAAATCATCAAAATTGCATGCATACTTTTCAAGTTATTCACAACTAGCTGTTTCAAAAGTGGACACAGTGCAATTTTCACAGTTCCTAGGGGAGGTAAGTATTTGTTAGGTTAACCAGGTAAGTCAGACACTTACAGGGCTTAGTTCTTGGTCCAAGGTAGCCCACCGTTGGGGGTTCAGAGCAACCCCAAAGTCACCACACCAGCAGCTCAGGGCCGGTCAGGTGCAGAGTTCAAAGTGGTGCCCAAAACGCATAGGCTAGAATGGAGAGAAGGGGGTGCCCCGGTTCCGGTCTGCTTGCAGGTAAGTACCCGCGTCTTCGGAGGGCAGACCAGGGGGGTTTTGTAGGGCACCGGGGGGGACACAAGCCCACACAGAAATTTCACCCTCAGCAGCGCGGGGGCGGCCGGGTGCAGTGTAGAAACAGGCGTCGGGTTCGCAATGTTAGTCTATGAGAGATCTCGGGATCTCTTCAGCGCTGCAGGCAGGCAAGGGGGGGATTCCTCGGGGAAACCTCCTCTTGGGCAAGGGAGAGGGACTCCTGGGGGTCACTTCTCCAGTGAAAGTCCGGTCCTTCAGGTCCTGGGGGCTGCGGGTGCAGGGTCTCTCCCAGGCGTCGGGACTTTAGGTTCAAAGAGTCGCGGTCAGGGGAAGCCTCGGGATTCCCTCTGCAGGCGGCGCTGTGGGGGCTCAGGGGGGACAGGTTTTGGTACTCACAGTATCAGAGTAGTCCTGGGGTCCCTCCTGAGGTGTTGGATCGCCACCAGCCGAGTCGGGGTCGCCGGGTGCAGTGTTGCAAGTCTCACGCTTCTTGCGGGGAGCTTGCAGGGTTCTTTAAAGTTGCTGGAAACAAAGTTGCAGCTTTTCTTGGAGCAGGTCCGCTGTCCTCGGGAGTTTCTTGTCTTTTCGAAGCAGGGGCAGTCCTCAGAGGATGTCGAGGTCGCTGGTCCCTTTGGAAGGCGTCGCTGGAGCAGGATCTTTGGAAGGCAGGAGACAGGCCGGTGAGTTTCTGGAGCCAAGGCAGTTGTCGTCTTCTGGTCTTCCGCTGCAGGGGTTTTCAGCTGGGCAGTCCTTCTTCTTGTAGTTGCAGGAATCTAATTTTCTAGGGTTCAGGGTAGCCCTTAAATACTAAATTTAAGGGCGTGTTTAGGTCTGGGGGGTTAGTAGCCAATGGCTACTAGCCCTGAGGGTGGGTACACCCTCTTTGTGCCTCCTCCCAAGGGGAGGGGGTCACAATCCTAACCCTATTGGGGGAATCCTCCATCTGCAAGATGGAGGATCTCTAAAAGTCAGAGTCACCTCAGCTCAGGACACCTTAGGGGCTGTCCTGACTGGCCAGTGACTCCTCCTTGTTTTTCTCATTATTTTCTCCGGCCTTGCCGCCAAAAGTGGGGCCTGGCCGGAGGGGGCGGGCAACTCCACTAGCTGGAGTGTCCTGCTGGGTTGGCACAAAGGGGGTGAGCCTTTGAGGCTCACCGCCAGGTGTGACAATTCCTGCCTGGGGGAGGTGTTAGCATCTCCACCCAGTGCAGGCTTTGTTACTGGCCTCAGAGTGACAAAGGCACTCTCCCCATGGGGCCAGCAACATGTCTCGGTTTGCGGCAGGCTGCTAAAACTAGTCAGCCTACACAGATAGTCGGTTAAGTTTCAGGGGGCACCTCTAAGGTGCCCTCTGGGATGTATTTTACAATAAAATGTACACTGGCATCAGTGTGCATTTATTGTGCTGAGAAGTTTGATACCAAACTTCCCAGTTTTCAGTGTAGCCATTATGGTGCTGTGGAGTTCGTGTTTGACAGACTCCCAGACCATATACTCTTATGGCTACCCTGCACTTACAATGTCTAAGGTTTTGTTTAGACACTGTAGGGGTACCATGCTCATGCACTGGTACCCTCACCTATGGTATAGTGCACCCTGCCTTGGGGCTGTAAGGCCTGCTAGAGGGGTGGCTTACCTATACTGCATAGGCAGTGAGAGGCTGGCATGGCACCCTGAGGGGAGTGCCATGTCGACTTACTCGTTTTGTCCTCACTAGCACACACAAGCTGGCAAGCAGTGTGTCTGTGCTGAGTGAGAGGTCTCCAGGGTGGCATAAGACATGCTGCAGCCCTTAGAGACCTTCCTTGGCATCAGGGCCCTTGGTACTAGAAGTACCAGTTACAAGGGACTTATCTGGATGCCAGGGTCTGCCAATTGTGGATACAAAAGTACAGGTTAGGGAAAGAACACTGGTGCTGGGGCCTGGTTAGCAGGCCTCAGCACACTTTCAATTGTAAACATAGCATCAGCAAAGGCAAAAAGTCAGGGGGCAACCATGCCAAGGAGGCATTTCCTTACACCGTGTAACATCAGTATTACATGATATAGATCCTGAGGAATTGTTTTATGTGGATGACATCTATCTCACAGATGACGACCTCAACATTCATCTTGCCAGGGTCGATCGTATTGTTTTAGGATTTGCAGCCCTTGGTTAAAAATTAAATTTTAGGAAGTCTAAAATAGCCTTTCTCAATGCATTGTTCCTGGGATATGAGCTATCAAACGAGGGCAAGAGCCTGGCCCCACACTTTCTAGAGAAATGTGCTCAACTCCAACCACCAAATACAATCAAGTAACTACAGTCTTTACTTGGTTTCTTTAACTGTGGCAGAACTTACATTCGTGACTATGCACAACGTATGAAGCCACTTTATGACTTAATACGCCCAATTTTTCTAGCAGACACTGGACTATTGAACACAAACACACCCTTAGGGGACTGCAACAGGACATGCTAGAAGCAAAACACTTGCACACCTGGGACAACAAAACAATTTGGTCATCAGAATAATTGCTGGTGCCATTGGGTTCACTTATGTCACCTTTAACGAAGGCGACACAGTGTATAACTAACATTTATACCCAAATGCAGAACAACGTTTTGCACCAATAGAAAACATTCTAACTGCAGTTCTGGTGGATGTCATTACGGAGAGGCCACTTGCCCAAGGGAAACGCATTATTGTCGTTACCCTGGTGTCACCCTTAGAGGCTGTCACCAAAGCAAGCGTCCCTAACACTAAAGCATTACATCCACTCTGGACTCAATGGGCAACCTCCCTGACTGCCACTGATGTTGATTACATCTTTGATCCAAAACTTCAGACACAAGAATTTCTCCAATATCAACAGGAGTACCCTGCTCCTCTAGCCATTCTACCACTTGACAGATACCATACTGCCATTTACACTGATGGTCCAGCACAACCAGGTGTAGGTACCAAACATCAATATTCAGCCGTTTGCGCAGCTTTGAGCGGAGTGATGAAGGATGGAGTCTTCTTTCCTCACAATACCTACATGCAGACCCTAGGGGACTGCACAGCTCAGCTGGCTGAACTCAAAGCCCTTATTTTAGCGCCAAAACATACAGAGACAGAATTGCTGAGTTTAATTGTCTGTGACTCATACTACTGCATCCAGTCCTATGAGTACCTCAATCATTAGAAGCTGAACAGGTTCAGAGATTCCACAGGGAACCCCATAAAACACAGAACTCTGTGGGGGAGGTTAGCTGATCTTAAGGATAAGCCACCTTGTGTCCATGTAGTACATACACTGGGCCACCAACGAGTAGGAGTACACGTTATCGGCAATACTTTGGCTGATGAAGCAGCCAAATCTGCAGTAGCTACGGCTTCTGTGGCTGAAGTGACTCGTTCTAAGATGAGATTGGAAAATGACATTCTGACTGCCGTGAAAGCTTCGGCTGGAGGCAAGTCTCTTCCTAAAAGATACCCTATAAAATACTTTTACACATCAGTGCACAGAATGTTGCTTATGCAACAATTCCTGGGGTTGGCGATCGAGCGATCGCCAACAAGGGTCTGAGATTAGATCTCATTAAAGCAGCGCATGAGGGTGTCACTTCTGCTCATGCTGGTATTTCGGCCACAGTAACACTCTTACAAAAACGCTTCTGGTGGCAAGGTCTATACAAACAGACAAAGCATTATGTCCTTTGCTTTGACATTTGCAAGCAGATTAAGTGCCCCAACATGAAATGCCTGCCGCAAACATCCGTGGCGGTCCCCTTCAACCTGATGGTGCATACAAATACATCTTAGTCACTGTAGATTCTTGTTCTAGATTCCTGTGGGTGTGGCCACATTGGTCAACTGACGCTCGAACTGTTATAAAAGACTTGCTGATCATTATCGGTACATATGCCATTGCAGCATTCCATTTGTACCAGGGCCCTGCCTTTGCCTCTAAGGCATTCAGGGACACCATGGGGATGATGGGTGTTGAACTCCATTACTCTTCACCATACCATCCATCCCGAGGGAAATTTGGTCATAGAGAGGAGAAACCGTGACCTAAAGCAATCCTTAACAGCTGGAGTATTAGGTTCTGGCCAGAGTTGGATCCATCACCTATATGGGGTCCAGAGAGCACTGAATAACCTGCCAAGATGGGGGGACGCACGCCCTACGAGGTTCTCTTTGGGATACCTATGTAAGTCCCAGATCTTGATGGCCCTGGTTTGGTGGCAGCTGACACACCTTTAGACATAAATGAACGTCCCACTGTTTTACAGGAGCTTGAGCTATTTTGTGATGATAAATCATCCACCAGTGATGTCTCCTTAGAAATAAGGGATTTACCAATAACTTCCACTGGCTGGATTCCTAAAGTTGGGGATCTGGTTTGTGAGAAAATAACTGTGAAGAAGGAATTCGGTCCATCCTACAGAGCATCAGTCCCAGTCCTGGGAGTCCAAGCTACCAGAACTGCAATCATACCACGCTGCCTGTTTCCAAAGCAAACAGATTAATTTCCATTGATGACATCAAACTTTACCATGTGGCCGATCCTGCACAGTAGACCCAGAGGTCTCTTGGGTAGTCCCCGATCCCCTCTCACTACCCAACAGGACATACCCCTTCAAAACAGAAACAGCATTACTTCTGACTACACAAGTATGTCCAACCATGCTACGAATACCTCCTCAACCGTGGGGAGGGTCGGAAAATGAGCTCTTGCTGATTCCAGTTATCACTTCAATAAGCACCCGTCTAAGATCTGGCTGTTTTTTACACCAACAAAACACAGACTGACAACACCATCTACTATGAGCCTCCACACAAAGTGGATCCATCCACCGGTAGTGCTCCTGCATTTCCAGAGACTGCTTCTGGTTACTTCATCGACACTGATGACTTTTCTTCAGACTCATCCATTCATGTAAATGAAACTGTTTCAAAGACACTTAAGCTGTACCTATGGCTTAACAATAACTATTTAATACACCCATGGAACTATTTATGGTTCTGTTTAACATTTCCTTGCATTATTTCTATGGATTGGTTTTGTGACTGTTTTCTTTTTGCTTATAAATGGTAATTACCTTCCTGAATACTCCTTTGTTGAGCCTGTGGATGAAGTCATAACTCCATATCATTCATCACATAAGGTCCAAGGAGACTTGTCCGTTGTGAACATTTCAGCTGTACCTATTCCTGATGGGATTGTGTGAGACAACATTCCATTTGATATATATGGACCTACTAAGGTCATTCAAATTCCACATGTCTTCAAAATTTCTATGACTTATGTAATTACACCTGGTGTTCTATCTGATGACTGGGATGTCCAGACAGTTGATTCTATGTTAACTGTAATGAAGGACTATTCAGAATTTGAATGTGATGATGTATTTACAAATACAATGAATTATGGGGAAATGTTCTGCTATAACAACTGGAGACATTACTACCTACACCGTGCTACTAGACATAGACCAGTCTCTAATTATACACAGTGGGAACATTGCTCAACACCTCCTGTGGGGAAACCAAAACGTTATTCAGGTAAATGTACTTATTTTCCTGGGCATGACACAAAACACCCAGAGTCGTATTATTTCAAATTACCTCCTTCAAAAATTAGGACAATTTTGCTAACTGATACAAAGCTGATTTATTCATATTACTTTGTTTCCCGTCTTGCCGTTGAACGTTATGAATACTGGAGGAACACTATTGATTTAAAGAGTGTATGGGGAACACAAATACAGGGTAACTTTATTTAGAGCGTATCTGATTCCTGTTCAAATGATCTTTTTAAATGACACCATTGAACAGACATTCTGTCTGGGGTTAGCAAAAAAAAAAAAGAAATGAGCACGGCCAGTATCTACACACCGGCAAAGTTTGATAATTGGCTGTCCTTCCTGAATGTGACGAGGAAAATCTAGATGCAAAGGTTCAGGCTGGTGCCTATAATTCTTCACTTTCCAGTACTGGTGGGTGGGTATTATGGACAATAGACACAAATTGGTGTCAGGCACATTTTGTGAATTCCTCAGGGGTGTTTCAAGATTAGCCGGCCAGACCCTCGCTTTGTCTCGGGACAACACATGGGTACAGTTACAACATACAGTGTGGGTAAACTGTGCCAACAATGGGTACACTCTAACATGTTAACTGCAGTCAAAGAACATCTTAACACTCTTTCTGAAGATGTAGACTTGCAGGACTTTTTGTTAGGTCCTAGAAAGCCAATCTCTAAAAGATTAATCTATGCTATATATAATGAGATCTGGAAGCTTTCTCAGATAGAAGCTGCTGCACGTTTAAGGCAAATAGATTAGGAAAACGTAGAAAAGGCTTTTGCTGTTGTTAATACCGGCATGAACACTTTGTCCAAAAGGATTTATTCCCTGTAAAACATAGTATTGTCTGCGATAGATATCATTCAGACAGACATGTCCCTTTTATATCATGGGCAAAGTCAGCTGCTGTACATCATGCAGTTAGGTTGGACGTTACAGACTTTGAAAAATGGCCTAGTTCCATGTAGGTACATTAACGGTAGTGAATTGTTCACTGCTTTTAATTTATCCAAGGAACAACAGACAATGGCTAAAAGGGAAGTGAGTTTCACCATGCTTCACATAGAGAAGTTATAAAAGTTGCCTTTCACAATTGCAGAGTCCTTCAACAGTATGGTTCCTACATGGCATTATTAATCTGCCCATTTCCACTTTTCATATTTTGAAATGCCTGAAACATCTTGCCGTGGGTAGGTACGAGTGACTAGGCGATAGCTAAATTAAAGAAGAGTGGGAGTTGCTCTTTGAATACAAATGTCTGAAGTGCGAAACAGAAGTCTTTCTCAGCAGCAGCGAATGCTAGACTCCTGTTAGTCATTCAATCATCTGCAAGCAGGTGTCCCTTCACAGCCTTTGCAATGCTGGGGTCACAAACATGGCCTGTTTTCTGAAGGGTACTCTTGTTCCTATGATTCGACCAGCATTTCATGTACTTTCGAATGGAAGTTATGAGGTGCTGAGCGATCAAAGCTGTTGCGGTATGCAACCAGGAATTGCCTACGCAATTTCAGTCTCTAAGGTTGTTACTTGTTGTGGACAAGTTTTATTCTCCCCCACACAAGAGATAAAAGTATCAGAAATGTGGCCTCACATTGATACTGCTAATGTAAATTATGACAAGCTGAGCAGACTAAAGGTGCTACTGTTCCAAAAACAAGTCAAGTTGACATCAGCTAGAGAGACGTATGCTCTCCAGACTGCAAGATCATCAGCCGAGCTACAATCCCTATTAATTACCAATTTCCACAAGCACTTTGGAGAGCTGGTATCCAGAATTTTCAACGCCTCGAGTACTACTGGGATTGTCCACATGTTTAAGGCTGTTGGGTCTGGATTTGTGTCTATCTTCCAGACTGTCTTCGGAGTAATTCCATCAGCCATCCATTCACTCCTTTCAAGTGTGTTTGGCAGCTTTCCTGTAATATTGGCATTAATAGGTGTGGTACTACTGCTATTTCTTCTGATTTGCAGTGGTTTTGTCTTTCCAGCTATACGAAGCAATGGAGCCACTGACACTAGCTCGACTGTACCATGAACACATGGTTCAGGTCTTTAATGCTCTGTTGATGGAGGAATTAGAGCGTGATTGGCCATTGTCATTCTGACCACACCTATGGTGCGTGCAACCAGTCTTTCGCTGCATATGGTCCCTCTTTGAACACTTGCCTACAGGGTGCCTTGCTGTTACACCAGTGCCTCCTGGGGACCAAGCACCTCTGATGACCCCGATGAGCGTTCATTCAAGGTCATGCCCTTTGAGACTAAGGCTGATTCACGAGGCCACTTATGAGCTGCCCTTGGTGAACGATCTGGCTCTTTTTGGCACTGTTGGGAGAGCCACTCCTGCAGGTGGATCTGCACGAGACTACTACGCACTATTGCTCCATGGATCCATCTGCCTATCCTTTGATTGATCTAATATCTGAAGATGTGGCCTCTTTCCTGAGGTCCTTTCCATTCAATAGCTTTGAAGATGCTCTTCAAGATCATGACTATTGTTAGAAAGATTTGATGATTGACTTATAATACCAAATTCAAAGTTTGCGTTTATTGCCCTTACTTTGGCCTGCTGTGCTTGTCATGGTCGACATTATATATCTTTGTATGTTTTTTAGCTATTTAGGGTTTTAATATGTTTTTACATATGTTTTTACCTATTTTTTATGCTTTTAGCTTCTAGTCCAGAGCACTTTTTAGCATTGGGTTCATTGACCTTCGGTGGCGTCAACTTATGGCATCATACTTGTTACAGCAATGGGGAGGGTGTAGTGAATACTGGTTTAGTTTAACGGGAAACAGGAGTTAGCTTAGCCTTTGGCTTGCAGACTAGTGCTCCCGTCACCTAATGGACTTTTATCCTACTTAGCTTGCTCAGTTTTAGCTCATTGATTTAATTATATCTTTTAAGATGGCTGCCTTACTTCTAGTTAGGCCAATGTTTTAGTTTCACATTATCAGTGCCACCGCACTAAGGCGTCAATATCAAGCAACAAAGATGAACAACTGTAGGTGCTCACATTAGATACTTTCCCTCTTCATGCCTTCGAGGGCATTGTGCACATAAATTGCCGTCCCAAGCATGTCTTTTTGTTTATTGTTTGGGAACAGACCTCCGTCAGGGGTCCGAGCAGATCTGAATAAATGCACCTCACTTAGACAGATAGTCAGAGGCATTCTGGCCAGAAGCTATCGCTGCTATCGATGCTGCACGTCACCTTCACACTGACCCAGTCTTCGTGTCCCTACGGCGTCTGAGCTAGAGACCTCATTCCAAGGTAACGTGGGTTGGGGGCTCTTCTCATGGCTATGGCATTGGCAGATTAGGTTTAACACACCTAGCTCTCTTTTAGGTTAAAGATTAGGTTAGGGTATTAGGACATATTTTACATCTCATGTCACTTCATTTCATTTCAAGATGGTGGGGGTCTTTGTACTAATGGCTCTTGTCTTCACCATTCTGTTTCTTGCATTGTTCATTATCATAGTCATTGCAGCCCATGCAACTTATCGTAGATTGCAGTTTTGTTAAATAAAACCTATTGAAACGTTACTGCATCTGTTTCATTGCCTGCGTTTGATTGAGACATGTTGTTCATGTGAGAAAGGGGTCATCTCTGTTTAACCACGGCACTCCCTGAGATGTCACATTCTTGAGTCCATGTGTAAAGGCTGCCACAAATCACCTTTTACTGTTTGGGTTTTTGGTGAGGTGCTGCTTGTGAGCCGGGAGGGTTGGGACAACAGTTGCAATTTGTTGTAGGCCTGGCATAGTCACCTATACACATAAGTTCTGTCATCCTTAAACCAGCAGTCTTGCCCAGAGCAAGAGTCAAACTACGACAGTATGTGAGCAAGGCAGCGTTTACAAGTGAAACACGTTGTGTTGGAGTAAACTGTCCTCTTTACCTTGCATTCCTGAGTGCACATTTGTTATTTCTGATTTTTGGCGTTCAATGATTTTGCGACATGCTACTCTGGCATACTCTTCACCCCCCACGGGTGCCAGGATCCAAACTGCAGGGAGCAGTTGCGTACAGAGGAATGACTAAAGGATATATCTGTCTGCACACTTAATTTCCAAAGGGAATGGCTTTCTATTGTATCATAATGGAAGAGAGTGCACTGTTTGGTAAAACCTCTGTAATGAACAATGTCTGAGTGTAACAGGGAGTGATAAAACAATATTTAGTTTGAGGTTGTCTATGTTCTCAGTCATTCTTACTGTCACATTATGGCATCTGCTCATGAAGTTCAATAATTAACAAAAGATTGCTCAAGGACTCTGTAGGCATATATTTATATCTAAGAGGTGCTTGTAAATCAGAAAAAGAGGGTGATCACTTATTTTTATAAAGTATACGATTAGTATTAACCATTTAAATGTATTTTTTGGGGTGTGTCATTACTGTCACAAGAGTCTTGCGAGCTCCTCATGAGGCTCTCTATAAAACGTAGTCATAAGTTATGTTTTAGATTGTCTTTCTAGTGTTGATTTAGTATTTAATACTAATGTATAATATGATTATCATTTAAAGTTGTACAGTATATATTTATTTTATTATTTTAATTAATTAGTTACTCCCACAATCCCCTGCATGGGGTCTGAGAGGGCTGTACTTCCTATTTGACTCTTGTGGACAGCTCGCAAGATCGTAAGTTTGAAATTTTAATGATATTAGTGTTTAATCATAATTCTCAATAAAGTATGACAGTAAAGATTTTGTCAAACTAGCAAACATTAATCATGCTTAGCACCATTACACAGATACAATTTGTTTACGGCGCTGCGAGCTACTCTCAAGAGGTCAGCAAGAGGAAAGACTAACCAATGGAACACATTATGAGTGGTTCGTATCAATGTCATTACTTGCAAAAAGAATAATCCATCATTTCAGCCTCGTTTGTGTTTTGGATTTTGGTGTGGGCAGGCCTTCCTAATTTGTTGTGTTTACTTTTTGGAAATCTATTTTTCAGACAATCAAATGTCTTCCTCTGACTCAGATGGGTGTACAGGAGAGGTTCCACCACTGCAAGCTGCTCAGCCTGGCGGAGAATCTCTCAATTGACAATGCTTTTAAATGAGAGCAGGAGGGAAGAAAGTGTCAGCTAAGTTTGTAACCTGCAAAGGTTGTAATAAGGACTAGAGGTACAAAGAAAAAACATCTCCACTGAACTGAGTTGAATTGGTGCACTTTCTATCTCCTTGTAGATACTTCGGCGTCAATTTCAGGAGGTCTGGCTCCTAGGTAAGCAACATGTTGTAAGGGTGACATCCCTTTTATTTTAGTTGTATGATTTTATGTTCTGACTTTTATTTTAGTTAAGGTGTACTTCCAATATACGCCTGACACACAGGAGCTTGTGTATGAAGTAGGAGTTGCTGGGCTCCAGTTTGTATTTTTATTTGGTCACTAGTTTTCCTCCCAAGCGCTTGGATTTTTAACCACGGCCCCTGGATCTCTGCTCTTAATAAGAATGGCAGAGCACATTTGCGCAGAGGACATCATAGTGGGTACCCCAAAGGCAAGCCCCTCTGTGTCCATTTGCACCCATACAGCACCCAGTGGCTGATCCCTGGCCAAACTGCCCCCCCAACAAGGCTCACCTATGGGGTACTCCAAGAACAAAATTCTTTCCATTAACACTTTGGGAAAGATTTTACAGTGTTTAGCCTGAGCTCAGCCTCCAGTCGAAAGTTTTTAACCTGTAATCATTGTAGTTTTTTTTTTTTTTACTAAATAACAATATACGTGCTGGAAGGTCTTCTTCAGATATACTGAAGGATAAAAATGCCTATTCCCAAAAGGATAGGAATAAATGACAGTCTACCATGTGTGCTTATTAATGCTCGCTCTTTAATTAAAAACAAATATGAATTCGCTGACTTCATTCCCCACGATAGCTTTTATCATTGAAACCTGGACTGACCACACACCTGGCCCAGATCTAGTAGCTGCTATGCCTGAAGGATACTCCATATTTCTATTGGACCATCCACATAAACATGGAGTGGAGTAGTGGTTATTTCTAGCAACCATCTGGAGGCAAGATTTGAAACCCTCACTACTCTAAACTGTGAAGCATTAATGTTTGATTTTGAGTTATCTAAAAATAACACATTTAATGGCATCGTAATTTATCAACCCCCGGGGCCTAAAGCCAGCTTTTTGCAATCAATCATTGAGCTTACTTTAAGAACCCTGCTTGCATTTGCCGATTCTTGCTGTTATTGATGATTTTAATTTTCAGTTTGAGGTTCCGGCTGATAAAGATGCAGAATTTAATTGACAAAATGCTAAGTTTTGACCTCTCACAATGGACCACCCACTCACATTCTTGATGACATTTTGACTAATAACTCTGCGCTTTTCTTCATGTTGGCCCTGCTGCTGACTTGGTCAGACCATAAAGCAATTTTTTTCTCCTTAGAGAGTCCGAGTAAAACAACATTAGAAAACAAGCCTTCCCAAATGATTAAAAGTTAAGCTTGGTATAAAATCAGTGGTAATGAGTTGAAAGAAATACTCAACCTGGCAACCTGGCAAATGACATGGACCTAGAAATGTCTTGATTTCTTTCTTGGATTAACACTGCTCTTGAACAACTAGCTATTAGTTATCATTAAAAACTCACAAAAACCACAGAAGTAAACCATCAGCCCTCAGTACTCGGTCAAATTAAGATTACAAAAACAGAAATGCAGAAGACAAGAACAAATTTGGAGGAAAAATAACAGTTCCTGCAAAAGACATAAATACAAAGATTATATAAAGCCATGATTATGTCAGAAAAAATCTACTTATTTTATAGGGAAAATCGAAACTGCTAAATATTCAGCCAAATAATTATTTAAAATGGTCAACACTCTGGTACATTTAACAATAAAAACACTTCAGGCATGAATCAAGCCTTCTGCACCAAACTGGTTGACAGTTTTCAATCCAAGGTAAACGTTGTCTATAATGAATTCTCCTCTAACATCCCAGTGAACCCTTCTGATGCTACAATCAGGGCGGGCTTAGTGCTGTGATTACCTCTAAAACCATGCTGAGAGCAACTGAGCAGTTGACTAGTAGCAAGCAAAGAGTAAAGTTCATTATTCATGGCCTTTCCCACTATTTTAGCTGCAAACCAGAGTTGAGAGATAGGTCAATAACTACTAACTTCAAGATGGTTGCGATGCGGTTTCTTTACTTATTGTAAGAAGGATACCCTTTTCCAAGCTACTGCGAAGTGCCCTGATTTTACTATGCTGTTTAGAAGCATGGTAAGATGCATAGCTTTTGTCCTCAGTACTAGATGTAATAGAATCTTAAATAGTGAAAACAGGCCATCAGATAAGGGCTCAGGAAGGCATTTGTGCTCTTCTGCTAGCTTGTCACTGGCTTGTACATTTTCTTCTGAAGGGAATGGAAATGGTTGTCTTGCAAAGACAACAGAAAAGTGCTTTATTCAAGGAGGCTGGGGTGTTAATAGCCTGATTTGCCACAATCTGAGATGGGGTTGTTTGCCCTGCTTAAAGAGGCATAGAGGCACCTGATAAGGCATCTAGCTTCGCATTCCTCTGCATCTTTACTCGAGCTAGGCATTGGGGATGCATTGCTCTTAAGTGCCGCAATATCCCGATTGCTTCAATACTGTATTGTTTTTTGGTGTTTCTGATAAATTCCTTATGGCACACTTTGCACTTTATGGCGGTCATTACAACATTGGCGGTGAAAGCCGCTTACCGCCATGCAGAAGACCGCCAACATACTGCCGCGGCCACGGAATTCCGCCACAGCTATTATGACCCACATTTCGGAATCCGCCAAAATTCAGACACCCACACAAGTCCGCCACACCAAAGGTCAGTGATAAACTGACGAAAAGAAAACCTCCACCGTCACGCCAACAGAAATACGCCCACACTATCACGACACACGAATCCACGCGGCAGTCTTTCAACCACGGTATTCCATTGGCGGTACACACCGCTGCGCTCAAAATACACACACTCCTACAAAACACAGCCGCATTGGACAATTCAAAATACACACACCTGAGACACATACAAACACCACTCCCACACACCCATTACAATATAAAACACACACCCACATCACCCACAAACCCCTACGACCAAAAATACAGAAAGAAGGCCAGAGAGAGACCCCAACAGCAAGTACAACAGCATCCACAGGCACATATCACCATCACCCACACAACTTCCACGCACCTCACACAACATACCACTAGATATCACCACACTTATCACCACACACTCCACCCCACACATCACCTACACCAACCCATGGCACCGCAAAGACACCCCAGGTTCTCGGAGGAGGAGCTCAGGGTCATGGTGGAGGAAATCGTCTGGGCAGAGCCACAGCTATTCGGATCACAGGTGCAGCACACCTCAATTGCAAGGAAGATGGAGCTATGGCGAAGAATAGTCGACAGGGTCAACGTAGTGGGACAGCAGACTGGCGGCGGACCCCTACCTCCTCCCCCACAACTAACAACATGGGAGGAGCAGGTCTTGGCGATTCTGCATCCTGAGGGCCTCGCAGGAGTAGCTGGAGGAATGGACTCTGGTAAGTCAAATCTTAACTATTACAACCCCCACCCTACCTGCATGCTATCACATACCCCCACCCTCATCCTCACCCCCATCACACCAACTCCTCACAAATGTCCCAATATCACAACCCACCCATCCCAACACTAAGCCCTGCATGCAACTACAAAGCATGGACACCCATCACTAAAGCATGCACACTGCACATACCCATACACCCCCCTAAACCATTATCACACAAGCTCCCACACAGGAATGCCAGCACTGGGGTACACGGTCACCCACCCATTGCACACCATGCCACACACAGATGCAATAATCATGCCTGTCCACCCCTGCAGGACCCCTACTCAACGTCACCAGACAGGAGGGTCCAGACATGTCCACTCCACCCCCAGAAGAGGCCCACAGTGATGACAGCACCTCTGTCCAACTGGATCTAGATGACCAGCCCGGACCATCGGGGACCTCTGGACAGTCGGTTCTCCTCACACAAGCACAGGCCCCAACAGACCTTACCCCCTCTGGAAACACCAGCACAGCACCCACCCAGCGGGCCCATACCTCCGTCCCCAGGACACGTCAATCAGCTGTGTGTCCACCACTACAGGGAACCCAGGATAACCCTCCACCCCAACAACAACAGGGACCTGGGGGCAGTGGCAGTGGCAGTGGGCACACGGTCCAGGGGACGGAGCCCGAGGAACACAGGGGAACTGGGAGGGCTGCCGTGTGACAGGGGGCGGACAGGCCAAGGGAACCCACTCTCCACGAGGCCCTCTCCTCCACCATGGGAGCATACCACCACTCGCAGGAGACGATGGCAACAGTACTGGCCAAGTTCCAGGAGACCCAGCGCATGCAGGAGGAACAGTATTTGCACTTCTGGGAGGAACTCAGAACCATCAGCTCCACCCTGGGCACCATCGTAGGGGTGCTGAAGGAAGTACTCAACACCAGGAGGGACACTGTGGCACAACAAGGGGTCCCTGACACTAGCATGGACGATGAACTGCCCACCACCTCCGCCGGCGCTAGTGGACAGGATGCCCCGCCACAGGACCACCACACCAGCACCCCACCCCCTATAGAGGGAGAACCACCCCGCAAACGGTCCCTGAGATCCAGGAACAAGACAGAGAACAATGCCAAGACCCCCGCCAAGAAATGAGACCACCCTGATTGTCATCCTACTGTCCCACTTTGTCACCCTGTCCATAATTAAACTGCCCCAGCTCCACTTCCTATGCCCATGGGCAATGCACCTGTGAGACTAATAGATTGGACTCTAACATGGACTCTCCTCCGCCATCACCCCTCACCAATTAACTTCCCCCTCCAATAATTTGCATTGAAATAAACACACCTAAAGCACAAAATAATCTGGAGTCTGTCTGTGATTTCGAAATAGTGTATTAGCAATTTCAGTGAAAAAATGTGTTTCAAATAGTAATGTCAACATACCTATGTCACACAGCTCTAGTCCATGAGGAATGCAAGCAGATGACACACAGTGGGACCAACATCTGTGAAACCGTAAGGGAAAGTGACAACTCAGTGACCATACACTGGGTGAAAACGACAGACAGGATAGAAGTAGTAGTGTAAAAGTACATGTAGTAGGCAGGTTTGTATTCTCACCTGTGTGTCACGGGAAATATTGCTGGATCACTGTGTCTCTGTTCTGCATGTCTTCTTCCTCTGCTTCATCCTCATCACTGTCCACAGGCTCCACAGCTGCCACAACACCGCCATCTGGACCATCCTCCTGCAGAAAAGGCATACAGCAGGCCACGATGATCTCGCACACCTTCTTTGGTGAGTAGAATAGGGATCCACCTGTCATGTGGAGGCACCTGAACCTTGCCTTTAGGAGGCCGAAGGTCCGCTCGATCACCCTCCTAGTTCGCCCATGGACCTCATTGTAGCGTTCCTCTGCCCTGGTCCTGGGATTCCTCACTGGGGTCAGTAGCCATGACAGGTTGGGGTACCCAGAGTCACCTGCAAATGGCGAGGGACAACTGTTAGACACACACTAACCTGTAGGGATAACCCCAGACAGCCATTCCCACTGGCTTGCTTCCAGGGGCTCACCTAATATCCACACACGGTGCGTCTGGAGTTGACCCATCACATAATGGATGCTGCTATTCCGCAGGATGTAGGCGTCATGCACTGAGCCAGGGAACATGGCAGTCACATGGGAGATGTACTGGTCTGCCAAACATACCATCTGTACATTCATGGAATGATAACTCTTCAGGTTTCTGTACACCTGTTCACTCCTGTGGGGGGGTGCCAAAGCCACATGAGTCCCATCAATGGCACCTATGATGTTGAGGATATGTCCCAGGGCATAGAAATCACCTTTCACTATAGGCAAATGCTCCACCTCAGGGAAAACGATGTAGCTCCGCATTTGTTTCAGAAGGGCAGACAACACTCTGGACAACACGTTGGAAAACATAGGCTGGGACATCCCTGATGCCATGGCCACTGTTGTTTGAAATGACCCACTTGCAAGGAAATGGAGCACTGACAGCACCTGCACTTGAGGGGGGATTCCTGTGGGATGGCGGATTGCTGACATCAGGTCTGGCTCCAACTGGGTACACCGTTCCTGGATTGTGGCACAGTCAAACCTGTAGGTGATTATCAAATGTCGCTCCTCCATTGTCAACAGGTCCACCAACGGTCGGTACACCAGAGGATGCCGCCATCTCCTCACATGTCCCAGCGGACGGTGCCTATGAAGAACAACAGCGACCACAGAGTCAACCAACTCAGAGGTACGTACCCACAGTTTACCCAGAACACCAATCATATACAAACGTGGCCTGCATGTGTGTTGAGGCTAGGCCTAGGTATGTGTGATGCAGTTGAAAATGAGGTCATGTGGGCCCCTGAAATGGCGGCTGCCTGACCTCTAAAGTGGGACAATGGGATGTGAGGTAACTGCACTGGCGTTGTACAGCGTCGCGGTAGGCGGTCGGAGACCGCGGCACAATGCTGCATTGGTTAACATTGGACCCTATGGGTCCCAGGAGCCAATGACGATGTACGCCGGCGGTGATGGTACGCACCGCCTCGGACGTGACCACCATTTTCTATCACTTCAATCACTCAATACCTGATCTTCGACAGGAGAGGACCTACACTGCAAGTGCTGCTGTGACCTCAGTCTGGAAGAGACAATGGCTCGTGCGTCTGGGGAAAGGGCCCCTGCCTTCACATCGGAGGAGTTGGAGAAGCTCGTTGATGGGGTCCTCCCCCAGTACACGCTACTCTACGGTCCTCCAGACCAACAGGTAAGTACACAGGGAGTGTTCTTTCCGTGTTCTTGGATGCTGTCCCACTGCGTTGACCCTGTCCACGATTCTGCGCCATAGCTCCATCTTCCTAGCTATGGTGGTGTGCTGCACCTGTGATCCGAATAGCTGTGGCTCTACCCAGATGATTTCCTCCACCATGACCCTGAGCTCCTCCTCAGAGAACCTGGGGTGCCTTTGCAGTGCCATGGGGTGGTGTAGGTGATGTGTGGGATGGTGTGTGTTGTGTGGGGTGATGTTTAGGGGTGCGTGGTGTTTTGTGCGTGGATGTTGTGTGAGTGATGGTGTTGAGTGCCTGTGGATGCTAGTTTGTAGATGGTGGTGTCTCTCTCTGGCCTTCAGTCGCAATTGTGGTTGTAAGGGTTTGTGGGTGATGTGGGTGTGTGTTTTATATTGTATTGGATGTGTAGGAGTGGTGTGTGTATGTGTATCAGGTGTGTGTATTTCGATTTGTCCAATGTGGTAGTGTTTTGGAAATGTGTGTGTATTTTGAGCGCGGCGGTGTGTACCGCCAATGGAATACCGTGGTTGAAAGACCGCGGTGTGGATTCGTGGGTCGTGATAGTGGGGGCGTATTCCTGTTGGCGTGACAGTGTCGGTTTTGTTATCGCCAGTTTATCGCTGACCTTTGGTGTGGCGGACTAGTGTTTGTTTCTAAATGTTTGCAGATTCCGAGCTATGGGTCATAATAGCTGTGGCGGAATTCCGCGGCCGCGGTGGTGTGTTGGCGGCCTTCTGCATGGCGGTAAGCGGCATTTACCGCCAATGTTGTAATGACCCCCATAGAGATTGTGTTGTTAATGACACATCCACTCAAGGGGATGAGTGTCCATACTAGTGTGTGAAGAGGGAGTTAATTATTTTCTTTGATCTTTCTTTAGGCTTAAATAATTGTATAATACAGTAGTATTAACAGTAAAATATTAGTTAATAATATTGTCTGTGTAAAAGATGTTTGGAAGAGTAGTGCATGTAGTAGAGTGTGATAAGTGAGTGCACTACATATTTACACCATCGTTTTTGCATATGAGTTGCACAGTGTATAAAATGACTGGCCCCTCAGCTGAGACACCTTCGCAGGGTGTAGAAAGAGAATGACATTTTCAATGACACTTGCTATACTGATAGAAAAGAAGAGAATACATTTACTTATTGTGGGATATCTTACTTTTATAATGTAAATATTAAATATGTTTACCTTTATTTAAAAAAAACTTGTTATTCTTCTCAGAAATTGCATTTATACTGAATATTACTTGATATAAAATATAGACATATATGTGTGTGTGTATATGTAGGTATTTGTATATATATATATATATATATATATATATATATATATATATATATGTATCAGAATACTAACAGTATGCATAGTATGAATAATTACTTAAAATACAATCCATCATTGAAATGTGAGGACAAATAAATCAGTAGGGAAAAATAAATCAGTAAGATGTATTAAAAACAACACATATGTTATACGCATTATACTAGCATTTTGAAAGATAGTTTCTGGACATCACAGACAGAAACTGAAATTTTATTTTTTAATTTGCAAGATAACATAATTACTGAAGTTATGTAAGATGTTTCTAATGTACACATTGATGTTCATTTTATGACAATTTCATTTTTTACTATTAAATAGTTCAATCATTATATAGCTGTTATACTTGGTAGGCCACATAACGACAAGCAACATGAACTTTAAAACTTTCTGCCTGTTTATATATACATAGACGTTTGTAAACATTATTTCTCTCTAGACCTTTAGTTCCAGAAATATGAGTTAGGAATTTGGAGGTTTCCAAGGTAACCTATGCTTTACTGCAATATCGTAAGTAATCACATTCAGTTCAACCACACAAGTTTTTAAGGTAGACACTATGGTGACTGTCTTTGGTGAAAAATAATGGTAGCAACATTGTACGTTTTCCTTTAAAGAGATACCCGACCAGCCTTTAAGTTAGTGATATTAGTATTGATTTTACTGCCATCAGCCCTACACATCTTTCTAGAAAGAGAATAAGATATCTTGAACTGTGACTCACAACTAATGTAGATAGTAGTTCTAATGTGTAGTTTCTGCTGCAGTAACTATGCACAGCTTTTACAAAATGGTTTTCAAAAACTTTCAATCTGGTGCTATAAGATTCAGATATCACTGTGAATGAATATATGTTCTGCCTGAATAGGTACTATTCACACACTCATGGTTTCATGAAAAGATTGTTTTAAATAAGTGTTGGAAATGGCCCTTTTTGCAGGGTCATCCCAGTCTTTTTGCCTCCTGCCTCCTATTTGTTCTGACCTGCTGCTGTTGGCTTTTGAACTCTGAGCACTTTACCACTGCTAACCAGTGCTAAAGTGCATATGCTCTCTGTGTAAATTGTATGTAATTGGTTTATCCATGATTGGCATATTTGATTTACTAGTAAGTCCCTAGTAAAGTGCACTACTGGTGCCAGGGCCTGTAAATCAAATGCTACTAGTGGGCCTGCAGCACTGGTTGTGCCACCCACATAAGTAGCTCTGTAATCATGCCTCAGACCTACCACTGATGTGTCTGTCTGCAGTTTTAACTGTAAATCCGACTTGGCAAGTGTACCCACTTGCCAGGCCTAAACCTTCCCTTTTCTTACATGTCAGGCGCCCCTAAGGTATGCCCTAGGTAGCCCCAAGGGCAGGGTGCAGTGTATGTTTAAGGAAGGGCATATAGTAATGTGTTTTATAAGTCCTAACAGAGAAATATTGCTAAATTCGTTTTTTACTGTTGCAAGGCCTGTCCCTCTCATAGGTTAACATGGGGGTTACCTTTAACTCTGATTAAAGTGTAGATTCCCTTTGGGTGCGGATAGCCATGTGGAGTGCGGGGTCTTTGAGCTCACAATTTAAAAATACATCTTGTAGTAAAGTTGATTTTAAGATTGTGCGTTTGAAAATTCTACTTTTAGAAAGTGAGCATTTTCTTGCTTATACCATTTCTGTGACTCTGCCTATTTGTGGATTCCCTGTCTGGATCAGTTTGACAGTTGGGCTGGTTGCACCTCACACTAGACAGTGACACAAAAGGAGATGGAGTGTAGTCTGCCTTTCCTGATGAGTCATCTGTGGTAGGAGGGAGGGGAGGAGTGGTCACTTACACCTGAAAGGGCTGTGCCTGTCCTCACACAATGCAGTCTCCGACCCCCTGGTGAGTGTCTGGGGCCTGGCCTGGGCAAGGCAAGATTTTGAATTCAAAAGAGACTTTACTTTGAAGTAGGCCTACTTCAAAGGAGAAATTGGGTATAAGAAGGGCACCCAAAACCACAGACTTTAGAACACTTCTGGACCTTAAGAGAAACCTCTGCCTTGAGAAGAGCTGAAGAGCTGAGGAGAAGTGCTGCCCTGCCTGTGACTGTGCTTTGTGGAGCTATCATGCAGCTGCTGCTTCTGCCAGAGTAAGAGGGCAAAGACTGGACTTTGTGTGCCTTCCATCTTGTGAAGAAATCTCAAAGGGCTTGATTTAGAGCTTGCCTCCTGTTGTTTGAAGTCTCAGGGACAGCAAAGACTTCTCTCTGCCAGCACCTGGAGTCTCTGGAGAGACTCCTGCTCTGACAAGTGGTGCCCTATCCAGTCCCTAGGCCCTTGAAAGGAAAGCTGGTGGTAATCCAAGGAAATTGACTTCGGACGACTTCGGACCGACGCCGCTGCTGAGTCCGCTGACGCCACCTGCAACCGACTCCATGATCTTCGCTGGAACGCGACGACCTTCGCAGGCCCGATGCCGCTGCAGTCCTGCTGAAGTCTGCGACTCCGTGGAAGTCGCGAACCATGTCGTGACCGACGCCGCTCGAAGTGCGCGGATTCAACGTTTCGCACAGACGCCGCGATCCCCGACTTCGCGCATCGGCTTGTTTTCACTCTTCACCAAAGGTACTGTACTTGGGCGTCTATGCGGCTCCACGTCCGGCACCACTGGTGTTGGCTTGTTGGGAACGACTCCGTCACAACACCGTGTTAACACGTCATCGAAGCATTTTGTGCTTCTGAGCGCTATTTTTGAGTTTAATCTTAAAAAATTCATAACTTGACTTGTGTATGTCGGATTTTTGTCATTTTGGTCTTGTTTTGTTTAGATAAATATTTCCTATTTTTCTAAACTGGTGTTGTGTCATTTTGTAGTGTTTTCATTAAGTTACTGTGTGTGTTGGTACAAATACTTTACACCTAGCACTCTGAAGTTAAGCCTACTGCTCTGCCAAGCTACCAAGGGAGGAAACAGGGGTTAGCTGAGGGTGATTCTCTTTTACCCTGACTAGAGTGAGGGTCCTTGCTTGAACAGGGGGTAACCTGACTGTCAACCAAAGACCCCATTTCTAACAGTAAGTCCTTGCAGGAAAGTGGAGTTGTATGCAGTGATGCTGGTTAGGCTTCACTAGGTAATATTCTCAAAATATCCCAAAGATGGTCCTTTGGATTCACAAACATAAATCTGTGGCAAAGAGTAGTCAGACTATACTAGAGGCACATGTGTTAAGTATTTCAGACTACCAACAAGGACTGTAAGTAGTTGACTCAGATCAAAATTAATTCAATACCAATGCATAAAAAATAAAGCAGGTGATTTATATAATTTTAGAAACCAAAACACAGTAAATCAAATATGTATAACCAGAGTTATGAATTTTTGAGTGAAATAAAATCAGTACATTTATAAGCTGCCCAACTTTACCATCATGGTCAATAGAAAAAATCACTGGTGACACTCGGTCACTTGTGGGGTGAGTTCAGAGGAACCCACTGGTAGTTAAGATTGTGGGGAGTCCCAGGACCAAGATTTGACCATTAGGTCAATTTTACCTGGCTCTTGGGGCTTGGGTGCAGAGGTGTCCTGGCTTTCATCGGTGGTGAATGCAGGAGCCGTAGGTGCTGGAAAATGGTACTTGTGACATTTAGGCCCATATTTATATTTTTTTAGCGCCGCATTTGTGTCATTTTTTGATGCAAAAGCAGCGCAAATTTACAAAATACAATTGTATTTTGTAAGTTTGTGCCGATTTTGCGTCAACAAACAACGCAAATGTGGTGCTAAAAAAGTATAAATATGGGCCTTAGTCACTTGAAAGTCGAGTTTGTGAGAGCCCAGTAGGGGTTACTCTTATGTAGACCCCTGGACCACAATTCATCAGGCAGAACAACTCCACCTAGCTCGGGTGTCTCAGGTGTAGAGGTGTGCTTTGCTGTCCTTTTTGTGGTTGCTGGTTTTACCACTGAGAAAGTGTGGGTGAGGAAGCAGATGCAAAAACTCAACAAAAGAGCCACAGGTAACATTGGATGAAGGTGTTGGGGTGTGCTCTTGAGCTGCAGCATCTAGTAAATATGGTGATGACCGGTCTGGCCACCAACAAGCCCTAGCAGTGGTAAGGTAGAAGAGAAGCTATCTCCCCTTCAGGTTGCCTACTAAAAAATGATATCAGGTTGCAACTTGGCAGGCAGCTGGACTACACCTCCCATAGTTCACTGGACCACCTGTCTTTGGGTGAACCCTTAGAGGGCCCAATGGCAGGCACTTGTTCGGATCCAGTAGGTGTTTTTTACTTGCGGTGGGCAAGGGACTACTTGAAGAGTCTGGTTTTGCCTTTGACTCACAAAGGGTTCCCTCTTGCTGTGGGAATCAGTATTTGGTCTAGGACAAGCCACAGTTGAGCATTTCCAGGAAAGGTCAAAGTTTCACACCTTTTGTTAATGCAGGTTTCTGTTGTCGTCAATGTGGTTCCTCTCTTGTCTTTTCTTCACAGGTTGTTGCAGATCTGAGGTTCTAGTGGCAGGGGTGCCCTTTAAATCTTAGATTTAGAGGTGTGAGGGGTGCAGGTGTAAGTATCTAATGGGTTACCAGCCCTGGAGGCTAATCTGCCCTGAGTTGACCACATCTGGTGGGTTATGGCACCTTTTCTACCCAGAAACCTTTATTTTGCCACTTTTCAAGATGACAGAAGTCTTCCTCAGCTCTACAGAATGGTCTGCCCACCCTAGAGGCATGGCTAGACATTTTGGGGTGTACACCTGTTGACTAACTAATTTTCCCTCCTGTCTTGGTGCAAATATGCCTGTGGGCAAAAAAATGGCTTTGTCCTCCACTAGGGGATAGCCTGCCTGCATGTCAGTGGTGGTGTGCCCTTTGAATCTCACTGCCTTGATGTACCACTTCACTAGCCTAACTGGGTGTGACCTTCTTCCCATCCAGGCCAATGTCCTGACTCCGGGAGTGTTCACCCTACTGCCCAGGGGGTCAGAATCCTGTCTTGATGGCAGCAGCTTCAAACTGACAGCCAGAGCACAGGAAAACTCAGGTAACTCAGTGGGCAACCTCTAAGGTTGCTTTCTGGGTTCATGCCACATTGGCCTCAACAGAGATTTGTGTCAGGGATGAGAAGGCACATTGTTGTGATATCAAACATCACCTCTTTCGGTGGTACCATGCATGTCTAAGTTAAATTGAGCATGCTCATCCATTGTTGGCATGATCTATACCAACGGTACTCAAAGTACGGCCCGCGGGCCGCCAGCGGCCCCACAGACCTAGCTTGGCGGCCCGCGAGACGCACACCAAACGCCACATCATAATGGCAGCAGTATGTAAACATAGAAGAGGACCGCGGGAGCATGCTCCCGCGGCCCTCCTCTATGTTTACATACGGCGGCCATTGTTTATGGCGTTGCCCTGACGATCCTGGAAGCCAAAGCCCCATAAAAGTCAGCGCTTGCAGCTAACTTTTATGGGGCTTTGGTCGTCTGCTTCCTGTCACCGGCTCCACGTCTGCTGCCCGCCTGCCTGCCTGCTGTTCCACATTTGTGACATCTTTACAGTGCTTTGAGTCAGGTAAGGCTCTTTGGTTATTTATTTATTTGTTTTTAGTGTAGTGTGTGTTACTGGGGTAGGCGTGAGAGCAGATTGCGCTGTGTGTGTGTGTTACTGGGGTAGGGGTGAGAGCAGATGGCGCTGTGTGTGTGCGCGCTGTGTGTGTTACTGGGGTAGGGGTGAGAGCAGATGGCGCTGTGTGCAGATGGCGCAGTGTGTGTTACTGGGGTAGGGGTGAGAGCAGATGGCGCTGTGTGCAGACGGCGCTGTGTGTGTTACTGGGGTAGGGGTGGGAGCAGATGGCGCTGTGTGCAGATGGCGCAGTGTGTGTTACTGGGGTAGGGGTGAGAGCAGATGGCGCTGTGTGTGTTACTGGGGTAGGGGTGGGAGCAGATGGCGCTGTGTGCAGATGGCGCAGTGTGTGTTACTGGGGTAGGGGTGAGAGCAGATGGCGCTGTGTGTGTTACTGGGGTAGGGGTGAGAGCAGATGGCGCTGTGTGTGTGCGCGCTGTGTGTGTTACTGGGGTAGGGGTGAGAGCAGATGGCGCTGTATGTGTGCGCGCTGTGTGTGTTACTGGGGTAGGGGTGAGAGCAGATGGCGCTGTATGTGTGCGCGCTGTGTGTGTTACTGGGGTAGGGGCATTGTTTTGAAAAAGGGGGTGGGGTGGTTGTTCCCCCTCTAAGCCCCGCCCCCTCTAAGCCCCGCCCCCGCTGTCACTTCAGTGCGGCCCTCGGCCGCAAACCATACTGCAATTTTGGACCCCGAGAAAAAGTTTGTGAGTACCCATGATCTATACAATCTGTTTGTGAATTTGCATAAAATCTTTTATTACAGAAGCTGGTGAGTTGTTGTATGGGAACAGAGACCTAACCATGCAAGAATAAAAAGCTTTTGTTGCTTCTTTGGTAATCATTTGTATTCTCATATCTTTTAATGTATTGCCATACTTCACATTTGCAGCGCTTTCATGTCCATCCCTTTAATATAATGTGCCATGGGTTCCAGGCTCAGGAGGCCTACCTGAGGGGATAATGGCATACATTAAAGATAGTGCTGGGACTGTGCCACACATGGTATAGGCACAGTTGAGTTCAACCAGTATGCACTGTTGCTACACTCTGCAATGGCAGGCCTGCTGTTAGTAGTTTATGTGGGTCACTCAGAGTGGCACAAAGAGTGCTTCAGGCCCTGGTGACACCTATAACACCCACCCTGGATACCACTAGTACCATATACTAGGGACTTAAGGTGGTTGGAGTACTTGCCAAATGGTGATACCAATTCATTTTTACCAATTTAGGGAGAAAGCACTGACACTGGGGCCTGGGTAGCAAGCTCCAGTACACTCTCAGAGGCATATCTAACAGCATGAAGAGCAAAATGTGTGGGGATGACTATCCAAAAGAGAACTTTCCTACAGTCATTAATTGCAATTCTCCCATTTTCACATTTAGCACTGCCATGAATATCTCCTGTCACATCACATCATCCTATTGCACACCAAAATGAACTGTGAACTACTATTACAGTGGTCAACAATATCACATAGAAATGTAGTTGAAGCACACCTATTTTTCACTCTGTACTAAACTGAATAGAGTTGTGAAAGCTTGACTTAAAGGTTTATCTTTGTTTTGTAGAATGTTTTCAACCACTAGTTGTAGGTGGAATGGAACATTACCTGCACCGTTAAAGTAGCAGGAAACTCCTGAAATATTAAAAAAATTGAAAACCTATTACATAATTGACTTCAATAGTTTTTAGCTTTTTACAAGAATTTGTACATTCTTCAATTGCCTTTGAAAAATCTGAAACCTCAGTAATATTTCACTTTCTGTAACTTGGATGTTTCTCAAAGATGTGATATAAACTCAGATGAGGAATATACATCCCTCTCAAATGATTGTATTCTATTACACACAATGGCTCAGCATTGACTTAGCTCTCCTTAAACTAAAGAAGGGGCAGTCCTAACAATGATATAACCCGTGGTAGACCAATTTAAGAAATGCCTTCTTTGAAAACTGTGTGACCTATACTTATCATTGCTGCATCCAAACTAAATCCTTGAGATTGGTGAATTGTGGCAGCAATGACTAAACACAGAGGAGACTGTTTTTTTTTCACTTAGGGGTCTTTTACCAAGTGAAATCTAGCAGTACTCCTGCCAATTTTTTTACCCTCTTCAATATGATCAAATTAACTCAAAATATATTCATACTCTGTTCTATTGGACATGTAGTGAAGTCGATCACATTTCCCATTGCCCAATTCAGTAATCGCTCCTCAACATTTATGGTTTGTCATAAAATTAATTTGCAATTTTTACACAGATTTAGAGTCTTTTCTAAACCAGCAGTATGTGAAACTGTTTTTTCTAGTGATTCAAGTTTTTGTTTTACTACTGATTGACATAGCAGTAATTTTAAAACCTTGATGCTCCATTTTATCTTTACTATTAAAGCTCATAATCTCTTGTTTATCTAAATAATGCATGTTTAAGTTAAATTGACCATGCTCACCCGTTGTTGGCATGAGCTATACAATCTGTTTGTGAATTCGCATAAAGGGGGTGATTCTCACCGCCCGCCAGAGTTCCCCCCTCCAGAATACCGCACCGCGATCATTAGACCGCTGCGGGTATTCTGTGTTTTACACTGGGCTGGCGGGCGACCGCCAAAAGGCCGCCCGCCAGCCCAGTGTAAAACTACCTTCCCACGAGGACGCCGGCTCAGAATTGAGCCGGCGGAGTGGGAAGGTGCGACGGGTGCAGTTGCACCCGTCGCGAATTTCAGTGTCTGCAAAGCAGACACTGAAATTCTTTTTGGGGCCCTCTTACGGGGGTTAGAATGAGCCCCAAAGTCTTTGATTACAGAAGCTGGTGAGTTCTTGTTTGGAAACAGAGACCTAACCATGCAAGAATAAAGAGCTTTCTTTGCTTCTTTGGTAATCATTTGTATTCTCATATCTTTTAATGTATTGCCATACTTCACATATGCAGCTTGTCTCATACTTTGGTGCTCATTCTAACCCTGGCGGTCCAAGACCGCCAGGGCTAAAATGACGGGGGCACCGCCAACAGGCTGGCGGTGCCCCGCTGGGCATTCTGACCGCGGCGGTTCGGCCGTGGTCAGAAGTGGAAAACCGGCGGTCTCCCGCCGGTTTTCCGCTGCCCAAATGAATCCTCATTTGGGCACCGCCGCCATGGAGGATTCTGACACCCCATACCGCCATCCTGTTCCTGGCGGTTCTCCCGCCAGGAACAGGATGGTGGTATGGGGTGTCGCGGGGCCCCAATGGCATGGGCACTGCAGGGGCCCCTGTAAGAGGGCCCCAAAAAGAATTTCAGTGTCTGCTTTGCAGACACTGAAATTCGCGACGGGTGCAACTGCACCCGTCGCACCTTCCCACTCCGCCGGCTCAATTCTGAGCCGGCGTCCTCGTGGGAAGGTAGTTTTACACTGGGCTGGCGGGCGGCCTTTTGGCGGTCGCCCGCCAGCCCAGTGTAAAACACAGAATACCCGCAGCGGTCTAATGACCGCGGTGCGGTATTCTGGAGGGGGGAACTCTGGCGGGCGGCCTCCGCCGCCCGCCAGGGTGAGAATCACCCCCTTTGTGTCAACTCACCACACTGCAAATGTAACCATTTATTAACATATACAATACTCCTTAATAACTTTTAAGTTTCTTCATGAAGCACTTTCTTATAAACTATGACACACTTACCTCCAAACAGAACATCATAGTCAGTTCTGAGGACATCCTGCATCCTCAGATGAATAAAAGCTAACTTTAGGTTTGATACTATGCTGACCTTATCTATAATAAGAACCTTCAATTTTTCAGAACTCTGGAAACTTCATGACAAGCATCACCAGAGAACTTCAAATACTTTAGTTTGAAGTCATGTTCCACAGAAAACATAAGTAGTCTGTGCTATGTGATTCCTTTAATGTTGCGGGCTTCTAGTCCAGTGGGAGCAGTACCAGCACATGAAAGATCACAAATAGTCTTTCTGTGAGCAAATGCAGTCACTTCTTTAATTAGAAAAATGTCTCCTGTATCTGCCTGACCACTAACAGAGAAGTGCAGGCTTGATGTTTCTACATGATCATTCAGACGTACCATATAGGAGTCCATGGGTCACAAATCTTATTTGCTCAAAACATTCTAGCTCTTCTTGATTTAGTTGAGAGATCAAATTTTCTAAATCAATGGTTTCACTCCTTACTTGACCCATAGAATTTTCCACTCGATGTATAGCTATGGATGCCACATTTTCAATGATAGACTGGCTAAGTGGACCTTGACTTTTAGGCCCTGAGCTTCAGCTGTCTTGTTAACTGTCCTTTGCAACCTCTATAGCAATTGTTTCCTCTTGTTGAACTTCATCATTTTACATTATCTGATAAGTGGGAAATGCTTCACATTGAATACTATCTTTGACTGCACTGAAAACAGCTTCTTAACAGTCATAGTCAGCTACCTGTTTAGTCTCTGAACACCAAGGTTTAAAAAGTTACAAAACAGCCAGGTAAAATAATTCTCTTTTCTCACCTTTTTGACAGCTCAGTTTACAATGATTGATGTAACTTGCTTTTGGATGTCTCACGAAACATCCAATACAGCCAGTCACCCCAAACTTTCCTTGTTCAGTATTTTTATCTATTTTATTTCTGTATGTATAGAGCTGCAGTAAGTCATAAAGACAAAGGTTGTCTAGTTAGACACTCTAATTAGGGTAATAAGTGCCCATCATATTTGTTTTAAATAGCTGAGTACTTTCTGGATCACACTGAAAACTATACTCAGTTTCAGGAAACGGTTTCAACACACGTTTTTGTGTGGATGCCAGACCAAAACTGGGCCAGATTATTGATTTGGGCTTCCTGTTTAAGCTAGAAAACCTGAGCTCGTCACAAGCTTCATAAGATCTAACTTCTCTGTGTTGAGATCATCTTTAAACTGAAACTGTAAAGATTTTTAATTAAAGACTTCTCTGCTGCTATCTCTTCCCATACATCCTTCATTTCTGTCTTTTCTGACTTTGTTATATATGACATGACATTTTGAGTGACAGCACCACAATTGTCTGTTACAAACTGCGTATTCATGTTGACATTCGACATGGACAGGATTACTGGATTGTAATCACTGATAAATTTTTAAGTCTCACATCTGTTTAGGTTATATGTATTTTTAGGTGATTTTCTACTAACAGCGTGTCTGACTACAGACGTAAAACTGTTCACTCTTCATTTGGAGATCATGGGCCTATGGAATCCTAAACAACACTTAGTGCAGTATTTCCCTTTTGATCTGTATCTCCGTTAACAATCTTTGCCACATTTATAGGAGTAGAATCGCAAAACTTGTTGCCCAAGAGTTTTGGTCTGAGATTCTTATAGAATGTCACAAGTTACATACTGCTCAATGAATGATAGCTTAAGTCATCAGTATCTCAACCAAATGATGGTGCATCTTTTACCCACAATAACATATTGTATATGGGGAGCACTTCTAGCTTGGTATTCTTTTCTCCAGAAAAAGCCACAACCTCAGCTAATGGAGGTTTTTTTTAACAGATAAAATGTATGATAGCTTCAAATCTATGCTTACAGTATCTAAAAACATTTCCAGGATCAGTGTAAAGCATTTCACCAGGAGTCTTGAAATTCATCCCAGCAATTTTTACAGTATCTTGCCTGAGAAACTCATACAAATTATCCCAAGCATACTCTGCACAGCTCAAGATGACAAACTAGGTGGGTGCACCTAGATTATGTAGCATACATTTTTGCTCACCATGATGATGGAGCCATTATTCCTGAGTACAACATTGGCAAGTCATGATCATCATTAGATTACTCTCTAGTACCTCATCTTTTACATGTAATTCTTCCACAAAATCACTTGCAGTGATATCATTACACCGTGTCCCTGTTCTCATCACATGGCCCACAGCATTTAAAGCACTGACAGATCACTTTCAAACAAAAAGTGGAAAATGTATGAATGTCTTGCCTAAAGCGGGGACCTTCAGAATATAATCTACTTGATCTGTAGTCTGATCCAGGAGTCTGTACTGGACGTTCATCATAACAACCACATTCTCCTGTAGGGAACAAAACTGGAAAACCCGTGCTTGTAAGCTCTTTTCCCACACACTTACTGGTTCTCCTTTTGCTTGCTTCATTTTCTAAAGAATCACCCATCATGTCTCTTGAATGTAGAGGATGATGCTGTAATGTTCATATATTTATTTTGCTTTACTTAAGTTTACTTTTTCAAACTGAGCAGAAGCAGCTGAGGTAGAACTTCCTGTTCTGACACAGGTAACACATCCCTCTACATCAACATCTTTGTAAAACACATTTTCTAGTTTAAGATATTGCAAAGCTTTCTAAACCCTATCAATGCTTACACGTTCCTGCCATTTTTTGTCTTAAATAGGCACTCATTACACTAGAATACTAATGATGGTTGTTCTTATCCATCTACAACTATAGTTTCAATATTCCCGTTCATATTGAACGGCAAATATACTTTACCTTTTGTATCTTTTAGTAATTTAGAAGGAGGTAGTTTCCTATTTTTGTTTCCATTCTAACAATGCTTGGAAGAGATGCGCTGTCTATCATTGAATATTCTCATACACATTGAGGTTTTGAATCTCAATTGAAAAAAATCCAACTTATTATGACCACCTCTAGCCAGCATTTTGTCATCCAATTTGTCAATATAATATTTACCGGCAATCTGCCTTATGCACAAGCCAAAGCAATATCTTGCTATCAAGTGAAGAACCAGTTTAATCCGCTGTACTAGATTACTCACTTCTGTTTTTTACAAATATCAATCTTTTTAAGTTTGTGATCTGTAGTGAGTTTGCCTACAATAAATACTTACTTTATCAGCAATTTCTGCTGTTGTTGTTACAAATGCATCAATTTCCTTTTTAACGTTTTCTAAAACTGTGTTAGTATTAGGAATTTCAGTGTTGGTTTCCACAACCATCTCATTCCCTTCAGTTGGCCCTTCACACCCAACGTATGTCAACTGAATAGCAGCTTTAACAGAAATGACTTCAGATTGACTACTTTTTAATAATATATAATTTACTTTCTGAAGCTGGGGAGCTGGTCATTTTACAAATTACACATTTACAAAGTACAATCTTCTGACTGGATTACACATTTCAGTCTGGTGCCAAGACAGCATCCATATGTGATGAAATGTACTGCCACAAATCTCTTGTAATAAGCATGCCAATGAATGTCCTTGAAGGCTTGCCTGTCTCCTATCTCAACAAGAATCTAGGCATTGAAGTAGTTTCATTATTTGTTTCACAGTACACTTCCTCTGCTGTATTTGTTTAAGAAGAATCTAAGTTTGTCAATACTGTTGTCTTCTTCTGCTCAATTTTCTACACTTCCACTCAAGTACTGGTTATCGGTGACATTGACCTAATACTTTATTAGATATTTATACGTCTACATTTCTAGGTATTAGGGCAGGAGCCCTTTAAATTCCTTGCTTGCGCTCCTGCTCGCGGGACGCGCACAACGCCAGCCGGGGGCCACGGGAGGAAACCAGCACCTGTGAGATTAGGACAGGAGCCCTTTAAACTCCTTGCTTGTGCTCCCGCTCACGGGACGCGCACAATGCCAGCCGGGGGCCGCGGGAGGAAACCAGCACCTGTGTGATTAGGGCAGGAGCCCTTTAAATTCCTTGCTTGCGCTCCCGCTCGCGGGACGCGCACAACGCCAGCCGGGAGCCGCGGGAGGAAACCATTACCTGTGAGATTAGGGCAGGAGCCCTTTAAACTCCTTGCTTGTGCTCCCGCTCGCGGGACGCGCACGGGCGGTGCCCGGGCAAAGCATGGGCCAAGGGCGGGCCCGTCCTGTGCCCGTCGGAGACCAGAGGAGGCTGGGCTGGGCCCCCCCTCTTTCGTCTGCGGTAAAGAGTCTAGTTGACATTTAAGGAAATTGCACAGTTTAACTTGAGCGGCTCTGTTTTGTAGAAAACAGACCCGCCCTCGCCCGTCATTGCCTGATTGAGACCGGGACAGGACTGACCTCTCAACGGGAGCTCTCAAGTAAGACTGTTATTTTCCTTTTTTTGGCTTTTTGATATTTAAACTATGGGGAAAAGGAAAGCTGTTGACCCGCCAGCATTACTGGATGATATAAAAAAACAGAAAAACCGTCCTAGGAAACTAACAAATAAGTCCGTACATGGTGGCCCGAAATCACTTGACGAGATTGATCTATTATTTGAGGAGGTGGATGCCATACTTAATAGTGAATTAGGTACCTGCGCAACTTTGCCTCAGAGGAAGCCATCACTCCATCCCAAAAGGATCCAGGAGTTTTTTAATAAGAAGAAGAGCCAAATAGTTGTCTCTGGGGAACCAACCGATGGCGCAGGGGAACTGCCCATT
Organism: Pleurodeles waltl; assembly: GCF_031143425.1. NCBI lineage: Eukaryota > Metazoa > Chordata > Amphibia > Caudata > Salamandridae > Pleurodeles > Pleurodeles waltl. Next base: position 962,654,270 of record NC_090439.1, read on the forward strand.
GCTAATGCCACTATTCCCTCTATTCAGTCGGGTATTGTGGCTTTTAGTAGCACCTCCAATTTTCCACACACCCAAGGGGCCTCTCATGCAGAGGAAATTGAACGTATTCCCCTACCTTTGAGTCCTGAGATAAGGCTTGTCCCTAATATACCATGCAGAAATCGCTTTGAGCTCTTGACCGAGGAGGGCGATTTGACTGAGATCCATGACCTCCTTTTGGCCAAGACAGATATCGAGGCTGCCATCTCCCCCCCTATTACTGTTACGTGCTCTGAACCATCTCCCAGTAAAGTTAACTTGCCTCTAATTCTACATAGAGTAGAAGAAGTTAGGAATCTAGTATTGCAGTTAACTAAACTCCTACAGGGAAAATGGTCCAGCAACCGAGATGTAAGTGCCAAAAGCTAGAGATAGTTGAGGAAGGTGGAATTGTGGCGGCTGAACTAGTTTTATCCAATATCAATGCGTGCAAGGGGCCTGCCGACTATTCTCAAAGCTCTGGGTTCTATTTGGGTGCCACAGAGGCTAATTTCAATCCCTATACAGCCAATCCTAAAAGTAAATATATAGGGTGCAATAGTTCCATCTTTGGAGGAACTATGGCGGTGAGCAATGTTGACACTGTCGGCAGCTCCCTTGCTCCACCGATTCGTCATCTTACTACGAGGCATACTGCCACTACCAATACTTTCAAGAATATGGACTGCCTGCTTCCTAATATCGATAGACATCCTATCAATTCTCTGATTAAGGGCTCAACCTGCATCATTCCCTCCCAAAGAGCTCATAGCTCCTTAGACATGCCTCTATTAAGCATAGGCTCTAGGTATGGAGGCAATACTCTTTTCTTAACTAATGTTCCAAAGCTGTCATACAGGTCTGCTGGGGACCAAGAGTCTAGGCTTAATAAGTTGATCCATTGGTTGCGTCATCGACAGGAATGCCTTTCAGTTATACGCTCGGACATCCTAAAAACCGAAAGATGGAGTCCCTCTGGGTCAAACTTTGATGTAATCGCAATTGTGTTTTTGGACAAAATCATGGCAGACCAACTCATCGACTTTGTTGCACGTATGCGCCAGTTCAAGGGGCTAAAAGGAGAAGGCATTATGTTAGTTCCCAAATTAGTGGATTTAAAACAGGCCCTTGTGTCTGGTCATAATGCCCATGCTAATAGGAGAGACTCCCGGGAGGAAGGTGAACTTATGCTTCATGGTTCTGTATGACTGTCATCTGCCTAGGAAGCCCTTAATAGGGACATTTTAGAGGAAGCTCAAATAATTAGATTGGACAAGACCATTGATGAGTTGAACTACAAGGATGTTTTTCCCACAACCTATGATACTAAAACAGACACTATTGGGTTATCCATAATGACTTGGAGTCTTGCTGGCCTTGCCAGGAAACTGGACGATACCGATTGGGTTACTTACATAAAGTCCCAAGATGTGTGTCTTTTCCAAGAAACATGGGTTGAGGGTCGAACTAGCATAGATGGGTTCCTTTCCTTTAATGTCCCTGCACAACCATCTGAGAAAGCAACAGGTCGAGCAGAAGGGGGACTTTTAATTCTTTTAAATTCAAAACTGCAATGTGATTACAAGGTTTTAAAATGTGATTGTCCTGATCTGATGGGCTTACAAATCTCTTTCCAGCTAATTTTAACATAATTCTTATTAATGTATACGCACGATCAGTCTCACGTGGATCAGAATCACATATTTTAACTCTACTTACAGATTTTTTAGACACTATACAAACTATCTCTTATCTAATTATTGCTGGGGATGTAAATTGTACCTTCGAACCCTCTGAGTTCTTTAGTGATTTAACCATGGAGGAGGATGAATTATGGGGGATTGCACAATTGAATGGCGATAGCCCCTGCCCACGTTCTCGTGTTGCAACTCAGCTAGCCTCATTATGTTTAAAATTTGGCCTTAGGGCTTGTAATGGGCGTACTCCTTCTGACTTAAACCTTGCTCCTACATTCCAACGAGGTTCTCTGACTAGTGTTATCGATTATTTTCTAGTGGACGTGCGACTTTGGCCGCTATTGCGGGATATGAAGGTGGATTCCAGGTGTGAGAGTGATCATAATCCCCTGTTACTCACCCTCTCTGGGAATATCTTTGGTAGAACCTCGAACATGCAATTCACAACGGTCCCTTACCCTATTTTTAACAATGCTTATTCAAAGGTAGGGTGGCCAAAAGTGATGTCGAACCCTTACTTGTTACGCGAGATCTACCTAATGCTTTCTGATAACTTGTCAGCCTATGAAGATTCTGACCCTGAGGCTATTCCACTTCTTGGTATTCATGCAGACAAGACGGTTAAACTTCAAAGTATTTTTTACAAAAAGGTTAAGGCAAGCCCTCGAGGCAGGGCCCAGAACAACAGTGGATGGTTTAACGATACATGTATGAGAGCTAAGTCTGGTCTAAAAAAGGCCATTAAGGTTGGGACTCCGGGGGTGATCAAACAAGCAAGATGTATGTACAAAAAGACAATTTTACATTCAAAGAAATCTTGGAAAGACTCTATTTGGCAGGAGTTGTTGGATGCTTCAAAAACAAATAATAACAAGCTTTTCTGGGAATTGTTGACTAAACATGAGAGAGGGGGTAGATCTAATCTAAGGAATCATATTCAACCTGATTGTTGGGTGAAGCATTTCTCTCTTCTTTATGAGGAAACTACCTACTCTGTGGCCTTTGATTGTGACAATGTGGGTTTAGTCCCCCTCACTTTACCAAATGACCCTGAGAGTTACACTTGTTTCTCTTTAGAAGAAACTGCTGATGCTATTAATTCTTTGAAATCTGGTAAAGCTCCAGGACCAGATAAAATCCCAGGCGATCTATATAAATCTGAGCCACTTATATGGACCTGGTATATCAACTTATTGTCAAATAAAATCATAAAAGGAGGACAGATTCCCGAGACATGGAAGGGTGCCGAAATTATCCCTATTTACAAAAAGGGTAACCCAAATCTCCCATCCAACTATACAGTAGACCGGTTAGGTTAATTGACAATCTGCAAAAAATCTTCGCCAAACAGCTTCTAGGTAGATTATCGAGCTGGGTTACGGAACAGCAGATTCTTTCTCCGTTACAGGCGGGGTTCCGGCCTAAAATAAGTACGGTAGACCAGGCCTTTAGGTTGGCTGTGTTACATTGGAAATATGTAGTTCTGGCAAAGCAACCCTTATATGTTGCCTTTGTTGACTTGCGTTCCGCCTTTGATTTGGTCCCAAGAGAAAAGCTTTGGGAAGTGCTATATAAAATAGGGATACCAGCCCATACAATTTTCCTATTGAAACCCATGCATCAAGACACGTATGCGCAAGTGAGGTGGGGCAAACAAGGTGAGTTGACTAACAAATTCCCTATTAAAAGAGGTGTCCGACAGGGATGTGTGTTAGCACCACTCTTGTTTTCCCTATTTATTAATGAGGTGGTGCAAGAATTAAGGGCATGTCAGAATGATGCTCCCATTTTAGTTAATCAGAAAATTCCTATTCTCCTTTTTGCGGATGATTCCTTACTTATTTCAAAAACCCCTATGGGTTTACAAATTCTTGTGGACAAATTTAATTCATTCTGTTGGAATTCTGGCCTAGAGCTGAACCTGAAGAAAACTAAACTGATGGTGCTCCATTCCGGGCCTCAGAAGAAATGCACTATAAGGCTAGATGGTGTTATTTTGGACCAGGTTAGCTCCATCGATTACCTGTGTGTGAGGCTCACAGATTTACTTCATTGGGAGGAACAAGTTAGCAAGAGTGCCGGGCTTTTGCAACATTGGGCAGCATCCATATTGCACCTTTATAGGAGCACAATCGCCAAAGCTGTATCCCCAGCAAGAAAGATTTATGTGGCTAAGGCGCAGGGTGCTGCTGCCTATGGTGCAGAGATTTGGGTCATGTCAGATAGCAGTAGAATAACTAAAATTGAGAATAGCTTTGCTCGGGCTTTATGTGCATGCCCCATCAGCACCCCATTAATCCCTTTATTTTTATACTTAGGGTTAAAACGAATGGCTGATCTAATTATTCTACGACCTTTGTTGTATTGGGTGAGGCTATGGAAGTCCCTGAATTGTTCGTATATAAGTCCTCACTTCTAGAATTGCTAAAATGTACTAATTCTACCTCTATCCCATGGATCAAACATGTATCCAACTGGCTTTGTACATTGGGACTGAGAGATTTATGGGAGAACCCTTATCAACTTGAGAAATCCCATGTTAAAGTATTTAAGGGAGCCTACTGGTCTTATGTACGGAATAATAATATTGCCCGCAAATCTAGTGGTCGTTTAACTAATCTTTTTATTGATTTTAAATGGTACCCGGAATTTGAATTATATCTAGATATAATACCTGACCTATTAGGCAAAGGACTGTATGCCAGATTCCGCTTCAGAACATTACCATTAATGGCCCTAATGAGCAGATGGGGATCCAATTTAACGTCTGATACTTGTCCTGTGTATGGTAATTCCCCGGAAACAGTAGAGCATTTTATGTTTTTCTGTCCTGCTTATTTAACTCCAAAGTCTAAATGGATCCGTGACATTTGTCGGGAATTGAAGTTAAGAAAATGTGCTTTAGCTTTGAGGATTCTAAAAAGTCACAATTCAAGCGTGTTAATTTATGCTGTAAGCATGTTTTTAGTAGAGGCATGGCGTATACGTAACTTTTATCTATAATGATTTTAACCGGTTTTAGCTCGGGCAGAATGGATTTCACTTTTTTTCGTAAATTTGGTTTATGGTAGATTTGTATTGTACTATTTATGATGATGATTTAATTTGTATTGTATTGATTTGATGGTCTGCTGGCCGAATAAAGCTTGTGTTAACTAACTAACTGGGTATTCATTTTTCTTTTTTCATTGGTGTACCTTCATTAAATTTTAAATGGCACAAGCATCTTTTTCAGTTGCAAACATTAACTAATTTTCCTATAAATAGCTTTCATCTTTAAAAACAATGATATCTATACTCACATAAAAAACAAAGGATACAGGGGTGTTATAGTTAGGCTCACAATTTACATGGACAAAACCATAGAAATTCAGCAGCTATAGTTACCTGGGCTAACTATAACTTGCGCCCCTGTAAGACACTGCTCATGACTTCAACAATACATCAGTCATGACATGGTCAGTGACATCACTGATGATATCTCAAATGACATCTCTGATGACATCATCCAGTGAGTGTAAGTGTCTGTATGGATGTCGTAGTGGGTGTGTGAGTGGGTCTATGGGTGAGTGAACGGTTGACTCAGTTGTTGTATGGGATAGTGAGTGGATATGTAAATAGCTGTATGGGTGAACAAGTGGCTGTGTGAGTGGCTGCATTGGTTGAGTGAGTGGGTGTGTGAGTGACTGTATAGGTGAGTGAATGGGTGTGTGAGTGCTTCTATGGGTGAGTGACTGGGTGTGTTAATGACTGTGTTTGTGAGTGACTGGGTGAGTCAGTGACTGTATGGGTGAATGAATGGGTGTATGTATGGCTGTATGCATACGTGAGTGGCTGTGTCAGTGACTGCATGGGAGAGTGAGTGGTGTGAGAGTGGCTGCATGGGTGAGTGAGTGGGTGTGTGAGTGCCTGTATGGGTGAGTGAGTGTGTCAGTGGTTGTATGCATGAGTGTCTGGGTATGTAAGTGACTGTATCAGTGAGGGAATGACTGTGTTAGTGACTATATGGCTGAGTGTGTGAATGTGTGAGTGGTTGTATGGGTGAGTGAGTGGATGTGTCAGCTGTTGTGTGGGTCTGGTAGTGGGTATGTGAGTATGAGTGGGTGTGTCAGTGGCTGTGTAGGTCTATGAGTGGGTGTGTGAGAAGCTGTATGAATGTTTGAATACACATGTCCTGGGTGCCCCCACAGGGCACCCAGTGTGCAATGGGACCTTAGGGGAAGTCTGAAGGCCCTCGCAGTCCCAGCCAGTGCTGGATGGGTGAGTGAGTGGTTGTGTCACTGGCTGTCTGAGCAAGTGAGTGGGTGTGTGTCACTAGTGTAATGGTCTGTGAATGAGTATGTGTATAGTTATATGTATCTGAATGTACAAGAGTTTGTATGGAGTATCAGTGGGTGTGTGAGTGGTTCTGTGGATGATGTCATCAGTGATGTCACTGAGCATGTCGTGATTGATATAATATCTGAGGTCATAAGCAGTGCATTACAGGTGCGCAAGTTATAGTTAGTCCAGGTAACTATAACTGCTGAATTTCTATGGTTTTGTACGTGTGAAATGTGAATCTAACTATAACATCCCTGTAACCTTTGTTTTTTAAGTGAATTTCTAAAGATTTTTTAATTCTATTTCCTAACTATAATGTCCCCATAACTTTTGTTTTTTTCAGTGAATGTCTATGTTTCTTTTAATGCAAAGTAATTTTAATTACTATAAGTCACTCCAACCAATGCTTCAGACGGCCTTTGGCTGTGTGCAGTGGGGGTTGGCCGCACAGCCTGGCCTCCGCCAGATCCCTGGGGCCAACCTCCCTAAACACCCAAACACACAGTGGCTGTGTGAGTGTCTGAGTGTGAGAGTGGGTGTGAAAGGGTCAATATGGGTGTGAGAGTGGATGTAAGAGGGAGCACTTTCTACTGGTTAGTTAGCAAGTGCTACCTCATTGGGTGAATGGCCAGAGTGGGGGAGGTGGGCCAACGCAGCCCCCCCCAGCCTATTTCAGCCCTGGGGACCCCATCCCCCGGGGCTCACTGCAATTTAATGGGGCCGCACATCCCCCCTCTGTGGGCTGATCTCAACCCTGGGGACCGCATCCCATGGGGCCTGGCCTTCATTAAATGGAGGAGGGGGCAACATGGCCCTCTCATGACCCCATCACCCGTGGTCCAGCCTTAACATTTCTTTTTGGGTGGAGATGGGCCCTGCGGCCCCTCTCTCCGGGCTGATTTGGCCCTGGGGACCCCACCCTTCAGGGCAGAGCCTAAACTTTTTTTTTTTTGGGGGGTGAAGAGAGGCCATGTGGCTCCTCTCCCCGTGCTGATCTTGGCCCTGGAAACCCCACCCTCCGGAGCCCAGCCAAAACATTTCATTTTTTTTGGGTTGGGGGGGGTATGTGGCCACACTCCCCGAGCTAATCTGGGCCCTGGGGACCCCATCCCATAGGACCCAGCCTCAACATATTTTTTGGGGGGAGGGGAACCATGCAGTCACCCTCTGCGGGTAGATTTTTGTACTGGGAACTGCCACCTTCGTGGGGCACATATTCTAAAGAAACTAGGTCCTAACTGTAACTACCTTGTGACCAACCTCCACAAGGATATATTTAGATAGATAGATAGATAGATAGATAGATAGATAGATAGATAGATAGATAGATAGATAGATAGATAGATAGATAGATAGATAGATAGATAGATAGATAGATAGTGTTTTTGTGATTATTGTTCAATCTAAATTTAATTTTAAAGGACATTTAACTTTGCTGATGTTTGATGAATCTGCATGAAAGTTATCAATCAAATAGCATAAGTAACTGTGTTTTTCCATGCCACGTTTTCTGTATATCCATCCAGGTTGGGAATGCATGGGGGAGTAAATTAAGTGTGTTTCTCTTTTAATTCTAAAATAAACATCTGCTTCCTGCTACAACAAAATGAATATAACTACATCAAACTTGGCATGAAGCCAGAACTTATCTCAAAAATGTGTTTTTGCATGTTTTGGTGTAAATCCATCCAGTTTTTGAGAAATTTGTAATAGGTAAAAGGTGGACCTCGAAAGGGTTAAGTTTCTATTATTTAGACCATTAATTTATTAAAATTAATAAAAGAAGCACATCCAATTGAAGAGGGAACACACTGCCCTTTGTCAATGAGGTATTCTGGGATCTTTAAAGAATCTGAGGCTACAGGCAGTCCAATTACCTGCCAGCAAGTAAAAAAAAATTGTTGAGATGGCCATTACAGAATGCCATACTCTAAACCTTGGGGACTAGGAAAAAAAGTGATTGAGGAGATATATAGCTCCAGGTAGGATGTAGGTGAGTCAGAGGGGCAGAAGCTGCTTCTGAACGTAAAAATAAGAATTTACAGGTGGATTCACACATTATTTGCAAAACTCAATATCTTTTTTGTAAATCCTGAAAAAAAATTGAAACAAGAAACATAATTCACTGTGCAACCATACAAATACTATGCACAGTGAGCACTGTGGATCAGTGGGAGGCTCAGGGCCTGCAGTGCATGGGCAACGGCTGACAGGTTTAGAGGCATAAAGGCTGGTGAAGGGTTTGGCTTAAGGCCAGGCCAACCCGCCAGAGCATCCTCGGGAAACACACGAAGGTAGTGCACAGCTGAATCAGTGGCAGACAAGATGGAACAGACCTGGCCACAGGCATGCCTCTGCACCCAGTGTGTGTTGCACACTGCCAGATGCATCCTTTGTTGGTTTATCAACACAGAAGCTCATGCTGGGCCTTCACTCGGAGCCAACTACAAAAGGCACAGCAGTTGTTGGATGTGTGGGAGGTTTGGGGTGTGACCAGCATTCAACCCACGCTGCACACAGCCAAAAGCCATGCACAGTGAGGTTCGATACCACCACTGTGAATACAGCTTTTGTTGGATATGCATGACTTTAGGTGTGAGGCCTGGGTGAAGGTCGTACACAGCGGTTATTGAGTGGATGGAACGTTGAGCATTGGGTCTAGCATTGAGGAGGTTGGCAAGGCCTGATCTTGGGCCTTGCTCGGCAGGAACCGATGCAACAAGGAGTCTAAAGTGTAGCATGCAAAAATATTTCATTGAAAATGCTTTGGCAGTGGTATATTTTAGTTTCTTCTGTTTATATGACATTGACATATTTAAAATAAAGACATTCCAATTTATAAGGCCACAGGTTTTAATGTTAGCTAGATTTAAATATATCTAGTGTATCTAGATTTACACTCCTCTAGCTGATTATCCTGTCTACTATCTGTACTCACCAACCCGAGAAAAAGCGGTGTTTATCTCTCAAGGTCACCAGTCCAGTCATTTAACACACTCACAGCTCCTCACAGATAATTAATAACTGTACTTAAAATAATGGCCATATAATGACCTATCTAGCACGAACCTGCGTGCAATGCTCTACCGTGATGAACTCAGTCACTGCATCTTGAAGTCCTCGTTGCTCGTCTGACTTCATTATGGCCCCGCGTTCAGAATTCATGCTTCATTGTAAGCGAGCAATTTTGTCTTAAGCTGCCTCATTGTATGAACTGCACAAGAATCATGTGAAAACGCATTGTCTTTGTTACTTGACTTGGTGCAGTATGCAGAATGTTAATTAAGCAAACCTAGTGTCTCGGAAGTGCCTTCCTTGCTCGAGCATTCCCTGAACAGCTCCTGCATGCTTTTAGACATTAGCCTAGGAAAATAGCCATGTGGGTTTTGATTTGTGTTTTTTTATGTTTTGTTTTTAGCACGCACCGTCCTTGACATCATTTGACAAAGAAAAGAACAATTCCCACTATAATTTTTCAAATTAGTCTATGGGGGATTGGTTGCAAATGGAGATGTTATTTGCTTTCGAGGTCCTGTGGGACATATGCTATTTCTTGTCAGCCAGTGCGCAAAAGCAATACCACCCAAAACGCATTTCCCTTCCAAATCTTGTTGTTGAGTACATATTGCAAGCCTAAAAGAAGATTAATAACACGTCCTGTCCCAACATCTGTGCAACACACATCTGAATTGTCTGACATAGGAAAGTGCTTACAAATTGGCAAGAGGGCCTCTCATACATCACCTGCTAGTCATCTGAAAGATGGCGGATGAATAATGGCGCGTGTCACCCAGGCTGATGTATTCCTGGTTCCTGCGTTGTGCGCCGGGATTTACGCTCCGAGCACAGCAACGCCGCAGCACGATTAACCAAATATAACACAATTAATCAACACAAGTTTTATTTAACCAGGATAATTGCCCACCTGATACTGAATCTTACTTCCAGTGACTTCCTGGGCACGACATCTGGCAGGGAACAGCTCTGGATAAGTGCTCCCACAACATCCGAGCAGCCTCATTAGTTTGTTTATGGTCCTAGTTAAGAAACAATTAGTTCCCTTGGTCTCTTGAACCATCTGCTTTACTTTCCAGCCTTCTTCACATTTTGAGAGCGGTGTGCATCGTTATAACTATTGCTACAGATTACCTACGTCTGTGGAAAATGGCTCAGTTGAAATATCAGCTATGTTTATATATGTTGTCATCGAGTTGGACCCTTAAAGATCACTCTTAAGTAATAAAAAAAAATGTCTGATTTTGGGTGTGGCTTAACAATGCCACTGACTGCAAAATACATTGTTACTACTTCCTTAAAATACATAGAGAATGAGATTTGGCTCTACATAGTGGAGCACAACTCTTTCACCTCCTGCTATTGGCTGCTTGATGTATCATTACAGCTCCTATGTAGTGGTGACATTACTATGCATTATGTCCTATTTTCAATCTGAAACATGGTCCCTGTTAGATGTGTCAGCCTTAGGGTGGTGTTCCCCTAAATACTTTGTCTTCGCCTTCTCCCTTCCTGTTTTGCTGAATTTGCTTCACAGGCCTCTTGAGTTTCTGCACTTTACCACTGCTAACCAGTGCTTAAGTGTATGTACTCACTGCCCAAACATAGTAAAATTGACTTACACCTGATTGGCATAATTAATTTATCGCTAAGTCCCTAGTAAATTGGTATACCACATACCCAAGGCCAGTAAATTAAATACTGCAAGTAGGCCGGCTGCACATATTGTGCCAGACACTTGAGTGACCCTTTAAAACATCTCAGACTTGCTATTGCAAACTTTACAGTTTTAAACTGCCAATTTCACATGACAAAATAATTTTTTTGTCAAGCCTAAAACGCCATTCTCAAGACATATGTTACGCCTAGAGTAGGCCCTAAACAGTCAACCAGGCAGGGTGCATTGTATTTAAAAGGTTGGACATGTACTTTTAGGTTCTTTATGTCCTGGTCGTGAAAAACTCCTAAATTCATTTTTCATTACTCTGAAGTATACCCCTCCCATTGGGTGCACCATGATACTGCAGAATGCCTGCCTTTTGAAGTATTTGGAAAGAAGCAGCACTTTACCTAAATTTAGATTCATCCACTGTGTAGCTGTGACTGAGTTTTCCAAGTTCCGAAATCAACACTGAACAAGCCCGACGCCCTGCCCCCTTATTAAGATACTGCCAATTCCAGCGGCACAATTTGACAGTTGTCTCAATTGATTTTTCATTTAACAATTGTCAGTGCTTAATGTGCTAGATATTCTATGCTTCAATAAACAACATTTCGGAATGCACTGCCCTTTGACATCATAGTCCTTCTAAGTGGGGCTTCTATTTATCTTTGCATGAGCATTTCAGTCCTGAAGATAGTCTCATGAATACACACCACCTGAGACCGTAAAGTCAACGTACAACCTATCACTCTTTTGGACCACTCATGTCACCATGACTCATATATCAAGTGTTGAGACTCAAGCTATGCTGTAGACAACACACTGTCAATGTACTATGGGCCTGATTTTAACCACGGCGGGCGGCGGTCGCCGCCCGCCATGCGGTTACCGCCAAATGACCGCACCGCGGTCACAAGACCGCGGCGGCCATTCTGGCTTTCCCGCTGTGCTGGCTGGCGACCGCCAAAAGGCCGCCCGCCAGCACAGCGGGAAAGACCCAGCAACGATGAAGCCGGCTTCAAATGGAGCCGGCGGAGTTGCTGCAGTGCGACGGGTGCTGTAGCACCCGTCGCGAATTTCAGTGTCTGCTAGGCAGACACTGAAATTCTTTTTGGGGCCCTCTTACGGGGGCCCCTGCAGTGCCCATGCCACTGGCATGGGCACTGCAGGGGCCCCCAGGGGCCCCGCGGCACCCCCTACCGCCATCCTGTTCATGGCGGGTTTCCCGCCATGAACAGGATGGCGGTAGGGGGTGTCTGAATCCCCATGGCGGCGGAGCGCGCTCCGCCGCCATGGAGGATTCCCCCGAGCAGCGGAAAGTCAGCGGGAGACCGCCGACTTTCCGCTTCTGACCGCGGCTGAACCGCCGCGGTCAGAATGCTCGTGGGAGCACCGCCAGCCTGTTGGCGGTGCTCCCGTGGTCGGTCAGAATGACCCCCTATGTGTTATTATTTGTTATCTTTTGTTGAACCACTTCAGTCTAGAATTGTTTGATTCTCAATACAATTCTGAAAAAATGATATATATCTGTCAATGAGAGTTATCCATTATTTCCTTATATTTTAAGTTATCTTGAATAAAGTACACTCAGGTTAGTCACCCTTGGACAGCACAAATTAATCTAAATAAATATAATTTTCACTATGAATACAAAATAATCCCTTAATGGCCCGTTTTTGTTGACCTTACTATATGTCGAGACGGGGCCACTCACCTGAAAAGCAGAATGTCTGCAGGGGGGGATGGTATACCCCGACCTCCTGGAACACATCTCGGCACTTCCTGGTGGACACAGAAACCCCAGCAGGTGTCCCAGAAGGAAAGGGGGAGTGGCAAAGAAAGAGACAAAGCACTACCACGTAGTTCCGGTCCAGCCAGGCACCCTGTATTCTCGGGGGGCAGGTCGTTGTTGACAGAGTGATAGTACGGTTAGTGCACTCAACTTCCTTGAAACTGAAACTCTCTTTCTGATATGTGCACAGGAGCAGTAGAAGAACACCGGGATGCCCCAGCACTTTTCTTGGATAATAATAACTGTTGGCACAATTACTAACACTGCATTACCAAAAACCCAAACTGAGTACCATAACAACAAGTACTGGCTAGGGCTGGCTTCACAGAGATTCACTGTTGCACACTACAATTAGAACTGTGGTTGCACTTATCATGCACAAGAAAGACAAACAAGGACATTAATTATATCACATATAACGTTCCTGCATGCATAGGGTTAAACTAAAAGGAACAAAAACAATCCAAGAAATACAAATGTCCACTCTGGGTTCAAACAGTTAGGGTGGCACAGTTTGGTTTGGTTTCACTCTGTGAGTGAAAAACCCTTCAAAAAGCAAATTCCTCAAACCTGAAACACAGGCATGAATGACACCATTTAAATCCAAGAGTTATGCTATTAGAGAACGAAAAGTCACGTAAATGTTCTTTTAAAATTGCACTGTCACTTTTTGTAGTACTTGAGCTCAAACAGATTTCCTGAAGCACATTTAGGCAAGTAACTACAATAATAATGTAGAATGTTCAGAAATGCATTTGTCTCTTCATGATAAGCACTCTGCCAAAATACAAGGTCTGAAATACACCAGCTGTTCCAGGAAAGTGCAGCGGTCAAAGAACAAACTCCCTGGAGAATACTAGTCACTTAGCTGCAGTTTTTTTCCGGAGTGCTGGAGGAATGCCTGGTGTCAGCTGGTGCAGGAATGAAAAAAAGAATTGCCTCAAAAGTCCTGAATACGAGGATGACAGCAGGGGCTGGACTGCCAAATCAGATGCTGAGATCAGGAAGCAAAACAAAGCCAAGCAAGGAGGCATGCTTCACTCTGCTATTTATAGCCAATCAGGAACGCAGTTGAGTTCCCACATGTGGATGAGTCACCACAACCAATTAGAAATGTCTACACCACACCGAATTAGAAGCACATGTCTACACCTGCTCACATTAGCAAAAAAGCATTGATAAAACCAATTGTACAACACAGCACATTATGTTTACTTAGAAACATGAAGGTTTAACCAAGAACAGAGATATGATTTAACCCTAATTCCTGGAGATGCTGACAGATAACGCAGGAGGCACCTCAGGGATTCCTGACAGTCCTCCCCACCAATCAATCAATCATTAAATTTATAAAGCGCGCTATGTACCCGTAAGGGTTTCAAGGCGCTGAAGGGGGTGGGGGGGGCAGCTGCTATTGGTCGAAGAGCCAGGTCTTGAGGAGTCTCCTGAAGGTGAGGAGGTCCTGGGTCTGGCGCAGGGGGGTCGGGAGGGAGTTCCAGGTCTT